>NC_090213.1:927500-2127500 GCF_033026475.1 Channa argus | reverse complement strand
GAGATATTGGAACAGGGCAACTTTGTAAAAAAAAGGCCTAGTTATGACAACACGCACGACCAGATAACACAGCATCAAAACACAACACTTCAGCTCTATCAAATGATTCCTAGAAACAAATTAATGTTAAGTGTAAAATGAAAACCCATTTGTCAGTTATAATTGTCCACTGTCACCTATCACATTAGTTAAAATCCCTGTTTTCCTGTTTGGTCACTGTTGCTTCATCTGATAGCAAATAGAACAAGGGGTCGAACTTACAAAAATTAAACTCGAGTTAAACATCTAGATTCTGTTTTTAAAAATATACTGTTGTTTTCAGCCTCTGCTGCTACTAAAGCACTGACTGTGTCAGATGAGACCGAGCGAACCATGAAAGTCAAATGGACACCAGCGCCGGGCAAGGTGGTCAACTACCGTCTGAAGTATGTTCCAAGTAGTGGAGGCAAAGAAGTGGCCCTAAAGATCCCTGGGACGGTCACGTCCACTGTCATGAAGCGCTTGCAGCCCCTCACAACGTACAACATCACAGTTCACCCCATCTACAAGCGCGGGGAAGGAAAAGCAAGGCAAGGAGTAGGAACGACACGTACGTTGGTCCATAATTCAACCCTCTGAGAGACACAGTACACTGCAGAAACATGTCCATCTTAACCAAGACGTTTAAAACTGAGTTCACTCCTAAAATTGTATCACTGGTGGAAGTAATTAGGAAAAATATCTGCTGCTGAGATGATTTCACCTTTTTAAGGATCTGATAGAGTCATAGGGTGAATACTCCCTATAACTAAATGTTAAAATTAGATTTTCTGGGTTTAGAAAAACCATGACCGATTTCTCATTTTGAAGGGAACTGCTGTTTGATGTCATAGATATTCAGTGACCTTGCTGATCAAAGCTAATCTCACAGCTCAGTTGGACATCGATGTCTTTATCTGACTCTAGTTAAAAACTTTCCCAAAACCAAACTCTCCCTTTGCGACCAGCTTAAGGATGTGTTAACTTCCATCCCAAATGGCTTCCCAGGTGACTCATTAAATGTCAGTAACACTAAACAAATGGAGAAAAGTTACTTGTTTGACAGATTTGTTATCTTCTATCCACGAAAACTGCTAACATAAGTCACGCAAATAAGATTCCAAGTTTTCTCCCTTTCCATCAAAAACAAAACGGTTTTAACGACTTGTTAAGATGAATATTTCTCTCACTATAGGTGCTGCTGCGCTGCATCAAAGCAGCGTCTTTTCACCAGAACGTTAAGCACATGCTCAATCACATGCTTATATTACTAACGCACAGCATGACACTGGGCTTTTGGTTCCAGGTTCAAGGAATTGTATTATGGACTAATGAGAAACTGGCTTCAGTCTAGTGTGGCTGATCTTTAAAAACCTTTGCCAAGAGTTGAAGTTGTGTCGAAGTTTGTTTTGTGTGACTTTGTCCTGAACTTCCTTCTCGGTTCCTCTATTTCAGTCTCGCAATTCAAGCCTCCCAGAAACCTCCAGACCTCAGAGTCAACCAAGGACAGTTTCAGAGTCTCCTGGGATCCAGCACCTGGAGATGTTAAAGGCTACAAAGTGACCTTTCACCCCACTGATAAGGATGTATATTATGACAGTGGGGAGTTCCTTGTCGGTCCATATGATAACACCGTTGTCCTAGAGGAACTCAGGTAACCTTTAGATATTCAAATATTTAGGGGTAAAGAAGTAACTTAAGCCACAAGTGTATCTACAATATTAGTGCCTTCTTGGAATCCTGTACCTCAGCCACTGGGTGCAGCCCAAGGAACCACTCACGCAACATGATAGCAGACAGATTGGAGTGACAGAAATTTGTGAAAAATGCTCAGCATAATTTAAATGATGATGGTCAAATTTATTACTTTGGATAACCACCACTCCACTGTGGTAATTAAGGAAAACAAATGAATTAAATCCATAAACCCTCATTTTCAGGTTTCCTTGTTGAGACTTTGAAACACTGCTGTAGGTTTTTGTACTTTTCTTTCTTCTTCAGGTCACAAACAAAGTACTCTGTGGCTGTGTTTGGGATGTTTGATGGTGGAGAGAGTTTGCCTTTAGCAGGAGAGGAGATGACGACCCTTATGGATGGCCCTGAGCCACCTCCCCTAGACGCTTCTGGTAAAACTGATAACTCCATCCCACTACAACCCACAATCTATTAGCAGCCTTAAAGCACAGGCCTGCAGACCAGACGTGCTCTGGTCCAAGTCCCCTCACAACAAGAGTGTTCTGACTTTGAAGCGCAGTCCAGATTTGTGCCAGAACATTTAATTTTTTTGTTGTCGAGGTGAATTAATATCACTGTTGCTCTGGAATTGCAGACTGAAAATCAAGATGATTGTGATTAGTACAAATTACTCTGAGGTGGTTGGCGCCGTTTCTCATGTCCCTTATATCTCGTGTTGGGTAGAATCAAATGACATTTTATTTAACAGATGTGTGTGTTGATGCTGACATTTATAAATTGCACACTTGGACAAATTTGGCACATGCAAAATATTTGCTAGATGTGTAGAGCTATTTCTCGATGTGTTGTACTTTAAAGGTGTCACCAGAGACGTATGTTCATTGTTTCCAAGATGACTTACTATAGAGGTCAGTAGCTGCGGCCCACATGTCGAAAGAAAGCAGATATTTCACCTTGTTGTGGAAAACTGATAAAACAGGTCTGCTTGCAATTATTTTTATTTTTTTTTATAAATCTAGAGTTTTAGTAATTTCCCTACATGTATGTATGCTAGGAAAATATTATGGCTCCCATAAGACCCTAAGGAGGTGCTGACCCTGTGCAGAAATTCCAGCTGTAATGGGAAACAGACGTGGTGACCGACTGCCCACCAAGTGGGGAACAAGCCACAATGTTCCACCAAAGTTTCACTTGGAGATCCTCATATATCAAGTTGCTGCACTTAAAGGGCAGACGGCTTAGAGGATGCTTTAATCCAGTGTTTTTGACAGGGCCACATGGTCTGGCAGAGCTGCTTTGAGGCGTCCTTCATAAGGCTCTTTTTAGTTTTTAACAGGTCATTAAATTCTTTGTCTTTTAAACTCTTCTTTTTTAAACAAAGTCTGAAACATCCGACAGTAAAGTGAGAAAATTCAACTTGTTTCCGAAAATGTTTTTAAATCTCCTGACATTATCCAAGTTGTTGCTGTTTTCACTGTGATTGGATGACTTCATCCAACATTATAATTAATGATAATATTAATACTTTACCATGACTTTTTAATCTGAACTATAGTTCTCTATACTTTTCCACAACGGTTTGAACTACCTTGAGTAAGTGGACCTTTGGTTTTCCACTCAGACATTACACCAAGACCAACATTGAACTTAAGTTCTTACTCAGGACGTTTTAAAGCTCTAGATTGTATCTCTATGCCACTGTCCAGCAAGGAAGTACTATGAGGGAAAACAAAGAGAGAGACGTTTGTCTATGTCACACTGTAACATTGAAAGTTACTGTCTGGATTTAGCTTATTGTGACTGCTGAAGTTTAATAGGAGTTTTAAATGAACATTAGAGTCCACGTAGACTGAATGAAGACTGTAAATGTTGTCTCATTTCTTACAGCGCAGTGGTTTTCTGGATGAAATACAACAGGACCACGTTGCGTAGCAGGAAATAGATGTGACAAAGTCAGATTGTCACATGGGCCCAATCTTGAGAATTGCCGATTTCACTGAAAATGTCTTGGACTCCATTTGCAATCGATCAGGTCATTGACTTTAGATGGACATCTAAGATTCCTGCTTTAAAAATAAATGAAAAAATAAAAAGGTAGGCTTATGCCGACTCAGTATTCACCTCACAATTTTAGCTCTAAGTTGTCTTGTCTGTTTTTGACATCAAAGTGAAATGACATTTAATTTCAAAATGAAGGCTCCACCAGCTGCTGCCCTGAGCACAAAAAACAATACAAACTCAGAACTGTTGCAGGTTTCTGCAGCACATTAGTGATTTGTAGCTCAGGTTCAGACTGAGGTTCAGAGACACTGGATCCTGCAGTCGTCTTCAGTATATTAGATGCCTTTTAAAGCTGCCTCTGTTTATGACATCTGTTTTTATTAATGAATGTCGAAGGGACACATGAGCAGGTTGTTTACCAGCGGTGGTATAACTCAAACAGACTGTAGCCGAGCATTTGACTCAGCACCAAGCATCTGTTTCTGCAGGCCTGCTGAATAAGGACCAAAACATTCAGTCACTTGCATCCTAACTTGTTTTCAGTTGCACACACAGGGACTTGGTTTTTAATCTCTCGGTGTCTGCTGTTGTCCTAGAAGAGATCAACCATTTTTCACCCCAGTAGGTGCCCGGAGAAGTAATGTGCAGCAGGAGCACGTTGTCAGAGAAGCTGACTCCTGCTGGAGGGGACAGCCTCCATGTCAGCCAGAAAAGACCACAGGGCTGATGCAGCACTGGATATAAAAACACAAATGACCCGCTGTGCTGAAAGGGAACGAGAGAAAAAAAGGCCCTGAAGAGAGATTAGTTAATCCAGAAAGGACAGCTGTTACACAATGTGTTACAAGTGTAAATTATTTGTGTTACATAATGCCGTGTAAAGCATTCTGCCACTTGTAACTGTGAGAAGTTTCTGATGTACTGCTCCTCCTTACTTTTCTCTCTCCTCCTGATTTATCTCACCTTTTCCACACACATTCATAAAGGTTCATTTAAAAGTGACTGGTGATGGTGTAGCAGATGTCTCCCTCACTGCTCCTCTGCCTTCACTGTCTCTCTGCAGACGTACAGTGTAAGACCACAGCAAAGGCCGACATGGTGCTGCTGGTTGACGGCTCCTGGAGCATCGGCCGCATGAACTTCAAAACCATCCGTAGCTTCATCGCTCGCATGGTTGGCGTCTTTGACATTGGCCCTGACCGGGTCCAGATTGGTAATAATAATTTTACTGTAAATACTATTAATATTACCACTTTACTAATACACTTGTAAAACTATCGCTACATCAACAATGAGGCTGTAGCTGTTTTTATTAACACAACTTTTATAACTACAGTTATAGTAGGTATTCAATTCAGTAAATAGTACCAATTGTAATACTCGAGTTGCAGCTATAGCTACAACTAAAGCTCTGGCACTATATTAAAACTGCCAAAAGTGGAAAAGATAAATCGAACCAATTGAAAAATGCTCTATTACAAGCAAGAGCACATTGTTTTTGAATTTTAACCAGGCAACAGAAAAAGGGATTCATTAATCTCTTGGCAGTATTTTGTTGGGTAAATTTAGCAAGTCATAATTTTGTTTTTAGATTGTTGAATGTACTGTGGCATTGCAAGATAACTAGGTTAAAGACATTAAATCATTGTACTGTAGTGAAGAAAAATAAAACTTTAAATTTACAGTCGGGTGCAAAAGATTGCATCTCCTTATTTTGCTATGTAAAAAGCTTATGTCATCATTCATAAATCATTTAACAATTAGCTGTAATTTCTAATGAGGAACATTTGCACTAGCTTCGCAATAAATATGATGGAAAAACATTTCAAAATAACACTTATCACTATTACTTTTTAATGCTGCTACTGATACTTTAGTTTAGAAATTCTCTTAGAGCAACTTGCTGTACTCATACACAGTAACTCTTAACTACTGTTACCACTGCTGCCAGTTGGTGACGTCACTGAATATAAAAACACCAATCATTTTAATAGCGTATCATACATTTACACTGCTCAAATATTACTGTACTACAACTTTGTTAATGACTGAGCCGAGTGTTTTTACACATTACTGCCTGTGTTTAAAGGCCTGGCTCAATACAGTGGAGACCCAAAGACAGAGTGGCACCTCAACGCCCACCCAACCAAGGTGTCCCTGCTGAATGCTGTCAGCAACCTGCCATACAAAGGAGGAAACACCATGACAGGTGATTTAACAGGATTGTATCTAGTGTTCAAATGTCATCTATTTTGGCCAATAACCCAAATAATTGTATTGTTTTCACCTACAAATAGTCAGCAAGCTAATTTCTAAGTTAATTTTATAAATAAGAGTTAATAGAAGTTAGGAAATGTCAAACCTGGAGTGTCAGTGAAACTGGACTAGAGATGTTTGTTTGAATGTTTTTCACGAGTCAAAGTAGTTCTGACAGCTAAGCTGAGTATAGAGAAATGAGACCATTATCACATGTCCTGACCAGATAACAAAACCAGTTAATTCACATACTTTTGCTTCTGGCTGTATCCCAAGCTGAAAGCTTTGTTTTGCCTCCTAATTGCTATCATGCAGGATTGGCTTTGAACTACATCCTCGAGAACAACTTCAAACCCAATGTGGGATTGCGACCAGACGCACGCAAAATTGGTGTCCTGATCACTGACGGAAAGTCTCAAGATGAAGTTGTCGAGAAGTCACGAAAACTGAGAGACCGCGGCATCGAGCTCTACGCTATTGGTGAGCGATTTAAAGCTGAGCCAACAGGAAATGCAAAAGTTTTCAAAGTGATGTTTAGCTCTAAAAAGTAAGAAGAAAAAAAAAACAGCTTTTGTTTAGAGTTTTCAGGTACAATTCTAATGATACATTTCTCAGGTGTGAAGAACGCCGATGAGAATGAGCTAAGGTCCATTGCTACAGACCCAGATGAAATTCACATGTACAATGTCAACGACTTCCAGTTCCTGCTGGACATTGTGGATGACCTCTCTGAAAACCTCTGTAACAGCGTCAAGGGACCAGGTAGGAACAGTTAATCGTGGCTGTCAGCACCACACTGATCACATTCTTAAAATCATGACACATGGATCAACAAACAGTGGCCCAATTTGGTAATTTGAGCGTGAGCCCAGCAAGTCAGATTTGTCAGATCACTTTGAGTTTATTCTTAAAATACCACTGAGTCAGAGTTAAACCTTTTAATAAGTGCTGTTGTTCGTGCGCAGAGACTTCTGCTTTTCCAGTTTTTGAAACTAACAACCATACGTTATTTTACTTCTATGACTGGCTTTTAGGAGGTTAGAGACATTTCTCTTTATATGGAGGATGACATTAACCTGAAGTCCAAGTAAAGGCACGAACGTCCCCAGAAGTACACTTCCTCCGTGCAGCTGCTTTTACTCTGTTTAATTGATGAACATACTGCTCTGTACTTTGACAAGTAAAGAGCAGAAATAATTCAGTAATTGTAAACAGTTCTATTATTCACAAATCAATTCAACCCTGAAAAATAGAAAAACATAATCACCCCAACTGGGCTGAAGATGAAAGCAAACTTCAGAGATACATTTCCAGATAAATTTGACCTGACAATCTCAATTATTTCAGACTATCAAAGGTTCTAACACAGATCCAAGAAGCTGATAGAAATGCTCACATTGAAAATACGTTTTGTCTGTAAATCAATTTTTCAGAGGAAATTAAAAAACGATTTACAGTACAGCCAAAAAGGAAAAAAATGATAAAGCTTGAATGAGCAGGAGGAGTTGAAGTGTACATCAGGCCGGCAGCTTCACTTTCAATGGAAAAAATAAAGCGTAGACACGTTAGTGGCAGCGGGGTTCATCATGTGGGACGGTTTTCTAGCTCCTGTTTGTTGCGTTGCAGGAGGTGAACTGGAGTCCCCGATCGATCTGGTGACATCAGAGGTGACCCATCACTCCTTCCGTGCCACCTGGACGGAGCTGGGCGGCCCAGTGGACAATTATCGAGTCACGTATGCAGCTGTGACAGGAGGACCCTTACTGGATGTGAGAAAAAGCTTTTCTCTCTGCATGTTACTCTCAAGCAGTCTGTGTCCGTGTAGCAGCTGAAACCAGAGCTAAACACAAGCTCATATTCACTTCACAAAGAACTGAAATAGTACAATTAAGCTGAACTGATGAAGTTCACATTGTCAAAGAAGTGTGACATCAATTTTGGCTATTTGATAAACCAAATTAAAATTAAAATGAGGAATATGTATTTCAAAAAGAGAACACAAATGGACTTGTCCATCCTTTTCTTTGGTGACGTAGTTCTTGATTTTTGTCCTAAAACTATTGAGGTATTGACACTTGTGAGCTGCACGTTTGCACTAGAAAATGTATATCTCCATTATCAAGGGCAAGCACACTTGATAGTGTCCCGCACACTTGATAGTGTCCCACACACTCTTCTGCTGCTAAAAAAAATCAATCGACGGCTTTCGGCCTGAGCCTTCAGGGGTCACCACAGCGGAACGTGTTTTCCTGCTGAAACCCTCCCAGTTTATTCGGGCTCGGGATTGCACCTTGGTGGCCGGGTGGGTGAGATCATCACTGTGAAGTAGCAAGCATTTACATAAGATGGCAAAATGAAGTGTAATCACGCTGAAGGGGTCTGAGATCAGGGGTCCCAAGGGCCAGAGCTGTAAACAGTTACTGATAATAGTGTTGAGTTTAAACACACAATGACTACAAAGAGATGCAACCACAAGATGTAGAATGAATACAAACTGAGCAAGAACCTGAAACCAACCATAAGAGACACACAATGAACAAAACTGAATACAAACTCTCAAGTATATCATAGAAAAAACTCAAATGCCTCTTCGTAATGATTTGCATTGAGCTAAATAAAACACGGATATGAGAGATGTCTAACGCAGCTGCAGAGTTTTACAAAGGTTGAATGTTTTACAGAGCTTTGATTAAGACAAGGACAGTTGTTTTTATTTATTTTTTGTTTCCTCATATCTTTCTGCCTGGTTTCAATTTTAAGAACTGGGCCTTTGACTGCTGTTTTGGGTCAATTTCAGTCTGCTGTTCCAGGCATAAATGGTCTCTCAGATAATTGGTCCATTTCACAGAACTTCATTTGAAAAATCTGCTCGGCCTTTTATGGTTTAGAAACATTAGCATTTGTTAGTACCATCCTGAATATCAGATGGCATCTTGTTTGCCTATTAATTCCCTTTGGCTCCCATGAGCTGTAGCCTAAACTGTAACAGATAAGTCTTTCTGTCTCTCTTACTTTTAACGGTGAGCCGCTTCTTATTTACTTGGTTTACTACTTCCTGTGAATTTAGATAAGCAGATATTACCCCCTCCCCGAAATAAACAGATCAAACCTTCCCTGTTGTTTTATATTCTGGTTTGTTTCATCCCATGCGGCAAATCTCACAAAGCAGGTTAAAAACTGGCTCTTGGAAGTGTTTCCACATACCCTGGTCTGGCTTTTATTCAAAGCCCTGTTTACTTGGCCCTCAGGAACTGAAATCTGGATCCCAGTTGCTTTGGTGAACCTGCGTTTAGTTTACACTTAACCTCCTGTCTGTCCCGTCTTTAAAAACACAGCACTGGTTCTTTTCCATCTTTTGTGCTTTTATTGGCTCTTGTCAGATGGTGCTTGTGTGATTATAATCGGGCTTGTCTGAAACCAAGCTGAGTTTCCATTGGATCCGCACAGTTTAACGTTATAGACCTCATTATGGGCCAAGAACCCTCATCATACAGTTCCTCTCTGTTTTAATGTGTTTACATTGGCCCGCAAAACCTGTATGAACAAAAGCACATGAGATATATGATCTTCACGTGCTGGGTTTAAGTGCAGGACTTATCTACATGGATGTAGAAGCAGTGCCCAAGAGAGGGAATTACATAGCGGTTCAGAGCTGAAGCCATGACCCTCTGCCAAGTCCTAAATACCTCTCAAGTCTAGTTCTATACAAGTCTTTATATGCCTGTTCCTGAATTTATATACATTTTTAGTATGATTTTTTTTTTTTAATGCATTTATTAGATTTTATAGGATTCAAAGACAGACAACCATCGGTCGTTTACTGCGATGCAGTATTGATGTCTGCATGCGCTGATCTTTTTGCTTTACACATTGCGATGGGGCCAACATGGTGCTGGAGGGGCTAGTGCTGCCCTCTCACAGCTAGAAGCTCCTGCAGCCCTTTTGGGGCAGATGTTGTTACTGGGCTAATGTAGATTTCCTCCAGAGGGGTTCCTCCCACATGTCAGGCCCGTATGTGTGAATGGTTGGCTGGAGATAGTCTGGACACCTGGGCCTGGTGTCCCCTGCCTCTCACCCAGCAACAGATGAACTACACTCAAACACGCTGGCAGTTTCTTTCAAGTCATCAGTTGTTGGTTTCTGATTGCTGGTGTCACGCTATGAAAAAACAGTTTGGCAGAGAGTTGCTCAGAATAACTAGTGCATTAAAAGAAAACACGCATGTGCACATTTTTTTTTTTCTTCTTTGAAGTGCAGAATCCATCCTGGTGGTGTAGTCTGGTCTACCAATCCAGCATGAAGCCACATTAAAGAAAAGCACAGCGCTGCCCAACAATAGTGCCAAAACAAAAAGCTTGTTTAGTCACAGGATTTGCTTTGGCTTTCAATATGGCTTGTGTCACTTCTTGATTGCACTTGTTACAGAATAAGTGATGGTTTACTTTGTACAAATGCGTAATGAGTTTGATGTTTGGTGAGAACCGCTTAAATCCAAGTAAAATACGGTATTTTAACTGAATGAATTATAGCCCTGTATTTAATCCACATCTTCACGCATTTATTTTTCTTGACCTCTTGGTGAGAGATCTGTTTTTGCCGTTTTCCTTTTGGTACCAAATTAGCATCCATAGAACAATCGCCACTTCTTTATCATTTCAGCTGCTGGTTGACGGGACCACGACCACTGTGCTGCTGGAGAATCTGACCCCTCTGACAGAGTATGTCATCAATGTTTACGCAGTGGCGGGTGAGGAGAGCAGCGAGCCACTGAAGGGCACTGAGACGACCTGTAAGTTGGTTTTCCCGTCACCTCTTCACCTTCCTCTTCCTCTGTTTCGCTATTGTCATGAAACTTCTTTTTGCACGATGAGAGAAATTCTGCTTCCCTGTCTGATGTCTGTTTCACAGACACTCGTTGTCCTTTTCGATCAACAGACATGATTAAAGAGGTGCTTAAAGGCAGATAGGATCGTTGCTTGGTGATGTTTTACTGTTGTGGGAAAGCGTTCTGTTTCTATCTTTTAGTTAGAGATAAACAACTTGATTTCAAATCTGCTCCAACATCTGTTTATACAACGTATATTTGTAGTCTGAGGTGAAAAACCATTCCACAAGAAAAGTCACCCCAGTGATGCAAGATGTGTGTGATGTGTGGGAGTGGTGGGAATACGGAGAGCCACGTTGAGCCAGAAAGACAATAGTTACAGCCCACAGGGTGACTGTGGCGCGGGAGGTAGAGCGGTCGTCCACCAATCCCGCAGTTGTTGGTACAATCCTTGGCTCCTCCGGTCACACGTCAGTGTCCTTGAGCAAGACACTGAACCACAACTTGGTTGCTCCTGGTGGGTGTTGACCAGCTGCATAACAGCTCCACCAGGGGTGTGAGTGTGTGTGTGTATGTGTGTGATTGTGAGTGCGAATGGGTGAATAGGAAGCAGTGTAAAGCACTTGGAGAGCCAATCGGTAGAGAAGTGCGATATAAGTGCAGAGCATTTTTTTTATATATATCTTAAATAAGCTGATATAATTGATCAAGATTTTAGCCTTATGAATTGAAATGCGTGTATTTGCTGATTTGTTTGTTTCTTTGATGTTTGTCTTTATTTATTCTTAAATGTGCGACTGTTTTTTTTTTTCCGTTCACCCCCCCCCCCCCCCCCCCCCCCCCCCAACTATCAACTGGTTCCAGTGTCGTAACACAAAAACCGATTGTTCTGATTGTTATCCACTTGGATGGCACCCACAGCTGTTTTATGCATTTTCTAGAGGCATGCTTCACAGTAAAGATCTGTTACAGGCTCCAGTGGTTTGCTGTGCATGTCAAGGCTCCTCAAGCACACATTACTGCATCAATGCGGCGTTGCATTTGATCAGCCTGTGGTATTTCTGAGTCATCATTGAAGACCAGGTTGCTTTGATAGCAGCCACTCATGTTTTGTGCTTGGATGTTTCCTCATCTTGACAAAACCCCATAGATTCTCTATTACGTTCAGGTAAAGTTAGACTGCAGTCAAGTACCATGACATCATGGTCAGAAAACCAGTTTCTGGTAGCTTTAGCAATGTAGGCAGGTTCTGCTGGAATAGGATATCCTCATCATCATCCTCATCATCATCAATGAGCCTCAGAAGCATGATGTGCCCTAAAATGACCTGGTAGAAGGCTGCATTGGCGTTGAACCTGATAAAACACAGTGGACCAACGCTAGCAGATGGTATGTGCCAAATTATCTTTGGACTGTGGAAACTTCACACTGGACTTCTGGCAACTTGGATTCTGTTCCCCTCTGCTCTTCCTCCTGACTCTGGGACCTTGATTTTCCAAATACAACATTTACTTTAATCTCAAAAGGTCTTTGGACCAGTAAGAAATGATCCCATTCTTCTTCTCATAAAGACCAGGTAAGACGTGTCTGGTTTAGGAAGGAATTTATACTAGGATTGCAGCAGTTGTAGCCCATTTCAGGAGTCCTAACCACATTTCCACACGGCTTATTGTATGAACAATAATTTAATGAAATGCTATGTACATGTATTACAACTAGAATACAAGTTTCACTTTTTGAATTGAATTATGTGAAACTTAAATGCACTGGTACATAATCATTCGGCCACATCAATACTAATGGTCTTAATGTTGTGGAGGACCTGGGTCGGCATGGCAGCCACACAGCCCCTGCGTGCAAACAATATTAATCATGGTAATTATGGCAAAACATGTACAATAAATAATAAGAAAAATAAGGACCATCGGTCACTGTTGGTAAAGGTGGAGCTGATTTTACCCATTTTGTGTGCTGACAGTCGGTTAATCCGTACTGATCCATTTGACATTTATCAGTCATATTTTTGTGAAAAACAAAATATCGTTATTTTAAAATCACCAGCACATCTTAATGTTGTGGCTAATCATTGTAGAATAATTAATGTAAAAGGTTTTTTGTAATGTATGCACGACACTGTGTGGCTGAGTTTTGACGTTGAGATTAACCGTGGAAATTATTTTTAGTTTTATTCAGATTTTTAGTTTTCATTATTTTGGATATGGAGACACTGTAACAAACATGTTTCCTCTTCTCTCTGTTTGTTCTTGTATATTCTCAACTGTAAAGACATTGCTGTAGAAACATAAGTTATTACTTGAAACAGCAAATTAAGATAATTTTCTGCCTGGCTCCTGTACTAAAAGATATGAATCTGAATGTGTCTGGTGTTACACTGAGCCCCTGCTTGCTCTGTGTGTTTTGTGCTTTAGTGCCGCTGCCAGCTGTGACGAGCATGAATGTTTACGATGAGGATGCAACCACCATGAGGGTGAGCTGGGAGGAGGCTGACGGTGCCACTGGCTACATGCTGCTGTACAAGTCCATCAATGCCACCGAGCCTCAGCTGGAGCAAGAGGTAAACTAATCCCACCTGGAAGTGCTGGCTTTGAAGCTTTATCTTTACCATTAGATCATATTGTTTCACCTGTATAATTCCTGGTATTCTGTTTTTTTCATTTGCTTTTGGCTGGTGTCTAATTGTCAGTACTTTGGCAACGTTTTGCTTGGTTCAGAACTGGCATATTTAAACTAAATGAAGAAATTCTTAAAACAGTAAAGTTAGTCTTGATGCTGTAGCCGATGCTCTTTGGCTTGTAACTAATATCGTGTTCATGTCATGGGAGTTACCATATTTACCAGTTTACCCCCTGTTTGCAAGGTTCATGTCAACATCTATGTCTAACATTGACCGTATATTTTTGAGAGCTCCACTTTAACTGACGTGGCACTTTTTCTAAAGTTCCTGAGAAGGAACAAATATGGGCAGTCGAAGTCTCACCAAGTTGTTCACAACAATGTTAGTGTATCTTTACCAACTATCATATGATGTAAATATGGTATAAGTCCTGCTAAACTATGTTGGCTTTGTGCTCAGTAAACCCCTGTGTGATGGCTTTTAGCAAAGCTTTCTAATGTAATGCTGAGTTTGGTTAAGCGGTGGCTTTGGTCTGCTACTTGATGTGACTCACTCATGAACTCTCCTCTTCTCTTGAGCTCTTACCCTTTTTTCTCTCTTTAACCAAAAACCCAAAACATGTTAACATTACCTTTCAGTAGTTTTCAGAAGCATAATGTGACTGAGTTAACGGATTAATGTTCCCACAGTGTGAGTAATAAGTACCTCACAACACGTAGGAAACACCTTTTAAACAATGGAAACACACGTGGACTCATAAACTCACATCTTTTTTTGTGTGTGTGTGTGTGTGTGCTCAGCATTTCCACGTTGACTTTATAAGACTGGGCTTGTGCTCGCGCCACCTTACTGCTTCCAGATGGCAGTGTGACGGGCGCTCCTTAGAGCAGGAAGTGGTAGCGAGGACCTACAGAAAGGAGAGCCCTCAGACAAACTAAGTAATGGCAGGAATTAGCTCATTGCCTGAAGTCATTGGGATGATATAAATGCAACAGATGCTATGCGGATGGAGCCGAAGGCCTCTGTGGCCTTCATCCGTATGTGCAATTGTACAGCTGAGGAAAGTTTAAAGGATGATTTAATGGTCTCTTCCGGAAAAATGCGCCGGACTGAAGTGTCAATAGTGGCCTCAGGAGTGGAGTGTCCTCGTCTATCAGCGTTAACTACTGATTTAAAATATTTTTATTTGTGTTTTTTGGCATGTTACCATAGAGCTTAGAAGACCACAATGGAATAAACTTTTAAGTTTACTGTGTTTTCATCCTGGACAGTAGTATTGTATGGTGGGACTGTACTTCTCTTTGCACTTTTGTTGTTGTCAGAAAATGTATACGTTTCTTGGAGGGTGTAGGATGGGGTCAAGGTCAGTGCTCTGCAGTATAGTCTATCTCCTCCACACCAAAACAGGAAAAGCATTTTGTACATTCTCATAAGTTGTCTGCTTTCCGACCTCCACAACCAGGTCCGTGTTGGAGGAGATGTAACTGCCGTCCAGCTTGTGCAGCTGATACCCAACACGGCGTACTCCATCTCAGTTCACGCCATGCACGATGAAGTTGCCAGTGACGCTCTGGAGGGGAGGGGAGTTACATGTATGTATCAGTAAACTCATTCTGTGCTGCACATTACATCACTCTCATTGGAACCAAGCTCATATGGAGACAGAATAGGTCTGATTAATTTAACACTAACTGGTTTTAAAACTGTTTTACTGGGCAAGTGATGTTAGACATACACTCAGTTTGAGGTGAGAGTGACGATTTTTCAGAATGTCCATAGAAACTCTGTAAAAACACTCGCTCTACTGTCCTACATCGCTTTCATCGGGCAAACATGAACACATGCCTTATGCTGCACATGTGACAAATCAAGCATTCAGCCGCAAAAGCTGCGCTGTTCAAGATGATTTACAGGCTTGATAACCACTTTGTCAGGCAGCTGCAGCACATTAAACATCACCTGCAAATGTCAGCACCCTCTAAAGTGACAAGAGAGTCGCTGGTTCCAGCTTCTCCAGTTTGAGGAATTTCTGTTATTCAGTGTTTCATATCAGAAAAAGTTCTGCATTGAAAACAACAGTTTGTTGCAGCACCAAACTCGACTCTAAATTGCTGTTAGGTACTAAGATCTACTAAGAGTGAAGGCCTAGTTGGCCACCCGACTTCAGCTGTTTAGGTTGTTAAGGCCAGCGTACATCTGAGGGCCAGGTAAAAACTGGGGAGAACTGTCAGGAGGGGCAACTGGCTTAAAAGCCTGTGCGGATCACCCCAGGATTTCACAATGAGCATAAAGAAGAGCTTGTGAGACCATGAAGTTCCCTCTGTCACCTCTCCAGAATAGTAACCCAGCCTTCATGTCCTGTATGGAAGCATGTTTCTTGCTGCTTTCGTAAATCAAAAACAGGTAGAAAACCATCTGCCTCCGAAAGATAAATGAAGTTTAGCTTAGATCTATTATTGTCAATGCTGACCAGAAATGTACATTTCAGTCAGTGGCTGTCACCCTGTTTGGGAAAACACTGACTCAGTCAGAGCTTTGAAGCCAGTATTACGTTATACAATCTTTTTTGTGGATGACATCTATCCAGGTCTACAGTTTGTTGAAATGACAACTCTTATCAACTTATTGCTTTGATCACTGGAAAAACGTTAACTACATCAAGAAACCACCAACAACATGGATACGTGAGTCACTATTGACAGGTTAGGGCAAATATTATAAATTCAAATGACCCTCTTGCCAAAAAGAAATGGATAAATGACCGATGTCGAGCTTTTCCAACATCACATTGTATGTTTATTAGATGTGTAATAGACATGAAAGATTATGACCGTTTATATTTCATCAGCTTGGAAATATTGTTTGTCAATATTTGGGACACATTACATTTCCTGACCACTTTATGCAGAAAGTGGTCTTTTTTTGCAACTGTATATATTTTTATCAACAGTTGCCACGTTACGGTCTCCTCATAAAGTTTGTAAGGGATCACAACATATATTCTCTTAAATGTCTTTTGAACGATAAAAACTTTATAAATCTCAAGCCAGTTTGATTTTCATGTCAGCAGTTATTTTATCAAGCTGGATCACATCTTCCACATGCTGGAGGTTTTACTTTGGATTGGAAGTTGTAGCTAGTAAACAGATGCACTGAAAAACCCAAAAACCCAAAGACCCAGAGCAGCAGTACTTTTTTAAATTTCTTTTTTAAAAGGAGCTGGAGTCTGTTTTTTAACTATTCAGAAAGTTTTGGCCCAAAAATGTCAGTAAGCAGCTGTTGAAGTCTTCACATGAATATTGACAGTGATGGTGCGATCAGAAATATTGTTGTACTCTTGTCAAGATGGATTAAATTTTAACGCATGTCCTTTTCCTGTCCTCCCTCAGTGCCCAGGCCTCCAGCTGGAGTCCTTAGAGTCACCGATGTTACTCACAGCACCATGAGGCTCAACTGGGACGCTGCTCCCGGAGCTGTCCGCAAGTACTTGATCACCTACAAACCAGAGGAAGGAGAACTGAATGAGGTAGGAGAGAGGTTTTGTCTTTCATTACTTAGCAAAATGAGTCAGAAACACTGCATACGTTTGAGATCTTTCATAATAGTGTTCAGAATTCTATGGCTTAAAAATTACAGGTTACAAAAGTTACTAAGAATCATGAGCACAATGCAGTTGGAATACTGAACTACCACAAATGCTTCTGTTAATTTAGCTTTAAAGTACATTAGGGCTACATGTCAATTAGCCTATTGAGTTATTAAATGGTTCAACGATCTAATAAAATTTTTATCACACAAAATAAGAAACTTTATACCAACATTTTTTACTCTTAATGCTTCACAAAACAAAATTCAATGATGGAAAAACTCTTCAACTATTTGTTGGAGCCCTTGAATAAACTTGTCTATTTATCAGTATGACTCAATACTCAAGGACCGAACCAACGGTACATCAAGTAAATACTTTTATTTTGTCATTAAGTAGCACTGTCTCAAATGTTGCTAAAAGGACATTGGTTTTCTGTGATGATTCCATAATAGTCAAAATCTTTGTGTGAATATGACGGACGCACGGTTCAATTCAACTTTATTTATATAACACCAATTCACGACAACGTCAAGAAAGAACTGGTTGGGGTGAGTAGAAAGTGCAGAGAGAAAAGAAAAGAGCTACAAAAGCAACAACAAAACATCTGACAGGTTGGTAGGACCCGTAGCTGCACAGTGGAAAACACACAGCTATCAAGCCGAGGACACCTGCAGAGAGGGACAGAGAGAGACGGAGACAGAGAAGGAGAAAGAAGACACAAAGTTGTCATACAGTGGTTACAAGTGAATGTGGGGTGAGGGGGAAGCAGAGAGGGTCGAGAAGTTTCAGTCAGCTGTGATATCTTTGTTCTGGGAAAGTGACCAAGTACCTCTCGGTAGCAGTGGCCCTGCGTTGCTGGCTGACCTGTATGAGAAAAGCAGTGTGTCTTCAGCCCTGCATGACTGCATCATCCCAGTACCACTCCGTTCTCATCTTTTCTCACTTGGCTGTCAGCAGAGGACAAACGGTCTGGGATGAATCGGCAGCAGGGGGTGTCGCCGGCCGACGCCTGCCAGACTTTTGCAGAAAGTTCTGATGAATGACGCTCACCAGCCCAACTCCCCTTTAAAAAAAAAGACTGTCAGAGCCTGTTGTCTCAGCAGAAGAACTCCTCACACTGGATTCATGCCTCCTGAGTGCTGAGTTTCTCTTCTCCTGCTGCTCACCTTATTCAGCTCTCCCAAGAAATGGAAAATTCAATTGAGAAAACATGTCTCAGTATTTGATACATTGAAGTTTTCCAATGATTAATTCTGGTATTTTCTGACCGTACAAATAGTTTTATACAATGGTTTTATTGATCTTTATTTTCCCTGAATTACATGTCTTAAAATTCCAGAAAAATAGTCGGCCTTTCTACTGAGTTGCACCAATCAATCTGACAGCTTTTTACATTCACACACTCCAACTTTCAGTCCCCTATGTGACCTTCCTGCACTGCCAGGCCCTTCCAAAACCATATTTTTCAAACCACAGATCTCTGATAAAATGGTCCCAGTTTAGAACCAATCTCTTTAGCACCAGTGTCTTTAAATCATTTATCACAATGGCATCTGATACTGTTGTTATATGATGGTCAGTGATTTTAGTAGAATGATCTGTAATCTTTAAAATGCCACAATGATTTACTTGTATTTAACAATTAACATGTAGCAGCACTGGCCGACAGCAAGGGGAGGAAAAAACTTCCAATGTAACAGAAATGTCAGTGTTTCACTTCTAGTTTTACTAGAGTACATTTTTTTGTGTGTGTGTATTAGTATATTACCTCAAGTACAGTTTTTAAGTAGGTCATTGGGAGAGGTAGGTTAAAAAGTTTTACCCGTGCATGGCACATGAATTGATTATGTTCACACTCTCTCTCACACACCAGTGACACACAGACCCACCCTCCTCACTAAATCAAACTCCGGCTTGAACCTGCCAGGGTTCAGTGGCCACACTTTAATATTCCCCCCCCCAAAAAACCCAAAACACTTTATGATTAAAGTACAAGGAACATGTGAGTGCTTTGCAGTTATTGATAACCGAATTTACCACTGTCAGGCTGAAGTCAATGGTGACATCACCACCCTGGACCTGACTGGCCTCATTTCTCAGACTGAGTACGATGTGGCTGTCACCCCGATGTACGACGAGGGACCTGGAAGCCCGATGCTTGGAAGCGGCATCACAGGTATGACACTTCTTTTCATACAGAAATTACATTTTCACTTTTTAACTTTCTGGTCACCTTTTTATTTTAACTGAGCTCTTGGATTATTACACCTCAAATTTGCCCACGAGTCAACTACTGCGATGCATCATACAGTGGACCTCTGCAGCTGGTACAGAACTCCTCTGTACGCCAAGGCATGAACATATTAGCCCGGTTTTGATTGACATATAACATATCTTCTGTAGAGTTTAAAGCTACAGTTTGTAACTAGTTACAACTTAATTTACAGTAAAGAATAATTTTTTAGAGAGATGGTCCATAACTCAAGGTGACACGGACTCACTGAACAGCTTTGGCAGCAGTCCAGGGATATTAACTGCAAGAGTGTTTTTAAGAGAGCCGCATCTTTTTGACCAATCGGAGAGAAAAGGACTTAGATTCCAAGTTTGAAGCTAATTAGGTTTTGCATTTTGTTTTTACCGTTTGTCCATTGTCCAGTGATTTGCTGGTTGAAGATGTCAGGAAGTTGCCTCTGTGACTCCTCGTCACATGGAATTCAAATAAACTAATAGACAGATGAGACCAGAGTGTTGTCAAGGTTGTTTTCAAAAGTAGAATTTGACTCAGTCTTTTGTTTTTTTAGAAATGATGGTGAGGTTTATGATTGTGAAAAGATCAGTATTAACTTGAAACCCGCTTTTAGAGGTGCTGAACTCCCTGTGTGCGGCAGTAAATCTGTGTGTGTGATCATTTATTGGATTGGCTCTGTTTATCATTAATCCCAGGTGAACTATAAAACCACTTTTCTTTCCTCCTCTGCAAACCTTGATATACAAAACTGATAAAATACATTTGCCAGCCCCCAACTTTAAGTACAGCTTCTGAATCACCGCCAACATTTCTGATTTCTTTGGGAATTTAATGTATGTTGCTGTGCTTATTATTATTTGGAGATCTACTGAAATTTGCAAATTAGGTTTTTATGTTTGGCAGTAGTAGAATATTTGGTTGGTACAGCGGACAGACATTAAGTAGAGGATTCCAAGAAGATAAAGAAGCTCTGTGTGAGATGACCTTACATTCATACCTAAATGGTTCATAATTCTTTATAGTTTTCAGTTTTTGTATAGTTGTATAGTTTTTTTCAGTTTTTGTTTTCAATTTTGAGCACAAAATTAAAAAAACACAATCAGATCACATCATGGAAACACTTAATAAATCCATTAAAGTATTCAACTGAAATGCTCTTGCTGATTTTATAAAACAAAAAGTATAACGTAACGTTATTTTTTTAAATGAAGCAAGACACACTGCTGTGCTGGGTGATACGTGTCTTCGTCACAAAATTAAAAATAAATGTCAACAAATAACAAATCAAATATTTTCCCTAAAAAGTGTTTTGAATCACCAGAATTCCACAGCAGATGTTGTGCATGCACAGTTGACTGGCTGGCCTCAGGCTTCCTGACATTACGTTTTGAAATGAAGAAATTAGCTCTATTTAACAAACAAGCTAATAGTGTTTGCAGACTGACAGACATCAACTGTGTGTCGAGGAAACTCGTTTGTTTGAATGTCTGTGCCTGGTTGGAAATATGCAATTTGAAAATGTTCAAGGTTATTGTGTGAGGTTCCAAATCTTCACAATTATACACACATTGACACATGCAAACAGACTCGCACACCAATCCAGACACATTACACGTGCATACATTTGGAACACACACATTTCAACATCTGTACAAGCACCCAAAGCCAACACACGCTGGCCGACAAAGTGCAGTCAGTTGCACGCTTGCAGCCACAGCATAAAGTCTAAACAGACCTTCTCATAAACAAATGTGTCCATTGTCTTCTTTCTGTCTATGTGAACAGATGTTGTCCCTGCCCCCAAGAACTTGCAGTTTTCTGAGGTGACCCAGTCCTCGTTCAGAGCTACGTGGGAACACGGAGCCCCAGATGTTGCTATGTACCGCATTGGCTGGGTGAAGAGGGGGGACTCCGAGTTCTTATCTGTAAGTCAGCAAATCTTTTACTTGACTGCGATTTAAAACGGCTTAAAACAGCTGTACAGCTGTGTGCAAGCTAATACAAAAGCACTGCAGTCACATCTGTCTTTGAAAAATTACAAGTGACTCCATCTTGAAACTAAATGTTTAATTAAATGTAGCATGGTACTGTGCAGTTTGTAATTATTTCTTTATTTGCCTTGTACCTTACTTGTAAGCCGCTTTGGATAATAGAAAATGACTCCATGAGTACAGAAATTAAATATAACAAATCAGCAACAAGTCAGCTCCAACATTTAATTAAGTTTGTCATTGGTATTGTGTTTTTCCTTTTGAAAGGTGAAGAAAATGAAAAATACAGATGTATATATGGAAAAAATGCATTTGTATCTTCAAATGGCCCATATTAATGTTTGCCAATGTGGAGAGTCATTGTTCAGCCTTAACTAGCAAACTAGTCAGTGGAGAGAAACTTAACTTAGGGATCTGTTTAAAAGGTGCGTCTCTGTAAAGTTTAGAAATTTTTTAAGTCAGCTTCCACTAGTTGCTTAGATCAAGAGTAGACCTTTTGACATGCATCTGGATTGTAATCCAAATATGCAATGGAGGTTTGTTTGGACTGCAGTGTCTCTCTGCAGAGACTGTAAACATGTTTGGTTGGCTCCTACATAGAGTAGCTAGCCAGGGGTAGAGTGGACACGTCTGTAGCCTGAGGGTTTTTTCTCCCTGTGATTTAAAAAAAAAGTCAAATACAGCAGTACATCTCTGAGTTAAGGGTAACTCAGAGACCTCTCTAATAAGTGGACTGCTTTCGTCCAGCCACACTTATGAAACTGAAGGTACTGTTTAATGCAAAATGTCACACAGACATAATGCTGAACTGTGATTCAAGATGTTGTTTATTACTGAAGTAAAATAGATTTCAAAAATAATCCATCATGGTTTTAAGGATCCCTTAAAAATGCTGTGCATCACAAAATGTGGTTATTGTATGTTCCAAGACTTAAGTGAAAACAGCCAGTTTAGTTTAATACAACAATATCACTTTGTTTTCTTCTTGTTATATATGGACCTCTAACGTTGTGAGCCCACTTCTGCCTCCAACCCTGCAAACCTTTACACAGAAACCTGTGAATAAAATCCATACCAGGTTTGTTCTAGCCTTAGTTTATCTTAATTGAATTTATTGGACCTGTTTGTTACCTGATCAAAACTGAAAGGTGCAAAATACTTTCTTTTTTCAGAGGTTCATTTATAAAAAAAAAAATTATGCAAGTTGTTGTCATTTTCTACTGTATCTGTGAGCCCAGTTCTGACTGCGAGGTTCTGCATGTGTTTGGCATTACATTGCCAAAAACTGCAAGCTTAGCAATAAAGACATGAAAATACGTTTGATATCAGCTACGTTGTCTTTCTGACACTTTACTTTAACTCTAAAAAGCACCAAATCCATAAAAATCAGCTTAAGGCACATGACCCAGTAAGATCAAGACTGTCTAGAAGAGTTTGCCCCTTGAGCCAGCACTATGCACGTGGGAGGGGAGGAAAAACTCCCTTTACAGAAGATGCCTCTGATAGAACCAGGCTCAGGGTGGGTGGGCGTCAGCCTTGCAGGCACATACATCTCTGAAGCCAGAGAAACCAGGCAGAAGGAGACTGAGAGGAAGACGCACAACTGCAGGGAAAAGACAGCTAATGACTTGCAGAGCTCTAAGTTTTATCAAAGACGTTTTGAACCTAGTCTCAACAATAAAAAGGTGTCTTCTCTCAAAAACCCAAGCTGGAAACTGGTTGAACAGACAATTAACATTCTACTTTTAGAAACTCTAAGAACCACAAGAACTGGGCTCAAAGAGATACGTTGACAAATCCAGTTGGTTGCATATTTATCGTTGAGGCAACTTGTCAGTCCTTCTAAAATACTGGGCTGATTTCTTCTCTGTGCCTTGTGTTTCTTGCCCGTCATTGTATCTGAAGAAGACATTTACAGGAACAATGCAATGTCTTCAACTACCCAGTTAAAATACATTTACAGCATCCTACGTCCACAACGACAAAATTAGATTTGTTTACCATTCCAGTAAAAGAATACCTGTCCCTGCTTCTCTGTGTCTCTTGGCAGGCTATACTAAGTAGCGATGAGACATCCCATGTTCTGGAAAACTTGGACCCCGACACTGACTACACTGTCACTGTCACAGCTATCTACCCAGACGAGTCAGAGAGTGAAGACCTGATGGGAAATCAGCGTACATGTAAGTCAGCCCACTGGCGTCCCATCGCCTTCTCAACACTCAAACGCATCATTTTTAACAGGCACAGATGTAACTCAAACTGAAGTAACATTGTTTTCTCAACATCTTTTTCTAGTGTTAAAGAATCCCGAGGGTATGTCATGACAAGGACTGGTTCCATTTTAATTGTAGTGTTCATGAGTTTGTGTGGGATGGTAATGTGGATGATCTTAGCGCACTTTGGTTTCTCCTGACTGCATGAATACATGTAGTGCCTCACTGCTGTGAACACAGTGAGGCACTAAAAGTGAAAGCACAGATTGTGGTGTTTACTTGAAGCTTCGAATGCAAACAGCGTGAAAAACACATCACCCTCCAGACCTCCATCATTGTGAAAGACTGATTCATTCCCATCCGTCACCGTTTTTTCATCATAACACTTCTATTGTGACATTCATTTCATTATGTAACGTCATTTTATCATCTTTCATGTATTAATCTCAGCCATCACTTTATTGTTGTTTGCATGTTGTTGCATACTTGTATAATGTTTCTGCTGTAGGGTTGGGGTTCACTTCCGATTCAACTCATTTATTATGCTGCAATCTAGAAGACTTATACAATAAGACAGAAATGTTAGAAACATTAACAGATATAACATTTGCTTCCAGATGTTTTATATCTCAATATGTGTGGATATTCTCACTACAGTGTATGAAAGCATTCTTTTCAAATTTGTTCTGAAATATATTTGTTATAATGCCCAAATTTGCTACAGTTGTTAATTTGCTACTATCGGGATCTTATAGTATTTTGGAAAATAACTTGGTAGGATTTGATTTTACTTGATTTGAAATGTTAACATCAATGATTTGAATGAGAAGTTACTGAACTTCTGCCCTGCTGTGAAGAGCTTCGCCCTCATCACCCTCTTAACATAGACCCCTACAGCTCCATGATCTACAGGGCTGTGAGAGCCTCACCATCACTGCCATCATAACTCTCACTATCATTACCATCATCGCCATCGTCATCCTGCACATAAAGTCCTGATGTGTTAATTGATTATCTCACTGGATTTGTCTGTATCCTTGCAGTGGTCTCTGGGCCCCCTCGAAACATGAAGGTTTTCAATGCCACCACCTCAGCGCTCACAGTCAATTGGGACCCTGCTCCTGGCACCATCCAGAACTACAGGATCACCTACAGACCCGCCGCTGGAGGCGACCCGCTCACGGTACAGTTACCTCTCATTTTACCGCCTCTACAATATTTAGTTATTTGTTTATTTAAGTGAATGCTATGAGTCAACATAAAAAACTATAGAAATTCAAACTATACAGCCAGAAGATGAATTCCAGTATCCACATCACAGCAGGAATTAAAATAAAACTGCAGAACATTGTTAATATTTATGTATTTTTGTGCAGTTGATCCCTTAAATGGTAAATGTGCTCCAAACAGTAGGATTCACAAAGTACTAGCTTTCTAAAAACACACACATGACTTAGCTCTTCATTTTATCAAGAGACAAAGTCTGGAGCTGCTCCACAGATTCTGAACAATACAGAGACTTAAGAGACTTTGGAAATGTTTATTTAACTTAATAACCAAATTGGCTTCATTTCATGTATTCATTCAAATTTGAGGTTTACCAGAAAACAGATTCCCTGTACTCGTCACCATGTGGCTGTGAACCCACACTGGGTATCGTCTGTTTGTCCAAGACGAAAGGAACAATACGACTGAATTTCTTTTATGGGTGTATTTTCTTCAAATGTTCCTGCAAACTGAGGATTTGTTGTGCTGCTTTTAAGGAGTGGAGGTTCCCAGCTGTGCTGCTCATTGGCCACTCGAGTCTGCTTTAGCCACTCGATGACAAATCATTAATGTCTCAATATGATGCGGAGCTTTAAATCTGTCAGTTTGCTGCATGTGTCCCAAAGCACATATTGACTCTCGTGCTCGTGAGATACCTCGATGATGTCCAAAAAAGGGGGTGGTGGGAAATGTCTGCAAAATATGTAGGAAATTTGGATCTAACAAAAATCTAAACAACTAAACTAAACAAAAATCTGTAATAACCAAACCCCTGAAATTACTGAAATGTATGCATAGATTTAACTGGTGGGAAGCAATATTCTTCCTTTTTTAGAATTTTTGGAAGAATAAACAATTTGTGCCTTCTGTTATTCAATATTACATCACATATCCATGTTAATGTCTTTTATGTAATGTTTAAAAGTCAAGCACAAATGGATTTTATGAGGATTTTATTCAAAAACCTTCAGAAGTGATAACCCAACGGATTAATGGAATATCAAATCATATTTCTAACAAAAGAGAACTATTAATAACCAAATGCTGGAATTCAATTTGAAATCGTCACATCACAAGCAACAGCAAATGTATGACAACCCCCCCCAAAAAAAACAAGACACCAGGGACCAAAAACTGCCAGGAAGTTGTATGATGTTTGTAAATCTCATCCCTCATCCTAAATGTCAGGAGACCTTTCAAAGAGACATTTGTCCAGCTACACTGAGCATATTTGATGTTTGGTGTATGACAGTATTCATTGTTAGGTATAGTTAAAGGAATCCTGTGATTGGCCTCAAAGCTTAAATTCCTATGCAATGACCCAAGTGATTTGCACTGGAAATAACTTATAAGCGAACAGTTGGTTGTATAAAAAAAGAACTTCAGCTAATGAAAATTTTATTTGGTCCCTGGGATGTTTTCGACAAAGCATGTCAGAGTTGAATCTTGATGTCTGGACATTATGTCATGTCTGTTTAATGGATCTGCGAGGGTGTTGTTTTTATTATCGTACGATAGCAGACGGGATGTTTGTTTGCAGGCTCAGCTCAGGGTCGCAGAAATGCAGAAACATGCTAAAAAATTAAGCTTAGGACTAGAGTTCTGTGCTACTACTGAACAGTATGCACTTTTTTTAAATAGAATGAAACACTAAAGTCAAGAAGATTGATAACTGTTATTTATGTGGAATAATTGAAACTGAACACAGTGATGTACAGAATCTCTTCTGAGACTCTACAGTTAATTTGAGTTAATTTGAGCTGTAATTGCACTTTTAAAGAACAAGCCTGGGGAGAGTTTTTCCTATGTCAACAAATCGCATGAAGACTTAAGCCAACACAGATCCTACTAGCAAGTATTGTGTGTATCAAATCGTGATTTTATTCCTCTGTGCCACAGAGGTCTATATTGTCCAAAACCCATTAAAAACACATTTATAACAAATTAGCCACAGTTCCACTGTGTGACTACATGTTCCTCCATTACAGCGATCACACGCACTCTGGGATTCATTTAATTGAAGCTGTACACCTTTTCTTAAAAAGAACACGGAGCTCCAAGAGTAATTCAATCTTAGAATTCTGAAAAGGTTTAAAAGTTCTTGAGCAATGTGATGTTTCTGTAATTTCAGTCAATTTGATTTCTGTAAAACATAGAAAGAATAATATAGGTTCTGTGATGAACGGTGTTACTGTATGGAGTAAGAACCTCACTTCAACACGCAGCGGAGTGTGTGTGATTGTGAACTGAACAGCTGCTGAGCCAGGAGCTGACTATTTGCATGTTTCTCAGACTAAAATAATGGTTTTAATATGATGTTTTAGCCTCTGTCATTTGTCTCTTAGCTAGCAGACAACTGCATTGTATACATTTCATGATACACATGATACCGATGCTGAGTTGTTACTCTGTAGTCAGGATTTTCTAAACTTTCTACTTAATTTTATACATGAGAAATGACTCATGTATAAATAATTAGTTAGAAACAGTAAATCACTGTCCAAAACATGACACCTAGGAGACTTGCTTCTCACTTTAATTAAAAAAAAAAAAAAAAATGATGTAAGGTTTGTTTCTGCCAAAAAAGTCTAATTGCTGATATGTTTCGTGTAAACAGAAGGAGATTGGAGGGAAGAAGACCAGTATCGTCCTGCAGAAGCTCGATCCTGACACACCGTACTCCATTACGGTGGCGGCTATGTATCCCAACGGCGCCAGCAAGGACATCTCTGGAGAAGGACGAACCAGTAAGAGGCGATTGTGATAGTAATGCACAACTTTTAAACATTCAGAGATATTATATTAAATTAAAAAAAGTACAAGTGAAAAGAAATGGGGGAAAATTAGAAAGGAGAAGAAGAGCAGTAGGGGGTAAAGAAAAAATGATAATAAGAAGAAAAGATTTCAAGGAAAATGGAAGATGATAAAGTAAATGTAAATTTATGTTAATATACTATGTCAGTATAAATGTCCTACACACAGAGCTACTCTGGCTGTCAGAACTGTGTATTGTGTTAAATAACCATGTGTGATACCTGGATTTGTTTTCCCTCAGAGCCTCTGGGTGGAGTGAGGAACCTGCAGGTGTTAAACCCGACCATGACCACCCTGAATGTGCGGTGGGAGCCCGCCGAGGGCCGAGTGAGGGAGTACAAAGTGCTGTATGTCCCAGCTGCTGGCGGAGCAGAGAGCATGGTAGGACAACAATCGCCTTTGGCTGCCTGATGCTGTGCAGAGCTAAATCTGAAGCGAAGTCATTCAGCTGTTTTTCAAGTTTTTTATTTTTTTTTAAACTACATGACAGAACCCATTGTCTCTGCACTCATCATAATGTTTAATACTTCCCGTAGCCTTCATTCAGTCATGCATGTTAACAACTAGTGATTTGATTTCACAGCACAGTGTGTTTGGCGAATGTGCTAATTGTGCATTTTAAATACCCCCTGGGTTTTAGTGGTAGCTGCACTGCTCCAATGCATGTTAAAAGCTGAATGTGCCGCCATCGATAATGTTTACATGCACACCAGTAACCAGGGTGATGGTATTTATGTGCACTTAAGAAACTGTGTTACAGGAAATCCACATGTAAATGCAGCAGAAGAGTAACCTGATTCTTCTTTCACGTTAACTGTATAGTGACAGGAAAAAGCTACTTTCAGACTTTTTTTTGCGAACTGTCTGATTTTACAGGAGGAGGAGACTGGGTGGAGTCGAGAAATATTTTCCGACCCATGGAAAAAAAAACAACGAAGGACAAAGACTAAATTAAATTCATAATGCAAAATGTTACAGCACCTGGTGAGTGCAGTTTATCTTCTGATGAGAACACAGAAGATAAACCGCACCTAAAATAGTTTACTGGCACAACAGATGAATAATATGACTGTGTGGTTACAGAAACAGGAGGAGAGAGAATAAAATGTATTTTCTCCTGAAGACAGGTATTAGGAAACTGGGTGGAATCACAGTTACAGTAGTTTCTGTATTTGTGTTTTTCCCCACCTTGAAGGACAGAGGAGGTTTAACAGCTGTGCCCCTGTCCCTGAGAAACACTTTGACCAGAGGAGACTGTCTCTTTTTCGGGTTTTAATAACCGCGCGTATTCAACATCATCACAGGTGATTTGTTTCCCTGAAAAACAGCAGGTAGAGTCTTTGGCTCGTCAAACCAAAACAAGTACACAGATGAACAGCAATATCAGCAGCAGAGCTCATGATCCACACAGAACGGCGGGAACTTTATTAATGAGCCCACGGAGACCGGACAGGATTTCTAAAGTTGTTAAATCCTTGTCCTTGTCCATCTCAGCTGGAAAAGGCTCTGGACATTGACTCCCACACTTTTCCTGTGTCTGGTTAGTTACTAACACATGATCATTAACACAGGCAGTGGATCACGCTGGTACTTTATAGACCAGAGCTCATTCTGTAAAACAACTTCAGATTAGTTTTCATGGTTGGATTAGTTTAAAATAAACTGTTCTGAACAACACTGAACTGCATGTTTGAAACGAAAGGACATCACTCCATGGTGATTATGTCCCTAATCCCCTGAACCAATACAAGCAACCAGCTTTCCCGTTTACGTGACACGAACGAAATCAGCTTTGCTAGAGAGAGACTATAACCTGGTTACTTAAGTCCATGTAAACGCATTGTAGCAACTAGGCTCCGTTTATAGTTCTTTGCAGACTTGTTTGTTTTGTTCCTGTTTTGGCGTTAACATGGTTTGAAAGCTGATTTGTCGACTTTGTTGTTGAACTTAGGAAACAGTATCAGCAGGTACCACCAACACTGTGCTGCGAGGGCTGCAGCCTGACACCCTGTACACTGTCTCCCTGGTGCCGGTTTACGCTGACGGAGATGGAAAGATGATGTCTGAAAATGGAAAAACAAGTAAGAACATTAAAATACTCAGAACATGTAGAAGTAAGTTCTGTTGCAAACTTTTCTGAAAGTGAAAAAAAATATTTAAGTTGAACTCAGTGATCCTTTTTTCTGATGCAGCCCATTGTAATTAACCACTGGAACCAATTTGAACCCTATTTCAAAAAGAGCAGTTGTTTAACAAAGTGTGTTTTTTTTTTTTTTTGTTTGTTTTGTTACTTTGGTTTAATAATTTAAAAAAAATTATCAAAAACTTTATGTTTTAATATGTGTTTTCTAAACCGTCTCAATGGTATTTGAAAAATCAAAGTACCAGAATGGCTGGTATAAAATGTAAGAAGTTGGTTTACGTTTTAAAGCTTTGTTAACTTCATTCTGTACACTCAAAAAATCAAATGATATGAAGTTTTAAAATAAAACTACTCATGTCAGTTTATAAAAACAAATGTGTCAAATTTTATAAATATGAAGAGAATCTTGAGATAATAGATCTAAATAGCCTTGTACAACCCCGTCAAATACAACTGATCATCTTGTTCAGGACCTCTGGGGGGAGTGAAAAAACTGAGGGTGACCGACCCCACCATGACCTCCCTTAATGTGGACTGGGACCCGGCTGATGGTGCTGTTCGCCTCTATAAGGTTTTCTATGTGCCTGCGGCCGGTGGTCGAGAAGAGATGGTGAGTCCTTCAAGCCTGTCTTAACCTCTGAGGACATAGTTGAGATTTCAGTTTAGGAAGGTGGTTGAGATGAAGAATCTAAATGATTTTTGATTTTTTTATCTTGCTTGTATCTCTCTAAACAGGAACAAGTTCCTGCAGGTACCACCAACATCGTCCTCAGGAACCTGGCGCCTGAAACACTGTACACAGTGTCTGTGTTACCGGTGTATCCTGCCAGGGAGGGAAAACGGCAGTCTGAGAATGGAAAGACATGTAAGTCATGGTGACGCTGCAACATATTTTTTGAATATAGATCTTGGAATATTATAGCATAAATTGTGCTTCCAAGATGCTTTTGTTGCGAGCATCAGCTGAGCATGTTTACAAGTTAGTGTAAAATGTATGTGTTTTGATTAAGAGCAAAGTTTGCATTCGCTGGTTGAAAACTATTTCCATGCTCCCAGTGCCTTTGGGTGGAGTGGGCAACATGAGGGTGACCAACCCAACCATTACCACTCTCACTGTAACCTGGAATCCTGCTGATGGGAATGTGCAGGGCTACAAAGTTATCTATGTTCCTTCCGATGGAGGAATGGAAGTTGTGGTAAGATCCTATCACTCATCATAGAAAACTCTCACTTAAATAAAGGCCTCTTTGTATATTAGACTGTACTATAAAAACATGATAAAAGTAACGTTACCTTGGGTTGAATCCCAATGAGTAGATTCAACCAAGTGAACTTAAATTGAGTGGGTATTGAGATAACTGGAGTTGCATCGAGTTCATTTAAATTCAGTGGATACTCATTGATCTGAGTCTGGAGTTAAGTTGAACTGAGTGGTGACCAATTAAACTAAGTTTAAGGTTGAATTGAGTTGAGATGAGTTGACCAGACATGAGTCGAGTTGACTTGAGTTGAGTGGAGATGACTTAATGAATTTTGCTGAACTGAGTGAAATTAACTTGAGTTGGTTTCATTGAGTTGACTGGAGTTAGGTTTGAGCTGAGTGGATTTGGGCTAAGCTGAGTTGAATTGAGTTGGGGGTGCTAGAATTAGAAGAGAAAAGCTAACCTGGGTTAAGTTAATATTTTGGACATGAGTTAAGTTGAGTGAAATCAAGATACTGTACCTTGAACTGAGTGGAGTTGGGTCGAGCAGAGTTGAGTTAATATGACTTTAAGTAATTTGAGCTGAGTGGTGACCAATTAAACTAAGTTTAAGGTTGAATTGCGTGGAGATGAGTTGACCAGACATGAGTCGAGTTGACTTGAGTCGGTTGCTGAACTGAGTGAAATTAACTTGAGTTGGTTTCATTGAGTTGACTGGAGTTAGGTTTGAGCTGAGTGGAACCATCGTGTCCTTATTGCAGTCACCTCCATTTGAGATTAGTCCAGTTAAGTCAACTTGGATTAGGATGACTTTAGTCATTTGAAATAAGCAAATTAACTTGAGATTAGCTTCATTGTAACTGAATCTCCTTTTATTGTAGTCCTACGCTGAGAGACTTTGTGAGCTGATCTGAAAAATGTATCAAATGTTAGTAGTATCAAATGTTTTAGTCCTGTTGTGTGGTTGATGCCATTTCTCTGACAATCTCTCTATGGACTGAAGTAGTGTGAATAGATGTGATTGTAAGAGGCCCTCTCTGTGCCTCCCAATGTCTTTTAACAACCATGAGCAATTACTCACTTTTGAAATGTCTCTTCTTTTGCAGCAGGAGTTAATAAAAACGCTGTCAGACTCTGTCTGAACTGCTGCTCTTCAAAAGAAACGAAACAATCAGAGCTCTTGACAGGAATTTAGTGATGTCATGCTATTTGACAGGATAATCCTTCGTGCATTTACCACACAACAGCATTTAAGTCCTTGTTAGCAGAGTGAATTCCTCATCGTTGTATATCTTGTTTGTGGGGTTTACATTTCTCTAGTGCAGTTTGTGCAGAAACAATAATCCTTCCAATCATACGCCTGCCATCAATGCTGAGGTTCAGTGCGTAGAACTGTGAAATAACACATCTGAATGTGGCTCGCTGACAGTTCGGCTGCTTAGGGTTTGTCCTATTAGAAATAGTTCATTTCTATTTCAGTGATATAACTTTTGCCTTTAATTAGTGTGTCAAAATAAATATTATAGAGGAATTTTTAACTCCTGTGCCAGAGGAATTTGAAGCCTTTCCATGTGCTTTCAAGTGTTGCTTCTTCAGCTAAAGACAAAATCGTCAAACAATGCTCATCCTGGAATCCTGAGTTCCTGTATGATTTAGTTTAGAACAGTTGGGTACAGAAGTTTGCATCCCCTTAGCTTGACAAAGCAAAAATGGTTACAACATTTTTATTTCATCAAAATATCTTTAATGCACATTCAGCTAGTAAAAATGCATCTTCACTCCAAGAGAACTTTTTGCACAAGCTGAATATGCATTCATGTTATGTGAGGGGATGTAAACTTAACCCATAACCTCACATAGAAATAATGCACCTTTAGCAAGATGTTTCCACAAATGTTCCGTCATCAACAGAAGTAACAAAAATAGTAACATTTATAAAAAGCTTCTTAAAAATTGTTGTCTTTGCTCTTTTTGCCGTTACAAACTGAGGGTATGCAAACGTTTGCACTCAACTGTGTTAATTTTAGTCTTTGAAAGTTCAGTAGCTGAAGCTGAATTAGTATCTTGGTACAGCAAGGGCAATAGTTTTTGTGCTTTAGGGGACGGTTAAGCTTTCTTGCGATTGGTCAAATGGGGGACTAGTGTCGAGTCAACTATGTGTCCTCGTAGGAACAAGTATCAGAGAGCACCACAACCACCGTCCTGGAGAAACTTCTGCCAGACACACACTACAGCATCACCGTGGTCCCAGTCTATGCCGAGGGAGATGGACCTAGTCTGTCCGATACTGGCAAGACAAGTGAGTAACTGTGCTTCAAGTGCTTCCATCAACCTTGAAAAGCCTCTAAGAAACCATAACCAGATAACTTCCTCCCTGACTGAACTGGAGCTGCTTTACAAATGATTCAACAGAGAAAAGGAGAGAAACAAATGCATAGAAGTTAGCTAGCAAGGGTGGGGATAAAAACATAGCAAGTTTTTCCTGAAAGCGGACATTTAAAATAATTGTATTTTAACTGACACTTTAAACAATTTATGCAAATATTCTGCAGCAAGAAGCAATTCGATCAATAATCAATAGATCAGAAATAAGGCATCACACGCCAGTTTCTGAAATAATGCAGAGACACAGAGACACCAAGGCAAATGTCTGAGGGAGAATACTATTTTCTTGGCCATGATCATTTGGACAAATCGCCCCCTGGACACTAGTAATCTCTGACTAGAAAGCAGCTGTGTGATGTTCTGTTCCAAACATTGACGGCGTCTTCCTGTTTTTTTGTCTCTGCTCAGGGCCACTGGGTTTTGTGAAGAACCTGAAAGTTACTGATCCTACCACTAGCACCCTGAACGTCCGCTGGGACCCCGCCGAGGGAAACGTTCGTGAATACATCGTGATCTGGTTGCCGATTACTGGAGGACAGCAGGATGTGGTAAGACTACGTGCACACCCTCAATGTTTTGTCAGTACTTTTCCTGAGACAAGTGTATCTGACAGAAACTAGATGGCAGAATAGGTACTGTAGTTTGTTTTCTAGGTCCAGATGTTGAGTTTGGACGAGACACTGGGAACTGCTCTTGTGCCTCAATAGTATTTAGGTTTTCATGACTTCCTGAAACGTAAATTAACCAGCGTTGTGCTCATTACTCCGCATACGTAATATATTATTTGTTACTTGCTTCGCTGTTTAAAATTAATATTATTACTTATTACTCCTATTCAAAACTAACTTGTTGTATTACTTGTTAAATTACTTGTTCAAAGGGTTAGGGTCCGAAAGACGGACAGGGTCAATAGTGCCATGAATATTTCATCCATCACATATGCAGCCACGAGCTTCATTAGGTCTTTGTTCCTTGTTGTAGCTGCTGTTAATGATTAAAATCCAGTTATAGTTGTTTAGGGCTACAGCCGTCCTCCACAGCTGCACAGTTGTCAGGGTGCATCTCCCTGACCTTTACATTGTTGACCTGTCTTAGTGTTTCACGAGGTTCGAGGTGTTTTTCACAGTGGAAGGAATCTTGGCACTATTTGTTCACAAGTTACATGTTCTAATAGTGTTTTTATCACCTTTCGTCTAGACAAAATCCAAGTAATTGGAATATTGTGGTCATATTGTCCTTGTACCCTTTATCTTTTTGAATTGTGTTTAGTTTTTAGATCCATCTGGGTTAAATTAGGACAATACTGGAGATTTTGCAGTTTAAAGTTTACTGCGAATCATCTACAACTTTTGCTGCTTGCTATTTCACATCTTTTACTGCCAACCACTTATTTACTTAAAAAAAAAAAACTAATAACCAAGTTCCATCGCAATAAACATCACACCTATGTAGGTGGTGGCATTTTGTTTAAGGCATCAATACAATAACCTATGTCAGATTAATGTTATTAAATTCTTATCATACCATAAATGTGTAAAATTCACAGACAGTATTTCTCAGCTCAAAGTTGTCAACTGCCTTTTAACTCTCGTCATCCCAGTTGTGGCGAAATGGATTGAATTACATGGATTACACTGCAAAGCTTTGCTTGTATTTGATCGGTATTTGCTTGCTGGAGGAAATTGCAAAGCGTTGCAGGAAGAAGTGTGTGGCACCACACACTTTACACACAGACGGGCTCCACTCAAGTAAATGGGAAGGTTGTTATTTTTAATGCAAAGTAGATAACGAGATCAAAGCATGGACAAAGCAAGCAGGAAGGTCCTGAGGCTCAGAGTAGGGCTCACATTTTACCTAATCATGTGGACCTGTGTCAAGGATTGAACCTAGAGCCAAAAAGGCACAATCTCATCCAAAATAATCTCTGCTGTCATATGTACTGTTACCTGAGGGGTCAAGCAGGACCCATATCTAACGTCAGATAGGATAGATAACACAATGGAAGCAAGCCCTTAAGAATATGAGAATTGATTTTGGAATGATATACAGCCAAATGGAAGTTTGAATAGTGTCCTGTATATTACATACTGTAAATATTATTTCATGCTGTAAAAAAAGAATTGACTATTATTGTGATTGTTATGTACTAATTTTGATATGATTCCATGATTTAAAGGGGTTGAACAAAATATTATTTACTGGAGTGAGACATAGGAAAGAAACCAGTAAAATGTTAGTGCTGCTCTGCCACAGTTCTGTTTACAGTTTGGAAAAGTTGTCAGGTTGTTTATGTTCACATCGCTCCCATCTTGTCTGACTGGACCATAGATGGAAAGCTTACTGCTGCTGCTTCTTGTGTTTGTCCAGTGAGAATCTGTAGTGAAATTAAATATAGTTCGTGCAAGTGAGAAGTTTTCTTTGCAGCTGAAAATTACAGTGCTTCCCAAAGCACCAATATTATAACTGCAGGCACTGTACTGTGTCAGTAGCCTCATTTTAGTCTTGGCTTTGCGTTTGGATTATTTCAAGATATTTGGAGAAAAGCCAGTGGCGTGAGATGATTACACTTATTTCCAGAGCACTTTCACGCAAGAACTATCTTTTCTTCCTCTGGAAAATGTGAAACATCGGGTTGTAAAAGATGGAAACCGCTGCATAATGCTGCCGCCTTTAAATCTACATACGCTTCCAGCTAATCGAAAACAGTTGATAGGAATGTGTGATCACTGAAATCGCTTCCAAGACCATTTGAGCTGTTTTCTATAAAGCAATGACAATTTCTTGAGGGGGTCCATTTCATTACACTGTGTCATGAAAAAGGATGATTTGATTTGGAAACACTTGAAATTATCTCAGCCTATTGGCAGAGTTAAAGACTTAATATTAGATTAAATGGAAAAAGAGCAAATTTATATTTACAGCAGAGGAAGGCATTTTGTCTTCGCTGCCAGTTTGAGCGAAGTACCAAAGGCCCAGACTGTCCCAGGACATTTTAGAGGAGGCTTTCTTCTTAAATCCATCTTTATCTCAGAGCTTCTACTGTTTCTGTTACTGTGCTGCACAGTTTGTTACTGGCTAAAGCTGCATCCAAGAACCTGGGCTCTCCAAACTCCTTATTCCTAGGTTGAGCTTTTTTAACAGTTCACCAAGTTCAAAGTCGTTTTTCTTTTCTTTTCTTTCTCCTTTTCTTTTCTTTTCTTTTCTTTTCTTTTCTTTTCTTTTCTTTTCTTTTCTTCCCCCCCCCCCTCTACTTAACCAGGACTCGGTGCCTGGAACCATCACCTCCACTGTTCTGAAGAACCTGGAGCCAAACACTGAATACACTGTCACCTTGGTGCCTGTCTACCACGAGATGGAGGGTAAACCACAGTCTGAAAATGGGAAGACAAGTAAGTTCATGAGAGTCAGTGGTGAACAGCACTGAGCCAAGTCTTTTTACTGAATGTGTTTTCTTAGTCATGCTATCTTTAGTTCACCAAGGCCTCATAAAGATGCAAGGAGATGGGTTGCAAATTGAAGGGGCACTAAAACAAAATAGTGGGGAGAAGGGGAAAGGAAAGAAAAATAAAAACTTAAAACTAGTGCTGTCATAATAATAATGTCATATTGATTAATTCATCTGTGGTAAAATTAGATCAACAATTTAACTCCCGTTGATTCTGCAGCTGCATCACTGTTTAAGTTATCACAGTAACATTATCAAATCACTGGTCTGTCTGGATGGGTCAGTAAATCTTCCTTCACAATCCGCCTCCCAGTCAGGGTTTGCTTCATTTAAAGTTACTTTTCTATAAATCCTCTGCTATATGATTTATTCCTACATCTGAGCTTTAAGTGAGACGTATTCCTCCTCCTCAGATCCTTTGGGTGGAGTAAAGAACTTGCAGGTGATTGACCCGACCGTCAGCTCGTTGACAGTCCGCTGGGATCCAGCAGTGGGCAATGTCCAAAGCTACAAAGTCTTCTACGCAGCCCAACCAGATGGAGAAGAGAAAATGGTAGAAGCATTTATGTTGTATAAAGATTTTTTATTTTTTCAAATTTCAAGTTGGGTTTACTTACCCAATACAAACTGTTCTCATTCACTGGATTCACTGTGCACTTAGTTGTTCTCACCATAACCACATCAAATTGTTGACTTGCTGGCAAATGTGTTACTGTTTTGTTGCGCAGGAGGAGGTCTCAGGAGGCACCACCACCACCATCCTAAGGAACCTGGAATCCAACACACTCTACAATGTAGCAGTTGTTCCCGTCTACACAGATGTGGAGGGCATTCGGCAGGCGGAGAAGGGAAAGACAAGTGAGGGAACTATTCAGTACATTCAGCTCTTGTCCACATAATGGGAATATAGTGCACAGAGCACACACTCCAGGAAGCATGTGTGTATTGTTCTGAAGAAAGTCCAATAATCAAATCTGAAAATGCCCCACATGGATTTTTAGTGTCAGACTATTAGCAGATGGCACAAACCAATAAATCTGAACGCTAAAACAGCACCCAGCAGCACTTAACACTTCAGATCTAATTTATCAATGTTTGTGACATTTTACCGTATGGCAGAAATAACATACAGTTTGGAAGGACTTCAGCTTCTAGGCCAATAAAGACATAGTTATGCAATTTGAATTTTGGCCCTTAAAAAGGAAGAAAGCTTGGCACAAGGTGCCGAGAGAGGAGCTGTGGTATTGTATGAGGACGTCTGGAGGGGAAGAGAAGTATGTTAGAGTGGTGCTGGACATGTATGAAAGCTGTAAGACCGTGGTGAGGTGCTGTAGGTGTGACAGAGGAGATCAAGGTGGAGGTGGGTCTGCATCAAGGATCAGCTCATGAATGCATGTGTGTGAATGAGAGGGACCCAGGTGGAACGGTGAGGTTACAGGGAGCAGAGGTGAAGAAGGTGAAGGACTTTAAGTACTTGGGGTCAACGTTCCAATATTGAGGTGGTTTGGACGTGGTCAGAGGAGAAACTGTGAATATATCAGTAGAAGGATGCTGAGGTTGGAGCTGCCAGGCAGGAGGTCTAGAGGAAGAGCAAAGAGGAGATTTATGGATGTAGTGAGAGAGGACATGAAGTTAGTTGGTGTGAGAGAAGAGGATGCAGAGGACAGAGTTAGATGGAGACACATGATGGGGAACAGCCGAAAATAAAGAAGACAGGAACCATTATTTACTGTAGTTAGATTTTGTATCATGCAAGAATCACAGACTTTCTGTGTTTTCCAGGATGTGGTTGAGCCAGTAATTTGTACTAAATCCTTCGCTAAATTTGCCTTAAAAGTCTCTAAAGCTATCAGCTACTTTCAGATTATTTAGTGGAATCGTGACACCGTTAAAAACATCTGACGTGTTGGTGACTTGCTGAGTATGTCCTTTGGTAGGAAACAGCTGTAGCAAGTTGGGGCACCTCTGCTAAAAATCTTGCATTACCCGGTGAACCTTTAGACCACCGTGATGCGCCGACCTGCTGCTCAGTCTTTGGAGATTTTAGATTTACACAAGAGACTGTGATCATGTTTTTGGTTTTAGAAACCTAATCCTTGAAGGGAAACTGATGATGTGTTCCAACCAGCATATGTAATCTTTTCAGTGGCTGACTCGTGGTCATTGCAGCATTTTTGAGTCCCACAAAAAGCACATTTTTGCAAATGTTTTCAGCATGAAACAGAATTGCCACACTACAACAACATACCTTTGGCTGACAAAACAAAGATTTTGTACATGAACAGAAACCACTGAGTCCATCTGAGAACCTGCCGGTAATGTAAACTCAGCTCGTAGTTTAAAACGTACCAAAAAAACGCAAACACTTGTTTTATGCTTTATGTTTGAGAATGACAATACCAACCTCATTTATATGAATGTTTGTTTCTCACAAAAGAACATAATGACTGCCAGAAAGTTCAGACAACTTCCTCAGCTCTGACACATCTAGACGCTTCTGAAACTCCCATCTCGTGTCCCTTGCAGGATAAAGCAAAAGCCAAGCTTCGTTTATAGCATTTAAAAAAAAAAGGTATCGTTGTCATTAATGTCTTTTATTAGATAGGTGCTATTAGAGAGCAGACAGGAAACATGGGACGGAAGGAATGTGACATGCAGCAAATGGTTTGTGGCATCTCACTAACCATTCAGCTACTCGGTTGCTCTTTCTTTACATTGTGTTGGTATACCAGAAAGTTGGTTACAGAAAGACCCTTTTCTGACAACATCCCTAACAATGAGACATCTGGCCTGTGCTGATGGAGTGAACTCCACCCTTCAGGCTGTGATGTGTCTTGTCTCTGTCAGAGCCTCTGAGTGGAGTGAAGAATCTCCAGGTGACTGACCCCACCACCAGCTCCCTGAGGGTTCGCTGGGAGCCAGCTGAGGGCGATGTCAGGCAGTACAATGTCATCTACGTCCCAGCTGCCGGAGGAACCGAGAGCGTGGTCAGTGTACACCAACACTTAATGTCATAGTGATTTGGGATATGGTGCGACTAGATAGATGCTTCTCAGCAAAAGGAGTTTTGAAACTGCTTTTATTGATAAAGATTCTGCAAAACAATCAAAAACCTTTTAAAAAGATGCCAAACATGGGAGAATTTTAGGGAAATGTGTCTAAAATCAGGTCCTGGATTTTTTTACTTTAATTGTGGATCTGTAAGAACGAGGAGTCTTTGCATTTGAATATGCTACATTTATAAATATAATGTCCATCTGCATTAGCAGCCATTAGTCGTATCTTGGACAACTGGAAGTAGACAAGGACTGATATTCATTTACTGATGCGTTTCATCATTTTGTCCATCACAGATTCCGGTGTCTGGGATGTCGACCAACACGGTACTGAGAGACCTGCGTCCAGAAACTGAGTACAAAGTGACAGTGGTGCCTGTTTACGATGATGCAGAGGGCAAACGCGTGTCGGAGAATGGAAAGACGAGTGAGTTCAGCCAGAACAGAACAGCTTGTAACCACATCTGGTTCACGCTGAGCTTCGCCAAAGCTTGTGCTGCTTGGTTTGAATCTAAAGCACAGTGTCAGTTTTCAGAAGCACATCCACTAATCATGTCGAAAAGTTAAGATTTAAGATTGGGAGAAATCCTGTACAAAGTTTTCTTTTTTTACTTGTATTGAGTAAAATATGATCTAAGACTGAACGGAAGATTATAAAATGTGTTAGTTTTGGCATTTGTTGCGTATAATTTGAATACCTATAAGATAAAAACACAAAGAAAGGTACAGTCGTGTGCATTTGGAAGCAAAAGGAAGCACCAACAGGTGCATTAGCTAAAAGCTTAATTATATTATGAAAAGCTCAATGGAAACTAAAGGTTAAGCGCAACATGCAGCCTCAAATGAATAATCTTTTAATGGCTCTCTGTCCACAGAGGCTCTGGGTGGAGTGAAGAATCTGCAGGTCACTGATCCCACCACCAGCTCCCTCAAAGTGCGCTGGGACCCGGCGGAAGGCAACGTGCGCCAGTACCGCATCTTCTACGTCCCTACAGCCGGCGGTGCTGAGGACATGGTAAGACGCGTACCGTACTTCATCACAAGCTTGCTACTACTTTTTGGACATCGAATACTTCACGTAAAGATGAGTGTCACCCAGAGAATTACTCCAAAGGTTTATACAGTTTGAGGATAGTTTAATGTTTTCTTCTGATGACCGACGTGCAGACGGTCCCAAAAATTACACATAGGTTTTAGTGACACTAGTGGTAAAGCTCTAAGGGGGTCAATCTGTTGGTTCCCCACTTAGCGCCACTGTAGTAGCTCAACAGCTACAATATGTGATGCTTTTACACTTCTTAGAGAATGATGATTCACTTTATGATTCATAAATACAACTATATTTCATATAGTCATGTGTAGCCCAGCTTTTTTTTGTAGCTGTAGAGAAGGAAATCATTTTAAGTTTTTGTCCTACCAAACTCTGTGATTACACTTTCACGCTGCATACATCACTCTATCGCTGACTGAAAGATTTAATAACTGCACATATATTTCTCTACTTTTCTGTGTTATGAATATGAATGTAATGAAAATAGGATGGTTTTGGTTGGAACCACAGCATGACTCACTCAGATTTTTGAAACAATGCGTAATAATCCTGCTGGATGTGAATTTTTATGTCCCTGTTTTTGTGTATGAGCAGGAGCAGGTGTCTGGAGTCACCACCAACACCGTACTCAGGAACCTGCTGTCAGACACTCCCTACACTGTCACTGTGGTCCCAGTTTACCCAGAGGGTGACGGCCTGCGCCAGTCTGACAGAGGAAAGACACGTAAGTCTCTCTTACCCCCTTTGTTTCTGGTCCTTGTTTAGTGCATGCAGGGCAGCATTAACAATCTGTTTCCTCCGTGTCACATCAGCAGACTCCTGTGGGTTCACTTTTACCACTGTGGCCTGAATAGTTGCTCTGGTTAATAAACAGTCCCAGCTGCTCTTGAAATGCAATTTTTGAAGACCAAAAATATTTTCAGACAGGAATCTCATCCAAAAAAAGATATTCCTCATCCCAGCAGCCTTGTCCCTGGAAAAGTTAACATTAAATACTTGTGTTTAAACACAACAGACATTTTTGACTTCTCAAACACTTGACTGCTCATTTACTTTTAAATGGACAGTGCTTAAAGACATGCGTCAGACTTGTGATACAACACTCTGAATGTCACTGGCTCCCCCTGGAATGGAGGGACCTGCGCTCTCTCCACGCAGAACATCTGCTGTCCTATTTATGCAACTGTCCTAGTCCTTGAATGGGAAACAAATCATTTTTTCTAATCATCCGAAAATAAATATCACCCTTGGGCCAATACATATTTGAATAGAAGCTCAGCAAATCAGACGTGGTTTCGCTTAAACGTTTTGTGACTCTTTACATTTTTAGTGAGTTCAAGGCAGCAGCTGCTACTACTACAGTATGTGAGCAGCAATGGACATAAGACAAATGGCAATTTCCTGATTTTATTGAGATGAAGAGCAATACCAACCAATTGAAGTTTGTCTTTGACTTGCTTAAACTGGGATGCACTTGATCTTCTTCTCAAGCTTCTGAGCACAGCACAAGTCTTCTCTTGCAAATGTGTTAACACGTTTGCATTTGTTCCACACATTTTTACACCCTTTTTTCATAACAATGAACACACAACATTTATTGACCCCTAAATTCTACCGAACTATATTTGTTTCAGATGTTTCAACAAAATGGAAACCCCTATTTCCAGCTGATGGAATTTACTTGCAAATCTATTAATCTCTAACATACCTGTGTACAACTCCCTCCACAAAGTTGTTCCATAAGTAATTCGTTCTAATCCAGCTATAAAACGTGCCACTTGTGTTGCCTGTTGCAAACCTGGATAAATGTTCCATTTAATGTTTAAAAAAGGTTTCTTTTATTTATTTATTGATTGATTGGTATTTTAACAGTTTTTTCTAAATATGAACAGTATTGGGGGAAAAATTGAGTAGAATACAGTAACACATTGCTCCTAAATTTGGGTGAAATTTCTTAGTTGTTTAATTGAAGGAAGACTCTTGGTGACTGAAGAGTTTGGGTGAATAAATATTGTCACCCAGTGGATGCTTGCTGCTCTGCTTCTGTGTGGTTTGACGCCCTGTTGTGTTGGCTGATTTTGTTTCTGCCCAGACTCACTCGGCAGAAATGCATTCTGGGGCTTTAATTGGAAAGATGTGAGTATGAGGCACAAAAACAATTCTGCAGACAACTCCAGGCTGAAGAGTTTATATTTTGTCTGGATGGTTTGGAGCCCTCGTGTGTTGTCATTTATTTTATGTGATGCACTGTAATTTTGTTGACGTTTTTTGGTCACTTTATGTCCAGCTAAAATTATTTTTATTTTATTTATGAATCATCACATATGCTTCACATACTGCAGCAGTTAGTTGGAATATCAGTAATATTGTATTTGCCAGTTTCTCCACATAGTTTTCTATTTGCTTCTGCTCACACATGCATATCTCAGGAACACATTCAGGGAAGTTCTTCAGATTTAGCACAAACATCCTCTTGGACTAATTGTTAAAATATGAGTCTGGACAGACTTGCATGTTAACTGCATCTTTACTGGTTGGTGGAATCACACAGCTGTGAGGGAATAATTACAGCTATACAGCTGTTTTTGTGAAATTGACAGTAACAAACACTTTTGAAGCTTGCACTTTGCCAACAATGGTATTTTGCACATGGGTCTTTGCATTTGCATCTATAATTTGAATTAATATCTCTAATCAAGTCCTGGCTGAACCAAACTGCCAAATTGAGTCTAAGAACCCAATTTGAAACCGCATATTTGCATTATTACAACCATAAGTTTGTGGCAGAGTCAGTGAGAGAACTTGATTTTAAAAGCAACTAAACTGAGCCTGAAGCTTTAAACAGCAAAACAATTCAGCTCAGGTAGCAGAGGTCTAATAACACAGTGCTGTCACTGAGCGATTAAAGTCGTGTTTAGACTGGCATTGGCACTGCTTGAAGAAACACAGCCCTAAAATTCCTGTCAGTCTCATTGGCAAGGTGAGAATTCTGAGCGGAGATTAGTTCACCATCTATAAAGTACTGGGTTGTCTAGGGAAACAGTAATTGAGGGTAGCACAACTTGGCTCAATGCGATAGTCTCCTCCAGCAACACACTGATCTTGGCAATCAGATAACAAGGTGATACCTGCTGCTAACCTGAAAAGCATTGCAATGGACAATCAATCACAGCACAGAGGGTTTTTTCATCTGTTAAGCTTTCAAACTTGTATTTCCTACTAAATGTTCAAGCATCTTTGGCCTCAATGATGGGGTTTAGGGTTGGGTCAGGTTATAGTTTGGATACCACTGGTTTCTTTAAGTAACGGCAGTGATGTAATCCATCACAGGTTCTGCTGCAGTGGACATCACTGCTTATGTAAAATGTCCAGTTTGGTCCAACCAGGAAAAAAGTGTGTGACAGCGTGTGATACGTTAAGGGTTTCATGACCTAAACAGCAAAACCAGTGAAATGACAGCAAGGACACTTTAGCAGAACATGTATCAGCCGAAGTAAGAAGTGAATCTCCATCAGCAGTGACTTACTGGTCCTCTGTGTGACTAATTCTTTCAAAGGATGAGCCTGTGTGTGACATTACCGATCTTTTATTACCAGTAACACCGTCCAGTTTTACTGTTTGCATCCCTGGAGAAATTGGTCTGGACAAAAACAGCATTTCAGTCCAATGAAATGCAGTGTACTGGTATAAAATGTTAATTACACAGAATTTTAACAATATTACGCAATCTCTCTGAAGGCAAGAAGGTCATTTAGCTCCTGGCTGACAAAAGTAAAATACTCTGACGGTCCTCTGCATTTAAAAGGTATTAAAATGAAAATTATGCTCCTTTTTTTTTAAATTTTTTTTATGCTTATATCTCTGGAGGTTCATTTCTTACAGATGAGAGTACATTTACATCTAGTTTTTATTAGGTACAGCTCCAAATATCTGGGGATAAGAACATCTGGTTTGGTTTTAAAAGGAAATTGAGGGCTTTTTCATAAACCCAAAACATTGCTACTTCTTTCTACACATTCTCAACATAGACACAACAAAGTTTTATACCTACAATAGACTTCTGCTGCGCTCAGTTTCATTGTGATTCAGTTTGTCCTTCTCAAAAGCCAATTTATCCCCCTGTTTAAAGTTTTTTCCTTGGTAAAAGCCAGAGATTTTGTCGTCTTAAAGCAGTTATTCCAACATGATTTAGCTTGTTTTAATGAGCAGTTTTCTCTGATTAAAATGATCGATTTAAGGTCCACGGGGTCTTTGAACAGTTTGAAGAATTTTGTGTCAAACTTTTTAAACATGCAACATATAAACTGAAAATTCTGAGCCTTGATGTGACATTTAGCCCTGTTCTGTTCAGTACTTTGACATTTTATTCAACTACGTTGTTTTTGTAAATGGCTGATAATTTCAGATACTAACATATTTTTCTGTTGCTCAGTGAAAAAACAAAACATTCCCTCCCTCCCTTCTCACTTGGCTTTTTTTCTGAACCTCATTGACCTCTGCAGTCCCTCGCACACCACCCAGGAACATTCAGGTGTACAACCCCACACCCAACAGCCTGAATGTACGCTGGGAGCCCGCCACAGGCCAAGTTCAACAGTACCGGGTGGTGTATTCCCCCTTGGCTGGAGACAGACCCACAGAATCGGTGAGTAACTCTCTCCAGGCTGTTAAAACACAGAATCTGCCTCAAGGGCAGCAGAAGGTGTTGGTTTTTTTCTGAGATAAGTGTCTGTACAGTAAACAGTAAAAAAATGGAAAAATGGGAAGAAGGGGGGAAAAATGAAACTGGCATGTTGTTTTACTTTTAAACATTTACAAAAAATCCACTTATGAGATCGGATAATTACTTTTTTCAAGGCACATCAACTTGTTGTAAAGGCTGCAGGTCAGTTCTTGTTTAATATGACATGCCTCCATTGAAAATTCACTGGAGGGGAGAAAAAAGGGAATTATCTCATCGCTGCAGTAGTTTTTATCTTGCTTGTTTGAAGACAGAGAATAGCACAACTGATAAGTCTGCAACTACGAATGATTTCAACACCAACTAATCTTTCAATTCAATCTATTTATAAAATGTCAAAACAATAAAATTTCCCAAAACCCAAGGTGACATCTTTAGTCTTTGGGTTTTTGACTGCTGGCCAAACGAAACAAGTCACCCAGTTAACAGTTCCATAAAACTAGTGATGGGTAGGTGACACCCCATGGAGTATATGGCAGAGTTCTCCAACTGGGCCGACACAGTGTTGACACTGTGTTTGTGTATCACTTAATAGTGACATCTGCTGGATTACCAAAAAAAAATAAAAAAAACATTGCAGGGAACGTGGATAAAGCATGTGGAAAGCGTTTGGAGACTAAACTTGGTTCATCCCTTCTGACATTTGGATGAATGGTCGTGTTTACATAACCAGCTGATAATAAAGTGCTAACTGCTTGAAAGAGAAGTGTATATTTTCCATTTAGTTAGAAGATAGCCAAAATAATATGACTATGACTAATAGTTTGTCAAACGCAGAATGTACAAAAAAATATGAGTGAAAGTGATAAGTGAAAAAAGTGAAATCAAAGTTACATTTTTGTTAACGTCATCAATGCTCAATAAGTGAAAGTGTTGGGGAAAAGGCAGCGTTTACACATTTCTATCAAGAAAGACGTTTTATGTAGCATGTTGGAGCCAAATAACTCACATTTTACGTGCTTATAAAATTAAAAGTTAATTAGTGTGAAAAATAAATAAAATGAAGAGTCCTTCAGAAAGGAACTCAAATGAAAACGGAGCAAAAGTGGAACCAGGAAGGGTAAACATTTCCCGCATTTGATGTTAAAAGATCCAAATGATCCCAGACTGGAGATAATGTCCTTTTTCTTGATGGTCCCATAAATATCAGTGGATAATGATGAAAGCAAACTAATGTGAACAGCACCAAACAAGGTCTCCTCTCTTCCTGTTACCATGAATACAGTCAAAATTAGTGCTTCCTGCCAAACACAATTTGGTGCCTCACTTCCTTACGACACAGCAGCTGTATCGGTCGATACGGAGCTCTGCTCTTTGTGCTCGATACGCACACTGACACTTCAGTATTGTTTGACTCATCACTATAAAATTTAAAGGCTCAAGACCAGATAAATATTGATCCTGCTGAATGACTAATTGATCTATCAACCCATCCTTTCAGTAACAAGAGCAGAACACAATCGGCTTTTAAAATACTCTGATTGAGCCATGAATCTCATAAAGTTAGACTTGATTGAATCACTTGACTTTAAAACGGATGATTGCGGCTTCATCAAAAGTTTGCGGTAACGGTGTGTTTGTCTTTGCAGAACAGACTCAGATTATGATGGTACATCACATGTTTAGCATATGAAACACAAAATGTAGGAATTGGACTTTATTTTAAAATCAGCCGTGGCCTTAATAAGGACATTTAGGAAAAGACCGAAGGTGTTTGTTTGTGAGCCCTGTGATATTTTTCCTACCTCCGGATTTTCTTTCCCACAAATTTCATTGCATTAAGGTGGATCGACTTCAGTTGTCTGAACGTTTAAAGTCTAGATCACTTCTTTTATCTAATGTAACAAGTGAAATGAGTGCAGTTGTTGCTTTTATTCGGTTGGTCTGTATTCCATGGAACAACAGGTGGTCCCATGTGTTCCACTAAGTGTTGGTGTTGATATTGTGCAGATGTTTGCACAGCAGTAATTACGGTAAGGCTTGTGAATATGGAAATTATGACTTTGTCATTTTCTTCTAACTCTCCATCAATGCTGATTTCATGCACCACTGCAATTATCTCGATCACAGGGAGACAAAAGAAGGCTTTATTCCTCACAAAGAGAATAGTGCTGACTGGACACATCAGCTCCTAGGTTTGAAATGTTTGGGGCCATAAGGTTGTAATCTTTTGAGGTTGTTTTGAGAATTAGGGTTTGCTTTGATGATGCTGTAATGATCAGTGCTGAATTGTTTATTATCCCTCGTACTCACAATTTCCTCTGTCTGTTTTTACTTCTGCTGTATATTACTTTAATTAACTTTGTTTTGGTCTGAGAGTAAGTTGGTTTGCCAAAGATGCAGAAAAGACACAGATAAGCAAAGATTCACTAACTCTTCATAACTAATTCATTATAATTAGGCCCAAACTGGCTAATTATAGATCTCACGTGTATTTATTCAAACCCTGAAGCTAATCCAAGCATATTATAATATAAAAAAGTTTCTTAATGTTTCTAAGACACTGCATTGCTCTAGAAAAAGTATATAAACACCAATGTAATTGTTGGACATCTTATTCCAAAACCATGGACCTTAATCTATTAGAATGGCAAAGTCTGATTTGATCCCTATATTGTAAATGCAATATGTCAGGGATGTCTTGAGGGAATTTCTTCAAATTTTCCCAGTGAGCTGCACAGACATGCATTCAAACAGCGGCTTGACTGGTTTGCGAAGGCACACAACTGCATTACGGTAATTCTAGTTTAAATGTCAGCATACGTTAAAGCATGTGAAGGATCATTTAAATGAAGGCTGACCATGTGATTCTTTGCCTTCACTCAGTGAGATTTAACTTAATGGCTTGTCCGCAAGAGCATCAGGAAACAACTGAATGACGAAACCTCTACAGTAACGCTAAGTCCCTGGTTTTCATGGGACGATGGCCAATTCCGTGGTCAGACCCGAGTTTACTGGAGGGATTTAATTTCAGGCCAGTACGCCCATATATGCTTCTACTACATCATCAATGAGGAACCTATTCTGTGGTTCCATATGCCAGAACTCTTTGAGATATTTGCCTTAACCACAACTAAAGCTCTAGATGAGGGTATGCTCAAGTTCAGCTAGCAGATTTATTTCCCATGATGTAACGGCACTGATTGTTATGGCCCGAAACCCGGGTAAATAGCAGAGGATAAGTGCTGTGATAATCCCACTGACAAAAGATGATGTGCAGTCATCTTTGTTGGAGAAGAACGGGGATGAGATGCATGTCTGATCCTGCTTCCTGACAGAATCCACGCTCTCCAGCCGCAGCCTAGCAGAAAGTGTTTATCCATCACCTTCTGAATTAATGATTTGCTTGACATCTGACCTCCCAGGACTTTGTTAGTGTTTGAGGAAATCTTTGGCAGCAGGAAGGCAAAGAGAGAACTGGATGTCGGATGAGCAGTGAGGTCATTATGTACATTATTGGTGCCAGATTATTACGCAGAGCACAAAGTAGCTCATTTGAATAGGCAGTGTCTCTATCATGATGAGGTCGTCTTCATATTATTTGACCCTGGGGTTTCTTCTCTGAAAAGGTCCTGGTTTCAGGAAATGTCAACAATGCCTTCCTGGACAACCTCATCCAAGATACTCATTACTCAGTCAGTGTCTCCGCTCTGTACGCTGACGGAGAGCTGCCACCTGTGAAGGGCAAAGGCAAAACACGTAAGTACTTCAGCAAACTTGCATGCTGACAGTGTGTACACTCGAGTGACTAACACTCATCGTGATGATTTGGAGCAAGCTCTCAATAAAAATGTGATTACTGACAGTTGTCTAAACAAATTGTGATTTCGTAATTGATACCTAATAATTCAGTGGGATTCTAAAAATTGTGAGGTAAACTTGGGCAAGAAAGGCAACTTTATGTTTTTAAGAAAACATCAGAAACCAGATGTACGATGTTTTGTATCAGCATGATTCTCAGACACCACGATGGTGTTACTCATTCATGCTAGTTTATTTAACTAATGGTCTTATTATTATGCGTTTCTTTATGTTCTGCCCTCCTAAAGACACATTGAACAGTTGTTTTGTTGTGGTCACAGTGCCCCGTGGCGGCCCGAGGAACATGCGTGTGTTTGATGCCACCACCAGCACCCTCACCATTGGCTGGGATCACGCAGAGGGACCCGTCAGGCAGTACAAGATTGGCTACGCTCCCATGACGGGAGACCCCATCACAGAGTTTGTAAGTACTCTGCATAACTGAAAAGAGATTGTGAAGTAAATTTTTTTTTTTTTGTCACAAAAGCAGCAACGTTGGCATCCAACCACACACAAGCTTGTGTTTTGATCATTTAAAGACTAAAATCCCTTTTAATGGTTCAACATTGTCCTTAACAACAAACGTGCAAAATAATGCTGAAACAAAACCTTCAAAAACGTATTTTCAGTTGAGGTAGACCTGGGCGTTATGGCTCAAAATATTGATATGTCTATCCAATTATCCCAGTGCTCTTGACATTTTTTTTCTTTTTGGGAACTCACCACAATTATAAATATTTATAATTTTGAAAATTTTTTTTAAACTATGCTGTTCCCCTAAGGCCATATGTTGATAAAGAAAACATCACTAGCGAAACACCAGGAGCAGCTCTGCAAAGTAGCTACAGGTAATTTTAGGTGTCAGTATCAAACTGAAATGTGTACGTGAGTCCAGGTTTTAGCATTAATGAGTAAATCATTTCAGGTGATGAGGATTTTAGTTTTGGATAAACTCCTGATACACTTTCACCGTTCGCTGTGATGTTTCCCTCGAAGTATGCGCTGAAGTCACATCTTAGGATTTCCTTGGCTTGTTCACATTTTAAATCACAGATTAGTTAGACAAATTACAGGCCCAGTTAAACAAACAGTATAATTTGGGCCATAATAACATTTATTAATAGTCCTAAATAATAAGTTGGATCTGCAGAGGAGGGCGGAGACGGCCCAGCTGTGCCGCCTCCTCTGCTTGTTAGCAAAGCACCTGTTGTGTATGACTCAGAAAACTGCAGCAGAGGGATGGCGATGAAAGGATTTCCTTTTTATTTCCCCCACACAGACTGACAGGAAAACTCGTAACCTTTCACAAATAAGCACAATTATTACAATTTAGCATCTGCAACTAATACAGAGTGTTTGTTTTGGTACACAGCGTCCATAATCTAACGCAACTGCAATTTTCTGCTTCAGAACAACTGTTCATTAGTGATTACTCTGGTTAAGGAATGGAAACATGTTTTTGAGTTTGTGATTCTCTCATCAGGGGAAACTCTTCAGTTTTTAACACCAACAATTTCTTGGGTATTTTCAGTCCCTTGATACCAACCTGTGAATAAATGATCTGAAAACAGCAACACGTTTTAAACTTTCAAGGGGTGATGTTGAAGAATTTGTGGGGTGAAGTAAGATTTAATTGCATGTATTAAAGTGTCTACTCAACCCTAAACCCCTTGGTCCATATTTGTTGCACACTCCTAGAGACAAATTCCTAGAGACGAGTCCAAAAACCAAAAAATTCCTATTAATCATCTGTATTTATTTTATGTACAGCATTTCAGTCCTCTTCAGCCTGGTTTTTGCTGGTTTATAGGACAAACCCTCCTTAAAGTGAAACTACTTAGATGAATCCAGCAGCTTTTATTGGGCCTGAGTTTGAGCCCGTTTTCTTCTTCCTGCAGCAGAAGAGCAAACACCACCACACACTAAGTCACAGCTTCTTTCTAAAATCTTTCTGTTCCTTGCCCAAAAAACTTTGACTCTGTGATGTGCCTGATCTTCAGACTATGGTTCCTGGAAACAGAAACAATGCCATGCTGCAGAATCTGCTCCCGGACACTCCGTACAATATCACAGTAGAGGCCGTCTACGTCGAGGGCCCTGGAGGGTCTCTGAACGGGAACGGACGCACAGGTGAGGAATCGGTGGATTAACGCAGGTCTTTTCTAACATCTGCAATGGAAATTCGATAAAGCTTCCTACTGTTGGTTAGCATCGTGATTTGTCCCAATGTCATAGCATGTTGATGGTAGAATAAAGGGTTAATATAGTTTTTCCAAAAATGGTGTTAAAACAGTAAAATAAAAGTGAAGTAAAAGCAGCAGGTCAGCAGCAGCGTCAGCCCCACACACAGTACTTTTAATTGTGTGTGTGTAAAGCTGAATTTAGCGAAAATAAAATGTATGAATAATGTTTATAAAATGTATTAAATTATTTTAATAGGCCTTACAGGGTCCACCAAAATCTGTAGGTGCAATAGGTGTAATCACATCAGTCTCATACATTTGGAATTATTAATACTACTTTACATTTTTAAATGTGATTGAAAATCAAATAAATCTTTAGCGTTTGTTTTAGTTATACTGTAGGTCTGGTTTTATTATAATCATAACAGCACTAGGCTGAAGGCAAAAAGCAAAAACACAACACGTTATTAAAATAGAACAGGGTGAGCACAGAGCAGGGGAATGTGAGACTGCATGTGAAAGTGGAACAGAGGATTTCTGAACCAAGTTTCAACTTGTTCTTTAAAAAAAAGAAAATCTCTGTTTTGTCCAATCTTGCACCGACAAATCTCAACCTAGGTGTGACTTTAGAAAGAGACAGAGCTTGTAATGTCGATTTGAGTAGAGGACAAATTAGAGTTTGGTCTTAGACCAGTATAAACACAAAACCGACTCCAATCAAAGCTAAGTAATCAGCATGGAAATGGTTGTGTAGCTACAAATAAACGGGTCTATAACTACTCTGTCACAGCACAAAGTGAAAGGGAGAAATATGAGGATATATGATCTTTGTCCAGTTGTCAGCCTCACTTGAGGCTCATGCTGCAAGGAAGTTGTCCTTTGTGCGTTTTCACTCAGTTACTCTGGGCAAACTGGTGTGGACGGAGTTGATCCAGCTGTGTTAAGTCTTCTGGCAGCTCCACGTGTCAAATTTTAATTTCCTATTAGTTTCAGATCCAGTAGTTGCTGAAGTTGGTGGAAAGAGGAGCTTCTCACCTTTTTAATACCTTTTCAAAACTGCTGACTTGCAGTAACCCTAATAGTCTTAACAGTGGACAGACTCAAATTGAAACCATGTGGCCTCTTTGTTTTTAGTTCTTTGATCTTCAGGTGGGGTCTCTTCACTGGGTGAGGTGTGAGAGAGGAGTTTCTCCTTAAAGCTGGTGTAAAGCAACTATGAGAGAGACATTACAGCCAGTCGTGTTACTGTAGCAGTGAAACCTACTGTGAGTCTGCAGCTGGAGTTCACATGGGAGACTGGGAAGTGAAGGGACTGAAGATGTCTCATTGAGCCAGTATTGCAGTGTGACCAGGACAACTGGAAAAGTCGATCATATCGCTGATACAGAATTTGTATTTGTTGTGGTGGATTTGGATAAACAGCAGGTTTCTCACAATCTTCTACGACTTATTAAATCATCAGTTTCACTCCTGAAAAAGCAAATTGTGTCACAAGAGCAGTTCAGTGTTAACATCGTCATGTTAGTCAGGCTTCTTCTTCTTCTTCTTATTATTATTATTATTATTATTATTATTATTATTATTATTATTATTATTATTATTATTATTATTAGGTTTTAGTGAAATTGTAGTCAAATTGCTAGTTTTATTCCTCTTTTTGGGTTCATCAAGTTGAACATTGGCTGTAAATAGACTGCTGTGGTTTAGTGGCATTTGAAAGGACTAAAGTTGCTGCAAAAGGTCACAAAGTGAGCACAAAGACATCTTTTAAAAGCTGGACAGGCAACTTCTCAACCTTTAAACTTATAGGCAGCATAAGTAAAAAAGTGCATAAAACATTTGATATAGTTTTCTTAAAAACTCAGTCTGAACTGCAACGATGCAAATTTGCTTAAAGCAGGACGAGGCAAAGCATCAGTGTGCAGCTGGGTCGTGCTTCGATTAAACCTGTGAACTCTGTTGCTGCTCCCTCTCATCGAGCGTCATGCTGCTGATGCAACAGTTGAGTAACACTGACAGCTCTGCAGCCCCAGAGACCCTGGAGAAAAGTCCACACAGTGAAAATAAATACGGCAGACAAACAATAGTCAACAATGCCAATATGTGTTAACTTGATGAGTTCAGAGCCTTGACGGTAGCACTACTTGGACAAGTAAAAGTAAGTGAAGTCAACGCGTGTGAGTGCCAGGTACTTTCAGGCATCAGTCCAAAACCTGAAAACACAAACCACCCTGCTTTTTCAACAAGGCCCAGACCCAAATCTAAACATGCATTACATAGAACAACTTCATAAACATGTAAGGGAAACAAATAGGCAGTGAATCGCTACTGATGAGGCTTAAACTTTCATCCAAGATGTGGTTTAGTTTTTAGAATCAATGATGCTGTTGAACTAAACTAAGTCTTAGTCGGCTGCTTAATTTTATTTATTTTTGGTTTGACAGTAATTTCTGAATACAAAGTTCTAAATATAAATTTAAAGAAAAAAAGTTTATAATAACTTTCTGAAAGATTTAAGATTTAAACCTTAAATGTTCAAGGTGACACTGAGTTTTCTTAAAAGAAAATGCACAATATACCAATATGCAACTTTGGTTAATAAAACTTGATATTAATATTACGTAAAGTTAATATTGTTTGAAAAAAGTGGCAGTTTAGGAATTCTTTCTTCTTCTTTTCCTTTCAGCTGTTCCCTTTCAGGTCCCTTTCAGCAAATCATGTGTCTCCATCTAACTCTGTCCTCTGCATCCTCTTCTCTCACACCAACTAACTTCATGTCCTCTCTCACTACATCCATAAATCTCCTCTTTGTTCTTCCTCTAGACCTCCTGCCTGGCAGCTCCAACCTCAGCATCCTTCTACCGATATATTCACAGTTTCTCCTCTGAACATGTCCAAACTACCTCAATCTGGCCTCTCTGACTTTATCTCCAAACATCTAACGTGAGCTGTCCCTCTGATGTCCTCATTCCTGATCCTGTCCATCCTCGTCACTCCCAAAGAGAACCTCAACATCTTAAGCTCTGCTACCTCCAGCTCTGCCTCCTGTCTTTTCTTTAGTGCCACTGTCTCTAAGCCGAACAACATCTCTGGTCTCACCACCATCTTCAACACCTTTCCTTTCATTCTCGCTGATTAGCGTTGTTTTTTCGGTTATGTCACAGCAGTGTTTAAATTAAATTGGATTAGAACCAGGTGCAGATGTCCTCTGAGGTTTTACTGGCTTTAAAATGAATAAGACCTGATCTACTCAAATACAGTGCAGACCTTGACGCTTGTGTTCTCTCTCTCCGTCTCTCAGTGGGATTGTTGAGTCCCAGAAACCTTCGTGTCTCTGATGAGTGGTACACCCGTTTCCGAGTGGCCTGGGACCCAGTGGCAGCTCCTGTGCAGGGTTACAGGTTGACCTACTCTCCTGCAGGTGAGACAATCTGTCGCATTACCACGTTCACACAGTGTGGGAACATGGGTTTTAAACACGTTGACTTAGTTTAGTGCAGCTTTAAAGTAGTGCTTCCTAATGCTTTTAGCTCTTCATCCTTAAGTGACCACATTTTAAGACAACTTAAATGTACACAGCCATCTGTCCTCATCCAAAGAACCGTTTTATAATGTCAGGTACTGAACATTGCAGCTCATATAAGGTAGATTTGCAAAACAATCTCAACTCAAATTGAACTTGTTAGTTTCTTCAGCGAGTGTAGTTTGCTCAGCTGGAGATGGACTTGATGGATCTGTTGACATGTGAGTTCAGTACCTTTTATGATTGCATCAGTTTAGGACGTCTCTCATCAGTATCGACTTAAACTTTAACACTGGAACCGAAATATTTCAAATTTGATCCAGAAAAAGCTAGTAACAGTTTGTCAAACTGTTTCAATCCTCGTGAAGAATTTATGCTTGAATAAATTGATGTTGAACTTGGCAAAATTCTCCCCATCTGGCTTAGTTCTCTGCAAATACACTGATATTTTTCTTCTGCCAGTGAGACATTTTTTACTTTGATGATTCTGCAGTAAATGTACACGTCCAGCATATTCTCTTGTCTCTTCTCTTGTCAGGCTTAAACCAGCCCACCGATTTCTTTGTGGGCGACGTGTCCTCTTACACTCTGCACAACCTGCAGCCTGGAACCACGTACGATGTCAAAGTGACGGCTCAGTACACGAGCGGCTCGAGTGAACCTCTCACTGGACAGGGAACAACACGTATGTACCCCACCTGTGTGAAAGCACAGGACAACTTCAAGTCCAAACTTTAAAGGAAACACATATTTATAATAGAATGGTACATTTACACCTATTTATGCAGATAGTTTTTGCTTGTGCTCAATACCTTTTAATGTCTCGTTTTCACTTTTGGCAGAGCTATTCTGAGACACAAGTTGGATTAACTTTTTTTAAAAATACATCAAAGCAAAATGTGACTTAGGTACTAACCCCAGGGCAAAAACTCTTCAACATCAAGCTTTTCAAAGTGGTTGTTCAAACCCTGAAAGTGTGAAATGTGGGTTTCTGTCCTCTGCAGTGTACCTGAACGTCACCAACATCGAGACCTACAACATTGACCATGACAAGTTCTGCATCAAATGGACTCCTCACAGGGCGGCCACGTCATACCGGATCAAACTCCACCCTGCGGACTGTAAGTCACTTTACTCCACTGCAGACACTACTCCAAGCCACTTTGGTTAAAGGTTAGAGCTCATACACTGGCAGTTTTTCAAATTTGCCAAATGCAGAAATACTTCAAATGTATTTCATCTATAGTGCTGCACTGATTTGTGTTTATTTTATTAAGATATAAAAGTCAATTAGCAGCTCTTGAATGTTGCGTGAGCTCTGTGAAAACTACAAAACGCTGAACATAAGGTTTCTCGTTAATCTTTCCAATTATCATTGGATTGTAATGCAGTTATTTTCAGCTGCCTGCTAATTGATTTTTACATCAATCACTGCCAGTCAGTCTAAAAAGAAACACATACACACATTGATCTCTCATTAAAAAAAAGTTCTTATAACAGGAAAACTCCTGCTGATGCATTAGATCCATAACTGCACTCGAGGTCCGTGGTGCGGCCACTTTCACAGTCAGATCCTAATCTGAGGTGACTCCTTTGAAGTAATGCATGCAGCAATGTGTGCACTAAAACTCCCAGCAGATGTTTGAAGGAATATCTCCACATGATGTCATGTCTGTGGCTGTGGATGCTACAGATCTGGGAACTTGTCTACATTTTTTCTGTTCTCTCAGAGACTGTTTATCAAGCTGCCTCCCTGTGATTATTACTTGAAGCAGGACGCCTTACGTTTTGGCTGCGATTTGAAAGCATCAGACCACCAACCTTTAATTGTGTTTCTGTCCGCAAAGAACACAGCCGTTTCAAGTACTGCAAGGCCTTTGATTCTCATCTGGTTCGTATTCACACGTGGATACGGGTTAGTGGTTGATGAGCAGGAAAAAACAAGAAGGGAGCATTAATATTTAAACAGCTATGGTAGTCATTACCCATTTTGGCTGCTATGACGAGTTGCCAGGACAAATTTGTGTCTGCTAGCGTGAGACAGATGGTGGGTTAACCACTAGCAGAGGATCAGACATCCTCTGCCTGAGTGAAAAGCAGCAGAAGATGCTCTCAAGTCAACAAATCAGTCAACAGTTTGTTCTTCAGTGGAAATGCAAACAGTGGTCAGAGATGGTGGTGAGATGAGTAAGTGGAAAAACGGTGAGCTCAGGTCTTCTCCATCAATATTTCCTCCATATTTTAAAATCCATGGAAACACTGGTTAGAGAAGAACATTTGACTGCCAGTTTTATGTCATAGCCAGCTGAAAGATTTCATGGATTATATTTTGTCAACATTACTTGCTAAACAAATCTGTGTGTATCTTTGAACTTGATTAATCAGGGCCACCGTTCTGGACTAGATCTGACCAAGAGGCACGTGTCTTTTACCAGAACAATTAATATCGAGCAACTTCTATCATAACTTGTTAATAACGCATCACTCTGAAACTACTGAATCACCAGAAGGAGCCAGACGTGTCATTTGACAGAAAATGATGGAATCGGTTTTGCCTAATCAATCAATCGCATTCGAAAGTAGCGATCGCTGTTTGTGGCAGCTGTCTCTAATAAACACGCTTCGCTTTGTTTGTGCTTATGAGAACACAGAGTAAATAGGAAACCGTATTCTCGAGATCACTCTCCAGCCATGCAACAGGGTAAACAGTTTCACTGGAAGGCGCGTTGTTGAGTTTGTGTTCAGCCGAGTTTTTAAGCAACAGAAACTAATCTCTTATTGCTTTGTTGGCAACCAAACAGAAAATATCGCAACACTATAGCAACAAAAGAGTTTACAAATAATTTCCCCACATGGCCATTTAACTGAGAGCGAGCTGCTTCTCAACCAATTAGATATGCAAAACTGAGTAATATGAAAACAACGAGTACAACAACTTTCTTAGTGAAGCAGCAGTGTAGCGTATAGGTCAGGATCCGCGCTTAAAGAAACCCCACCCCCCACGTTTAAAGACATGTAAATATAATCGTCTTAGAATAATAATTTGTTACTCTGGGGCTTTACACGAGTTCAATTACCCAGTTAAAATTACACATCTAGTTCTTCCTTGTTGAAAAAACAAAATCAACGAACGTATAAATATTTTACACTTGACTAATGGAGAAAAGATGTGTTCAGTTCACTGAGGCTTCGATTCTTAGGGTGTTTTCACACCTACTCTGTTTAGTCAAGGTAAATCAAACTCTGGACCTTTTGTGGGAAGAACCTGATCTGACCTCAGTCAAATGAAAGGCAACTAAAGAGCACAGGGCTTCTTTAAATCCCATTAGAAAACCAAACCAAATCAGAAGGTTTCCTCTTTTTCCTTGGTCACTTTTGAAAGAAAACATTCTGTTATTGACTGTCAAAACTACAAAATGATTTTAAGTGTCACTAATGAAAACTTGTCAAAGTCAAATACAGGAGAGGGAAGTCAATGAAGCACAAAATGTGAGCAGTCAGCAGGATTTATCTGCGGTTTAGTCCAGGGGTCCACTAAAAGATATTTAAAGTCTCCTAAATGGCCATTTCAACGATACGTTGGTGTGTAGAGCGGTAAAATATTAGATTTTTGATACTTTTAACTGTTTATTTTGTAACATAAGCCTTAAGTTCTTACAAAATCACTGTGTTCTTTGCATTCTGAGGTCAACAAGAGTCATTTAGATTTCTTTAATTTTTATTTTTTTATGTTTTTATACCTGATTCAGACCAGAGCAAACTAACTACATTAGTGTTTGGTTGGAAGTTTCGGCATCATACAAAATCATGCATCAAAATCACTGTGCTTATAATCGAGGAAAGTAATAATAAGCACTGCAACACAGTTTTTTGACTTGAGGGAAACGTTAAATTTTTACAGAAATGCTAAAGTTCTGAAACTACATTTTCAGAGGCTTAAAAATAAAGACCAATATATTCAAACAGGCTGTTGGAAATGGAGCACGAAAATGGCAAAATGCTGTAAAATAAAAATTCCTTTTGTGTCATTTGCAAAGCTGCAAACACTGGCTGAGGTTGCCAGCGCTACAAGCCAGTGGGCCTGGGTGTTAGCTTTAAAAGCCAGATATGTAAGCACCTGGAGAAACAATCTCTGAGTCCTTGGGAATAATCATTTATGCTATCATACCCCTGGAGATGTATATAATGAGTAAATATTGTAGTTTTCACCACTTAAATTAATCTTTCATGATGATTCAGAGCCTAAAAGTGTATAAAACCCTCTGGGTGTGATTTACAAGACTGGGACTCTGGACTTCCAGCTCATTAGGGTCCTCATTGTCCCCCTGTTCTCAATAAGGGGCTGTAGTCACCGTATATGAGCCAACGTTCCCTCTGAATGTTATTAATCCAGCTGATGAGTGTCATTAAAAAGGTTTGAATGAATATTTCTTTCAACACAAAACACTGATGTTAAAAGGTTTGAGCAGGACATCGGTCTTGTGCTTATCTGCCAAAACTAGTCAGTTGTTCAAAGGTGGAAAAGATTAAAACTATCAATCATGCTGAAAAGCTACCAAAAGTTGAGAAATTGGAGTGTGTCTCCTTTGACATTTTGGAAGATGGATTGTTTTTATTGGTCAACGTGTCCCTTTTTTCTCCCTGTGTAGCCTCCAGTAAAGGACAACATGAGATCACCATCAACGCTGGTCTGCCTCAGTACTGCTTTGACGGACTTTCTCCTGATGCTCTGTACACTGCCACCGTCTTTGTCCAAACCCCGAATCTGGAGGGACCAGGAGTCAGCGCCAAAGAGAGAACACGTACGTGGGAATCTGTCGTTTAAACTCTGAGTAAAGAAATTCAGGTCTCAACAGTAGCACAGTAGGAGACAGTTGAGGGGAGAAAAAAATGTAAGCAGAAAATTAAGCGAATGGAGTCATTAATATAGTGACACCGATGAATAGGATTCAAAAATAAGATTTTAAATCCCAATGTCTCGTCCATCACTTTGTTCATGGCCAATATGTTGTCCAAGAAGTTTATGAAATTTGTAATTTGCAAGACTGAGATACTTGTAGTGTAAGTGAGAAACTACGATATTTCCCTGATAAACTCAAGTTCCTCAATTTGTCCATCAGCATTTTTTGTTTCGTTGTTTGTCGTATGGCATCAGACTTTATTGAGTAACATGATCAGTCATGCAGTTACCATGTGACTATTATGAAATTATTTAACTATGAAAAACTTCGGTTCCATTTGGGCAACACTAAAATAGGCAACATCTCCAGTCTAGTGAGATGTTTTTGTCCTTCCGTCATTGTTTGGCTGAACATAAACCAACAGTGATGGAGAAAATCTGTCACCTCAGGTTTACAAGAGAAAACACAATTGTAGTAATCGGCTGCGTCACTGCAACACGTCCAGTCAGAAAGTGAACTGTGGTGTCTGAGATATGAGGCATGATTCAAACACTCTGCAGTGTGGAGTTACATCATCTCACAGGACTGATCCAAAACACTGACTTCATCAGAGGATGTGTTTACCGCTCATCTGTATTTATTACAAATATGATGACTGTTGGTTCATGGGGATTTGTTTCTCATAGTGGTGAAGCCAACGCCAGTTCCAACTCTCCCACCAACTCCGAAACCTCCGCCCACCATTCCCCCTGCATGGGCAGGTAAGCATGTCACGCTACGACCCGTTTAAACGTCTTTGTGCTGCAGTATCATGAACAGTTGTTGTCATTCTGTTTGGGTGGTTGTTGGTTGTGCATTTCTCCTGTGCACAGTCACCGAAAAAGAGGCCGTGTCATTAATTTTGTTCTCAGTATTATGTACAAAGCTCACAGCAAAGGAAATACGAGCATAGAATTATTAGTCAGAACCGAATGAATGGTGCAACACATCTTAACATGGTTATTCCTGAAGGCCCACATAAACAGAGAAACCATTTACAGCAATTCAGATGATTAAGTTTATTACCATATTGATTTGCATCCATCAGTGATATGGTTAACTGTCAGAATATGATACGAACAAAGCCTCAGTCTTTATGTAGCTAATGCTATTCGTCCATAAGCTACTGGCTGCTTATCTGGGTCAAGGTCAAGGTGGCAAAGGCCAAGTAAGCTAGTCCAGGTGTGCACCAGCTTCTCCTAGGGGTCCCAGAACATGATGAGGTCAGATGAGATGTGTTACCCTGTCGTGTGCTCTGGCTCCTCCCAGATTACCTCTAAATGGAGGCATGCAGGAGGCAGCGTTTGGTATTTGGTACAGAAACTGGATCCAGATAAATAGAATATATCAAAGACTTTGCTGATTTTCAACTTGGACTATGGATGTGGACTGAACATGTCAAAACTCTATAATGCTGTCACACTCCAACACAGAGTTCAACAAAGCTGATATTCCCATAAAACCTCCATGAGGAAATCATGGATCATCCCAGAGCTGAATGGATTGAGTCCTCTTTGATTGCAGCGTGTTGGCCGAGCTTCGATTGCTGACTCCTTCTGGATCTGACTCCAGCCAGCAGTGAATTAATAGTTGCCACATGTGCTGCGGGTCCTGTGGGGTGCGTGAAGGGGAACACGCCTGTTCACAACCAACAAGCTAGGTGTAGAAAAGGGAAGACAGACCAGTGTAAGGAATCTGTTTGTGCTGTTTGGTATTGTGTAAATCTTGTTTATACATCTCTGGCCAAAAAGAAAGGATAGAGAAGATTATGTGTGCTGCTTCACATAAGGCACAAATTATTCAATGCTCTCCTCAGTTCTGAGAGGAAGCCATTACCAACAGCTCGCTTTCAACTCTTCTGGTGAACAAATGTTCCTTGTCTTGTTTTGCCAGTTCATTTTATCTGTAAAACCCATAATTGCTATACATGGCCCCATCACGTCACTTCTTTCCTCCATGGGTTTGTTTCGCTGCACGCTTATAGCTGACTTTGTCTTATTTTATTTTTTGCTGCTCCAGCTCACAAACAATAACCAAGCCGTGTAATGCTGCCCCGAGGTCTGGCTGCAGGACTTTCAAAGCTCCTTATTGACTTTTTGTGACTTATAGTGTTTTATTTGTATTTTTTGGCTTCAGTTTGCAAAGGTGCCAAAGCAGATATTGTGTTCGTCATTGACGGCTCCTGGAGTATCGGAGAGGAGAGCTTCACCAAAGTCGTGCACTTTGTCTCCAGTTTGATCGGAGCCTTCGACGTCATCGGACCCTCGGGAATGCAGGTTTGTGTTGACAAAGCAAACTCAGTAGCAACAATCTGATGCCATTTGACATCATGCAACAGTTTTTATAACACCCGCATAAAAACCGAGTTTGAAAGATATGTGAGGAAGGAGGGAACCCAGGAGGCTCCTAAAAGTCTGAACATGTATGTGTAACAGCAGATAACATGAATGTTAATGAGTTTAGTTTAATGGTACAAAGCGAAAGCAGGACATGTGATAGAAAACTTGGAGTATCTTGATTCAAATAAACACTAGAATTACTAGGAATACTGACTTTTTTTCTGAATTGTCCTGTAGGTTAAGATGGATGTACGACCATTTAATTCAAAATGAAATAAATGACTGGTGGATCAGTAAATCAACTTTCTGTTTACAAACCCTTTTACACTCTTTTACACAAAAATGCAAATGATCTTTTTTAATCTGTTTCCCAAGCTTCAGCTTCTAAAGCAAAACCCAAATGAGTTCTGGTTTATGGCATTTTCCAATAATAAGGCACTTTTTTCCTACATGTTTTTATTCTTCACACATGGATATTTTTGTGATTCTATGTCTCTGTAGCCCTGCAACTTTCCCGCAGATCGTTATGTGTCTGTGCTAAGGGCAGAAGTTTTCCTATTTCCTCCCGTTAAGCATCTTGTGGAGTTTTTTTTTTTAAATATTGGGTCTAAGCTCAGAGTTTGTCTGAAAAACACACATTGATTTGTATAACTAATGTTGACCTGACCTCCAGCTAACACCCACCATGTGACTTTTCAAACAGGTGTCATTTGTACAGTTCAGCGATGGCGCAAAAACAGAATTCAAGCTGAATGCTTACCAAGACAAAGGTGTCGCCATGTCGTCACTTTATTACATTCCTTACAGAGGAGGAAACACCAAGACAGGTTCGATCACACGCATCCTGTCATCTCCATACGTTGTTTTTTGGAGCTGCCTGTGCACCAGTGAAAATGCTGTAACAACAGTTTCCCTCTCCTCGCTTGAGCAGGGATGGCTCTGAAACACACCTATGAAAAGGCCTTTTCGGTGGAAAATGGAATGAGAAGAAACGTCCCCAAGGTTGTCGTAGCGATCACAGATGGACGATCTCAGGATGAGGTGAAGAAGAATGCTGCCAAGCTGCAACACGCAGGTAACAGCCGCAGATTTCCCCAAAATGATGCCCCATTTATCACAACACTGGCAGCAATGTGTGTTTTCATTCTTTTCTGGGATTTGAAAATATGAAAACAGAACTTGGCATGTGGAGAGTAGATGATGCTATGTGCTGTTTGATTGGCCTGTTAGACGACAGTTCAGTTTGTCCTCTTTAGGGGACAAACTGAAGGACAGAGTTCTGTTAGTAGCATTTATGAAGGTGGTACAAACGAGGATCCGAAAAGAGAGAAAGATGTTCTGTCATGAGTGTTTGATCTGCAGTTTGGTTTCAACCATGAAATGACACTTGCTGACAACTGTAGACCAGTTCAGACAGTAGAGTGCTGCATAAATTATTTACAGACTATGAAGAACAGCTTGTACCCGTCTGACTTTTCCTGCAGCTGCTTGGTTAAAGTTGCAATGATTACTTTGGCTGTTTTAACTGCTTCCACATCTGTTTGTGTATTTCTACATCCTGTCAGGTTACAGCGTCTTTGCCATCGGTGTTGCCGACGTGGATTTTGCAGAGTTGCAGGAGATCGGCAGCAAACCCATCGATAGGCACGTCTTCGTCGTGGATAACTTCGATGCTTTCGACACCATTAAAGAAAACCTGATTACCTTCATTTGTGAAACTGCATCTTCATGTGAGTTGAAACAAATTGCAGCGTGAATGTTTCTCTTATTTCTTTATTTTTTCCTTCATTGGAGGGAAAGTACTCATTTTTCTTCCTTGTCTCACAGCCTGTCCTTTGATTTTCTTGAACGGCTTCACTTCACCTGGTAAGTACAACAATGACATAGGATGGAGGAACATTCTAATCTCTGACTTTCACGTTTAAGTATAAAACTCCTGATTTGTTACTTTACAGGCTTCAGGATGCTCGAAGCATTCAACCTGACTGAGAGGACGTACAGTTCTGTCAAAGGCGTCTCTATGGAGCCTGGCTCCTTCAACAGCTACACGGCGTATAGACTCCACAAAAACGCCTATCTGAGCCAGCCAACAAAGTGAGTGCTCGTGTGAAATACCTTTAGTCTTTGGTTTTTCAGGTAAGGCTGACCTCCGCTTTAGAATGTGACATGTGTTTTTCTAGTTTTTGGTTAGTAACATAAAAGCTACTTTAGCTGTAACAATCTTACTCGTCGGCTCTGACTCATGAGTGATGGCTCCACCAAAGAGAGTTTCTACAGTCCAGAGTAAGTAAGGAGGCCATGGGTCCTCGTGAAGAGACAATTTGAGTTAAAACGTTTGCTTTTACTGTAAGTTTCTGCTGTTAGTGTTGCAGCAAAATGCACCATATTCTAGGTGAGAACATGTTGGTGTTATGAATGTTTCTTGACTTAGTAAAAGGTTTTCATAACTTAACGCAGTAAACAATGAAAATATGGAGAAACGTCAAAGATTTAAAACTCTTTAGTTCTGCAGGGAGAATACACAGGACTTGCTGTCTTTTATTTCCACTTCAAGGTTGTTCACGTCGGCATCATGAAGCATCCTGCACAGCTGTGTTTAGAGCTGTGCTCGAGCTTTTTCCCTTTTATAAACGGGGTCAGCAGGTTCAACATGCTGTGTGAGGTCACACTGAGCTGTAGGTTATAGCAGGGTGCAACCCGCCTTCAAAACGCCTCTGCAGTTCATTTTGAAGCTGTTTAACAAGCCTCCACGAGGCCCCTGAGGGCAAATGGAGCCACAGAACTGTTAACACTGCTCACCACCCAGCATAGACCTCCTCTATCCAAAAATCACATGCAACACGTTAAAAAACAAAAGGTGCTTCAGTTGTGACTGTTCACCAAGTTTCACATTCCACAACGCTTGCAAACGTTGGAGGCACGAATGGGAAATAATTTTTACTTGTGTAGAAGTAGCAAAAACAAAATACAAAAACCAAGGACTAAGTCAACAAGTGCTATCAGTTAAAATATGCATCTGTGTGTGTGTGTGTGTGTGTGAATGGAAGAATGATGAGCAACATTGAAAAGCGCTAAATAAGTGGCCATTTACATAAAGTGGACCAGCACCTCCACAACAGCTTCTGGGCTCCTCGTCTCCATTATCTTCTATAACAAGAATCTCTTTGTTTTGTGTTGAACAGAGACATCCACCCTGATGGTCTCCCCCACGCCTACACCATTATTATGATGTTCCGCCTCCTCCCCGACTCTCCCACCGAGGCCTTCGACATCTGGCAGGTGTCAAGTAAAGACCACAAGCCAGAGACCGGCGTCACAATTGACCGTAAATATCATCTGCTATTCTGATCTTCTGACGTGAGTGTGGTGGTGTGGAAACATGTGGGTGGGGGTATCTGGTCATGAAACAATCAGAGTGGGTTGTAATGAGCCAGCTGCTTCGGTCTCAGTTGATAACTTAGCAGAGTTCTTTTATCTCAATGCTGTCACGTCGTCGCCCGAGCTCAGCTGGTCCTTGTAAAGCCTCAGCCTCTCAGCAGGATGCTTTACTGGGCTTCAGCAGAACTCCAGTCCTGATTGGTTGTTCATGGGTCCTAGGCGACAGTGATGATCATTAAAGAAAGGTTTAACAATGACAGGGAAAACGAGTTTTAGCATTCGGGGGAAGAGTTGGACCCAAAGTTAACTTGCTGCCCTGTGTCCCACAGCTTCCAACATGTAAAGCACATTTTAGAAGGCAGAGTCCAATTCAGTGGTTTTACACAGGCCCCTAAAGAAGTGAAGTACTCATCATATGATCACAGAGCTGCGTTAAAGGGACTGCAGCTTCAATTTGTTGACTGCTCACAAGCTGCACAATCAAAATATCTGAATCCCAGAAAATAAAATGCTCCAGAAGAATGTTTGCAAAGCTTTACCTACTGTACTGTGACCTGCCTTAAATTACAGTGTAAGGAAACCGAGATACTGTTTTTACTATAAACCATCTTCATTTTTCCAATGACTTCAAGGATCCAAATTTAAATATCCTGTTCATAAATTAAAAATATTGATTTCACAAAAACTTTATAACCTCTGTGCTAAATAATGACAGCAGTACACTGGTTGAACTGCCACGAAGTACTTGGCTATTTATAGTGTGTAATTTAATTTCCTGCCAGGCTGCGATGTGAGTTTGCTGTTTTCAGTTTGGTAAACCTGCCTCTGAGGGAGGCACAAACTGAGGGAAATGAGTCAGAACAATTCCTTGCAAAGCAGAAAACATCCCAACCTGAACATGCATCAGTAGCTCCAGTTTGTTCCGCTCATTTCAAATGTTTTGACTTGTGCATAATTACATTTAATTCACTGACAGAAACAAGGGCTTCTTTTCAGAAGCCTGTTTGCACTACAATTTGCAAAATGGTTGACTTAGGAAAAAAAAACACTAAAAGCTCTCAGCTGAAGCAGCTTCTGTTCACGTGAATCTACAGACCTGTGTGTAATATCTTTGTCTCCGCTCAGCCTCCAGCCAGACTGTGTCGTTCTACAACAAAGACGAGCGAGGTGAGATCCAGAGAGTCACATTCGACAGCAGTCAAGTGAAGAAGATCTTCCATGGAAGCTTCCACAAGGTAAACACACACTGATGCCATCAGACAAAAGCTTGAGACTTTATCACCACTTATTGTGCAGAGACATTGGTCACACAGCAGACTGCACATTACAAAGTAGCAGCATTGCCTGAGCAGTGTGTGTGTGTGTATGTGTGTGTGTGTATGTGTGTGTGTGTGTGTGTCTATATATATAGATAGATAGATAGATAGAGATAGATATCTCTCAAATCGCTTCTTTGTTCTCGCTGGATATCTTAAGGTCGTACAGATACACACTGCCTTAGATTCCAAGTGTGTTGTATATTACAGGCAGAGCACCTTCAACTACAGATGTGTTGCTGAAGACATGTCAACTCACACAGATGTGGTCCTCTGCAGTTGCGTAAAGCTTAAGCGCAGCAAACTCAGGCTCTCACCCTCTGAACTGAATCCAAAAACCTGGATTTTATTTATTTTTTAAAAATCCCTAACTAAGACTCAAATGACACTGGCTTTGTTTAAATCATTCAGAAGCGAAGCAAAACAGAAAGATGATGCTGGTTCTGTGGATCTGTGTCTTTGTTATTCTCAGGTTGTAACTTTTTACTTAAAACATATTCAAACCCCTGACAGCTACACTACACTATAGGACTATGCAGACAGACATTATAATGAGTAGGAGCAATTCATTTTTTGTTTTAGTGTTTGTCTTGGTGTTGTAGGTATTGTATTGTTGAAATACAATTAGTTTAGAAAATGATGGAAGTTGTGCTTTAAATCAACTTATGTCATTAAAGTCCTGGGATTTGGGGTAAATATCACAGTTTCAAAGAAAGTAAGTATTTAGCATTTTAAAATCCAAAACAGTAGAACAGCCGCTTTACTAGACAACTGCTAGTGTTGCCGTTTATCGTCGGACTCTTGATGTGAATTTGGACGTAAAGTTTTGACGGATTGGTCAAAGTTCAAATGTCAGACTGTGCTGCAGTTAGAGACAGAGTGTTTTGTACCTGGATTATTTTCCCCAAAGGGTGTTTGGTGAGGTGCTGATTCAGCTGTTTGATCCTGCTGCTAAACTGGATAGATTTGATTTCTACTCGTGTTCATGCAGAATGGTCACAGTTTGATGGCACTTTCCAACAGAAAGTCAACAGTCATTACTACAAGAAGCTGTATTTCCTGCATAAACCATTTCTTTGACCTGATGTAGACAATAAGCACAGACTCTGTAGTGAAGCTATGGGTGTAAGGACAGTGTGTGTGTGTGTGTCTGTGTGTGTGTGTGTGCCATAGTGCTGTAAGGGACACTCATTTACAAGACTTATTACTGAGGGGAAGCAGTTGTAGACAGCTGTCCAGCAATATCACAAGTTTCACAAGGATCCATAAGCTCTTCTGAGAGGGGGAGACTATTAAAAATGCACTGCAGCCACTGCTGGGACACTTGCCTGGAAAATACTGGGTCACTGCTATTGAACAATGACATCAGAACAGTTGTGGCGCGCCAGCAGGAGGGTGGGGTTTCACGTCCAGCGCTCTGCACTGTCCCATCTCTCCTCTGGGCTAAGTGCAGTCACTCAGCCTCACCTCCGCTGGCTGGAGGCCGACTTTGGAAATGATTGCAGCCCCTTGCTTATACCTCCCAGCGTGAATGTGTGTGCTGCATCTGGCAAAGGGCAAAACGTCAGTGTCTTTTATTGAGCAAGTAATAAGAGAATCTCAGTGATTTACAAAGCCTGTCCACAGATTAGCTGCTGCAGTCATAACCATTATTACCCTCTGACATTTACTTTTTGGAGGGTTGTGTTTTCTTTATTCCCTCAAGCAGAAAAGTGGAGGGATTTCAGGTAACATGTTAACACCCTAGTGTAATTAAGAGGTGCTGGTCCCTGACCACCGCTACTTAACACCCTCTGTTTCCTACTCGTTGGGAGTTTTGATAATAATTGCACTGTTACACAAGTAAGAACTGAAGATCTCAGATGTTTTTCCACCCTGGATACTTTGCTGCTTTAAAACATTGGCCTTTTTAACCGGCCTGATAGGTCCAGAGGTTGGATTCACAACCGTTTAACTTATTATACCTAGTTTTAGTGTCATTTAGTCTGGTGTGTTTTCTGTTCCAACAGAGTTTTAGCTTTGGTCAATCTGAAAAAAGGAAGGAAAATGTATCCAGCTTACAAGAGGTTGGAGGAAATCCTCCACCTGCGTACGACCTCAGCACAGAAAACCATTTTACCTCGAGCACAAATACCCTTTTCTAGCAGCAGTCTGCACCTCGCGTGGTGCTTCCACATTATTAGAAAGAAAGTTGAAGAAATTTAAATCAGTCTGTCATTTTCCTGTTTTGGTCGTGGTTACCACCACTTAGTGGTGTTATCGTTCTTTTTAAAGTCGTCTGGTGGAGTCCAAATCTGGAAAGAACTGCTCGAAAGATGAATGAAACTTTGTACACTGCACTGGCTTTACTTTGGCAGATGTGAGGTCCAGTAATAGCTGATAGTATCCACGAGGGAGAGAGCAATCACTTGTGACTTAATACATCGCTTTGTGTTTTACAAGAATAATGGATCAGATTTTCCCTGAACCCTCAGAGGAATGATGAGAATAAGCCTGAGTGGAAGACTTCTGGCATAAATCTGATTACATTTACATGCTGGCAGCTTCAGTGTGGCCATATCAGTGTTGTTACTGGCTTTTAAAATCTGTATCCTGTGAACTCAGCATCTACAGACGAGCGCATACTGTAAAGGTGCTGAAAGAGACACAGCGACTCCATGCTGACTTCATGAAAACTCCATCACACAGATGCCTGAAAGTGTAAATGGAAACAGTCCCACAAGTCTTTCTTAGATATTTCAGCGTCTCTGTGGTCTGTTGAACATGCCTCTGCATTTCCTCGAACACTCAGTGACCACAAGCAGCGAGCCGCATCTGTCGGAGCTGCTCCACGGCTTTGTTAAAGCAGCATTCTCCCTCCCCACAGCTGGATTCGCTCCGATGGGCTGCTGTCTTAGTGGGGTCAGCGTTGAGGAGAAGTTGTTGTAAAGGCAGTGATCATGGCTCACCGCAAAAATGACATCATGAGATGTGGTGAGGGAGATCTGAGTAAGGAGAGTACATTGTGGTTCTGTGTATGTGTAACGGACATAAATCCAGTCCAGCCTCAGTTATTTCACAGTTAGGAGTTAAAGCTGAGGACGATTCCCCACATGCCTTTTCAATCAGATGAAAGGAAGGCATTTTAAAGAGAGTGCTTCTGAAATTTAACTTCTTTCCAGTTGAAAGAGGAGCAATATCTGAGATGTGGTGGAGCAGCGTATAAGAAACTGCAGGTTTGCACATATTCTCTAGTCCACGGAATCTGCCCTTGATGGTTTAGGTTGGTCCTAAAACAACAGGAACGCTGGTTGCTGTGATCGTTCCTTCTTTATTGTAGTTATAGAAATTGTCTCACTGCATTGAAGCCATGGCCCTGGCAGTGGGGTGGGCAGCCACAGGTGGTGCCGAGCGTCTCACTTAAGAACAAACCTGGTGTGTAAGCTTGGATTTGATCTTGGAGGCTTCCACATTGTGGCCTGATGCTCTGCCCACCCCCAGTTTCCTAGTCCCCACTCTGTACAAAATGTATTTAAAAGTTACTCTAAAGTCAATAAATGAACAGACCTTCTATCTGGAGGCGTTTTTTAGGTGGAAGTAGACATTAAAACGTACGGAGGTCAAAGGTTGACATTACTACCCAAACTGAACCAAACCACATGGAAGCCAGTTCCATGTGAGTGAAGGCGAGTGAAGGTGTCCTTTAAATGCAGAGAGTGAAACTCAGAATCTTCAGCATATATGATTTGGTCCACGCCGTATAGAAACGACTGTCTGTTGAATGCACCTTAATGTTAACAAATGGAAAATTCCACAAGATGGATATTTTTCAAACTCTTCATTAGCTTATGGTTACAGGAAACAGCAGAATGTAGTATTAAAATCTAAACATCAGATGAATACAGTGTCCAGACTAATCAATTAACCCAGTGAACGGACAGGCAGCACTGTTTTCTGTCTCTGAGTTCTCTTACATTCCAGGAGTGTTTCAAGAAACCGAACGGCAGGGAAGACGATCGAGCACGTCTGTCCTCAGCTCGGGTTCCATAGCCAGACACGGGATGACCTAATCATTTTCAGGCCATCGGGATAAAAACCAGACGGCAGACTTGGTCACAGTACAAAGAGTGTGTCAATAAAATCTATTATTCTCTTTGTCTTCTTCCGTTCTCTCTGAAGCTCCATATACTGGTTTCATCCACCGGCGTCAAACTCAACGTCGACTGCCAAGAAGTGGCTGAGAAGGAGATCAAAGCGGCTGGAAACACGTCCGGCGACGGCTACCAGGTTCTGGGCAAGATGTCCAAAGCCATCGGCGCCAAAGGTCAATCAGCAACTGTAAGTCAACGCTAATCCTGCAGAGCAAGAGCAAAACCTCATCGATGAAGGATTTGAGAAAGATTTTACTCACATTTGACTTTATGACCACAAAACTATCTGTTCAATGAGACGCACAGTAGGCTGTGCATCAAAAAAGCTCTAGAAATGTAGTAAAAGTGTTGCAGGTGTGAATTGTGTTTGTCTGAGACATGACAATAACACTAATTGGTGGTGAATGTAAAATGTTATTTTCTTACCACTTAAGGATCAGTGTTTGAAGCATTAACTATGAGCTGTGCTACATCTAAAGCCATTAAACAGACATAAAAACGAGCAGTTCTGTACATTATTATCAACACATTTCCTTTCTTCTCTGGGGCTGATGGGACTTGGCTGTGTGGTTTTCTCTGCTGTTTTTCTGTTTGCCTTGTGCATCAGAAGACATATGTACCACAACATGGTTTCCATGTTTTGCTTCTCCCCCACTCTCTCTGCAGTTCCAGCTCCAGATGTTTGACATTGTCTGCAGCTTGGCCTGGACCAGCAGGGACAGATGTTGTGACCTCCCATCTATGGTAAGGGAACCCCCACCTCCCTGAAACATGGACACAGGGCACTTACTACTTTAACCTGCAGCCAACAGCTACACGATGGTGATTGTTTGGCTTTAGATTAGTGTCCAGACAATCAGCTGTAGTGAGGAGCATCTTCTCTGCTACACTAGATAAATTATGAAAGACCAAAATGGCTGATGGAGTTTTTGGCCAGTAAACAAAGATTATCCTCCCTGATATCTTTCTGAATTCCGCCTTTAACAAGAATAAACAATTTGGCAAAATAAAACAAGGACTTTATGGATTTTCAAGGCCTGATTAGACATATGCCTTTAATACATGTCGTGCAATTTTGACTTGCAAGTAAAGATAATATTGAGGCCATTGCTTGTGGCAAAATGGAAAAAGTATTTTATTGTATACACAGTATCCTGATATGTCTTTAGTTGTAAATGCTTTTGCGTACACACTGTATTTTCCACTTTTCCGTTTTTGTAAATACTGTAAGTACAGTGCAAAAAGCAGTTTTCCGTCGTCCCTGTGAGCTGCTTAACAAGAGAATTGACCCACTGTGGTCTGATCTTACTTCTGCACCTAGAGCAGCTCTAAGTGAACTTTTAAGAATCACATCTGCTTGTATAGAAGTGCATAATTTCCCCTTTGACATGTTATCAGGCTTGAGCTCAAACATTTTTCATAAAAAGTATCGCGTCTCCGGGACAGTGGATTTAATTACAGCTGATTAAAAGTAATGAGCAGAAAAGAGTGTTTTCACTACAACACTCAGCTGCAAGTCCAGAACAGCTCTCAGCAGCCAGTGTGTCCTTGATTTTCTTAGTTGTTTTTTTGACTCAGCAGCAGATCAAAGTAGAGATGTCAGAGTTGAATAATCAAAATCAGAACAGACTCAGAAAAAAAAAAGGATGGAGTGAGCCAGTTGATACGTGTGATGAAAGGCCAACAGGGTGAGAGAACACTGATCACAAAATGGCAGAAAAAAAAAGAAGCAGCAGCTTAGACTCATTTAACATGTGTGTGTTTCAGTGTGCACTGTATTGTAGGTGCTTGCTCAGTTTTTGGTCTCCACCATCTTCTGACCACAGTATCTGGTCTTCAGCGGCTAAATGTGTCGCTGTGCTTTTTGGTGGTAGAATTTGCCTAATGATAATAAGGTTGATGGGAGTGAATGAATGTTACAATGCTCTAAAAAGCTACAGTGGTTTATAGAAAGCCAACAGCCCAAACATGAGCATTTTACAAAATTGCCAATTGTAGAAAAGTATCATAGTTTTCTGCAGCCTTCATCACTCACTTATAATCTGGTGTTTCTCAACATTAGTGCCAGGGTAAAAAGAGAAGGACGTTCGTTTCCAAACTCTCTAAAAGTTTGGGCAGCAGCAGCTCCAGGATCAGACTATAGTTTGGCGGCTGGACTGGTTCTCTCACTTCAGTCTCAGCAGAGTCCTCCAGAGACACTGTAACAAATGCAGCTTTGTCTGAGCGCAGCGCTCTGCAGTTGGACGTCCAACACATTGTGAAAAGCACTGAGGCCTGGTGGGCGATTATCTCAGCTGCTGCAGAGCAGGGACAGCTGCTTGATTGGGCTGACAATTATTAAATGATTAGCATGGAAATATCCACTCAGACTGGGAAGTAAAGTTCCTTTATGAAGTGAAGTCGACAAAACGAGTTCGGTGTGTTTCACACAGCCGCTGTAACATATTACCAAATGTAACTTCCTCTCACAGAGTCTCACTGCTGCTGTCAATATTAACAGAATTGTCGCACACAGAAAACTCAGACTACACAATCTTTGTCATCACTTATAGGCTGTGGCCTGTTACAGAACAGCAATTATTTGTTTTCTGCTCCAAATAAACATGTAGGGAGCAACAGCAGAGACGAGGACGTTTCAAATCTGTTGAACAGGAGTTTCTGCCTAAATGACCTATCGAAAGGAATTTGGCCAATTTGAGAGAATGGGATGATTGTTATTCTGGTTTGCACAATCTGCACATAGTTCATGTCACACGCACACACGGACTAGCAACACAAAGAGACACAAATGAGGACTTTCCTTAGCCTCTATCCAGAGTCCAAATATACTTCAATGTCATGCAAATGGAATATTTTCATTTGGTTTTCATATAAAATAGGAATGCTGCCACATTTATTTTGCTAAATTTGACTCCAGTTTCTCTAAAATCTGTGAAATGGTGAGAAACACCTGTTCTCAGATCCCAACATGATGTTCACTTTAGTTTTAAGAGCAGGAAAATCTCATCTTAAGTTCTTTTGTTCTGCTGGGGCCTTGTGACAGCGTCTCCTCCCTCCTCTACAATCTGTGGTTGGCTGACTTTCTAAGATCCCTCTTTTTTTTTTCCTTGTCATGCTGAAATCTCTGAAACAGAAAATACTTCACAGGGTCTCATCCTGCAGATTTGTTCTAATATTTGCTGTCACTCCAGGGTGGAATCAGTTGAAGCTTACATGTGATTTCCTTTGCTTCTCTGAACAGAGAGATGAGCTGAAGTGTCCGTCTCTTCCCAACTCCTGTACCTGTACGTCAGAGGCCACTGGGCTGCCGGGAACCCAGGGACCAGTGGTAAGAAAAAGCATCTTTAAAAGAGCAAAATCTACAACAAGAGAGCATCAACTCCTGCACATATAAGTGCCCACTTGTTGTTGGTGGGTTTATTTAAGAACAATATCCTGAAAATTATTTAGTAAGCAAGTGAAACACTTTGGTCTTTTCCAACTTGTTTAAAGAACAATGTGATGTGACCGTGTGTGCACGTTACCTTTTGTGCAGCCAGCAGCACATATGATGTGGAGAATCAATATGAATTCCATAGCTAAATGACTCATTCTGACCTTTGAATATGATGATACTTTGCCTGCTGTAATCAGTGGAGTAAACAGCAGTACCAGCTTACAAACTGATGCCCTGCTTCCATGGATTAGAGGCAAAGTGGAGATGTTGCCTCAGAACAGTTGAAAAGAATCAATGTCTGCATATTTGTGTCTCTGTACAGTGTTTACACAGTGTTTAATGCATCTGACCTCAGGACGTTGTTGTCGCTTCTTAGATTTAAGCAACTGAAAGACTTTGGTTCAGGTTGTTGTTTCTGAAAAATGCTGTAAGTTGATGATCACAGTATTTTAACCTTTTTAAAGCTTTGCTTTAGTTATTAGGAAAAACACATTATTGCCAACTTGTGTTTTCCAGAGCCAGTCAGTCAAAATGTTTCCTTCTTAATTTAAAAAAATAAAAAAACAAAGGAATTATTTGTTAAAAAATGCATATTTGACATATTCCAAAAGTCAGAACTTCAACAGCTAGTTTTGGGCTGTTCTATTCTTTACTTACTGTTACCTACATGTAGAGCTTTGACCATAATAACGAGCCAGATATGGATTTCTGGATCACGCTGGACGTGTCGTGCACTCTACTTTTTATGTCATAAATTCCTTCAGCACACTGATGTTCAGTTTTGCTCTGCCGACTGTGGATTAATCCCCAGCAAATACGACATTTCTGTTGTTTAAGGAGCCTTTGTTTTAGACGGAGCAGCACGTTGATTTGTTTGCTAGCAGAAAATTTTAGAATTTTTCCAGACTTGTCTTTAAAATGAATTTGTTCACTAAAAATTTCCACTTAATCGTCCAAACAACATCTTCTTAGTTCCAAGTGGTTTGGAATCGAATTTGATTGACCCAAACAAACAGTCCAGGTTTACTCGCGTGTTTGATATCTTTTGTGTCTTGAGTGCAGCCCACTCGAGCGGCTTCATTCTAGGCAGGTGCTAAACTTAAACACACAGGACCTGGTGCAGCTTTATTTTAGTTTATTTTCACCAATTTGTTCTGATCCTGCCTCAGATTCATTAAGTGTGATGCTTTAAGACAATTTCCAGCCAAAAAGGTGATTTTTACAAGTTGCTGGCTTTTTAAACGTAACCAGGACAAAGTCCCAATAGTATCTACGGATATTTGACTGATGTCTTATCAGAAACATTTTAAAAATGGATAATGAAAGACTTGAGGTGAATATTTCACACATGAAAGATGACAAATGAACTGCTGCTTTTATGGGCGTTAACATGATAAATGTTCCTCCTCCTCCTCATCAGGGTGCTCCTGGCATCAAAGGTCCTCGAGGCGACAGAGGAGAGCCTGGCCCTGCCGTAAGTACCTCATTTTAAAACCTTTTAATAAACACTGGTGGGAAAAAAAATATATCTACCACAGTTTTCTTTTTTCGGAACAGAACTCTTCAGTAATCTGCCCTCAATGAAAACAAAAGATTGTTTAAAATACACTTTGAAGCGAGTAAGAACATCTGATTCCACTCACTGAAGCAGTGTTTTTGAGCATTCCTCATCTCCTGCAACAGTAGCATACTTGAACTGGGATGAGAGATATCAGCAGATATCAACAAGCGCTCCTGCAGTGTTGGAATACTTCCAGTCTGACCTCCTTTCCGTCTTTCACAGGGACCAGTCGGCCCACGGGGCGATAACGGACCACCTGGGCCCATGGGTCTGCCCGGCCCTCAAGGACCAAGTGGGCTGTCAATGACAGGAGAAGCAGTAAGTCTGAACACTCCCTGCTCTCAGCCACAGGCGATTTGAGCAACTGAGCATAAATCTCGAGATGCCCCGGCACTGCGGAGCAGGGATTACTAGTCAATTTATTATGAAGGGAATTTACAAGCTGGGGAGTGTCTGTGGCAGAGACTCAACTTCATGTCTGAAGGGAAGAAGTGATCCCAAAAATCACTGCATGCTAATAAATCACTGGTGTGGATTTCCATCTGGGAGATGACATGTACCCAAATAAAACAGAAATGTTCCCTGGTTGTGTCTCCAGAAAGGTCACAGCAGACAAACAATGATGGAGAGAAACATGTACATTTATTTCACTTTCTGCTACTTCAGACTCTTTACAACATTATCTGACAGCTGTTGACTTACGGACTTTAATCATTCAGACGTTTAGAAGCATAATAAGTCACGTTCCTTCAGGGCATTATTGTTCGTATCTTTAAAAGTGCACCGTTCGAGCATATCTGCATTTCACTTAGTCAACTGTAAATTAGAGAGATAGAAAACCCTTTTACTCGACAGGACTACAGGGTGATGCTTTGTAGACCTGAGGCCAAAAGCCACGAAGATGACATGAAACGTATTTGAGCATCTGAGCAAACAATGGTAACTGAAGGAAAACCACAGGAGTGTATCAGCATTTTATCTCATCTAGAGACTCAGGACTCAATTTGAAAATATTAGGTTTTGGTTCTGAATCCAGGATCAAACGTAATATTTGGCTTTCACCAGTGAAGGTTCCTGAAGTCGTCACCAACTAATGTTCAATGTTTCGATGCACACGGTCCTCGATGTAGAGGTGCTGATTAACAGTTATTAAGCTGAAGTGAGCAACAGTGACTTGGAGTCGTGCTTGTTTGTTGTGTCAGTGCTCGAATTCTCAGTGTAAAAGATTTGATTTCTAGGTTGAGATCAGGTTAGTTACTGTGACAACATGAGATGATTCACATCGTTATGGGGAAAAAAATAGAAACTGAAACTGAATAACCAAACTGGGTTGATCACCTGCATGTAAACCTTAACTTAAATAGTCCAGACTAGCTGGGTTATAGTTTCGCTGATGGGAAAAGGAACAATTGAAGCACACAAAGATCCGTTGTAATGTTCATAGGCCTCTTGTTTTAACCCAGACCTAAAACATTGTGGGAACCAAAGCCCGTCTGTGTTTATATTAGATTAAGATGCACTGGTCTGTGGTGGGTTACAGTAACCACATCTTAAACACAGCATTTTCATTTTAAATGTCTGCGCTGTGCATATTAAACACATGTTCTCGTTCCTGCCTACAGGGCCGCCCTGGACCAAAGGGAGACCCCGGTGACCCCGGCTTGCCCGGACACAAAGTAAGTGCAGCTCCACGTGGCAGGTTATCAGAGATTGATATTTGTACAACTAGTCTGCTGTTGTCCAGGTAACTGGACACTGGCTGGTGGGAATTCAGAGCGAAGCAGACGTGTGTCTCTGCATTAGTTCTCCATTATTTAACGTGAGAAGCTTGTGAAGTTAGAGCCAAGAGCAACTATTACCAAAGTGTTGTGGTCCGATGCTGTAGTCTGTGAATAAACAAGGAGCTACAGTCCAACCTGGTTTGACTGGAGAACATGTGGACTGCAGCTAATCAGCACATTACTTTCTACCTTTTCACGGTGCAGTGATCATGTTGGTAGGTCCCAAAGCTGTGACAGTGACTGTTTAGCCTTCATCACTCCCTCTTCTTCTTCCTCCCTCACACTGCTGTACAGTCATGACTCAGACGGACTAAATGCTGAGTTTATTTCCAAGAATTGCTGTTGATGGCACGAGCAGGCTGCAGGTGACCACGCTGGAGCAAATGCTGTAGCAACAGGCGTTTAATGATTTCCAGACCATGCGGGTCCTGGTTTATAATGCCTAATAAAACTGATCTGGAATTAATTATAGTCCCAGTAAATCTTATACAAAGGCATCAAAGAGCAGAGAGATTTCTGAGAAAATTAGCACAAAAGAGTTTTACAGGTAAACATGCAGGTACTGATGCTGAAACTGCTTTGAGTTGGTCAGTCAGGAGGAATGGGCTGAGTTTTCGTCTCTGGTTTTGCAGGGTCCACCTGGTCCTCCTGGAACCGTCGGCCCTATCGGACCATCTGGAGCGAGGGTGAGTACAGACAGACTGGTTTTAATTGCTCTCCACATTCTTAGCATAAACAGGATGGGTTTCCATTTTTATGTCGTGCTCTTTTAATTTCAGGGCCCTCAAGGAAATGCTGGACCAGCTGGACCCAGAGGCCCTGCAGGGCTCATGGTGAGACATTTAATGCTTTGACATGTGTACACTTGAAAACTGCTGCCTCACCCAGAGAAATACAGATTCCACTGAAAAGGCTTCTCTATAGGATGATGTGTTTCCAGTGATTTCTCACCGTTTCCTTGCAGGGGCCTCCAGGAGCTCCTGGAATTCCAGGCCCTACAGGAAAACCAGGAAACCCTGGAGATTCTGGTCCACCTGTAAGTTGTGCTCGCAGCTTTGTCCATGGAACAGCATCTCTGAGTTTGAATCCTTAAACTATTTTGTGTTTTGTTTTTTAAAGGGTGCTGTTGGCCCAAAAGGAGACAAGGGAGAGCGAGTAAGCAAATCTTAATTTATGGAATATGGTAACAACTTAGAAACTTCAAATGTGCGAAAATGCATCTGTTTTTCTAATGGGCTTTAATCTAACGTCAGTTTAAACCCTGTTAACGTTGGCGCATGAAACTACATTGGATGCAGCTACACATGATGAATGTAATCTGCATTTTTAGTTCCCAGGTCTAAATACAGACAAGGCTCCACAAAATGCAACAAAACTGAAGCTTGATATGTGCAGAAAATTAAAATGACAGCAACACAGCTTAGAACTATTGAAATCCAAGAAAACATTTCAAACAACATTACCTGAGCTCTTATTGTTTGGGCCGCTGAATTGCAGAGAATTGTTCCTCTAAGAAACTTGAGACACCACAACACTCATCCAATCTGTAATCACACCTGTTTGCAGGGTGACTTTGCTCCTCAGAACATGATGCGTTCAATCGCCAGACAAGTTTGCGAGCAGCTGGTAAACTGTAAGTGGAGCTCTGTGTTTGCAGTTCTGGCACTGTTGAGCTTTCTGCCACTTACTATTGAGATTTGTTTTAATCTTCCTTTTTCATCTGCTATTGCAGCACAAATTAGTCGTTTCACCACGATACTGAACCAGATCCCCAATGGCATGTACCGCAGCAACAACCCAGGCCCTCCGGGGCCTCCAGGATCCCCAGGCAATCAGGGACCCCGTGGGGAGCCAGGCCCTGCCGGACGGAACGGTTTCCCAGGAAGTCCAGGTTTATCCGGCCAACAGGGGGAAAGAGGTAACAGCACAGCACAGCCAGATTTTACAAACCTTGTCTAGAAGTAACATCACAAAAAGCTGCCTAGAGATTATTTACACTGCAGAAGGTTTATTTCAGAAGCAAAACCATCACAAAATGCTAACAAGACTTGGCTTCATCATACGCTCACTGATCCCAAGGCTTCACATAAACCCAGAAAAAGACCAACATGATGTAATTAGGACAGAGTTTTCATCATGCCACTAGAAAACCACTGTGCAGTAACTAGGCTGCAGTCAAATCTTAGCATCGGACTAGAGGAAGTGTTCCATTGATGAGCATTCATGCACAATGTCTGTCAGTGCTTTAATCAGCTCCTGGCTGCTGTTTCACAGTTTGGAACTCGGGCTTTAAGTTTTCACTCCCAGTTTCAAGTGATTGTAAGCGTTTTTAGGCCAAAGACCTAAACATCCAAATGGGGAATGAAGCTGGAAAGGAAAGGCATAAAAACTTTACAAGTCTGATGGTCAAATGCCGCCTTTAGAACTGTGATCAAGGAAGGTGGCTCCACACACTAGATTTTAAAGTGGGAGGGGGGTGAAGGGGGACAAGTTGGATTCTCTGTAGAACACAGCATTTCCAAAACAATAAGTCAAAAGCACCAATTAAAGCCAACAAATGGTTCAGATCGGATAGTTGACATTGTGACGACATTTAGAAAAAGCTGTTTCCAGATTGGAGTCGTTGCCTTTTACTGGAATTTTAGGTCCATTGTGCTGGAGCCAAAACTCAACCAAGGAAAACCTGTCACTGTTTTATGCATCTTTTTTCAGACAAGACAGGAGACACTTTGTCCTTATCTCTGATTAGTACACGTTTCATTTTACTACTTCAGTTGGGGGAGGGGGGGGGGTAAAATAATGTCAACATCATAAATACCAGTTGTGGATCCATCAAGTTATTGTGCTCCAGATTATTGACCTGTATTTAAAGAACTATTGTGACTGTGTTTTCTCCAGGTCCTCCAGGAGAGAAAGGCGACAGAGGAGCAACGGTGGTCGGCCAGAAGGGACAAAGAGGTCCTCCAGGTGTGCTGCTGCTGCTTTTAATCAACACGTTTAATACTGCAGGTTGTACAGTATTTAAAGAGGGGAAATCTGGGTCTCTACTAACAAAGTGTGACACGGCTCAAAAAGACTGGAGATTTCTTAAAAAGGAACCTTAACGTAATAGTGTTTCTAAGTCCACCATCAGAAAAACACGGGACAACACCACTACTCCCCAAAAACAGTGGTACTTGTCTGAAGACCATGTGAAGAAACATTTTCTGGATGGATGAGAACAAAGTAGAGGTTTTTGGCTTGAATTACAAATGTAGGTGTTAAAAACGACGCCCGTCAGCTTACACTCACCTCAGGCCCATTACAGAACTTAGTAAACAGAAACAGGTGAGAAATGAGACTTAATGTACTGGAGCTCCATTCAGTGTGGTAGCTGCTTTTGAGCAGATGGGATCAGTTGGTGATTATAATAAAACAATTAATCGCTACATCATACGCTGGACTTTTTTTAAAATAGAAACTTGTGACCACAAAATAATGAGGTCATCCTGCCCAGAGGCTCAAAGCAGCTCCAGTCCTGCTGTAACCCCACACCCTGAGACAAACGAGGTCAAGCTGTGGAAGAGGGTTGGTGGACAGCGGTGACTCGTTGCGTAAGAGGCTTCATTCACAACACATGCCGAGGACACAACCATCGAGGACACTTTCCAATTCGGCTTGGTCCCCGTCTAGACATAACGCAGAGTGGAAAATCGGCAAATCCTGCAGCCCACCCCCCATGCTTTCCCCCCAAGTTAAATTTTTTTTTTTTTAAATGTTCCAAATCTTGTGCCCAAGACTGTCGGCAGCAGTCGCAACTATTTAGTAATTTATTAGGTTTCCAGCTGGAATCAGAGTGTGGCAGTGATACTGAACCATAATTATCTGTTTGCTTCAGACATCACAAAACACTGACTTGGAGTTTAGCTTGAGGCCGTTTTACTGCAGTGTAATAAATTGAATGAATCTAAATATGATAGTAAAAAGAAAACAATCCCTCTGGGCCTCACTGTTTTTGACAATCAATAATTTCTAAATAAATCAGATCAAGCTTTAACTGGCTGTGTGCCACAGCATTTGGACAACATTTAACAAATGTAGTCGAACCCTGTGTCCTGGCCATGTCCCTGCATTATGGGCCTGTTATTGTAAGATTTATCTATTTTTGTCCTTTCGGCTTATTCTGTGAGTTCAGGGTCAGCACATGTGGATTTGGCCCAGTTCTTACGCCGGATGCCCTTCCTGACGTAACCCGCGCCAATTTCTACCGGGCTTGGACCAGCACGGCACAGCTGGGGAGTGTTGTAAAATACGGGGCAACAACTGATTTGATTTATTGCTTTGTAATAAATGTAAATACTATTGACAACGTGGAACTGGAATATTTGGTATTTTATATCCACTTATGGAGTATGAGTAAATACTGTTGCATTTTATCCATCAATCCATAAATCAATAACCTAAGATTGTCCTTTATAACTTTTTACTGAAATTCTCAGTATGGATCAGATAAAAACCCTATTTTACACATCGGCCCAATTATGCGAGAGAGTCCTGGTGATGCGTTTGTGGTCTTTATGGATGTCTGTTTTTCCCCACCAGGTCCACCAGGAGAAAGCCGAACAGGACCTCCAGGCCCTGCAGGCTCTGCTGGACCTCGTGGTCCCCCCGGACGTCCAGGCTACTCTGGAGTCCGTGGGCCTCCTGGACCTCCTGGATACTGCGACTCTTCACAGTGTGTTGGGATTCCTTATAACGGTCAAGGATACTTAGGTACGTATGAAGGCTAATTAATCATAGCTCATAATTCGGGAAAGAAATCAACGTAACTGAATTCAAACTGCAAGACTTCAAACTAATTGTTTCCGTAAAGATAAATAAGAGTCTGCTACAGAGACGGGACCTGATCAGCTCCTTTTTCAAAGACAAACACGTTCCAGCAGCTCCACAGCTCATTTACACCAGCTAACATGCTAATTGGTCATAGCATAAGCTGAGGAGGCCCGAGTGTCACAAATTGCTGGTGTCCATCCTCCTGTGTGAACCTGATATCACGGCAACGTCTTCATATTTTGCACAAACATCCGCTTGAACTCATAGAAATAGCAGTTCATACAGGCCAATTTCAACTAAACTGACTGGTGGTGCTTGAACGTGTCTAACTAGTAAACCAGAACAGTCTTGTGATGTGCGTGTTACGCTGGTCACGTCCATGACGTACTTTCATCTTAACATGTGCACAGTCTGCACATTGTAGCTGCTAATCATTGCAGAGGAATTCAAGAGATGTTGATCCTGTTTCTGCTTTGACTTGACTGACACGTTCTGTCCTCTTTGGCCCGTTTCAGGTTCACCATAGTAGAATTTCTATGCCACCTGTGCTGCTTTCACTGACTTCCTGAAAAACACAACTGAAACACTTTCTCGCACTCTAGAGCTGTTTTAAGGATAACCGTCAAAGGAAACCATTAACAAACTATTCTGAAAACAACGCAACAACAAAGAGGGAACCAGTACTAACATCGACTCACAGCAGCGGTGATGGCACCCATCTGTTTGTTGGCCTGTTTGCTTCTTGAAGCCAAAGACCAAACAAAGACACCTTGGGTTCAGTGGAGGAGCATGCTCGAAACAACAAACGGCCCCACAAACCAATACTAACAAAGGTGGATTCGTAACAGCGTTTCTCTCAAAGTGACGTGTAAATAAAGTAATTTGTGCCTTGTAAATGATGTTTGAATCGACTTCACTAAATGTAGTTCCTAACATCTGTAGTTTTAAAGCTTGTGCTTTGCAAACAACAAACCTGCTGCTTGCTGAATGCCAACAAACAATGCCTCTTTTTTTAAATTCCATTTTCTCAACTGTCTTTTTTTTTTTTTTAAAGCAGTTTTAAACTGATCAGGGCCAAACTGAATCACTTCTGTACACGTGGCACTGGAGGGTTAGATCCCCCCCAATTTTCTGGACCAAAAATGCTTCCAGAACAACTATTGCTTATTTTCATGTAAAAAAACAAACCACTGCATTGTGGAGAAAGGAAAAGTCACCTAACATCTGAACTTAACATCCAAAAAAGGTAAATGCACTGAAATGTTTACAAGGGGCATGTTTGAGGGGGGAGCTGGGTGAAAAGTAAAAGCATCACCTACAGTTACATTTAAGTCAGTTTCTGTGAGCACTGTCATGTCATCTCACCCACATTGGTCATTAGTTCAAACTATTGTTGAAGCTTATTACACATGAAAAAAAAAAGACACTGTAGTGTGACTGCAGTCAACAGTCATCCACAAATCAAACAGTCCTACTGACCTTTTCTTAAATCGGCATTATACTAATTAAAAAACAAAACCGCAGCATATGTTTAACTAAAGGCAACAGTGACAACGGCGTAGTTTCTTATTGCCACCAACAATAACTACACAAACTTGATCCAAGTACTGAGACCCGAATCTGAGGAAGTAGATATGAAGCAGAACGTTATGCAGCTCCTCAAGATTAACACTAAAATTATGTTTTAAAGAATAGTACATCTTTGAACACAGCTGAGAAGAAAAATAAGTCACTAAGAAATTTTCATATTTGAACCTGATTTGTCAAGTGTTCACTGTGACTTTTTTAAATAAAATATTAAAGAGTGAGTGAGTTGGTACCAGTCATCCATCTTGTGATTGATCACCTTTATAAAACAATTTAATAAATCCTACATCAATAACAGTCTAATTTTACCCATGATTTGTGATAAAGATACAGAAATGTGTGAACCATCATGGTGCTCGGGTTGCAGTGGAATAGAATTGGGTTCCACATACATACATGAGATATTTTTACATTTTTTATTAATAGTAATGCTAACAGGCTGATATTTGGACCAAAATAATACATCATGATTATTTTGAGAAACCTAGCAAATTAAAACTAAAAAAAATTAGACCTCCAGCCCCATTTAGCTGAAATGATCCTTGTTTTTTGCTTAGACTGGCAGTCGAGTTAGGATTTCAATGACGACCCTCATTTAAAACTGCTGCTGATAAATTTCTGACTAACGGTTTCAGTTCTAGTTTAAACAGAATACTAATACAACAAAAACTATTTAAAACACTTAAAATAACAACTTAAACAAAGCTAATGTTGGATTATCTTGATCAGACCTTCACAAACTAGCCAGCTCCTCCAAAACACAAGCCCCCCCCCTCAAAGATTCCCCAAGCTGCATCAGTGTTTTAGGAAGCCGTCAGAGGAGAACACGTGTTGTTTTGCATGCTGAGACAAACAGAACATCTGTAACATCATGTTCAATTGGCCCAAACACTATCTCCGATTAGGCCAATATCCTCCTGACACCAACAGCCGAGTAGTCCCAGTCCCGGAGGAGGACGATGAGGTGTTGCAAAGCCAGCGTCGAAAGAGATCCCTATGAAGAACGGACTCCAACAGGCTACCATCTTAAAACAAGCCACTCTTTCCCCCCACCCCCCCCACCCCCTTTTTTTTTTTTCAACCTGTGTTTGTTTTGAATTATGCACGTTACCTAAAAATGGGGTTTGACACCTCAGTTCCATTTGAAATTATCGTTCAATGCCTTTACATTTATGTGAATACTTGTTAGGATGGTGAAGGGTTTGGAGAGAGGGCGGGAATCTACGGGTGATTGTTGGGGAGGTGTTTGAATTTTTTTTTTTTTTTTAACTGAAGAAAAAAAAAAGAAAACACTTTGTGTCTTTTGCTTGTAACATATTTGCATCCCGTTTGTCTCCAACCAGCAGTGTTGAACAGTGCACTCAAAGGCAGCATACGAAGTGGAAAACAGGAAGAGTTTGTTCTGTGTAGACATCAGATGATTTTTTTTTCTTTCCCCCTTGTTGCAGTTGATCCAGTATGTTAAATATAACCCTTCTCATTCAGCGTCCTCTTCTAAGGCGGTTCAGTTTCATCTTATATCTCTACATATTTATCAGTTTTCCTCTATTTCGTCACAGCTAATTTTACCAAAAGGTGGAATTGCATGTCTGTGGTGTATATCTAGAATATGTTTGTTACATTTCACTTTGTTTTATTCCGAATATAGTTGTTGTCATTCTTGTCATTCTCTCAGTATCGAATGCAGTTGAAACCTGCATGCAAGACTATGGAAATGGTGTTGCTGCTTCATGTTTTAGCTGCACATTGTGAAATTCCACAGCCTTATTTTCTTATTTATTTCTGAAAACAGAAGAGGCATTTTTCAATAAAACTACTGAAAATTTACACCAGTGTAGTTCTTTTCTCTGTTGCTCAGGTCTGTATTGGTCAAAGAAGGGAAAAGTAGCTAAGGGTGTTTTCAAATCTGTAGATCTGTAGATCTCAGTTTCCTTTTACACACAAAATCCAAGTGAACCACGTGGTTTCACTACAAGCTAAGTGGGAATTGTCTTGTTTGCTCATTGGTTAAGACGTACAATCGCTCACGGCCGTGATGAATATCCAACGAACCAAAACTACATTTAAAAAAAAAAAAAAAAAAAAAAACCTACAAGATACAACAGCGCTTCACCCTTAGTAAACGGGATGTGCTGGAACGGCACTAGAGGCCACCAAGTGGACTTAGACTAACTTAGGAGACACTATCCAGAGGAGCATCTTAGGGCCAAATAAAGCAGGGAAACCTGAAGGAAAGTCCGTCTATGAGCGACTTTACTATAGTAAATAAATGAGCTTACAGGACACAGGGAGGCTTCATAAAAAGGGTTTTCAGCAGCCAGACCAGGATTATCTGCTCCATTCCTGAGCAAGTCTCTGGCTTGCACACGTCGGATTTCTCCAAGGGAAAGATCTCTATCCTCCAGTGGAAACTTGGAAAGCCAGGCATAAATACGGCCGTCAGGAAATTAGAGAAAGAGTCTTAAAGTGCTATTCACCTCCGCCTCTTTGAATTCCTGTGCAGGAGCTGTTAAGAACCTTCTTGGCCTTATTTGCTCAGGTCAATTTTCTCTTCAGACATTTTCCCCCTGAATCACTGCCACAAACAAACAAAGCACACACTGATCATCTATTAATTAAATCTCCACCGTGGAAACACCTCATGAGTTGTTCACTCCTTAAGTGAGACTCACTGGGAGCTGGTGCTTATGAGGCAACGAACTCAGGAAGACAGGAAAACATGGCCTTTAACATCACATCTGCACTTTCGGGTTTTTAAATGCTGAATCACGGTGCTGTGCCTTTCACTACACTACTCAAATACTGACATCATTTATCACAAAATGACCTGAAGCTGCATGTGCAACAGAAAGTGGAGGGATTAGCCAGTTTATTCACAGAAGACATGCATATTACATAATACAGTAATAATATCCAAATGTGGATTTTTGTATTACTGGCTATTCCGAGTATTTAAAATGATTTAAAATTTTACTGTTTCTTTATGTAACCTGCAGACACCACGTATACACCAATCCTCTTGCTGACTTTCTGCCCTCCAGCTCTTGAAATGATGCTTTATAAATTAAAAGTATTTTGGTGATTATTAATCAAATTGACTAGCAACTATTTATTATAATGGTTCAATTCTTTTATTATTGGCGTAACCGTCAGAATTGTAATTTTCCAGAGTAAGAACAGTATTTCCACTGATAGCACAGGCACGACTAGCCACATATGCTAACCAGACCCCTGCCGTGATTCACGACAGCCTTTTTAAAAACTAATATCGTCCAATCTACACCTGTTCAGAAATAAATATTTAAGTCTCTGTCAGTGTCTCCTACCTGCTAGAATTGGATTTGCATCTGAAAGCTTTGGTAAGAAACATGAACAAACTTGGGAAAACATGAAATAACTAGTGAGTTTCATACTGTATCTAAATCCAGGTGTTGTCTTGGCTCGTTCTTCACTCGGGCTTCTCCAGGTTACAGGAAGTTGGTGAAACATTTTCTCATGGAACCAGTGTCACTGTATTTACTGCTCTTAATACTAATATGACCATGGTACCACTTACAAGACGAACAGCAGGGACACTCTGGAAAGAAGCAAACCAAACATCTGGCTGGGACCCACAGTAATGGAAAAATAAACAAAATAAGCAAAAATGGCATCGATTTAAATGGTAACTCATCACTCAAAAATCAAGACATTTCTTCACTTTCAGAGGGTAAAAGAGGGAAAAGCCCTCGGAAACAGGATTGTATGGGAATATCTATAAATGGGTCTGATTTTCATACAATGATCCCATGGTGCATTTTTCATTTATAGATGTATAGATATGGATTTAGTTTTCCTTGAACATTGAATTTACCAAGAGTTGTGTAGGGCAAGAATTGAAATAAATATTTGTGCGCATGCATACAAAACTATATTATCTTATGATTAAAAAATATATGTATCTAGGGGAAACACTGAAGAATCCTCCAAAAGCTTCTCAGATATGTTGATTTGCTGTTTGTATTGTTTTTGAAGGAAAGTGTGGGATGTTTCGTGGATGAAATGATTAAATAATCACTTGATTAATGAGGAAAATAACCACAAGATTGTTTAAATAAATCAAATAATCATGTTTGAAGGCTTTGTGGTTTTTCTGGCAGAGTAAAGTTAACAAGACTTAATTTTGGACTAAACAAAATGTTTGACATATTTTTCCTTCAAATTTGTGGGGTCTTGAATCTACAGCCCCCTGCAGTCTAACTGGAACCGTATGATGAGGCTGGGACAGCCCTGTTCCTTCGGAGCTTTTAGGTTCCTCCCGTGACCTCACACAGGAACAGTATGTAAAACATTGAAGCATGTTCACATTTGTGTTTCCATGTGCGGACGACTCAAGGCCACTAGGAAGAATCTGTCCCACTATGCCACAGACACCACACTGTTGATACATTTTGTGTGTGTCTTGATATATGAGCAACATAAATTAGGAGTTTCGAGTAGCTTCTGTTTAACACCACTATTTCCATTAGTGCTGCTGATTCTACAAATTAAAGCCACATTTCCCATAAACACGGTTTCTTCCAGTTGCAAAGAGAATATTTGCTTCTTTGTCTGGACGATTTCCTATTGACTTTCCAAAGAGGATATTTGTTTCTCGTCTGTGTTTCCAATATCTGCGGTAAGCAAAGCAGCTCCATCCTCAGAGGGTTTTTCCAGTGATTATTAGATCTTAAGATGCACTGCTGGTCTCCAACAGATGATCTGACGGGGCTGAGATTGATGGATTGAGCAATGTGTGAGTGAGAGACACATTACTCTCGGGGGATTCAGACACGATCCTCTTCCACTACGCGGTTCAGCAGCCTGTTGGACTTAATGTTAGTCCTCTCATTGAGCTCTCTAACCAATGACCTAATCATCTGTCAGATGGCCCGACTTCACACCGATCGCCTCTCTCAGAAGTAGCACAGACTCTAGAGATCGAGACCTTATAAGAAGGTGCTAAAGAAAAGCAGCTCCACAAACAGCCACCTGCCTGACACTGGACTGGGCACCAGAGGCCGAGCAGTGATCACCGAGTTGGACCCACTGAAATATATAAGCCTCTCAACGGTTTGTAACCTGAATGAGAATATTTCAAATTGCATGTCAATAAGTCTTTGACCACCTGCTGCAATAGGAAAGTACAGGACTGCTGCTCTAGTCCAGTGTTGTCCAGACCAAAACAAATCAACAAGACCCTTCTGCACTTCCTCCATGAGGCTTCAAGGTGGAGAAAGGACCATCAATCTATGCCACAGGGTGGAGGCAACCAAGTTATCAACAACCAGAATCCTATTCCTACATGACGGCCGGAGTAGAAACCATTTCCATTTAGACAACTTCGCACACACTTCCTCCTCCATGACCTAACAGTTTAGTTTCTGGTCTTCATCAGTGCCCAAGAAAACCCCTAATACCCTCAAACCATTCCCTTGGCAGGATGGGTGGAGGAGACGAAGGTTTTTCATATAATGCCAGTTACATATAAAGACAGTTACATCATCTGCATATGCAGACGAGGCCACATGTGAAACCTGGTGAAGACAATCCTGTGGGCCCCTCCCTTACTCTACACAGCAGTTGTCCCAGTACTAGTGTGTCCAACTGACCTGATACTGGGCAGCCTGTGTAATTCCTCTTAACGGGAAAAGGCCGACCCAACCCGCCACCTTTCTCACTACACCAGAGACCTCATTATACCGTCATTTTATCCATGATATCCTCTCAGCAAAGCCAAAGTGTAGATGGTAAAAATCTGTGGTCCACTTTGTCAAAGACATTCCCCTGATCTAATTACACAACCCCAATATCCAAATCACACAATTTATACATATCAAAACACATCTCACATAAGAAAAATATTATCCCTAATAGGTTGTTCAGGAACACAATGTTTGAGCAGTGTGTGCACTCGATTCCAAGTAGTCCTTCAGAGGATTGGCTAAAACCATTGAGAAGTTTATAATCCACACACAAAAGAGAGACAGGATTCCCGTTTAGACGAGCCAAGTCCCCTTTCTTGGGAATCAGGGAGATAACAGCACTCGTAGGGTTTCTATCACAACCTGATCAAAGTCAGCTCCTTTCACCCTTTCGTGCAGTAAAGCTCCTAATTCCGAGCTCTTCTGCTGCAATGCAGACCTTGCTTCTGAACTATTCTAACTAATTAAAGTTTTTGTCTTCATCTTTTATCTCTTGTTCTAATGTGCTTAGAATTGTCTTTACTCTAACTGCAGAGAAAGCAGTGTACCTACCTCCCACTATTGGCTTATAGGGAAAAAAATGATTCTTTTTCTTCCAGGATTCCCAAAATGAGTTAAACCTCTTGGTAAAGTGTTTTTATCTTGTAACAGTTTGTTATTGAAATCCCAATATAATGTAGAAATTACAGATTGTGGTCTGTGAAGCCAAGTGAATGTACACAACTGCACATTAACCTGATGTAATTTGAAATACATTTCCTATCCAACCAAGCCCCACGAAAAAAATAAAATAAAAAAAGAAAAAGACTGTAAATGAGGCTCCTCACCTGTCGCATCCATCATAAAATCTGTTTAATAGTTCTAGTCCTCAGCCCCGATCACTCATTCTGGCTACACTTCACTAAACATCCCTAAGTTTTTTAAAAACAAGTAACCTCTCTGGGAGCATAGACGAAACAGAAACCAGTTCCCTTTAACACCCCCCTCCCTGAAATGACTGAGCCTAGTCTAGGGGACACAAAGATTGCTACCCCAGCACTTCAAATGGTACCATGGCTGAGGACACAGACCCCAGTCATCCTCATGATCCTCACTACTATGAGTTTCCTGGTTAATCCTCATTTCTCTGCCTTGGCCTCCCACCACTCAGATTTAAAAAGGTCCCTGTGGGGGAGAAGCAACAGTAACAGACAGAAAAAGATGACAGCTTGTGATGTTCGATCATTGCTTAAACGTAGTGCGTTTCTTTGCATTCCTGCGTATTCCAGCTTTCTCAAGGTTGTGATATGTTTCTTTAATCTAAAGTCCATCGCCAACAAGATTTAACCCCACAATCTTTTGTGAGGCAACACATGACCTGATACATTTGTGGCCACAGTATCTGCCTCTACCCGCTGTGACCCGTGTTTAAACCACTGCCTGAGCTGGCATACACCACATAAGCACCATCTCCATGCTTCACCTGAAAAGATACCTCCAAAGTTTGACTCCGAGTCAAGAAACAGGAAGACTTGCCGCCTGAGGGACTAGACATGTCTCAACGTATCGTTTTCACAGCCGAGATTCACACAGTTTCAAATGGAGCAAATCTTCCAAAACATCGTCTCACGCTCCCGAACTTTGTTTGGAATAAACAGCGGAACCACAGATCATAACCTGTGTAGAAACAATGGCTAATGGTGACACTTGAAGATATGCTTCTTTAATCACCAGGCCACTTTCTATTAGCTGACCGACAGATTCTCGCTCCTTTCAAAAACACAACCACTGCTTTATTGATTCGGGAGGCGACATGGTTTTCATAACCTACCTGTTCCCCAACAGCTAGGAGAACCATGCTAACAGGCGGAAGCCATCCTGTCACCTCTAACACAACTACAGCTAAAGAATCCAAAATGATCTTAAGCTGATCACAAAGCAAAAGCAAACAGAAGTTGAAGACAGTGGATGTATGAATGAAAGTGGATGTATGTTTCCTGTAATTACTTGAAATTAGTTACTCTGCAACACTGTCAACAAATGAGACCGACTCAATGATATCAGAACTTCAGGCAACCTAAGGGGCAAACACATAAATAAAAAGACCTGCCGTCTGTCCACAAGTCTCTGCATTACAAATGCTGTTCTCCACCGCTGCACGTAACACGCTAACTACCGGTCTTCCTGGTTCCACGTCAAAGAGTCCCTGGGAAAGACACCTACTTACTTGGAAACTGCTTTGGACAGAAGGTAAATGACTGATTCCAATTCAGTTTTGAATTGATTCTGAAGTGAATCATGAGTTCGCCAGCGTTTCAACAATATCTGCTTTGGTCCTGTAGTGTCACTCTTCCATATCCAGGACTGGCTCTGAGCTCAGATGCCTCCCGCTCACATTTGGGGAAAATAACACATTTTAGAGTAATGCCTCTTTGATTGATGGCACACGGCAGCTTAACAAAGGGGTTCGTGTTGTTTTCAGCTGCACACACGGAGCACAAATTATTTACAACACATTAAGTTTTTATACAGTCAATCCAGATTAATTTAAATGACGGCTAAGATGAGAGCGGTTCTCACTGTGCGGACAGATGTTTATGTCGGCGGTAAGTGCAATGAAAATTCATCCTCCTGCTCCTTAGAACAGCCATAAAGCGGCCAGAGACGACCTCATGGAAAGTCTGGCAGTGGCAGCAGTTTGCTCAGCTTGAGATGTCCCACCAGTTGCCACTGTTCACAAACAAAAACCAGTATCACTCAACTCTACATACTTATGGGAAGAGTTTATCTCAGTGGGGCCTGATGCTGTCAGACGCTCACTTGGGAGTTTACTCCAGACATATTTATTAGAGGAAGAGCTGATCTCATCACATGGAGTTGAGGAGTAAAAGTGGATTAAGCACTTGGATTCTTTGGCTTCATCCACAACTGTTTAAATCAACTACTGTCATTAAAAGGCCTTTAAACCAGGCCCGACCACTTCCACACACGCGTATCCGTTTGTTACAAATCTCCATTGAATAAGGAAAACGTTCAAACAAACTTTAACATTTATTCCAAGGATGAGATGGAATATATACACTGGAGCTGGGCTGCTTTATAAACAGCATGTTGAAGATTTTGTTTTTGCACCGTTTTAATATGTTTTGTTGGATCTGTGCACGTTAATAAAGTGAACTCACTCACTTTTCATGCAGCACTACTAACAGGCCAACACTTCCACTGATGTCTCGTTCAGATCATAAGGGGAATCCTTTGCTGCTGAGCATGCTCGCATGCTAAATAATAGCATTTAAACCTTTTCATGTTGGATATTAATAGTGCTGACCAAACAAATCGTTCAACTGTGTATTAACAAAATGCAGTCTTCCAACCACAAAGCTGCAACTCATACAGTATTTGTTCAAAATGCTCCAGAGTCTAAAGAGAGACACGTGAGACAGGACGGGCACGAGGAGCTGGAGGCACAGTGGTGCTAACGCTAGTGAAAAGGGCTTTGGCTGAAGCAAATCCTGACACTGCCCAGGAAGAAAGGACCCTAACATCAAAGAAAAACAAGCATCAGTGTGCAGGGTTTTCTTTACCATATAAAGCTTTGGGCACAGGGCCCAGTGGAAATGAGAAGTTCTTCCCTTCTTGCCATAAGTGCAGCATTTATCCTCCATCTTTGTGCACGGGCCTAACATTAAACACAGCGTCTGTCCATAGTGGCAGGTTTGCTGCATCTACAAAGTGTACGTCATCTGGGTTTAATCAGAAAACTTGCGATAGTGCAGCAGAATAATAGCAGCGGTTTGTGTTGAAACAAACAATGATTCAACAAAGAAGCATCCAAAAACTGTCAAACCCTGATCTATCCCATGTGGAGTTTATATTTGAAATAACTAATGTGTTTAGGTCAGTGCAAGTGTCATGATGTGAGAGAAGCAACTGCTATTGGTAACAATACAGACTTGTGTCCAGTCATACAGACACAATTGGACTTTGCTGACATGGATTAATGAGATTTAAAACAAATGTCTGGTGGATGACTGTCAGACAAAACCTTTCCCCTCCGTGTCCCTGGAAAGTGTCTTTGCTGGTTTCCCTGATCGAGTCACGTCTCGCGTCTATGTCCACTGGCACTTAATCGGTCTTTCTTCTATAGAACCCCGTGACTTAAGAGTTAGTCACAGTTCAGTCGCTGCGTGTTCCTTCTCGGAAAGACAACACCTGTCAGAAGTCGGTCATCTGGGCATCATTATCAAACAATGCACAACGTTCATTACCCACCAGAACAAAAATCCACCTCGACCAGAATGATAGAAAAAGGAAAGTGTGGAGCAAAAAGAAACGGCTCCTGATCCTAAGCACCTCATCCATCAAACGTGGGCATGTATGGCTGCCAGTGGAACGGCTCACTGGAAAGAAGCAGTGGTGTCCAGGTGGTGATGATCAAGAGGATTCAATTAGACTCAAATCTGACAGTTCTGTAGATCACAGCATTACAGCATGTTAGCAGCATGAACAGCCCACAGAGACCTACCACAGACCTGTGGGTACACTGTACCTCCAGAGCCCAGCACAATCATATCAGAGTTAAAGACTTGTAATCTGCGAATGTGTCTAGTCTTCAAATATCTGCTCTTCCAAAAGTACATTCGCTCAGAAAGAAAAAAAAAAAAAAACATGTAAAAATGAGAAGAACTTTCACTGCTTCCAAGAATGCACTTGAAAAGAGATCACTAGCTCATACTGAAATACAAGAACATACCAAAACAATTTTCAGATTTGGACTAACAACCCTGGGAGTGTAAGGAAGTTATCGGTAGTGGAGTGTTGCGCTCCAGTGAGGAGACGGCCAGGAGACAGCACATGAACCAGCAGCATCAGGAATGTCTGTGTGTATCCAGGGGAAGACACGCCAGGATGACCACAGGATGACTGTGTGCTGAGAGGGCCAACACCAGCTGAGGCAACCGTAGTGCACGAGGAAATGAAATGCACCCAAAGTTACAGTGTGGCTTTACTACACAAGGCACTGGTTACACCCGTGCAAGGAATGAGATCCAATACAGCACTTCTGCAAGAAAATCAATTGTAAACTGTCAGAAAGATAGTAGAACTCTTCATTTGGTTGTGTTGTAGCTTTTTGCAGCCTTGTTTCTACTGGAAGTGCTGTGCCTGGGTTGTCAAGGTGGTAAAACTGTTTCAATAATTTGTGTTTTGTCTATTTGGGCCATTGTAAGATACAGTAAAGACAAAACAGAGCGTCTCATACTGGGATAGAATAGATAGGCCTATGAGGAATATAGGGATCTCTAAAAGCCTGTAAACACATCATCATCATCATCAGTTAGAACCCTGAAAAGAAGCATAGCATGGCCTCTACTGCCGCAGAGCTTTTACTCAACTCTTTCACCATTTAGACCAGACAAATTCCAAACGTACATATTTGCGAGCTTCACTCAAGACAGCGCACGGGTTCAGACTAAAACGTTCAGACTAAACTCAGATGCTTACTTGTGTCCTAAAAATTCACCCGGTTTGAACCTTAACTCGGCACTGAGAGGAAGAGGTAGCATTTCTGTTTCTGATCGATGGCAGCATTTTTCAGACACGTGCTGACTCAGCGTTTATTTGGTAACATCACTGAAACATCATGAAAACTCATTAGGAAACAAAACAAAGACGAAGAAAAAACCTGTCACACACACACTGGCTACCACCACCACCACCAGATTTCAAATACATTATCAGCTCCATGTCTGACACCGACAGTGACAGTGTTTGCTCCTGAGCCTCCTTTCTATCATCTATTTCTGCTACTACTACATCAGTGTGAAGTGAGTGTCCTCAAACCCCAAAGGAAGCACTTAGTGTGCTGTGTTTGAAATAAAAGAAATCTTTTCAGAGGTTCATTTAGTTTCGACTTTCCATGCAACTTTTTAAACTTGCTATTTGTCACCTCTGTAAGGGTAAAACAAGCTGATGCAATGAAAAAAAACCAAGTTATCACCAAGTTATCAAAACAAATCTTAAAAGTGACAAATATTTTGGCTCTAATCTGCGATTTCAAACCCAACTAATAATAATAATAATATTCTTTGAGAACGTTTTATATGAGAAGTTGTTGCCGATAAAAATTCATTTGATTCATTTCAGTTTTTCAGCTTCCCAAAATTATGCATCACAGTTCAGCTGGAGCTTTTCAGTGGAGATTATATAACGCGGTGCTGTTACTCATTGGGGGTTAGAGCTGCTCAAAGCTATTCTGCTAATTTATCCCTGTAATAAAAGTGCTTGAGGCCTGGCTCAAAGAAAATGGCTCCCAGCGTTCTGCACTGTGACAACAGATCTTTAATGAATATTCAGTTTGAGCCTAATTGTATATGCAACTTGTCCAAAGAAAACTCAGATGATCTTCACAGGAAATTTTAAAATAACTATAGCTCAATGATTATTTAAGCAAAACCATGACGATGTCACATTTAATAACATAAAAACTACTCTCACAGAAGGTCTTTTTGAGCTCCTGTAGCACATACAGCAACTGCTCCTGGGATTTAAACTAAAACTACTACAAATCTTTATATCATTTTAGACAAATGTAGCCATCTATACTTATTTCTGAAACGGCATTAAACAAACGTTGACAGTAATTGTACAGGGACTTAAATGTACTAACTACTTAATTTCCCAAAATTACTTCAGAACAGTAGTCAGTTCCCAAATCGAATTCTTCAAGTCATCTAGCGTAAATTCCAACAACAACAACAACAACAACAACAGGAAGTACAAATATCATCAGAACCTCACCAAAATGAGCAACACTGCAGATAAACACACTGGTATTAACAACCATTCAGTTCAGAAAGATGTTACTGTCCCAAAAACAGTCAGTAGCATTTTAATTAGTTAGTTAATTAAATGTAAAAATTTTTTTTTGTTTAATTTGTGATACATTTGTACATTACATGTATTTCTTTGGATGGTATACGGCTACAATCACTTATTGTGAGTGCTGTATTGCAGTGTAAATTAAAGTCGATTAAGGATAATGGCTAAATTTGCTCACCAATCTTTCTTCATCAAACCACATTTTATTAAATCTACAGTGGATTCACTTACACAGCACAGTAGCCAATGTGCATGACAAACCGCAAGTAAATGCTAAAGATTTATTAATTATCTAATTAAAGTGGTTAAAGGGATTAAATTAAATGTTTTTTTTTCTCACTCAAAGCTTTTACATCTTCTTTCCATTAAGCACAACTGCCAACTGATTTGTGCAGCTGTAATGAAGTCACATTTGGAAATCCTGACAGTTTCAGTGAGAAAAACAAACACTTTAACCTAATACTATTAATAAGTGAGTAATCGTTGCAGTGTTTTTACATGTGAGAAGGCCAAGCAAGCAAGTTTGAGGTTCTGCAGTGCTTTTCTTTGTCATGTGACCTAGAAGATAGTAAATATCATTGGCTTTAGGATCTGTTCTGTTTGGATTTAAATAATAATAATAATAATAATAATAATAATAATAAGGCTGTCAGTTGAATAAAATGTTTAATTGCAATTAACTGCATGTTTTCTCTACTAAAAATTTGCCTTCGCTCACACTGACGAGCGCTGCACTGGTACAGCAACAAGTCCTAACAGAAACGGAGTTAATATTATCATAAACATTTCTGGCATTAAAAGGAATTTGCATTATGGAGTTATGTTCCCATTAAGATGATGAGAATCTTAATTTCTTCACATTTTACACAATTTTCTCATAAAGTTCAAATTATGAGCCATTCACTTCATTTGTCATTTGCTAATTAATTAGCATTATTACAAAGTATCTATAGAATTATGGCCAACCACCAAAACAGAATGTAATAAATAATCATGCTACGTTTTTTCTGACAATTCTTCCTTTAAATGCTTTGGCATTGAAACACAAATAGCAACTTGTACAGCGGTGGCAAAGGTAAAAAGCTCTCAGTAGCCTGTTAACGTGCTGAAAACGTTGCACACAAAGTGAAACATTGTCTGGACACATGTTGACCATGACTAAGAGAGAACCATTTCCTGTCCCATTAAGGAGCAGTGAAAAAACCCCCTCCTCAATCCATCCATCATTAGTGAATCACCCATCCAAAATAAAAACAGCAGCACAGTTCACAGCACTTCCTCTGATTTCACAGCTGTTGACAGCTGTTCCCTAGAAATCTCAGATACTGGTAATTAAAGATAATACACCACTATCTTCATCCTCATGGCCTGTTATTGTGTAAAGACCACCAATGAACAACCCATTAGTTTGCAGAACAGTATAAAAAGCAGCGGATTTTATATATAAAAATAAGAATATAGGGAGCTTTTGAAAGTGAAACCATGCAGTGGCTGGACACTATACAAACTACAACTGAGGCTAAGGAAGCAGACAAAACAAGTAGAAGACACTTTAGGGTTTAATGAGTGTCAACCTTTGTCCCAAAAGCACCGAGTCCTAACAGTGAAAAGTGTGTTCGTGTTAGTGATGCTGATTCCCAGGGTCACAGACCATAAACCCTCATACTGTACAAGCGTCCAGGAGATGCGGGTCAGTAATCGGAGGCCAGTTTGATTTAAACTTTCAACATGGGATTTTTTTTAATCCTATTCCAACAGTAATGTGGTTCATGTCTGAAATGTCATGGCGAGTGTGTGGGATTGGGGTCGGGTGTCACGTGGGGGAGGAGTCACGTCACTCTTAACAGATGTTTTTGGTTTCAGTCCAACTCACCATCTGGGACCATATTTACCAATCGTCTCAAGGTATAAACTCTCCCCCAAGTGGCCAGAAATCCTCTGGGTTATACAGTTTTGATCCTACATTTAGTAGTGGGAGTAAGAGCAATGTATCAACATATGAACTGGTAAGAAGCAGCCAAGACATCGCATTTAGACAGCAAGTAATCTGTGGGAGGAAAGATGTGTCCAACATTGAATGACAGAGAGCTCACTGAAAGATAATGTTTGGACAAAGCTGTATTTATTTTTCTCTTACAAGATCTGTAAGATTACTTTGTTAAAACAATAAAAATAACATGTTCTCCCTTTTAAGTTTCAGAGAAAATGTGCATAGTCTTCTATTTCTATACTATGCAGTAATAAACACATTACTAGTTATTTGACATGTCTAGAGCGATTGTTAACAATGCTCAAAAATAAATCACCCCAAGCACGAAGACAGACAACAAACTACACGACTTCTTAGCACACAAATGTTCCACAAGTGACTCTGAACCAAATCCCAGTGATTTTAGCATTTTAACAGTAACAATCTGACCTTTGCAGCCTCGAATGTCAAAACAGTGATATCACATAATTTAAATGAATCAGCTCTGGGTATTTTAGACCAAAGTTAACTTTTAGTGAGATTCCTGAGAGTGAATGTGAGGAGCTTGATAAATTCAGCCCCTGACCCTGAAGCCATACATGGGGCTTTGTTTCAAATTTTTCGGTGGACAAATAGAAAGCAGAAATTTGTATCGGTGCGATTTTCAAATTGTAATTAAGTTTTATTATTTTGTCACTATGTGCTTTGTGAAAATTCAGTAGATGTGATGTTAAAATATCTAAGCCATTGGCAGAGCTGATGACATTTCTGATAATCATCCCAAGATTGTTAATCCCTTATTACTCAGAGACTGTTTCCATTCTTCCTCAGTATAAATGCTACACCCTGAATCATTGTCACGCTGTCTGCAGCTCTGACATCACATTGCCTCCCAGTGTGTCATCAGACTCTTACAGACAAGGTATTTAAAATGATTAACATACATAGTCTCTAATGGCTCCTGCTACAGGTTCATCCTCTGGTCTGCTATTACACCGCATGATCTGAATGTGCAGGCACATATCAGCTAAGATTTTAAGAGTTGCACTTCTGAACTGAGATGTTCAGTAGCATATGCAAAGCAAGTAGCAGCCTGGTGGCTGAGCGGGTAGAGCATCATGCTGGTATGCAGAAGCTTCCCAGATCAAATTCCAGCCACTATGCTGTTAATGTGTAAATACAAACAAATAGCATACAATCCATATTTGTGCTACTTGAATTGAAGATGTGTTGAGGACCACCACTACTCTTACCATCCTCCCCCCCTCCCCCCTCCCCCCGGTCAGCCAAGTATAATCACATTCTGTGGGATACACTGCTAGTCTCAGTGACCTGTGTATTCAGTTGCCATGCAGAGTGTAAAACAAAACAACAGTGTGATTCCCCATCATCCCCATTCCCTCTCCTGAGCTCGCTGCCAAAGGCAAATAACCGACCTCCCAGGAGAGGCTGGCTGCTGAGTGCTGCACATGGAGCTGACGGAGTCCAGAGCTGCAGTCTGATGGCAGGCGACACCTCACAACCTCCTGATACTACTGCTGCACCATAGACCTGGCACAGCCATCATTTCCTGTGTTATAAAAAATAACACTGATTTTAATCTTTGTGTAAATTGTTAGTCATCCAGGTCATTGTTATCCCAAGTGTTCTACTCTTTGGCAAACTGACGTCCTTGAAAAAAAACTTTAATCTGAAGTAGTGTAATCAAATGTAGTGGAACTGTTGGGATTACACTAGTGTATTTTGTGATTAAAATGTTTCTTTAAAAACAACAAGATCTCTATGCAACATTAATGTTTTGTTGTCTTTGGAGTTTGCTAAGAAAGTCTTTTGTAGGCGTTATATGGACAATAACTAAAAAGGGCTGCAATAACTCACAATATTGATTCATATTCCTATGCGACAGCGATTCTGACATTTTTCTATCACCTATAGTTTGACCCATGGTATAAAAGCACACTATTTCTCTATAAGGTGTATCAACAAATACAGCAATATGCCACATCACAAACAATGGACGGGAAGAGAAAGTGGCTATGAAATCTCCCTAATGAAGTGGACCCAGAAAACTAATGTTATTTTCATTTTCTTTAACAGCATGCTGGAAAGTCAGACCCTTCTCATGACATCTCTGCTACCTATCTGATCTCCAGCCTTCAATCTTACCTAAAACCTCTCAGGTCAAAACATCTCTATAGCTGCAAGTTGGCCTGGAATGTCTGACTTCCAACAACATTATCTGAAACATGCATCTCCAAGTACAACAAACCAGCAGATGTAAGCTCCATTTACTGTCAGGTCAGGTTAAACACTAGTTATCAGAATTATTATAGGGGCATAAAAAAATACTAGCAAATACTGCTTATTATACAAATGGTATAATGACAACTGACAGAGCTCCCCAGAGGCAAAAATCACAGAAAGCATGTCCAAACTGCAGGTGCATGTGATGTCAAGAGACCAGGCTGGAAAATAACGACAACTTCAGCCAAGTAAGATATTCTTCATTTTTGGCATGAACATTAAATTTAAATAAAACAACTATTGGCAGAACATTCTGCTGTGAACAACTTTTTTTTGTTTCCACTGACTCAGTCTATCAGAAGTCTTTCAAATTTGTAGCCAGGATATTTTAGTTCTCCTTTAGTTTCTGCGTATCCTGCCCATGAACACACCTGCACTGGGAACTATGAGGCGAAAGCTCGACTCCTTACCCGTGTTCAGATGGAGAGAGGTAGATATCGAACCACCTGGGGAGGCGTTAAACGTTTTACATGTTTCTCTGCTTGTTACTTTATTGTCTCACCACCTTCATTTTTGTACAGGTCTCATAGCAGTGGAAACTATAACCGCATATGTTTACACAAGCATGGGATAGTAATTTAGAGCAATGCAGGAGTCCTAGTAAATGCCAGATGTTCCACTTCACTCAGACGCATAAATAGATTAGTGTCTCTGTGATGATGGTGGGTCATATTCAGGCCCCTCCTATTATCTTTATATTCCACGGTAAAGATAAATCAGCACCTGGCAGATTAAAAGAACATTTTAGACTAAGTGAGAATAAAGGTAAAAGCTGGATCAACACGTAACCCACGCAGTACATTTTTAACTATTGATGTCACCGTTTACTGGACTATCAAGCCTCAAGGTGGCCAGAGCAGCCAGTGATCGTCTCTGTAACTGAAAATAACCACTTTCTGCACGTTACGTCAGAATTGTAGATTAACCTGTAGTAACAATTCAAACTGCTTCAACATAACTTTTCCCCTCATAGCCTTTGGCATGTTTGACACAGCTAAGAGGTCCACCAGTGATTCAGCCCTGGCTGTGTTCAGACTGTTTAGAAGAGCAAAAACTAAATGATAACGATGCCTAGATTGGCAGCTACACTCGTTAGCTGTCCAATCGTCGAGTTTCCAGGACCTCAGCCTAGACACCCACCTAAACTTTAAAAAGGCCAAGTCAACTGTAAGGGATGAAGGATCGAATTGTTCATGAAGCAGTATTACTAAAACCATCCCCCCCCCCCTCAGTTAACAGACAACCCTTCTCTATTTGTATGAATGTAGCGTAATTCCCTAAAACTGGCTTTGCAAAGACATGGTGGCAACTAGGTGGCAGCAAACTGAACAGCCATTCAAAACACACAGTAAAACAACTGAAAGAGATTTGTCTCTGTGTCCTCACAAAGACTCTGGGACAGTGCTTGGAGTAGGGGGCTGAACTCGAAACGGTGCAGAAACATACATCTTTCCTCTTTATTTTACACATGACAATATCTTTTCATTTTTTCCAGGTTTTCAGTACATGAATGTCATGAGTGATCCTCCCTCGGCTTTCTAACTTTTCAGTTTACGATTCTTTTTAAACGCCTGCACCCATTTAAAATGTGGCCTTAGTAACAGTGCATCCCAGTGCAAATGGGATCATTGTTATCCACCGTGTAATGTAACTTTAGAGAATTCAACTCCCTCTGCATCCTAAAAAAATTTTAATTGTTTCACAGTTTCTGTAGAAGTTGTACATTTTTGGACACACACAGTCTGACTTATTAGTTCAACATGTTCACATGGGGAAATAAATTCTACTCTGCTGGTATTTACACAGCAGACAAACATGTTCACTCTGCACCATGTGGGAATTAGCTCTGGGACATTGACTTAAAAGACTTGATACTCAAACATCATGTGAACACCTGTGCGATAGCAAACACACAAACACAGTCACTGACATATACAAAAGACACATAATAACATGATAGGTTTAGACAAGCAGAGACTAATGATCAACTGAAAGTAACACACACACACACAAGTTTCTATTATAGTGCTTGTAAATATCTTCCACCAATGTGGTCTAGCTTATGTTGGAATTAGTAATGAGTTCCTACATTTCCCAGAAGTCCTATGGCAACTCATCGAGTCACATTTCCTTGGAGTAGTTTTGCATTTACCAGAAAAGCTTACTTCAACACTCACATGTAATATTCAGGAGAAGAGCTTCAAAATGCTCAGAATTCAGTGTTTTAATGTGTTAAGTAACAAACAAGAAAGAAGTCCAGGTGAAATCACTCAACTTCCAGAGATTACCTCATCTTATTTAACGCAGCACTACAGTAAACATCATTCCCCCAAAATCTGTGTGACAAGAAGGAGGCATCTTACACAACACAAGAAGACAGCTTCTCAGAGAAATACTGAGAAGAGGTTGCATTCATCAAATACTGTGTTTCCGTCATGGAGGGAAAATTTGAAGTCTGTCCATCATTTTGACAGATTAGAAAACTGAGGGCGATCTACTATAATTTAAAGTAATTCAAGCCCCTGTGGATTAGTGTGCATATTAATAACTTTGGTCTTGTCTTTGATCTCACCTGCATGACCGGTTGCCTAGCTGGCTTTAGCTTCTGCTGTACAAGCACACTCACATATTGAGCTAGACATTTTTCACACAAAAGGACAGGCTTATGTAGCGCTTTTATCCAAAGTGTTTTACAGTGTTGATTCCCATTCACCCATTCATACACACACCGATGGTGTAGCCGGGAGCGGGGATCGAACCACTGACCCTGTGTAACTACTTATTGGGAAAGGTGTAGTCATCATCTTCCACCTCAAGCCCACACTTAACACATCTCCCTGCCTGTGCACTGACAGGGCATTGGAGGGTGAACATGTCAGTGAATATGGGTCAGCTGCACCTGTACCACTAATGCAGTAGGAGCCCGTGCTGCAACATTTTCTGCCTTGGAAAGGACTGTGTCCATCAAAATGACTGACAGCAAAAACCGTTTATCACAACCTCTAGATATTGAGTGTTCTTCTTCTTCTTTCATAGTGTGACTTATTCAAAGTCATTGTTGATTAACATTCTTGTGAAAATCTAACTCTTAAATAAAGGACAGTCTCAGCGTGACATTTGTGGGGCTGCATGCTGTTTTACTAGCTACATGCTGCATTGGTGACTTTTAATTGGCCAAAACAGGCAGCGAAAAACTTTCCGCTGAGAAAGGACTTTAAGCCAAGTGTACAGTAAGTACTGTGTGGACACGTGTCCATCTCCTACTCACCAAGTATTTGATTTGCCTTAGCCAGCAATGGTGAACCGGTGAGATTAGGTTTACCTCAACATCCGAGTTAGGTGAAGTGACAAATACATTTCTGTGAGCTGGCAAAGTTTGGCAGGACTTTCTGAGACTGATGGGACCTATTCAATAACACATATTTAGTGGCAATATTACTGTATTTACTTTGAAAACTGGAATTTTCTTCTATTACAAGGCTGATAAATTTCAAATAGCTGACGTACAATTATCATATCCACAGATTTAAAACTAAGCTATGTTCAAATCAAATATCACTGCATGAATCTAATCCATAACTTTCTCGCGCTTATAAAAAAAAAATCCAGACTAAAACAATTAAATTACTTAACTGAATAATATATTGTAAAACTAACGTAAACTCAAAACAAGGTAGAAAAATCATCACAATAAATTATCAGACCCTCTGTACAGGTTAACAACTAGAAATCCGCTGTTTTGACTTAAATTAAATGTAAACCAAGGCCCACCACCCTATTTTTAACTTTGAAGCGTAATAAATTTAATTAAAGTAATCTAACCTCGACAACAGAGACCAATTATTTTTTCTCTTTTCTTCAGTTACTATATTCAACACACTTTCTGAAATTGCTTAAAGTGTCAGATAATCACTAATGGTAATTCTGGTTTGTAGTGATTCTAATGATCTTGCTTTAATAATGAGAGCTGACATATTTCATATTGGGTTTCGAATATGGTTTGTGTATTTTCCGCAACACAATTTCACAACAATAAAAGCTGCAAAGAAGAAGAAAAAAAGTTTCCCTGAACTTTGCCCTTAACTGCCGAACCGCCATCTTAAGACACCGAAGTAACTTTCCAACCTGTGAACTGTCAGTTTCACTTTTAAACAATATCCAACTTCCATAAAAGCAGCATTTCGCTCAACACTAACATCATATCTGAACTTGTTACTTAATAACATTTAACCTCAACACAGAGACGCGGCCTCGGCGGGCGACAGACACACAACTTAAGTAAAACATGATTTGACTCACGTTTCTTCTCCCCGTTGAGATGAAAAGGTCCAAATCCGTGGATCCACGTCCAATGTTGCTTTATTGCCGAGGTCATAAGGTCGAACTGCACAGCAACTAGCTACACCAGCTAATTAGCAACACCCGACAATGGTCGCTACTACTTTATAACTCGGTACAGTTTCTTGTAATACTGTGAGTGACACAACACCTAACGTTGTTTTACTGCCCGTCTCGCTGTCAAATAAAAGTGACCACATCGACTTGAGACTGTTTTATGACATTATAGCTGATTCACCTGCTGCTTTCTGTCTGGGACGCTCAACATGGCTGCCTCGATTGCAGGGTGCAATACCACGTCTCACCGCTCTCGCGATTAAATATATATCGGAGGGGGCGCTGTTTCCCCGCTTTAAAGATTCATTAAAATGGCCTGACCCTGTTGCTCTAGTCCTTTTTCCATTTCTTTATTGACAATGTATCATGAACAATGTGACAACAAAAATGAGCCATCCATAAATTTTCAATTTGCACAGAATCACATTTTAACATTAAGTTGCATTCAAATGGAAAAATAAAAAGGTTTTTGGGAAGCATCTGTTGATCTAGTTTATTTAAATAACAAATATTTGTTTATAAGAAACAATGACAATATTTACCAATATAATGGTATTAATACCTGGTGATAATTAAACATACATAAAATCTAAATTTTATACAGGCCAGTGGAGCCTAGAATATACATACTGAAGTGACAAGTGAAAAATAGAATAATCTACAGTGAGTTTAACCTGAATCTTTCCAATACCTCTTTAGCAAATACAATGTAAAACTTTATCCTTATTACTGATGCAATACTTATGTTGGATACTACAAGCTTTTTTTCCCACCGTGGGCTATATCACCCATGATGGATTAGCAAAAGAATCTTGCTGAATCTTGCTGATGAGGTCCTATGCTGCTAATTCACAGGGTAGTTTGTTTGTACACCGTAACCCAGAACTATAGGAAGCAAGTTGAAATTTGCTGCTGTTGGCTTTGAATGTTATTTCTCTTTATAACCATTTATTTTACTTAGTCACTAAGGCTCACATAGATCATTTAGGAATTCCAAAATGTAGGACTAACAATGAAAAAGGCTCTGTGAAATGATCACTTGACTCAGCAGTCATCTTCTGGAAATACAAACACAGAACAACCTCACAAAACAGATTGAAAGATATTCCAACCATTTGTAACTTTCTCTCTCAGTGTCCCTCTGTCTGTCTTGTGTTCTTCAGTATGAAATCCAAATGCATTTTTAAGGGATTGTTTAAAGCTGGGTCCACTTTATTTTATGATACACAGAACTTGGGGAACAATCCATCAATTCCTGAATAAAAAGCCCTAAAGAAATTTAGGCAACAAGGTGACCTGGATTTAAGTAGTGAGAATATCTTTCAACAAATTACTCCATTTTACATGTGCAATTATATGTAATCTACTTGTATTTATTTGTGTTTTAAAACCATCATAAATTCCATCTCTAAGTTTAGAATGAATGTCGATTAATGGTGGTCCAAATCCTTTCAATCATTAAGTACAACAACAAGGGAAAATCCATTAACTTTCTACTTAACTTATGTCATATCTAAAAAAGATGTTTTCACTTTGCAGCACGAGGCTTAGTTTTACACCTAATCTACTCGGACATCTCAGCCAGCGTGAGCATGAATCTCTTGCCATGTTTATATCTGTTGACTTGCTGCACCGGCAATGAATTATAACTGAAAATGATCACACAATTTACTCTCAATTACGTGTTAAACTGTTTAGCATATGTAATCAAGAGTTTTATTCCAATATGAAAATAATAGAAGTTGTATTAACACGTCGTCATAAAACTCCCCAAAACACTGGTAAGTCAATGAATTACTGTTGATAGCAGTAAGATGTCAGATGCACTGCTAAAGTTTTTAGTTTTTCCATCCTTGAATAAATCAAAGGTAATATGTGGTTTTTTTTTGTAAGGGGTCACTAATGAAAAAAATTAGGAACTTCTGGGTTCGTCAAATTTAACTGAGCCTTAAAAACACAGACGACTAAAATCTTGTGTATTTTCTGAAATGCAGTGGAGTAAAAAAAAAGTAGCATGAAATCAGAACACACACAGGAAGTATAAATATTTTCAAACTGTGCCTAATGTAAATCGGTAGGAGCCATTTTTTGAGAATGTGGGGGGAATGAGGCCTCTTAATTTCCATTTTATTTCATCATTCTTCCTAAATTAAACACTGAGCTGCTGAGTAAACCTCTCACAGAGTCGGGACGTACGCTGGGACTCAGCTTCCATGGAGACCAAACATCCAAAGCCGCCTCAGAAACACACTACCTGCTCAGAAACATGTGGTCGGACTCTCGGATCTGGCTCTGAGAGTGACTGAAAGTTTATTTCCGCGCTGGGAGATTATCCAGAGTTTGACCACACTGCCACCGCAAATGGCATCACTGGACGAGACTTTTAAAACAGAAGGGCTTAGCTCATGAGGACAAATTCCTATTAAATCCCAGAAAATAAACTCTTTCTGTTCATGACCTAAATTATGGTCCCGTGCTGTTTGAGTGTGCAAGTACCAATCACATATAAGTCATGGAAATGTCTGACATTAGGATTTTTTCTTTAAAACGTAGAGGTAAAAGGAGCATTACATCAAATTAACAAGAAGTGTCCTAACAAGAGGCAGTTTGCTTTTATTTGTCACTGTTACTAGAAGAGAAGAGAAAAGAAAAAGCACTGAAGACAGAAACTGGGAAAAACCATAAAACTGGAAAATATCTTCACCATCATCAGTAATCTTTTATTATTGTTATTAATAATTTATTTAATACTTAAAAGAAGCATAGACTTGAACATGTCTGCAGCAATGGGCTTAGTTTAAAAAAAATAACTTCAATTAAACCTTAAGGCATTTTTTTATCCTTAACATTTAACTTGTTTTGACCTGATAAATTACCCCAAACAATAAAAAGACAAATTAAAAATGAATGAATTAAAAGTCAAAAACAGCAAAAAGAGTGAAATCTAAAATCTTGAATGCCATACCGAAAATATACAATATTGCTCACCATATTGGAGTAAATTGGTCATTCGTTGGCATCTATTAATTCCCAATGGACAGCAGGACAATGTGTATTTATACACATACATATACACGACTTGATAGTGGGTACATGTACATTTCATGTGATCATTCATAGTATTTCACAACCACTATTTATCTGGCATGTTCTCAGATATGCAGCTGCATGTAAACCTGCTCAAACAGCTTGTTCCAGGCGACGTATGAGATCAGAATTTCCTTGCAGGACTTTAAAAGCTGCTGTCTCACAAATACGAGGGGAAAAAAAGGGACAAATACAAATGTGTGGGGAGAATATAAATGATTTGCTTGATGTTTAAAACCCTTCCCATGATGAAAGAATGTTATACAACACGAGGACCACATTTTCACTGTTTCAGTCCAAAATGTAATCTATACCATCAGACACACACACACACACACACACACTCTGAAAACAAAGCGCACAGTGGGTTACTGAGAAGGTTTAAGTTATCCCGAGGCCTTCAAGTCACTGTGTAGTTATGCTGCTGATGAAAGAAATACTTGTTTTGGTGGAATTTACAGGAAGAATTTTTGCAATTTGGACAAACTGTCAACATAACTTCTTACAAACAAACAAAGCACAGCTTTTCCTCCGAAACCTGTCACCGCCGCATGAGTAAACCTCAGTCTGGGATTTCCAGCGTGCAAATTTTGTCCAGATGTGACACAGGTGCTGCACACAGATGCCATGGTAATGATATAATAACTGGAGTGTGGAGAGCTTGTGTCTATGTGTTTAAAATTAAATTAGGATTTAGATTCGAGGTTGGAGGGCGGAGAAGTGATGCGCTCATGTCAATTAAATTAAGAACATGGGAAGAGGAAATTGCAGCCGTGTGTTTTTTGCTGTAGATTTCTATACAACAACAACCATGGTTTGTAACATAAATGTGACTGTATCGTGTCTTCAATCAGCGAAATAACAATATGTTGTCAATTCAGGCAAATGGACATTTTGATGCTGAACATACAATATCCATAAAATGCTCCCAGATGTTGTTCTGTTTGCCAAAATATCCGATCTTGCAGTACAACATGTCGTCTTTGTGAGTTGAGGGTTATGAATTTTTTTCTGGTTGTGTTTAGATCATAGACTGTATGTACAGTCTTAGGTTTAGACTCTGAGAGCACTTGGTTTTTGGACTTAGATGCTGTCTTCAAACCCAACATTTACTGTTAAACAAACCCAGTGATGGAAGAAGTACTTAGATAATTTACTAGCAATACGACATTGTGAAACAAAATACGCTGCAGTTTTGAATTTAAAATATTAGTTCAGTACAGATGTATTGACTTGAAGTAAAAGTACTCTTTCGCTGAAAGTGGCATCTCACATCAGTGATTATAATTATTGGTGCATTTATGTGATCCTCAGGTAAAGGTTGCAGTTAACAGTGATGGAGCTAATTTTAACAATCTTATACAAAGTTTTGAAGATCATATAATTAATATAATAGGAATTAATTTGTGTACTATTGAACTTTATACAGACGATCAACAAAGTTTAATTAATCAGATTCCGAAAGTAAAGTAGCCATTGTTGTCCAATATATGTTGCTAAGTGAAAAGTATTCTGTCTCTTGACTGTGTTCCAGTTCCAGTTGTGTTACCATGACAACACCAGTTCTATCCAGGTGAACCATTGCCAGCAGTACCAGTTTCTACCTCTGCACTCTGCTGTATTGGAACATGCACAGCACTATATGTATAGACAGAAGTGCTAGAAAACATACTTTTACCACAGCTTTCAGACTGGTAATTTGCCGAGAAGCTCGGTTTTGGACGCTAGCCCCATTTCCCCCTGGAAACCAGGAAATTTAGACTGAAATTTTCTCAAAATGGCACAAAATGGCAACTGTGCTTAATTACTTTCTACCCCTAAACCTAACACGCGTGTCTTCAGGCTGCGGGAGGAAACACACGAAAGCACGGGGAGAACATGCAGCAGGTGGATTCAAACCAGGGACCTTCTAGCTGTGAGACGGCCGTGCCAACCGCGCCACCACCGTTATTTCCCACCAAACCAACCTGCCGTTGCACTTGCGTGCCGTGAAGGTGTGTGTTTTTACGAGGCAGGGCGGTGTGTAAATTATATAGCTTGGTCTTTTAAAAAGACAGGCACTTACAGAGATGTTCCACATCGCTGCCTCACCAACAACAACAACGATCATCTTCACTGGAATCATAAATAATGTCAGAGTGAAGCATCCTGCCCTGGAGCTAATGACTATTTTAAAAAAGCGTCCTGGCAAACTTGAGCACAGACATTTTGCTTCTGTCAGAAATAAAAAATCGCTCTGGCTTTGAACATCAATCTATTGCTCTGTTTTATTGTATTTTTGCATAATTATGAAGGATGGCTTTCTAGTTGTGTTTATTCCTGCTAGCCTTTTGATGTTTTAATATTTAGCTGGAAGTCTGGAGAAGGTTTGGAAGGTGTCTTTAGTTTTATTTCGGCCTCATGTGCCTTCACTTTCTTCTCTCTTTCTTCCACAGATTGATGGGACCTGGCTGCTGTAATAGCACCGTTTCCCACTGGGTTTACAAAATCCTCAGTCTGTTTCATGCACAAGAAATACGGCTGAAGCAAATGTTTGTATGAAAGATGACCCACACGAAAATATGTGTTTTCATAAACACATAATCACTAAACACAAAGACAATAGCTGAATGCATTGAACAGATAAAAAGGAAACAGAATACTACAGCCCGTTCCAACCCTTTTATACAAAAGCTGCATCTCGCCGAGGCCCCTGATCGTGTTTCACGTGTCTGTGAGTTGTTATCAGTTTCTCACATGGTTTCATTTAAACAACTGTTCAAGGCCTAAAGAGATAACATGATCTAATATTTCTTAAAAGAGCAAACATTGCACAAAAGTCCAAAAAGGGAATTTACTGAAACAGGATCATTGAGGCTTATCCTCTCCTTCCTGCTCATTAATCTTCATATGACCCCTCGGATTTATCTCGTGACCGCCGAGGGGCCTGATCCTATATTCTCAGTTCCGAGCCGGGACGCCACAAAAAAGAGTCTGAGGGTGTTGGGCTTTGCCCTGCAGTGGGGGCAGTGGTGCCCCACATTTTGAGAGGCGAGTTTGTGACCTCTTCAACAGCGCTTCATCCCAACTGCTCCATCTTAACCACTGGGTGCACTGGGCAGCTTCCCGCTGTGACTTAGAGCAGTGGGTTTCTGAAAATGGAATCTATTTATCTAAGGGTCCGTTTAACCCAGTGAATCAGTGTATTTGTTTTTTATGTGCAGTAATTGTGCATCAACTGGTTCCGTGCCGTGTGTGTGTCATGGTGAATCTCAACTGTGGTAAAATGCCAATTCCAAAATTCTCTGAATTACCAACATTTCTCTGGAGATGGTGCAATTGGGCAGTTGACTGGTTTATTTCACACCGCTGTGCAAAGTTCGGATGATTTGGAGCATTTGTGCAACATCTGTTAAAAATGAGAAATAGTCTGAAGCGGCTTTTCTACTTCTGCAAAGCACTTTACAGTTGTTTCTCCATCGTCCATTCACACACCAATGGCAGCAGCTGCCGTGGACGGGAGGAAGCGGGGATCTAGCTGCGAACCCTGGGATTGATGGGGGACCACTCTACCTCTTGACGCACACCCATCCCTATGTCCTGACCACATGATTGTTCGGAGGTCAACGGCAGAGACAAACAAGCTCATCCAGGCTGCACGCTGACAGACGCCAAACACCAGCAAGTTATCAAATATTACTTACAATAGCAAATTTAGCAAAAAATAATCAATGTTTACCTTAAAGCTGCAATATGCGACTTAAGAGACTGCAAATCAGTCCACTCTGCTCAACCCATTCTCTGTCCCTGCTCGGCCACAAAGGAGTATTTTTGCACCACATTCCTACTGTGGAAATATTTGAAAAAGTTACTGGCAGCTTTAAGGAAACATTTGGAAACACAGCACTTTTTTACAGATCTTATTAGTGGAAAAAAATAACTTGTTTACAAGCAAATGTTTAGTCAAAAATGAGAATGTAAACAGAATAAACCTGGAAATAAAGCTCAACTTAAGAATCATGTGGATGGAAAGGTTTAGAATTGTGCCTAGATTATATCACACCCCTATGGTGGAAATATTGGAATTAAATACTGTGACCTCTGAGGGTCTGGTGTGACAGAGCCACAGAAAAGCCATAGGAACAGAATCTCTTCAGCTCCTGGACATTGTGTGAGTTTGTGACCTGGAGGGAGCAGCAGCAGCTGTCAATCACACCTGCCAATCTACAAAGCGCCTATAAGACCCCAAATCTTATAAACGGAGCAACAAGGTATAAAATCACCACCAGTTCTCTCATTCAAAGTCTGGATAAAGCCATTGAGACCATGTGTTCTGGAAAACAGTATTTCTTCCTATTGGAGGCAGGATTCCCTTTAAGATACAGCAGTTAATAAGTTAGTAAAACGTTAAAATCCAGATGCATCAGTATTAAAGCGAATCCCACTTTAGATTGTATCTCTTCGTATTTTGCAGATTTTACAGCTGTACTTTTATTCACGTAGGATTTCTAATACTAGACTTTTCCTTATATTAGAATATTTTTACATTGTTGTGTCGTCACTCAAGCAACGGATGTTAAAAAGAGAAATGATGATAAAACCCACAGTTGTGTGTCCTGGTAGCTAATGGTGTGAAAACGTTCTACAGCAGATTAAACTGACTCCATGGTTGCAAATGTAACGATGTTTACAGCATTAACACACTTTTCTTTAAATTGTGTGTTTATGCGTTTATACGTTTAATAGTGCAATAAAGACACATTATGTAATTACCTCTACGTTATGGACTCGGTGCCTTTACAACACAACTCCTTGTAACTCTGCAGTACATATATAAAATGAAGCTGAATTGTCTAGTAATTGGTTTAATAAGGTAATGGAGGTCTACTTTTGCTTTAGTTTAGGGTGTAAAGTAAATGTGTGATGCTTCTAAACTTCCCTCTGACTTCCCGGTGTTCAAATACTCCGATGACATCACCCGGAGGAGTTTTTCATCATTAGGAGTTCAGTTTTGGAAAAAGCAGGTTGACCATGATTAGAAACTTCATAGTGTGAGCAACAAGATGACATGATCAGAACGGAAAGTTCCTCCAAGGGGAAGGTTCATCTGGAGGCATCTTTCAGCTAGAAGCAGAGAGATATTTTCATTTAGGGAAATCACATATGCTCCTTGGGCCTGGAAACAAAACCCTATAAAATACACATAAAAAACCCAACAAACAATACAGCAAAATCCAAAAATGTATTTATAATAACACTAAAAACACAAAAACGCATTAATTAGTTGATAATAAAGCAGCTTATAGAAAGTTGGGCCTAGAAATATAATTCGGCATAATGAATGAAATTGTAGCACATGGTACCAAAAATGACTTTTATTTATAGTATCGGCAAAAACTGAGCTTCTGGTTGTATAATACTTCAAAGTAGCTTTTATCTTGCAGGAAAAGATATTGTGCACGTAGTAAAAAAGTGGTTTAGCTCTTGGAGAAAAGTTACTCATTGCACGTTTTTCCTTATGAGTTCATTTTAGGTTTATTTTTCCTACAAATTCCCATAAATCAGCAGACAGTCTTTATCAGCTGTGTCACTGCTGAGGAGCGATAAGTCCTCAGGAAACCCTCAGCTTTCTCTGCAGCTTTTAAATCTCTGAGCGTAAATCAGTTCAGCCGATGAAACAGCGTCTAGACTGTGATGAGCCATGACGATAAAGCCTGGTTTGGTTTGGGAGGTTGTAGCTGAGCAGGACACATTCAGACCACTCAGAATGTTTTCACACCCCCTTTCACGTTTTTCACGTTTGTTACGTTGTTATGTTAAATTGTGCTTATTTCAACAGGCCGTGTCAAGAGACAGGCAAGACTTGAAAGCAGGCCGTGCAAACATGGCGAAGGTGGAGACCTGTCGTAAAAATCCGGCACAGCAGCCAGTAACAGGTGAAGAAGCTGGTCAGAAGAAATCAGCTACTATATGCATCTAGATGGGAAAGTTGAAATATTTATGTGCATGAGCAACGTGAACCCAGATGCAGATGACAGCCAGCCTGCTACGGCTGGAAGTCGTTATATCAGCAGAAGATGGTCCTTTAGACAAAGGATTAGGTTGGAGTGCTTTGGTTTGGGCAAAGCCATCGGTCAAGGTGATAGGTACCAGAAACGTTCCGAAAAGAAAACCTTACATAACATCTCATCAAGGGTCTGTGCTCTCTGTCCGCAAGCAGGTCCGTCTCCTGTGCACAGACACGATGCCGAATGCAACCCCTCCTAATTTGCCCATTTGCTCTCATCCACCCACCTACGAGCAAATGAAGTGAGTCCAACCACCGGTGGCAGTAGCGAGCAGATTTGTGCAGCAGCAAGAATTCAAGAACACATCATTTGGAAACACACTTAGAGAAGCTGAACTCTCTACTCGAGCAAGTGCACGTGGTCCATTTGGCCCCCTCCTGAACTGTAACATGATGATCAGTGCACGTCCTCCCCATCAACACCATGACCTCCAGAACACCAGGGACACTAGCAAGCGTTTACTGCCTCTGCAGCAACAGCACTACATCTCAAACTCCTATCTTCTGCTCAGCGAAGACACACATTCACATTTGGGGCCAGATGTTTTAGGAAATGAGTTTAAATGAATGAATCAGTTCTAAAGAAGTGGAACATGTGGCCATTTCTTCTCCACAGGTTTTGTGGAGAAAAACTATAATAAAATAGCGAATATCCAGCTGTTTTCTTTAATGTTTCATCCTGCACCAAGTGTTAAAAGCTGAAGATTTTGACAAGAAAATCGTATTTTTCACCGCATGTGGTTTTTTTTACTATTTATGAGTCTTGGAAATTATACGTGGTTTTATGGTTTTTAACTTAAAGCCTGAAAACAAGTTGTAAAGGAAAATACAACAACTTTATAACAAAGCAGCAGAACAGACTGGAGTGATTTCAGTGAAGCTTGGGTCATTTTTACAGATGTGGAAACATCTGTGTCAAACTTATGACCTCAGATGCTGCTCAGATCTGTTCTCTGATTGGTTCATGCAGAGTTGTGTGCTGCATTTACAGTTTTGAAGAATCTGCACAGACTGTGCCATATAGTAGCCTGAACAAATGAGCAGAATCGGTGGGAGACGCGGCTTCATTTTCCTCCGAAATAAAGTCAGATTTTCAAAGGAGCTGTAAATACCAGCATCTGGTGTCAAAATGTCTGTCCTTTTAAAACCCTGAGTAAACAGTCGAACCCAACCTGCATCAGTGTTAGTTTAAACTTTAACAGCCTCCAGGGAAAACATTTAAATTCCTAATATTACTTATTCACGCAGCGTGTTTTTAGTGATACAAACATGGAAACATAATGAAAAGCATTTCTCAGCCTTTTTCCGTGCTCTTTGTTATATCTGTGCCAAACAGCTCGCTGTCTGTTTCAACATGTCTTAACAATTCCCTCAAATAAAAATAGATTTTAAAAAAGTCTCATGACATTCAGCTGGGACATCTGACCGTTCAGTGGTTCCCGAACACGACATTACATCCACAAAACCCTGAACATCCCAGGAAACAAAATGGGCAGAATTTCTCTGCACTCGTCGTTTCGGATTTATCTGTAAAACCATGTGGGACCAGGCCGCCCTCATTCCCGTGGCACCAAACCGCGGTGTCCAGTTCCTTCTGCTTGCATGCTGACGCTTAACGTGCCCGTTTGCGTTGGTGGCCGACGCTGAGCCGTCAGCGTTGACCAATGGAAACTACGACGCTTCAATATTTGCCGCCTGAAGGAAGGACGTGGAATATAAAGCGAAAAAGTCCTGGGAGGTGGACGTGGTTCCTGTCGTAGGGAAGAACGTGTGGGACATCACTGTTTGTTGTTTTTTGTTTTAATGTAAGAGTGGGGTCTCTGTCCTCCTTGGCTACAATGTGCCCCCCCCCCCCCCCCCACCCCCCCCACATGCACATGGACAAGTGAGCACACTGGTCCATATGCATGTGTCTCCACTTGCTGCTGCGTTACTTGTCCTAACACATGGCCAGATTGTCAACATGCTGCATCCGGACGCTGGAGGCTGGGGGCTGGGGGTTGGGGGCTGGGGGTTGGGGGCTGGGAACACCCCCGAAGACCAGCAAAGACTGGACAGTTCACACATAAAGACTGTTTCCACCACCTATCACAGATTTCTAATCTCTGACAGTCTGGAAGTGGCGACACACCTGATGCCTGAGTAAATTGTGAGCAACCCACTGAACGACTCTCCCAGAAACATTAATACTTCACTTTTATCACATCATCATATGATACAGTGAATCACAGGTTTGGCTGTGTTGGAACGTTTGTACTCTTACAAACCGTACGACCGTCATATTGCTTTGGTGAGTGGACAGATGATGTCGTCAGCATGTCTTTCATTGCGACTTCATTCTAGCAAACGAGTAATGTAACACTTCAGTGTGAACTTTGACTTCACATTGATACGAACTGATCCGCGTTTTCAAACAGACACGACATTTGAGGTTTTTACCTACGTCTAAAGCCGCTGTGTTCTCCTTTCAAGTCTAATGACACCCTGGTGTTTTTTTGGTCGCAATCTTCAGTCAGACACTCGTCTTGTCTGGATCACAGAGCGGCTGTTGCGGCGGTGGGTCTGCTAAAGAACAGCTGACCAAAGCCATGTGCCCCTCAGCGTCACTTGTTTCTGGGCTCAGACTGAAACGAGACACCTGCAGGTTTTTCGGTAGTTTTTCTCTTGCTAATCGAACACCAGCTCACCATAGTATATTATTTGTAGGATGTACTACGATAAGATGAGGCTGGAGCCTGAGCCATCAAAGACACACTGTTACTGCTTTAATCTATTAGAACCAAAAAGGAGGGAATCACAAGACCCACCTAGAGACACAGAAGCAGGGTTAAAAAACACCAGATGTCTCACATTTTACTGCCCACTAGAGATTAATCAAACACTGGGACTACTACAGAACTGCACGAGTACAGCGAGGCTGCTCTCCTGGTTCGGTAACGTGGGTTAGATCAGCTTTTTCATCTGTCTTTAGCTTTGCAGACTAAATTGCCCTCAGCTTTCGGTGTGTGCGTTACATCTGTCTGACACATGAACATCTGGTTCAGAAAACACGATTCTCTTCAGCCTGGCAGGACGACAGCGTCCGTTCAAACAAAGCCAACACGTGACTCCTAGCTGACAGCCGGACTGGTCTGTGTAACCATCACAAAGAGCCGTCACTCGCCAGGACACGGGTCACATTTGAACCTCGCAGTCACCCACAGAGTGACGGATGCAGGATTTAAACATTTAAACTTCTGGTAGTCTGTGCAGCTTCAAAATACAATGACAAATGCTCAGTTTTAGTCTGTCTGACGGAATAAATCGAACAACTCCAGGTGCTTTCAGCTCGATCCTTTGTTTGGTATAAACCTTCACAACTTTCAATTTGGTCACAATCACAATGGCAGGTGTAAAAGGTGCCTCCAGAACAAAAACCAAGGATCTGGTCCAACCATGAGAGGTGGTTCCAGTCCCTTAAATTGTAAAAGAAGACAAAGAACTGGAAAGAATGAAAAATAAGTGGCAGCACCACCTGTGGAGAGGATGGAATCAGATATTTAATTTCAGTTCTAGTCAGAGAAAGAAGGAAAACAGCAGGACAACAGGATGATTGCTATTCAAAACCAAAGCTAACTGTGAACAAAAATATGTGCTTTTATCTTTCAGGAGTAAAAACCTCAGAATTCTCCCTAGAAACCAAAAGGTTACAGCAGCTCCTTGGTAAAAAAAAAAGAAAAAAAAAGAACAAGCTTTATTAAGTGGAAATATCACTCATTTTTTAACGGTTTGCAGAACAAAACGCCAAAGTTATTTGTGTCTGACGTGATTAAAGATACATCATAGATACGTGAGACAAAGATTCTGAGAGGGACAGTAAACGTCTGTAGAAAGTCCCTCTCCGTCTTCCACCAGTTAAAACAGGAAGCAACAAAGCAAAGTGATGCAACCTTTTCAGACATCTGCAGGCGAAGACGCACATTTTAAGAGTCTATTGACCTTTTGTTGAGTCCTTTTTAAAATAACAGGTTTTGGATTTATAGTCTTTTGTCAGTGAACACCTGCCACATTTGTTCCTCTTTATCTGCGGCCAGTGTTACGTGTGATGCTCCGCATGAAAATTCTTATCTTTTATCTCGATCATCTCTGACTGAGCCGAAAATACCTTCGCCTAATCCCACAGGTTCTCTCTAATAGCTGACAACGACTTTACCTCCGCTGAACCTGCTCTGAATCGACGGGCATGCTGGGAAACAGCGTCGTAGGCCGTCCCCGCCGTCCCCTCGTTGTCCTCTGGCCGTTTGCGAGTTTAAAAGTGTTAAGAGGTGAGAGCTTTTCGACATCTGTGCTCCTGTTTTTAGTCCCCCCGTTTGCTCCATTGGAGTGTAAGAACAACTTGCCAGCACCATAACGGCCTCCACACATGTCCACATGTGCTGATGTGTAATTTCCTGGAATACATTTTGACATTTTGTGGTAAACGTGAGCATAAAAATAATAGTAACATCACTCATATTTTCACCATCAGCAGATCTTTCCAGAGAACTATTTTGCCACCTTGCCATAACATTCTACTGCCATTGTAATAAGTTCGCCATCGTCCATCACCTGCCTGCTGAAGTTTACCTCACTCTACAAATGAATTCAACAAAATTGCAGCCAAGGAGCCGCAGTGGAGGCCTGATGTTGAGCGTTCCAACAAAAACAGATTAGAAATGTAAACGTCTGAAGCATTTTATCTGATCAACTGTCAGTCATTTGTCCAGTGTGTCACTGTGTGCAACAACGGTCTCATCAGATTGAAAGCAGCATGGCAGGAGAGCAGGGACATGTCAAACGCAAACCCTCAGCGAGCTATAACACATATTATAGACAATTCATTTTCAACGCAGAATCAAAGAGAATAGTGTGAACAAGATCTTCACAAAACAACTGAAGAGATAAAAATTTAGGGTAAATACATGAGCGGATAATGAGAAATTAGGCCCCTGAGCACAGACGGGGGTTGTTTTTGGACGTTTTGTGCATCTGTTTTGGGTGGTTTTGTCTGTTTTTAGTTGCAGACCTGTTCACTAATCCATCCCTGGGCATTCAATGGCGTAAACACACAATGACTTGTGGGCAAAAGGAGGCTACAATCAGGCAGCACAGTGTAACAAGTGGGCAATGCAAAATTAATCTGAGTGCGAGGAGTAAATAAAAGTTGTAAGCAGTTGTAAGCACTTAGGTACGAGTAGGAAACAAGCGAGGAGTGATGGGAATTATCAATCATGCAGGAGCCAAAAATTGCCAAATAAATATGTCACGAGTGATTCATGAGATCTGGAAAAGATTTCTGTTAAAGATAACCAAACACGAACATGTTGTCTCCAAAAAGACACACAGATGTGACAAAAAACAAACACATTTCCTCCTCAGAGAGCAGCTTGGTCTTTGCCAATGTGTTACTTTCTCGCTTGCAAAGGACACTTTACTATTTACGCGGGAGAAACGCACATGTGCACAAGTTGACGTTGACTTGGGAAAAGTACAGCTTGTACAATTCTGTCTTTTAAAAGACTAAACAGTGCTGTGGATTACGGAGAAATCAGCGCGACAGGAAGAATCTTTCACACGAGACTTTGATGGATGATAGAGTTTCTAAAGGTCAAGGAGAAAAGATGGAGGATATGAATTTCATGTCATTTCCTTTTGATTTTCAGGCGTCTCATCACAGTCTGTTACACCGCACATTTTGCTTAGATACAATTCCACCATCAAACGAACCTTTATCAGTTGTCATCAGCCCACAGTTAAGTTACTTAAGTTAGTTACTTACACTGTGGTCAATCTGCTTTTCCAGAGTTCCACCAGGTGATGAAGTTTTTCAGCTAGATGCAGAAAGATATCAGAGGGAAGTTTAAAAGCATTAATGTACATTCACACCCTAAACTAAAGCAAAATAAAGGATGTCGAAAATGTGTGAAGTTGCCCTTTAACTGCCTGCACATTAAAGAGACAAAAAACAAATGAAATATACCAAGTTACAAAATCAAAAATCCCCAGCTAAGAAGCTGAGTTTCAGCTGCATTTGAGCCCAGACATCTAGACAAAAGTTATGTGTTTCAGCAGAGTTACATTTTCTAAAAAAAAAAAAGCAAAAAGTTCAATTTGTGGCCTGGTGTCTGACAGCGGCTGAGGTCGGGTGGCCGCCGAACTACTGCATGAAACACCAGTGACATCACTACTTGCATTCTCATGCAATCGCTCTCTTTTTCCTACATGCGATGGTGCCAGCTGAATGCTGAATGTCACAGTTTATCATCTGTCATCCTGCCTGTCACTTTGCACTGCGTTCAAATCCTGTTTGTATCATATGTCCGTAAATAAATGGTCCAGGCCACAGCTGTGGAAATGCCACTGTGACAAATTCGGGGAAATCTACGGCTCGTTTTGGTTCGAAATGGTGTGTCGCATTATATTTATAGCCACGTTCGACTCTGCTTAATCCAGTTCTGTCATCCCTGACATCTTTATCCAATTTCCGATATCAAATCAAAGAGTGGAAACAGTGGGAAACTAAAGGTGATAAATCACAGTAACCTACTGTAGCGAGTCTTCAGCCACACTGGACCCCACGAAGACGTGACCGTCAACAATGGTTCTGGCTAAAACTTAGAGAGACAACTTGTGGGAAATCAAAGCTTGTCCTGAGGGTGGTGCAACTGTAAACCCACGTAAATCCAAATGCTGCATTTCAAAGGAGTCACTGTAAAAGTTTGCATACATTTATTTTGAAATGGCAAAAAGCCCATTTTCTTCAACATAATGTTTGATGCACCTTCAGCTAGTAAAAATGCTCCTACATCAAATATTATTATTACAGATAACTTTTAATCAATATATCACGGCGGATGCAAAAACACACAGTGGATGTTGTGTCTTATTGAGACACAGTATTTTTTAACCCTCACAAGACGAACTGTGCAATTCAACCCTGCCACCAAAAAGCTGCACTTCTATACAGCTAATATGAGTGTGTGAATATTTCATATATGAATATTTTCACACTGAACGTAATCAATTCAAGTCAAATCAACTTTATTTCTACAGCACCAATTCACAACAAAGTCGTCTCAGGGCACTTTACAGATAGAGTCCAGACTATAAAGATGTACGGAGAGAAGCCAACAAATCAGTAGAATAGTTCTCTTCCAACAGCACAACATGCCATTTTTTTCCTGACTAAAGTGTCATTAAAGCGTTTTGTTGGTTTTGTTCAGGATTTGATTGTGATGTGGTCTGGCTCAAAATGTCAGTAGTCCACATGTACAGTTGCATCTTAAAGCCCTCAGACCACTGTACTTTTCCATCCTGTACGTTGCTGCGTTGCATGTTTCCTGATGCATAAATCTTTCCACCTCAGTCACTTGTAAAAGCAGTTTGTTTCTTTTGCCTTTTCTTTATGAATATAAAGCGCATGTGTGTTAAACGAGAGGTGTCTGCATGACTTGACAGCCACACTGCCACCTCTGTTAAGCTCGATTCAGACCTTCTGCTACAGGGACTTAAACTTTGTCATTATTCCAATCTGCAAAGGTTTGGACGGACTCTGATCACGTCCACATGCAGCCCCAACATCTGTATCTGCACCAACTGTGTGTGTGCAAGAAAAGTAAACTTCACCAAAACACATCAAAAGTGTGAAACAATATTTTCATCTTCACGCTGTTCATCTGAAGCTGTTACACAAACTGTTTTATCATTTTTTTTCGTACTGTTTAGTCAGTTAAACAAAGGATTTGCCATCATGATCTTAGTGCACGTGTGTGGAACGTGTCCATCTGTTTCCCCAGTTGTAGCATGAGCAGGAGCTACGGTGGCCCTGAGAGCTCATGGCACCGCAAATCGAGAAAACACACAACAACTTCATCCACGTGACAACGCATGCTCTGCAAAAAGCCACAACACAACGGACATGTCTCCGTATTCAAAATACATCTTTAACATTGCCATGACAGTTGTCTTCAATGGTTCCAGGGTTTTTTAATTTGCAGTGATATGAAGCACATCCGGTCCACGCTGGTGGGATCCATTTTATTCTTGTTCACGCATCTGAATGAGGCTGGTAGAGAAAGTGCATCAAATAATAATTTCCTTTAATACAAACAGGTGGGCTTTGGCGTTGTTGTCTGACGAACAATGAAGACTTTTCTGTAGAGATGAGCACCAGGTGATTAAATTGAATTCTAGCCTTTACTGTGGCCTGTTTGCCAGCTTTAACTCTATAAGCTGGTGAACAGCATTGACAGATGAGTCAGGCTGGGGAAGGAGAAAGAAATTGGCTGTGGGAACAAAAAGCTGGACCATATACAGCCTTAGCTGTTTCAGAGAACAGTTCACAGTCTCTGCACCAAACCACGTACTTTATATCTCCAAAGGTGATGCAGTACCTGGTTCTTTCAGGCCAGACTCACACATTAAATTCCCATGTTGACCTCTTACTGCTTGGAAACATATGTGAACCTTTTTGACCCTCAAAAGCTTCACGTAGTTACCCTGAGCTCCAATAATTAGTCCTATGCCATCGGTAGTGTAGATTGTGCCTTGGGGGACAGAAAGGGACTCGTACTGTAGCCCCACTGCAACGGCAACATAATGGACGAGCATCATCCACCTCATGAAGGAATTGGAATTATTTTCTATCCATTTTGCTCACCAGCCATATTACAATACCGTGTATAAATATAAAAACACCTGTTATTAAACTTTACCAATGTCAAACTAATGAGATTCGTAAAGATTCGCAACAGCGACAACAGGAAGATATTACACTTTCACAATAAAAGTCTCCTGATGCAGATTTGGGGGGACGGCAGAAAACCAAACTGCGATGCGCTTTATCGGAATTACGGGATCTGTACCTACACATGTGTGCAGAAAATGTGAGAGCAGCTTTAATCATTAATTGTAAAAGTCTCTAGGGGATTCTCAGCGTAACGGGATCTGTCATTACTCAAACTTCCTCTCAATTAAAACATCTGTGCAGAATTTCCTCGTCCACTTTTGGACATGAATTTGTGTTGTTTTCCAGCTTTCATGGTTAACAATAAATCACATGACGAGATGAAAACATACATCCCCCATCAGATGAAACACATTTCAGACGAGAGCTCAGCAGATAAGACCAAACTGCCACTTTATTTAATCACTTTGCCAGAAATTACCACCAATCAGTTCTTCCCAGAGTCCATATGTGTCTCCTCTGGTGCAGTGTAGCAGCAACTTCCTGTGGTTTCTCTGTCATTTGTTATGTATTAATAGAACAAAGGCAGATTCATTTCAAGATGTAGATGTAGTGTCTGCAGCCACAAACGCTTTTTAATGTCCCACAGTCTGTGTCTCAATCGTGTGAAACTCGAAACACAAAGTTAGTGGATTCAGATGAACACCTAAGTTTGGCAGCTCAGGTAAAAGTGCTGCACTAATTCTACACACATGTACAAGCTCAGATCTGCTCGACAAACTTTCAAAGGGTGAAAATTAGGACAGAAAATTGAATTAAAAAAAAAAAAAATTGGTCCAAAGATCTCTAGTGGGGTGAATTAGCCTAATGTGGGACATGTGAATACATGACGTCCCCTCTGAAAACTCCAGGATGTGTCCTTTTCAAACCAAAAGACAGAGTCATATAAAACAAATGTTAGAGACATCAGCCCCAAACAGGGGCACGGAGTATTTTTGCACGAGTGTGTGGCTTTCGTTACACACTTTGTTAAAACATAGTCAGTCTCAGTGTTTAGATTTCCCTGGGTCGTGTGTTAGATCTCCGAGATTTTCTCCCGACTCCCTGAATTTTGTTTGCGTCCCATCTGCGCCTTATGAGACACAGAACTTTGTGCCTGTGTTTTACTCACGGTGCCTGAAATAAACATGCCATGGTCACAGCGTTCGGGTAACCGTCCCCTGAGACAGTCTGACATAACCAAGTTGTGGCCCAAAGTGGTCGTGATGGAAGTAAAACAGTTGGGGAATCTTAGGCATGTGTGTGGAGCACAACTGTACATGAGGCGATGGGCTTTAATAGAAGTTACAGTGTGTTTTAGATGAAGATATCGTGCTGTTGTGAGGTGCTTTTCCCCAGATTCTGACAAATAAATGTGGTTTCACTCACACGTGTTTATTCACCTGCACAGGTGTCACCATGAGAGGGAAACAACCGTCATTGTCTGCAGCCATCTGCAGAGAAGTGGCAGGCAGAAGGGGCAAAAGGGGGAGGGGTCGTAACAAAGTCTCAACCACAAAATAAGGAGTCTTGGTTGTCTTGTCCCACAGTGGGGTATTTAGGACAGCGTGCAGGAGGATTGTGGACACTGTAAAGCTCCAGGTGTAAACACTGCTGTTTTGCTCTGGAGTCCAGGGACTTTCGCAGCCTTGTGTAAAGCTCCACATGCGACGCTATCGGAGCCTGTCGACTACGTAAAACACGTGCGAGTCATGTTAGTGGGACTGAACACAGTCTGAACCTGGAGCCGCAGGTCCAGTCGTCCTGCAGCAGCAGCGATGCCGTAAATGCTGCGACGTGTGTTTGGCCGCTTCCCTCTCGGAAACGCACACCAGTGACACATTCGAATGTTCACCCTGACAACAAGGAGAAACATTTATGCGTTAAGGGAAATAGAGAGTAGGTGCTAGTTTTTTTTTTTTTTTTCAATGTTTGGACGTCACTGACAATTTTGTCACCGATCAACAATTTCTGCTTACGCAACAAGCCACTGATCCAAGACACAGAAGGCTCAGAGCAGTTTATATGTGGGAGATTCATGGGGCTGTTTGACTGAAAAGAAGCATTAGATAAAGACTTTCAGTGTAACGTCGTCTATCAGCACACACACACACAAACACACACTTTCCTCTCTGCTGGCTAAACACTGCATGTTTTAAGCCTCCTCCTCCTCCTCCTCCTCCTCCTCCTCCTCTTGCAGACGGGAACCACTGGCACTTTATCATCCGGCTGAGTGTTGTGCATTCTGACCTCTTTTTTTTTTTCTCTTTTGGAGGTATTGTATTGTCTTTCCAGACGTGGTCGCCCGGAGGTGAAATGCGGTAGTGGAAAAACCTCCTCCTCCTCCTCCTCCTCCTCACCTCATCTGTTCTGCTGCTGTCGTAGCAGCGAGGAGGCAGAGGAACTGATGGAAAATGATATCACCGTGGCTCACTACCCACCGACCCTTGCTCCCTCTCTCTGTTAAGAGCTCTGCTGCCCCTAACGACCGCTGGACATTGAAAGCTGTGTCTCACATCCATCCGTTAAAAGTGTCCAACAAATCAGAAAACAAAAACTAGGTCACCTTTTAAATTCTGTACTGAGTCAATGGGTCAAATGTTTGTTTAATATGCAGCAAGCACCAAGGGGCAGTTTAATCTATAGAAGTCCCCACGTTGTGTTTATTTCATGCACATGTTCTGAATCTGCATGACAGCTAGTAAAGCTTTCACATAAATGTACCGCGTTGCCAAAATAGTTTAAAGCTTCTTAAAATAGAGCCGCAGGTATTCGAGTGGGTTTGTGTATTTATCAGGGACTGCACACAGTATGTAACACTAATATAACATACTGCTGACAGTATGTCAGAAAAAAACCCATCTGCAGTCACTGGGCAGGTTGGTGTTACAGACTAAAACTGAAACATCCCAGAAGCAGAACACAGCACGACTAAAAGCGCTTTAAAGAGGCCCTACAAGGTCCTATGAGGTCCTACAAGGTCTTATGAGGTCCTACAAGGCCCTACAAGGTCCTATGAGGTCCTATGAGGTCCTACAAGGTCCTATGAGGTCCTACAAGGTCTTATGAGGTCCTACAAGGCCCTACAAGGTCCTATGAGGTCCTATGAGGTCCTACAAGGTCCTATGAGGTCCTACGAGGTCCTACAAGGTCCTATGAGGTCCTATGAGGTCCTATGAGGTCCTCAAAGTTTCCAAACATGAGCTGCACAAATGTAGAAGGAATCACACAAAAACCATATTTTCTAATCTCCACCTCCTCTGTCAACCTGCATGAACATCGCCGGCCCATAAACAGACCTCCATTTTGGGTCTACGAGCCCACAAAGTTGCTCTCAGTGACTCACAGCTCCAAGGCCATTGATTTATTTTTTTTCAAACACACACATTTTTTCATTAAAAAAGGTTTAGTAATTTCCCAAAACAGCTGGAAACTAGCTTTTAGCAAATCTTCCTCCTATAAAACAGGAAGAAATGTTTTTGCTGGGGACCATTTCAAGCAGCAGATTAATCCCTATTTGGGGACCTGGTGAGTAGTTTGGCAGTAAGATAATCTCAAAAAGAGAAAAACAGAATATGTGAATCATCTTCATCGTGTTAGGACCACGCTGAGCTTTCTACAATACAATTAAATCCAGAATAAATAACTAAGAAACTTTGGTGGGCTTCAGTTTTTGATACAAAGATTCGTCCTTTGTTCTGGAAGCGTGGACGTCACAATCCTTTGAGTCCTCTGCAGGTTCCACAGATGGTCGTGACTTATTGCCCGCTCCTGCTTCATTTGACTCATTGCCACTTTAGGACTGATTTGAGTTGTTTCCGCTCTGTTATTGTCAGGTGACACTTTCCAAACAAGACACACTTTGTTGAGGTCAATGTGCAGCATATCATTGTTTAACCTCGGATGCACAGTGGTTACTATTGTAGTTTGATACTTTGATATGTGTCAGGCCATCAGTGAAGAAGAGGACTCTCTGGATTACAGGCATCCAGTTCCCCCAAATACAAGAATTCAAGTTTCCACTCTGGTTAAAACCAGTAGAAGAAATAAAGTGTCTGCTGGCTGCCTGATCTTTCCGCTCCTTTTAAACCTTCTTTAGTTTTCACTCCTCATCTGATACGAGGATCTAATGTCAGTAAGAGGCGGTTGTAGTGCAGTTTGCAGAAGCCCCCCTTTAAGGCAGTGTTTTATGATTTGTGCTGTAGAAATAGAACTCGGTGTGATTTGATACTTGGATCAGGAATCTTTCACCTTCAAAAACAGGCTGCATCTATTTTCCAACTAATACAGATGTTATCAAGCTGATTCCATTATCTGTTCTCAGCAGCCCACAAAAACTACAGGACTGGAGTTAGAGAAATGACGGGGGTTTGGGTAAAATAAAGTTACAACACTGAATGTGGATCTAACACAGGAAAATGAAGTCCCGCGTTGTGTCACCCACCAGTCTACACCAACCTCATCCCTACACAGACTACGTCACTTTGAAATCCCTGCCACTCCTGTTCCTGTCATACTTAATACGACTGCTTGATGTTACCAAATTACAGCATGTTTTAATGATAATAAATGTACTGACCTACTGGTAGGTAGTAGGTGGCCTGTTTATTGGATAAATCCCTTCATGAAGTGGGAAACGTCACCAAATGCGAGCATGAATTCCTCACTTTATCTCACTTTCTGCTGTTTTCCTGGAACCCTGATCCTAAAAACCAAACTGTCCAGAGTTGTCCTGTCTGTGAACACGTGAACACACGATGAAACATAAAACAACACACACAGCCCCCTGGGTCGTTTTACCGTAGGTCAAAGGTCCATCGGAATGCAGCCTCACATTTCCACCTCCAGGGCATCGAATGTTTCCTTTGACCTGCAGATGAGTGAAGGGGACAAACACCTCTGTATCTGTTATTTATTTAGATACTGAATTCCTGATTGTCTGATTTTATCACTGAGTTTTTTACTACTTCTATACATCTAAACTGCAAACACAATTAAGTTGTTGCAGGAACAAATAAATATTTCTTTAAAAAAAGCGGTTTACTTTTCTCTGACGAACAGAATCAGATTTTCCTTTGTTTCATTTCAATTCAGTATTGATTTAATCAATCCAACTTAACGTGCAAAATAAAATCAGTTTTGTAAAATGTTATGTTATTTTTAAATGTTATCTACTAAAAAGACAAAAAAGCCAAGAGGAAATCAATGAAAGTCAATCTACGTCATGCTGTGAACAGCAATTCACTTTTTTCCTTTTTAGCTTCATTTTCGTATTTTTAAAAATGGATGTCAGAGTCATTTGTACTTAGGTCAGTGAGGTCCATTTTCCAGAGCATCAAGCCGAAGTGATTTTGCCCCTTGGGATTAATAAAGTTCTTTGAATTTTGAATCTAAAAGGGTCACAGAACTGCCCCTTTATGTATTTATTTCTTTTTGGCAATGAAAGACGTCATATACAACAGCAGAGGGAATAAAAAAAAAATCAGGGCTGCTAAATAGAGTCATGGGAAAATGTACACAAGAGGAAAATATGCATAAGGGAAAAATCTCCTTTCCAACAAAACAGGCCCCAAAAAGGCAGAAAAAGCTCTGATGTGTTATCTCACCTACAGGTTCCCCTCCACCCTGCTGCTCTGTGCAGTGACGCCATCGGTTCATTTAAAGGTTTTGTTTCCAAGCATTTTCCACATTCCTCTAGGTGTGTGTGTGTGTGTGTGTGTGAGAGAGAGAGAATGGGTGTGGTTTCATCTTCCACCATGTAGCAGAACTTCAGCTGAGTTTATCACAGAACCACAAACCAAACTCGGTGTGAAGCCGGTGTGATGATCCTCTGCCAGTTTGTCCCATAATCATTCTGTTAGTTACACTGTATAACATTTTTCACATATAATAGAAATCTGCTGCAGCACTGGCAGCTGTGCAGAGATAATCCCATCTAAAAGTGTGAGGCTCGCCCCATTGGCCAATCAGAGAAAAGCCACAATTTCTGCTTGATATTTGTTTTTGTTCCTTTGCAGCATTATTTATTGTAATTCCACAAGTACGACTGCCTGACGGGCTCTGCAGCACATTAGCACTATGTACAAGTTGCACATACACTTTGGCCAAATTGTGTTTTTAACAGTCCTATACAGACACTGAACAGTTAATTGCCTCTTCTCTTCCGGTGAATACAACTCTACAGGTTGTTTGCACCGGCTGACAAACACAACCATAAGTAACGTACCACCTATAGAAGGTAATAGTAGATTATGAAGACTCTGACTTTGTGTTTAGTTACATAACAATTTGCGAGGAGGACGACGAGTGGGAACCAACTGTCAGTCACACGTTGCATGTCATGTGACTCCGGCCTTTTGTCACTTGAACAAACTGCAGCGACACCAGATGTCTTATAACAGGTTACAAATTGCTCTGTGGTCACTTCTCACACACTGATTTGCTAAGATCAGCGGAGTCCAAACGCTTTTTAAAGAGGGGCCAGATTCCCTAATATGAAAATGCAGCAGTACAGCCGACAAATGTCATATAGACATCACAGCAATGCTCAAAGCTTAAAGTCTAAGGCCACAGTTTTGAGTCTAATTAGCGAAACCAAGATCTTGATCACGGTATGTGTGTTGAAGGTCAAGTTTCCGAGCAGAGCTTGAGGTGCGTAAAATGTCAAGCAGGTGACCATCAGTGAGCCTGGATGCAAAGCAGTGCTTCTTCAAGTTCATAACAGAGAAACTTTGCTCACACAAATATGTGGATGAATTCACTCGCTGCCAAGTTTCCCCTGACACTGCTCCCGGGCTGGACTTTGGACGCCGCTGGCTTAGAGTGGTCTTCAAATTCAACTGAATGCTGAATCTTTGAGGGGTCTGACTAGTGCTGACAGTGCAGGTCACACTACAACGACCCCTAATCATATTTGGGGTCTTAATGCTTAACGCAACCAAACTGCTAATCCAGCATTTTGCAGCAGTACATTAAGTTAAATACAGGTGTTGTGCACTTAATAAATAGACAATATAACAGCATCTAAAGCCGAACAATGAACAAACTGCACACCCGTTCAGATTTATTGTTGCACAATCGCAACATGTTTTGAAGTGAACGTCACAATGCTGCTCTGGCTCCTCAAGAAAAGACAAAGTGGGGATTATGTTAATTAAGACTTAATCTCATACTATGAATCAAGTTGGAGACAGGCTTTAATGTCACTGCTCACAGACCACACATATTTCAACATGAAGCATTACTGCTCGTAAATGACAAGATGTCCCTGCAGGGCCTTTTCTCTCCTCCTCGTAACCTTCTCTAGTTTATGTAACGTGAGGGCAGGAATTCCTTCAGCGTGCAGACTCTGAACGGCCACCAGCACCACAAAATCTGACTCCAGACTTCAGGCTGCTCCCCTTTCAGACGCTTGTGTCGACATTTTGATTGCTGTGCTGCAGGAGGGGAGCAGAATGAACCTTCAAAATTGAAACAACGATGCAAAATTAGCTGCCAGAAAAAGGTTCTTTCATTGGAAATAACCCAAATGATCAAGGAGTGTGCAAAAGAAAGGTTATAGTCTTTAACTGATTCATGTAATTGATTTGTGATTAATTTCAGTGTATGAAAACTTGGCTGAAGGCAAATTTAAAGCTCTTGCATGTGCACCTGACCTGCTGTGCACACAGTTATGTCAGCAGTCATTTGGGATTTATTAATTTAAGCCGTGCCACTGAAGCACCACATTACTGAGTTCTTTCCAGGAACTTCCCTCTAAATTTCCAGTTACTGTGCTTATCGGTGAGATAGAATCTACACGTGTGTTTTTTGGACACACGTAATGCTAAACAACAGTCACATCAACCTGGTTCTGTTACTCGTTGAAATATGGCAAAAAAAGTTTGCAAGAATTTCAGAAAAATACACTCAAAGTGGCTCCTGCCCTTATCTGCGTTTTCCATCACGGGAGCTTGAAACGAACTTTCAGGCCTTGGAGGCACAAATCTATCAAATCAGCAACAACGTGACAAATATGATTAAGCCACAGTGTTTTTTTTTTTAATTGATTTCTTTTCTAGTGGTTTCCATTCGTCCACATGCCATCTGTCCCAGAATGCAGCTGAAACTGGGCACAAATTAAATAAAGCTGATTTAATGGCAATTTGGTTGATTTTTTATTTAATTCCAAAGTACTGCAAAACTCTGCAACCGCTTTTTTTGTTATTATTTATATTATTATTATTATTACTACTACATGTTAATATAAAGTATGAAGCTTGAGCGTGTTTGTGTGCATGTTTTATAGTCTGGAAAGTCATCACGGCAGCTCGGAACAGTTTCTGGCCCACAGACAAATCCACCACTGAGATTTCAGGAAAAGACTTAAAAGAAATTTATGAGTCGTTTTTCCAGCGAGATTTGCAAATAGGGGGACGGCCTTGGACCACCTGCAGGTTCAGATAGTCCTGCTCTCATATCTGTCTGCCATCCACGGAGCTTTGGATAACCATATGTACCACGTACTGAAAATGTGCTACACGTCAAGAGAGAACATTAGCCAATAAAAGTTTACCAATGTTAAAATGCCGGTGTGTGATTTATTTACAGCAAGTGTCCTGAGCAAAGCCTCTTCTTTTAGATCGGACCTCAAGAATTTCTTGTTTGTTCTCTCAAACATGAGCTTTGATGGCATTAAAAAGCCCCCGAGACTGATTCTGTAACATACTGGGACATTAAAACTCTCACTAGAAGAGAAATACTAACGGCTCTTAAAAAGCAAAGGCAAGAGAAAAATCTGGAAAATATTAGCGTGAATAAATGGGTCTTTCTTTTGGATAAAGGATGGATTTTACCAAACTAACATGACAAATCGATTAGATGCTAAAAACGTGTAATAAAAACATTGTTAAAAAAATAATTAATAGCACATTCGCTTTATGTTTTTGCCTTACAAATGTGCACATTTAAGGGAGATTGTAGCTGGATTCTTAGAAAACATTTAACCACAGATAAAGTCACTATTGCAACGGTATCATGCAAGATTCATCTGCGTTCGTACACATTCTTCGAAACATTGATTTTACAATCCTGTGGAGTTAGACAGATGCTGAATAGATACTGTTCGACATCTCTTTGATGAGAAGCTCAGGGGCAAAACAACATTTGGTTATTTCCAAAACCACATTGTTGGGGAAAGTCACATAACTGAGATAAATCCAACACTAAATTTTCCCTTAATGTTCTTCTCGTAATAATGTTGATATGAATTAAATGTTAACTACACTACGCAAAGTCTCACACTTTCCACGATGGGATCATCCCACACAGTTTCAAATTTTCAAGTATTGATACAAGCACAAAAGTGTTTTGCATGAGTTGCTGGACAGTGAAATTCTCATCAGTCCCCTGCAGTTAAGCAAATCCTGCAACATCGCAATAGTCGCTTTGTGTTGACAAACTTTAGCCTCTTTTAGCTCTTTGTCTTGGTTTCAAGTGTCAGCTTTAAAAAGGTTTGACGAAACCACTGAACAAAGATGACAGGCTGCAGACAAGATGATGGCCTTCTGCTCTTCTGCTCTGATATAATATCTGAATGCTGATATATTCCTGCCATATTGGCTCAGTGAGGTTTGTAGGCAGTTATTCAACCAAAATTCTTCCCATGTGTGGACTGTTGAGATGGCGTTGAGTGAAGGAAGTTGTTGCTGCTCTAAATTGTTTGGAAATCAGCATTTTTGTGACTGAAATAAAGAGCTGCTGGCATTTCGTCATATGATATGTTGACAGCCCTTCTGTTGGTCACAAGTCTGTAAATCACGCAAGCGTCTGCACGTTACAACCCGTCGTCTTGCATCAGATGGAGTTTAGCCACAGTGCCACAGAGACAAGGCGTAAATCTGCTGAGGTTTTACCGTGAAGTTAACGGATGGTGTCTTAGCCTAAAGGGACTGTGTGACACATCTTCCTTAATATGTTTTATTGTCAACATGGTCTCATAGATTACAGAGCATGAAAACTGATCCCAGCATGTTTCATCCATTGTTGGCGAATAGTTAAAAAAAAACAAAAAACAACTGCAACCACAGATTAAAAGAAATATGACAGAAAAGTGTGATCGCAGCCGAAAGGAATTGTGGGAATTCGGCCCTGAATACTAGTTGTTTATGATGAGTCATTTAAAACAAATGCTCCCTTTCACCGACTTGACATAAAACTCTAAATTAAGTGATAGAGTACAGTAATTATTTACTCGAACATGGTAAAATCTGTGCTAAAAATCAGCTCCTAAACACCAGAACAAGCTTCTCAAGTGAGGATTAAGCACGGAGAAGCAATTATGTCGCTGAACTGGAAAATATTCCGAAGCCTCGAGCGAAATTGGACGGATTTGAAAAGGCCAGTGTTAAGCAAAACAGCTGGCACCCAGCTCGATAGTGTTGCAGCAAGGAAAATGTTTGTTCTCTCTCGTGGAAACACACAGGTCGAGTGATGTCTGACGTCACGACAGTCAGCGGCTGAGATTTTCAGTCACGCTGCATAACGTGCGAAACCCAACACACACACACCCAACTTGAAAGACAGTCCACTTCAAATTTGTGCAGCTCTTTGATTAATGCAGAAGCACAGATTGTTAAAAAGAAGAGCAAAGGAGGCCTTGTACATCCAACTGCAACAGAGGAGGTGGTACGATGCCGCTTATCAGTCCCCAGACACTCCAGATGTTGAGGACCCCAGAGGCCAAAGTCCTGGGCCTCCCCACGAGGCATCAAACCGAAGAAGCCTGAAAACCCCCAAAACCTTTGTACTAATCACATCCCTTAGGTTTTGGTGCCTAAACCTAACCAAGTTGTGTTTGGGCCTAAACATAAGTTAACAATTGTAAACAGCTGAATTACATGCGGTGCACCACCTGCCGCCGTGATGCTATTAGGGTTAACCTCAGGGTTGCAGCGAGAAAATGTGTTAGTTCTCTCTCGTGGTGAGGAGATGTGAGCGCTGTTCTCTAAAGAACCTTTCTAGATGCAGTATTTGCAGCGTTTGTACCTGACGACGTCTCTGAGCTTAGCTCTGCTCAGAGCTCAGTTCTTTCCATCCACTTGAGCTCGTAGCAATTCGGATCGAAACTTTGTCGGTTTGTCTTTGCTTCCCGAGTCTCGAATTCATAAAATTTCCAGCCTGATTAATGTGCGGAACATTTCTTTTTCTTTAGTCTTGGAGGCACCACAGCCTCCCTGTGTTGGCGCTGATGCTGATCCTAATAACAGGGTGTGGAGGAGGAGTAGCCAAGCAGCCTCTTTGCCTTCAACCATTGTCCTGTTTCTCAAACCCACTTCCATGTTGACTGCGCTCAGATCTGGACGTTTATGTGAAGACATTTCTGAGAATGAGTACATCAGTCACAGCAGTTCACGAAAGAAGTTACCTCATGTTATTTTAATTCTCTGAAGTCGTCGCTCATGAGCCGTCACATTTTATCTGGATCTGTAATGACTTTGATGTAAAGCGGCAAGTATGACACTGAAATGATGATTGGTTCTACTTGTGCAGCAGATATACAGTGTTCAGACATCTGGCGAATAACATGATCACATTTAATGCCTTTCGCAGGCAGAAGCATGAGGTCACATTTGTTGCTTGGTTGGAAATAGAGGAAGATCTCATGCTTCTATCAACAGCTTTGCACTAACAATAAAAAAGAAAGAAAAATCACTGCCTCAAGTTTTGCAGCAGACGTGATTTTACACAACGCACGTTAAAATATGGACAAAACCAACACAAAGGAACGACCACGTTAAGTCTTATAGTGCCACCAGTAATGAGCCGTCTGTCATTATGGAGCCATGGTTATGCTTCAGTTGGTCACTGGCAGAGTGATTATGAGCAAGAAGTGTGGGAAATCAGCAACAGCTGGTCGCTGTAGTAAACATTACAGGTGCCGGACTTGCATTTGATGACATCATTTAGAGTTTTATTTGTTTTTTTCTGCCCAAACTGAATCACATTAATATTTTAACAATTTTTAATGGTAACAGGTAGCTACGGAGATATGGTACAGATCACAACAGATACCTGCAGGAAAAAAAAACTAAACTGGGTGAAATAAAACAAGGTAACACAATTCAGAGCAAACCATGAACTCAAATCAATCCCCTCTGTGCAAAAATAAAACTGTAAATGCCGTCAATTTGAAAAAAAAAAGTTATTATATCTCAAAGTGTTTGTGGTTGGGTGAGGTGTGAACAAATGTACATATATATGGGAATAAATGAAAACTTTCCATCACATTTCTCACCAGTTTTAATCCAATAATGGTTTGACTTTTATTTACTTGCATTCAGGTGGAGAATTAGCACAACCAACTGTTGTAGTGAATGGACTAATAATACGTATTAATTAGCTTTTTGTTACATTTAATTTTGCAGATTTATCTGTAAACTCTCTTACGTTTCACTGCAATATATTTTTGTTCATTTGTTGGTGTTTATGATGAATTTACTGGGGAGGAGTTTACAGACAGAGTCAGAGTCAGAGTTCTAGTAAAAAGTGACATGAACTGAATTATACTGTGGGTTCACCCCCTTTTCAAAACGCACCACTTACCCTCAGGCTCAAGTCTCGTTATCGTTGCTTAACGTGCACCTGACAGGGATCTTTTCCACTTGATATGTTGCACCAACGAGCGCCTTCCCTCTGGTGGGTTCACACAGTATCAACATGCTTCTCATAACGAAGGAAATCGGTGCCTGAGGCCCTGAGATGTTTTCGATTTCACATCACTCACTGGGCTCATTGCTGCTGCAGACGGAGCCTTATTTGCTGCTTTCAGCCACCAGAGGCACGAGTGTCTGCTGACGAGTGAGACGGTGAGCGGCCAGCGAGAGGTTACACAAACCAGAATAGGAAGTCGGCCATTTTTCAGCCGTTGCCATTTATTGGATGTGATGACAGTTAATCATGCCACAGTTATTTGCCGTTTTTTTTTTTTACATTTGACTTGAAAGCTGACCCGCTATGAGATCATACCGTGATGCACCCTGCAAGAAAAGGCTAAAACGTTCTTTACAAACCAGTGAGAGTTTGAAGAACATCCATCATCTCAGCTTGTGTTTGCCTTTAATTGCTTTACTGTTATTCTGAACATCATGAATAGTGGAACATAAGGGAGCTGAAGAAGTTACTGCTGCTTTAAGTGATGGTTAAAGCATTGGAAAATACCATTTTGTTAATCAACAGCAGCATGTCTCTCCAGGAACAATGTCCCGCGTAAACGTTAAACAAGCTTCAGTAAATTTAACTGCAACAAAACGTGGCTGCTGTCGTGTGTCAAGGGTCTCTGCAGAAGCCACTTGTCAAGTGTTTGAAGTGAGCCATCAAATGGAAATTCCTCAGAAAACATAATTCTGTCCACTGTGGCATCCAGCTCCGCGAGCCGCCTCGAGTTAACGATGCAAAAACGAGCGGGTCCAATTTTCTATCTTTGAGAATTCCTGACATATGGAAAATCTCGCCCCGAGTCAAAGTAGGCAGCTGGTGGATGTTTGAGGAACCAGCCAGACATCACAAATCATCTTAAAAGTCCCATAAATACAAGGTGAGCGTGACTGCTCATCTAACTCAGATGTGTACGTTTGACTGCAGCAGAGTAATATGCACATGTACAGGAAGAAGCCTTAAAATGGGCCTCACCACAGTCGCAACCGATCATTCTGGAGGATGTAGTTTGTGCTGCGTTCGAACTGCTTTGCAGTTTTGCAGCCAGGGAGGCTGGATGCACGGCCACAAACTATCCCAGCAATGACATCAAAAAGAATTTCTTTTCTGTGTCAAGTCAAACACGAAGATGTCACATGGGCGTCCACGTGAAGCCTTTAAGTGCCGGCTGCCCACATATCACCTATATGACATTTAGTTGAACGGCTGTTGTTGGGGGGTTTTAACCATGTGGATACAGCTGAGCCCAACAGAATTTTCTTCGATCACCACCGACGGACACAAAACACATACCGTACATTATGTTCAACGTGCATCCGAGGCATGAAGAAGGAAAAGGAGCCCTCCACACGCCGCGCATGTGTTTTAGAAATTACACTGCTGGCATGTTTTCCTTACATCAGGTTTGTGGCTCCAGCGGTCATAAAGCTCACTCAGCACATCCATGAGCATTTCTCAGTTTTTGTGTGGAGGAGAAAGACGAGTGCTGCCGTAATACTTTTTTTTAGCATCTCTGCAGCTGCAGCTCACCCAGAGGTTCAGGAGAGAAGCTAAATGTGAGGCAACTGCAGGTTTTGTTTCGTGCAAATCCTCCAAACTAAACCACGTCTTTCGTCCCTGCATCCTCTCGTACGAGCCGTCGACCCTTGTGGTGAAACAGCGCCTACATGGAAGCAGTGGAAATGAGACCTTTTGTTTTTGTCACCATGCCCTCATGGAGCCCAGGAAAAAACTAAAAAAACATATAAAACAGATTAACTTTGCAAGATCCTGCAAAAGATTATAGACTTCTGGGTCAGTTGGTGACCGAGGAGAAGACAACAACGGACCCAAACGGATATGGGAGCCGTTCATGGAGCTTTATGTTGAGCTTGGCCTCAAATGTACAGACTTTAAGTCTGAGCTTGGCAGTGAACACAGTTTTCCCATCAGTGAGAGACGACTAAAGAGAATACTTAGTGCAGGGGGTTACTCTCGCAGACATGCTCGACTTTGATCTTGCAAACGTTTTGCAGGATCTCGCAAAAGTTAATCTGTTTTTTATTTTCTCATACCATCCATTATTTTCTCTGCCAGGCTCCATAGGCCCTCACATTCACAATATTCCATATTCGAATTCCTTCGTGGTTACATCATCTTTACATCCATAATGACTGAGGGGCCTGCTGCAGGCTTCCCGTGGGCAGTGGCATTTATTGGTGGGGGCCACTTTGGATGGAGGTGGAAAAGGAAGTGCATGGGTCCAACAATGACCAACAACAAGCTGCATGTGGTGTGAACTTGTACCTTTGAACAATCCAGCACTGCAGCTCTTTTCATAGCACGGCTTCACGGGGAACTCAGCATGTGCAACAACAGCCCAAACACGTGTCTGCAGATTGATGCCGTTTGCAGGAGGCGTTGTTCCAATTAGCTTTTATAAGGTCACACAAAGTCAATGAAAGCTCATCGCTTCGTTTGTTCAAACAACGTTTCCACGTCGCCGTACGTTTATTTTTACAGTACGAACATGGCCTGGATCAGCAGCGACCAGTCAGGAGGTCACGAAGCTACGTCTGTGTAAAAAACCAGTTCACAGGACATGATGTGATGGAAGTATGTTCGTACTGCCATAAACAGTCGTTTAATTAAAAAACTGATCTCACTTTCTTAACAGGCCGTGGTTATAAGACACATCAGACGTTTTTTAATCTTTCTGTCGAGCAGGAAAGCGTTTACTTCACCTCGATGAGGTTTTTTTATTTGTTTGTTTGTTTTAGCATTTTTCAGATCGGGGCGGCGTTTTTATGTGCACGCGTCGATTTCCAAAACTCTTGGCTAAGTATCTGAAGACTTGCATGTCTGTGGGTGATTAGTTTTTAATCTTTCAGCAGGTTGCTAACACACACAAAACATCAGCAGGCCATCGCTAAATTGTCCAACCACCACTAATAAATGCTAAACAATTTCTTGGAAGGACATATGAGGCGGAGGGATGAGAGTGTGGACGTCCGTCTGAAACCGACGCAGTGCACAGGGTGAGGTCGTCCACGTCTCACAAGCCTTTCAAGCTTTTTAACGTGAAAAACGTTAAAACAGTAACAGACAATTCAGACCCAGTCCTGTGTGTCCTGTGTGTCTTGTCCCCACGGTCTTGTCCTCCATTTGATGCATAACTGTCATTCAGTAAAATCAGTCAGTCTGTTTGCACACGTGACATTGATCTGAAAGTCAGCAGAGTTTGTTTTTTTTAAACCACAAATGAGTTTGTCTGATGATGGCAGGAAGTCACCCAAATACCCTGGAGCTGCAAAACACCAAATGTGAACACACCCTTCAGGACACTGTCTGTGAAGAGTCAGTCTCACTGGTCTTCACTGTCCATGTCTGTGAACAGGATCCTTGTTAAATATGATTCATGGATTTATTTAACACTGGTTCTCTGAGACCTGAGACCTGAAGCGTGTCCACCTCATGACATCCTGTGTGTTCATTGCCGGGATTCACGCCTGTCCGCAGCCGTTCAGCTTCCACTGGGCCACTCAGCAACTTTAATTCGGCCATCGATGACAGTCAACTCTCTGAGATGAGCTTAATTCAGCTGCAGTTCACTTTTTCCACGTTTGTCCATTTGTTTTCACACTCACATGTCTGCCGGTGACACGTGACTCTGAAAATAAACATCGCCACCTGCTTCTAATTACCCTAATTGGCGATTTAGGAAGCGGACGCCAGCTGACTACATATAAACTCGTGCTGCACTCGGGCCAGATATCAACAGCAGCTCTTCCGCTAATAGGAATTTGGCCTTAACTGAAGCTCTCCAGCAGTTTCCATTGTCTGGCATCGACAGGCACGTTGATGAATAGGGGAGATAATCTGCACTGAAATAATGTCAGAAACATAGTTTGGCTTTTTACAAAGGGACACAATGTGATGAAACTCTGCTTTGTCTTGGTGGAAATGTATGAAGTGTGAGTGAGGCCTCTTTAAAAGTGCTCAGACACAGGTTTTCACTAATGTCAATTCATTTCCTGTATTTAGGGTTAATCAACCTTCAGCACATAAACGGATTCAGAGGTTTCAATGGAACTAAAATCTTGCTGTGTCACATAAAGCTAATTGAGCTTCATAAACTCCTAAATGCACAATCACCCGTCTCACTGCGAGCTGTCTGCATGTTCCGTCAGCCATCAGCTCCACAAAGACCCTGACGGACTGTGGGCAGTGCTGCCTGCAGGCACTGGACTGACTGCAGCACTTCAGGGTTTCAACAAACAGTTTTTTTTCCCCCCCTTTTATGCACTGGACTGTAAAATTGTAAACGTGCAAACTGCAAACACGTGTTACTCGTTAAATCTCTCGATAGTGCTGCCCGACACAAAGTCTGCGCTGAATGAGATAAAACGATAATTTACTGTATTGTTGACTATAGCGTCTTCTTTTTGACTGGTCTTTGACCAGGGTTTGAGGGGGAAACAGCGAAAAAGCCCCCTCCCCCATCTCTCCTTTAACCTATTGCCCCCCCCGCTGTGAAGATTTGTGTCTTTTAGGTCATTTTTCAGCCTCATGATGAGGAGTTTTTAAATCTCTTTAAAACCATTTTTTGTTCAACTTGTTGCAGTCATTGTGTGTGTTCTTACTGCTTGTACCTGTCCACACAGATGCAGCACATTTACCTGTGTTTTCTGCTGTTATATTACCCGACACACTATGTGAGCTACGGTGGAAACAGACTGCAGTTAAGTGCTCAGGCTCCTCTGGAGCATTTAGCCCAGACAGTGTTATTATGAGTCAGCTGCTTTTAAAGCAGAGAAGAACGGCGGGATGATGGCCGAGCACACGTCTCCATGACTCTCCGTGAAGAGATAAGCGCTTCCTGCACGATCTGAGCAGCATCCAGACCGGGCAGCATTCAGTCACACCTGGTTTGCAGCCAGGAATAAAGATCTTTCCGTGTGAGGCCGATTGCAGGTTTGGCTGATGTTATCACTTTAATGTCTAACTGAAACTAGTTGTTTTGCATCGAAAAGTGTTAATATGATCAAATGTGTGACCTTTTGTGTGATGAGCTGCACTTTTCTGTATTATTGTCAAATATATTCACCAGCTATGTTCATTTGTAATTAATGGGGAGTGAATTTTATGCTACACATTTCAAAGAGAAAGATTCAGATTCAGATGTTGTTACAGCTGATTGCTTTTCCACCAAAGCCAAATCTAAACTGAGTCAGTTTCCCCTGTGTCCCCTGACCTGAGGTTTATGTCTCTTAAATCCCAGTGTGATCTGCTTCATGATTTCCAAGGGAGGATCGGCCAGAACAGCAAGAGCATCAGTTAAAAAAGGACAATAATTCACAGGTTTAACTAAACTAAAAGGAGAATGTTCAAAAAACAACTCATCCTCAAATCCCAATGTCAATCATGCTGTCAGTACAAATAAAATGATGCTCCTACCACTACTTACACACACACACCCTCCACATCGAACTGCACATATGCTAATTTAATAACGCCACTCAATATTCCATATTGCACATTGTTTACATCCTTATGATAATTTTTTACTCCATATGCACATGTACTTTGAACTGGATTCTAGTTTTGCACAATATATAATTTTATTTGATTATCCTGAATTTGTTTTTACATTGTGTGTATATATAACGGTGTCTATAATAGTGTAGATTTTATATTTATATTATATTTTTTCCACATTTTGTTATGTTACAGCCTTATTTCAAAATGGATCAAATTCATTATTTTCCTCAAAGTTCTACAAACACTTCCCTATAATGACAACATGAAAGACGTTTGTATGAAATCTTTGCAAATGTAATAAAAATAAAACGCTCACACTTGAGCTCTGGTGCATCCTGTTTCCACTGATCATCCTTGTGATGCTTCTACAACTTAATCTATACACGGTCCCACAGGTAACAGTGCACGTCAGAGCACTAACCAAGACATGAAGTCCAAGGAAGTTGTCTGTAGACCTGTGTTGGTTTTTTCATTTACTTGCATTCAGCTCCATTTCTCCAATTGCAGTGCTTTGAGCTCGCAGGGCCATCGTACCTTAAGCATCACAGTATTGTTTTGTCCACTTTGGCTTCACTCTGACCGAAGAAATTTAGAATAAAAGCTTAATTCTTACTTAGTTAAGCAGCCGCTCCATCAGTCAGTTTGAATCTGCAATGTTTGCTCAGCACACGCAGTAACTAATTAAGCATTGTATGCCAGAAATGGGGGCTATACCCAGCCAGCCATCCAGATTCTCAAATGTAAAGGTCTGAGCCAAGTAGAGCAAAGCATTCAGCTCCATCATCTGCACAGGATTCCAATGTTTTCTCACCCTATCGAAGGACTTAAAACTCCAAGCAGGCAGAATAATGTGTTACCAAAACCGTGTCCAACGGCTTTGGATTCATAAGCTTTTAATTGGATAGTGTGAAGAGCAAAACAAATAAAACCCGACCTGCTCCACTGATTTAGAACAAAGGAGTAGAGCTGATCACGTGCTGAGAATAAGCATTGTGCTGGTCCAGCTCTTATTTAAAGTGCTGCCACTAGACCGTAACAGTACGGTCGTGAAGCACTAATCTGTGTAATGACATCAGAGCTGCTGCAGTTCAACACTGAAAACACAAGAATGACACAGTAAAGAGCCTCCCGGGATCTGACTGCACAGATTTACTCCTCAGCACAAGAGGTGAAACCTACAAATACCCGAGTGTCAGCTAGAATGATCATCAGTGAAAACTTGGCCTGACGGACTCGTTCCGTCTGCTACAGAGTTGAACCAGATCACGGGGATGCAAAAACATTAAAGGGTCGAGAAAACCATGAAATACAAAGATTTGCACCCATCGGTAATTTTGTGTCACCAATTAACCTGCATGTCTTCAGACTGTCTGACGAAATCGTAGCACATGCAGGAAACCTGCCCAAGTGCCTATTGACATTAAAACTTCATTCAGGGCCATGCAACAAGCTCCAGTGCAGAGAAGGTTGTTCATTTTGAGGTGTGTTTGGGTTCCACTAATGACGTCCAATACCCACTCTGTTTTAGCTGCCGCCTGAGGTAGAAGCTGCTAAATGCACCACTTTGTTCACTAGCCGGTTTCCTAAGTCCAGTTCATAAACTTGTGCAACTGCTTAAAAAGAAATAAACTGTGTCGAAGCTGTAGAAAGAATTGGTCCTTATGGTGCAAGATTCTTGGGTTGCATGCAAGCAAACTGTACATGAAGAGTTCGCCCAGACTCTTGCGAAGTTGGGAAGGTAACCAACGGAGACGTCATGCATTCGTTTTGGAGTAGGCCTTTACTGTGCCAGACTTTTTTTAGAGTTTGTTTCCCGCAGGTCGAAGTTGCGTTGATGAGAGCAGAGAGTGTATTAAAACAGGAAAGTTGTGTTTGAGTCCGGTAAGAACCCATGGTTTGGGTCCTCTTCTCCCCTAAAAGTGGATTTATGGTTCTCTGTGGGTCCTTATGAACGTCTTCAGACCTGCACCGACAACAAATCTCAAGTTGGTCGTCAGCTTTATCCTATGAAAACGGCCTCTTCCAGAATGGTAATCGCATCATCTGTGAGACACGAGGGCTCGCTAAACGGTTTGATGAAAATGAGAATGATGTCATATGCTGAGTCCAGACCTCAACCCACCTGAAAACCTACTGAGTACTTTGGACCCAGCGTCTCCATCATCCAAACACAAAATAAGAGGATGGGCGCTCCACCCTCCATCCCATCATAAACTTACAGAATCAACGCTGAGATGCACTGAAGCTCCTCTGGCAGCATGTGGCGACTGTTAGCATGCTGACATTTGCTAATTGGCACTAGAGCCAAGCTGAGCCAGATGGGAATGTCATTACTAAGCAGAGGACAGTTTGAAATTATGATCTGATTCTGAATCATTCACATGTCTCATTCATCAGACGTGTCCTGAAATTGGTACAACAGTTCAGCAGATGTTGAGGTATTTAATAGTCGAAGGGCTTGAAATTTGAGTTTGTCATCCTGAGCGGAAGAAGAATCAAATAATGGTTAAATCATTTCAGTGTGAAGGATCTGAGGCCTGAATGTGGACTAGTGCACATTAGAACTTAGAGGCCGTCTGATTTTATTAATTGAACACACCAGTTTAAACAAAAGGTGTGTGTGTGTGTGTGTGTGTGTGCAAACTGAAGAGAAAACATCCCGCTCACTTTCTCTATGTCTTCTCTCGGGGCTGTGTAACGAGTTTCTGAGCTTTGACCTCATCCTCTCTGGAGGCTGCTCAGTGGAGCTCTGCCTTTTTGAATGCGGCTCAGTTTTAAATCCACACACAGACAAGCAGACCACGTGAAAGCTGTGCGTGTGTGTGTGTGCGTGTGTGTGTCTTGGGAATCAGCAGATAAAAACAATCTGTTTCTAACACGGTCTGACGAGGAGCCTGTGGTGCTCAGAAGTGAGATTATCACCACATTCAAAATGTCCTGATTCTCCTGCATGAATCCCCAGAACCTTCGCTTTCAGAGTCTCTACATGTCAGGCTGCATTACTCTGAGAGGAATAACTGTCTCAGCCGCTTCTCCGTGTTTGACAGCGACACAACAAAATATACAACCAGCATGCACCCTGTCTTCTTGTGTGAAACCTCCACTGATTCCACATTTCCCTCATTAGGGTGCACGGCGCAGCGCAGGCCAGGTCCATCTGCCTCCCATTAACAGTGGCAGCCAGAGAGGCTCGACTCTCACACAGCCTCAACTTACGCAGCCTCTATAAAAAGTTTCCCATTGAGTTACCTATATGTCATGGAAAGTTGCCGTTTGAGGGGGTTCAAACCCGGGTTTCTTTTCCCTAAAGCAAGTGTGACACCCAGTGGTGGAGGTGGGAACAGTGTCTGAAACATGGTTCATCTCCATGTTTTTCTGTGTGAAAATGATAAAGAAGCATCGTAGCTCATAGACAGTGAGAGTGAGTGAGCCCTGTTCTAATGCTGTGAGTTAGTCACTTTCTTCAAAAGGTCAGAAATGAATCGTTCTGGTCCTGGTCTCCATCTCTGCAAAGATGTGCAAAGACATGTCAGCCAGACGAGCTCAGAGTTTCTCTTCAAAGCGACCGCTGCCTTATTCCCTCACCTCTCTGGTCATTGTGGATGCGAGCGCAGAGCTTCTTAGGGGCAGAGGCTCAAATGTAAAACGAGTCTCCAAAGCAGCACATGGCAACAATCGTAAAGCAAAAAGGCTGCAAATTTTTTAACGGTGAGGTCAGCGAGGTTGATTGACAGCAAGGAAGAACAGTGCAGCAAAAGGTCGTGATCAGACGGTGACACAGGTTAGAACAACGAAGAGGTGACAAGGACAAAGTGCAGGAAGAGGAGACGGTTCTTAAAGTCCTGCAGATTTTAATGTGAGTAAATTATAGCTTTGACACTTTGTTTGTTCTACTGTTTGAAGGATTGTCGCACTGCAAATACTGATTGTTGGTATGATAGTACAACGCAGTCAACTTGAAATGTGCTGCATTTATCTGTGCAAATAGGAGGCGGCGAAAGCATCTGGAGCCTGTGGACCAGGTTTGAACAAAAGACTGAGCTCTGAAGCCTGATCGAACATGTGTTTCCGACTGCGCTGGACCACGGAGGACAGAGCGGCTTGCTCTGTTTCCGCTGCATGTGTGAACAATCTAGTAAAATCAGTTTTCCACAGGAAAGACTGGTCTGGCTAAAAATACTGAACGGTAAAAAATAAATGATCTGAAATTTTGTTAGTTAACTAAATGACTTTTGAACGAATGGAAACAACAAAACAGACAGCAAACTAAAAACTGGACTGAAAGTTACCAAAAGGTGACACTAAAGGGAAAATGGAAAAGCCCCTTAAAGAACTGACGAAGGACTTAAAAGTGAGGGGAAATGACTAAAGGATGTCTGTGTTCAGAGGCCCCATGATATGTTAATCTGTACGTTATTAAGAAGTTAACATAAACCAACTGTTACAGCAAAGAAACACATACAATATATTATATTATATTTATGATTCTGAAATGCATCATCCTTCCTTTTATTTTTGGTACGTAGTATATTATGATGCTAGTTCTTTTGAGTACTTGTAACAATAATTGTAGAGTGAGGTTTTGCTGCTTTTAAAAGCTCTGAATACTTAATTTCACAATAAAAGTATGACAACTTAATGAATCTGTGGCAAACAAATTATTTTTAAGCTGTGTAGCCTTTTCGCCTAAATTGCAAATGTCTCCTAAAAGCCCATCAGGTGTTTGCAGGTATTCTTCGCTCAGGCTGCGTTAATGCTTTTAAACTTCCCTCTGCATCAAAATATTTCTCTGCTTCTAGCTGAAAAAGTCCTCCAGATGACATCACCAGAAGGAGTTTTTATGATTAGGAGTTCAGTCTGGAAAAGCAGGTTGACCATGTCATCTCCAGATTGTGAGCAAGATGACCTGATCTGAACTGAAGGTTCCTCCAAGTGATGTCACCTGGAGGCACTTTTCAGCTAGAAGTAGAGCGATGTTTTGATATCGGCAACGCGGAGGGAAGTTTAATGGCATTTATGTACATGTGCTACCAAAACTAGAACCAAAAGAAGCAAATTCAAAATCAGCCAAGGCATCTTTTCACACACCGATGGGGGCAACTGCCATACAGGGTGCTCACCTGACCCACCGGGAGCAACTTGGGGTTCAGTGTCTTGCCCAAGGACACTTCGACATGTAGCCGGGAGCGGGGATTGAACCACTGACCCTGTGGTCAACTGCCTTACCAACTGAGCTACAGCTGCCCAATTAATCAATTACTTCCATGATGCAAAACGTCTTACATTAAGGTGCATGTGAATGCATAAAGGAGAGACTCCTAATCAAAGCCTCAGGCATTAGTCTGATTCTCCTCTCTGTTTGTCCTCAGTGCACTGTCATATTCTTCTCCTCTGGTCCAGTGACTAGATTAACCCCGATGGCCTCGGCTGCTCCCTCTAACGACCCGTCTCTCTTGCAGCGTGGTAGCACTAATGCTGCGTAACGGAGACGCGTCCAGCGTGTCTGCAGCGCATGTGTCGACCCAAAGACTCGTCCGTGTTGTGCAGCTCGCTGACAGATGATGCACTGAAGGTCAGGAAATATTTAGCCTCTGCGCTCGTGTTTATGCTTTGACAGGATCTGATCGCTCTCAGGGTCGAGTCCAGCATGGTGGTTTTGATCTGTGCTGGCTGCGGGATGGGCTCCAAACTCGCTTCTCTCTTACAGACAGAGTGGGAGTTTCATGCTTGTTTTTCCAGCTTGGAATGTGGCCCAGCTGAAGTTTGTGTTTTGAATTTATGGCACAAATTAGAAGAAGGGGAACCACTTTCATTGACCACAGCCCATACAAGGAATGTGACTTTGTGGCTTGTTGAATCAACAACGAAGCCCATTATTTTTAGCCATGCTGAGGGATGAGGACGTCAGGATCTTCTGTTTATGTTGGATGAACATCAGGAAAGTTTGTGATGTCTGAACGACTATTTCTGCCATGAAATTCGGCACAGACATTTACATTCCCCTCCGGATAAACTGATCATCTGATTTTTCAACTTGCCAAATGATCCTGTTTTATTTCGACCGAAATACCTGCAGAACTAATTCCCACCAGCCTCATCTGCACCAACACGGAGACCGCACACACTCGCTAAACTTCAGTTTGTTTCCGATGTTTGGATTCAGATTTTACATTTTTTGTTGTTGTTGTTTTCTTTTGACTGATGACGCTTTTGCAAAAAAATGCAGGTGCCACAAATCCTGACCTGACCAGTGAGTGACATAATGATCTGTTAGTATTGTGTGATGTTTGTTTTCATAAAAGCCTTGGAATAAGTGGTAAAATCTGAAATGTATAACGTAAACGTCAAAGTGGCCATTATTAAAATGACTGAATGAATGAAGTAAAGGACAGTTTTCCCTCCACTGTGAGCAGCAGCAGAGTTGGGGTCTTCAAATGAAAGGAAGACATTAGGGTGGGGGTGTCACTGAGCGGAGACAGCAAAGGAAAGAGCAGGAAAGTTTAAGTGTCAATGAGAATTTGTTGTTGGACTTTAAACAGCACATCCTAAAAAACCTCCTGCAGGCCATCGGAAGCAGGAACAGTGGCATCGTTTTATGCAGAAAGGGAGCAGTTAGAACTGATTACTCAGTTACAGAAGCCGGTCTAGTGGATCCTCCCCCCCCCCCCCCCCCCGTAAGGATATCAGACCATTGATTACAGCACATCGGACTGTTGGGCCTCTGATCAGACCTCCACCCCCCACTGATGATAATGAAAAGAAACCAAGTGAGCAGGCCTCAAGCCTGAATGGTGGATTTTAACAATCCAACCCTCCTGTGCTGACCTGCCCAAGATGAGCCGCCACAATCTGTGCACATGTTGCCGTTTGCAGTTCTGCCAGTCGTGCACTTACCGGTCTTTGTCCCAAACACACGCCTTTCTCTCTGTCAGCCATGTTGTCCTGCGTTAGGCGTCGTCCCTTTACGTACCATCCATTCAGTTTACCTCATCGTGTTCAGAGCCTTTTATAGCTAAAAAAGAAAAAACAAGAAAATTATTTTTTTTTTAAACTAAGAGCTGCCGTCCTCTTCAATGGAGTGTGGACAGCGCTCAAACAGTCAGGATGCTGTAGACGATAACTTAGTGAAGTAGTAAGAGCTGCTTAGCATACGAAGGGAATAAAGATTATAAAGGTTACTTTTATTGAACAGATTTCACACAGTGATCAAGGAATGAAACTTCAACCTCTACTATTCAACTACTATTCTCTCACACTCCACATGTTGTTTCGTGCTGTAGCTCATGGAGCACGAGCAGCTTGTGTTGTTTCATGTGCCAAATCAAATAAAATGGAGACCACACCCATCCGGCACAAACCCGCACAGATGAGTTTGCACCTCTGTTTATCTTTTCCTCTCATGGCCCTTTTCTACATGCATCTTCCTGCAAGTTCCACCAAAATCCCACAGTCCTTTGTGCTTCTGGCCACCACACAAGACCTGCTCTTAGAGTAGAGCGTCACGGAATAACGATGCAAGATACGATAAGCGTTATCTGATATTATTGAGCTCTGTATCACATGAGGATAAGAAAACAGCCGTTGGATAAATAAACATAATGTGTGGTATCTATGTTTTCAGGATAACAGAGAGAAGTAGAGCACAGAGAAACTCCCCCTGCATCTCTACTCCATTTCTGAGCCAAAGGGGTCAGCAAGACAGGAAAAGGCAGAGTGTGAAAGTGAGGCCCGCGGGGACAAAACTGTGTCCTGAGAGACGGGAAATAAGGTCGATTCCACATCGTATCTGTGTCTGATTTACCCTCAGACATCTGTTCCCAAATATTCTGTTACTGTTCACGAACTTTTGCTTTGATATTCGCTGCTGAAAGTCCTGTTTACAGCTGTGTTTGTTTGATTAAGTGCATTTGGCCTTTTGCGTGTATCTGTGCATCTGTTTACACTTGTTTCTGTGTAGCGTCTGTCATGCATGCTTGTGTATACATGCTGAAGGGGCTTTAATGACCACACGCCCCGACCAGCGCCATCTCCTTTACTGTAGCACAAATGGGAAGTTTTCGTTTTGCATGAATCAATTTTGACCAAATATTTAGGATTATCTGAAGCTCTGAGTTGTACAGTTGCAGCCGGAAGTTTACATCCAGTCACCGTGGAGACGACTGTGATTTCTCTAAGCAGTGCATCGTACTTTGTACATGTTAGATAAATGAGGACATGAATGACACCCCAGTAATTTGGTGCATGAGGTTTACGTCATTGATTTCCATTTGTTTTTGTTAATATTTGTTGGCCCAGTTTGTGCTGAGACAGCAGCATGTAGGACACCTTCTACGTCTGCCACGAAGATGACAGGGCGTCGTCTGGGAAAGACACCGTCTACTCCCAGAGCACAGTCAGACAAAAACAGGCTTCATTAATGTGTTTCGTTTGCTAAATCATTAAATGAGCAGACTGTGAAGATGACGATGCTGGGCAGTTTGAATTAGTGAGACTTTTTCCCAGGGACAGTTTTTAACAAAGTCATGCCTGCGTCCCCATACTTCACTGTTTGGTGCAGCACCATTGTTAATGCAGCTGAGTTGCTGCTTACAGACAGATATACTCATGATACAGTGTAGAGCTGATGTAGACCTGACATGATGGGAAACAGCTCAGTCGATATCCTGACATGCGTCATGCTGCAGTCGACTAAACTGCGTGACTTGATCAAGCAGGTTGTGAGTGTAACAATTGTCAAACCGAACAAGCGACAATGAGACAAAACGGCCTCTAAAACAATAAGAAAGGTTTAAGACAAGCTACTGCAAACAAAGTATGATAGACAAACTGGGAAAAGCTAACTGAGAGTGGTCCAGATTATAGATCATGACTAACAGTTAGAAAAATTGAACAGGCAGGTGTGCAGATGGGTGAAGCTGGTCGGGTGGCTGACAGGTCAGGAAGGGAAGTGCTGGGTCTGAACTGAGAGGAGGCCCAGTGAATGGCTGTGAGGTTGGTGACAGCTGCTATGAGTTAAATTCATCTGAATGTGCGTAGGGAACATCCAAGGTCCATGCATGCAGCACGGATGCATACAGGCTAAGAATGGATATGCAAAGACACACACACCTCTGCTATCACATATCTGTGCTCATCCAATCAGACTGCAAAGTGTCGACGCGGCGGCCAGACAGAGCCAGACAGACGGGTCTCCGGGAATCCACAGGGCCGTAGACACCTGGCTCCAATGCTGAGCCTGACAGACGGAGAACAGGGCAGCAGCAGGTTATACATCAGTTCAGCTCAGCGGCATTTATGAGATCATAAAGCTGCAATGTGATGAGGCAACATGCTTGGAACTGAAAATGTTTGTCTTGTTAGGATGTTTTTAAAGCCCATCTGTGGCCACATCAGTTTGTCCAGATTTCACTTTCATGTTTTTACGGCGTGCTCGTTAAGATCAAACTTCATTGATCCCCGTGGGGAAACAGATATCCACACAAGAGTCGACAGTGTATAAAGAGAGTCAAACAACTGGGTCTTTTTTCTCACATGTGTTTGGAGAATGTCTTTTGGAGAACAAACTCTCTCCTGTGTAGACACCAGTTTGTAGCCAGCCCAGTGTGTAGACAACAGTTCAGTGTCTTTTCATCATTTTTGAATGAATCAGTGTGAAATTATAGTGACGCTGAAGAAATTACAGTTTCAGAATATTTTCATAGTAAACAGAAATTATTTAAAAATAAATGTTGCACCGATGTCCAGAAATAGATTTTTAAAATCTGTTTTATTGCTTTATGGTGACACATTTGGAAAATTAGTTACACTCTAGTTGAAAAATCTTTTCAGATATTAAAAAAACTGAAAATTAAAAGGCTAGTTGCATGTATGTAAAGAGCAAGTAAAGTCAAACCTCTACACTCTGTTACCTGTTAGCACACCTTCATTTAATTTGTGTTTCCAAGATAAACATCCTGGTTTACTGGTTAAAATACGCTTTTTAATTTAAAAACTTACTTTGATGAGTTGTGTTGAAATAATAATATTGCTAATCACTGCAACGGATGTTTGTGCATCGTGTAAACTCAAATGTCTGCATTCATCAGCGTAAAATAACATTTCCAAAAATATCCCAAAACAAATAGAGACTGTGTTACAGAAGCTGCTGTACATTGCACATAAAGAAACGTGATTATTAAATGTCTTAGTGGACACTGGCTAACAAACCTGATACAAACCGTTGTCCTACTACACGTGCTGATTGGGTTTAGAATGTAATGTACTAAGCTGAATTCAAAAAATTGTTTGCAGGGAGCAATTGGCTGCAGAAAACCAAATGCACCAAAGGAGCCGTCACGACAGCAGATATTATACAACATCATCAGTTCCTACATAAATGTACATCAGGAAAGGATGAGGATTGGAATCCTCATGTTTTTGAGATTTTTTATTTAATTTCAAATTAATCATTGAAGGATGTCAGTGTAAGCAATGGTACACAGCAAACAAGGCTGTTAATCAAATGTGCATATTTATTTTTTACTAAACTGAATATAACTTCATTCTAACGCGTCCTCATCCAAAAGAAAACGGTTTTTAGAAAAAGTAGAAATTAGGATGGGACAGGTTTAAAGTCTGTTACAATTTGCCAGTCATGTGCACAACTCAGAAGTCACGAATAAGACTGAAAGCAAAGCCGCTGCTGAAACTGAAACGATGTGATGATGTATTTTTAGTACAATTTAGTCATAGTACTGTGCCACAACCCAGAGTGAACAAAAGAATGTCCAGGTGTCAGGGACTGGGCAGGTAGACACAGGAATATGCACAAAGAATATCTAATCACTAACAAAATTGCATCACGATCCAATCGTTCACGTTCACTTCCTGTTCTGGACTTTTATTTTGTACCCCTTTTCCCCCACTTCCTGTTCCCACTACACTCCTCCAGCTTCACCACTCATTACCTTTCACAATTGTTCACACCTGTTCCCGTTTATAAACGCAGCTTTTTGTCTTTGCCATCCATGCAACAGCCTCTCTTCTGGTTTGTCTGTCTCATGGTATTTGGACTCTGTTACCTGTGGATCGGTTACTGTGTTTTACTTTTACTACTTCTCTTAGTTGTATTTTACTCTCAGATCCAAGTCCACGTTTTGTCCTCCTTGTAGGAGTGATTTGTTTTTTTGGTTTTTTAACCCGTTATTAAATTAAATTACCCGTAGTTTACATCCTTGGTTCATGCACTTAATGTTTTGTATTTGCTGCTATTCAGCCTAGTTTGTGGTTAGTTGTTCTTTCTCCCTTGTTCAATCACTGGGTCACGTTTCGGTCCACACACAGTCGTGACAAACTGGGCTCTAAAAGAGGTCAACAAAGAGCTAAACAAACAAAGACAACACTTACCTAATCACGTGATACGAAATGGGCGACATATATACTGTCTGGCCAAACCAATAAGAAGCAAAGACATTATTATAAACACACACTAGACATTTTACTAACATTCTCCGATTTTAAAAAAATACAAAAGCAATTATGAAATGTACCAAATAAAGTTTAAAATGCCCTATAAAACAAACTCTTTCCCCATATTTTCCCAAGCCTGCATCGAACAGGGCACTTGGTACAATCCAGGCCTAGTAGAAAGTATTTCAGGCTGATGAGGGCCTCAGTCCCATCTTTTGTTTGGATGACCAACAGTAACTCAAGAGTTAATTTAATCCAATGTTGACAATACAGAATTATTCCACCGTGAATGCTACATGTGTATGTCAAACACATAAACCTAATGCGTAAATCAAATGTGCTGCTTTCTTTCGATTATGACAACTTAAACTTAATAGTGGAAGGAAAATAAGCTCAAGGTGAAATTACCAAACAAGTCTAGGGTGTGTTGTGATGGCTGCAGCAATAATAAGATGCAGAAATGAGTTTTATGTGATGCCGTTCAGGTACTGGACATAGATGTTTGGTGTATCACAGTCGAGGCATTTGGATCAGGCAGTCCAGATCCCTGATGGATGGGGGTGAGGACGTCACCACGGAGATCACACAAATCAGGTAGGGAGCCTTGCATCTTGGGAGAAATGAATTTTACTCTGGGGTCATATTTTAAAAGTTACTCATGCTTAAATTCTCTTGTACATAAAAATTTTAAGTGATGTCACATTACATTATAAAAAGGCCAAGAGTCAAAAGAAAAAAAGAAACGGCATAGACACTAGAAAAAGCATTTCCAGAAAGACATTTTACGGTGAATGCTTCAGTGCTGAAAGGATTTTCCAAGCAAAGCTGGAAAAAGCTGAACTTGAAAAAAGTATCAAAAGGCTTTAATTTTGAAAGTGTGTTCATTGTATATAGACTTCATCACAAACTCAATTTAATTTTACAATTGAAATGCTAGAAATTTGGAAAAAAGTATCTCAAAAGCTTCTATTTCGAAAGTGTGTTTCCTGTGTGTATCATGTGCTGACGACAGGCTGTGAACTGCTCAGACTTTGCCTCTCAAAATGGGAAAAAGTATTAGTCCTATTAACAAAATACAAAAACTGTGATATAAAATGAAGGCAGGCGATTTTAACATGGCCCTCATTTGTGACTTGAGAAGAATTTCAGGACTTCTGCTGTATTGGGCTCCAATGGGAATTTGACGGCACTCTTTCTGCTTTTGGCCAAATACTGAAAGAACTGCAAGTCCTGTCACTGTGAGAGTTACATTTCCTGAAAGAAGACAAAAATACCTACGTTTTAATGTATCATTTGTTGAGATGAAAGATGAAAGTTGCTAAAAGTTGAAGCCAGAAGTTAGTGCGTGTGATGTCGCCCACTCTAGCTGCACCAAAGTATAATATTATTAAAGATTCGATTGTTGTGAATGCAGTAAAATATGTAATTTTTTCAAACCAACCTCTCTTCTAAGGTGATCTGAGCCTCAATCCATTTCGTGGCGTGTTTACATACCCACAGCCGCCACTGAACAATGTGGCGTTTCTGGAAAAGGCTCGACTGTGATGGAGGAACCTCAAACAGCAGCGAGGTGCTGAGAGACTCGCTCAAGTCCTTTGGCCTGTAACAGCAATGAAAAATGGACAAACACAGAAACAAAGCGGATGAGTAATGATTCTGGGAAACGAGATCAAGAGCTCTTGGGTTACAGTGCAGCGGCGGATGAGGCTCGGTTCCAGTGTCCCGTCAGAAACACTTTGTTTGTTTTGGAGCTGCAGCAGGTTGAGAGATGCTCGGGTAAACACACTCTGACAGGTTCGACTCTCACTGCCGGTGAGGTTTTTATGGCCAAAGCTGATGTCTCACGTCACATGTTGTTTCTAACTGTTAGTTAGAAGCTTCGTACTGAATAAGGCCATGAAATAGAAGTGGGCGCTGCTTGAAATCCAGATATTCACAAACTCAGGTTCAGAACTGCCTCTGACGAACTTAGGAAAAAAAGAATCATATTTAACGATTTATCACCAAAAAGCTCCTAACAATTTGTTTATAATCGTATCAGTTTTCCAGTCTGAGCTCTTTAGGACTTTACATATTGACTTTCTTCTGGAAAATCTCCCCAAAACATCATCATTTCAAATAAGTGTGCAGTGTTTCACACTGCACCATCTCGCGGATGTGTCACTTCCTGTTCCAGAGTTTTATTTTGTATTCCCTCAGCCCCACTTCCTATTTCTCAGTCCTTTCTCCCACTTCACTACACAATTTGACCCTTTCTGTCTTATAAATGTGTTTTGGAAGCTGCTGAATGCTCCATCATTCAGGTCTACAATCCCTCCTGTCTGCTGCAACTACAAGGACGTTTTTGTGCTGTATTGCCATTGGCCTTTGTGATGTAATTTATATTTTGATATTTGCATCAATTATCATCTTATTGTATTTACAGTCTTTTGTGTTCGGACCAAAAGGGCCTCAAACTAGATTCATATTTACTGCTGGCATATTCAGCAGCTTGGTTCAACCTGAAAACAAAAGTGTTAAGTCAATAAACTCTGTATTTAAGTCAGAAAACAATCTTTCTTCTTTGATGCAAAACAGATGATTTACCTCCTTTAATTGTATCTGAATGTGACGACACAGTTTTGTTGCCATGGAAAATGTGAGCAGATTCAGAGACGGATGATGTGGTGAGGATATTGACAGAGACTGATTGTGATCACCAGCAGCAGGTAAGAGAAATAAGATGTGTGGTCATAAAGTGCATGAAAAAGAATGCAGAATGTTTGATGAATATCTCTTGTATCTCTACTATCCTCAAACTTCCTGATTATTTCCATTTTTACACTAAAACATGATTCATTTTTAGACAAGGTCTCAGAGCTTTGGACTGTTAATGGCTAAAGAGATTTAAATTAAAAACTGAAAGTTGGTGCAGTTGTGGATAAGTGCAGAGGGTAGAATAAACCAGAATAAACAATGTGCAATGTGAGGTTATTAAATGTAAATACTGTATAATTATGTTGCTTTTCAAAATTGAATTATTTGATAAGATATTTTAAATAATAAACTCATTTGCAAATAAAGATGCTGAGCAAGACACATTAGGTGTTTTGACTTTTGTGATATTTGGCTCTGAAATGTAGTGAAGGTAAAATATAGAGTAACAGAAAGTGGAAATAATAAGCAAACTAAAATCCCTGTAGTTAATTCAGTGCAGCACTCAAGTAAATATACTCATTTGCAGAAAATATTCCTCTCGTGTAATTCACCTCCCGTTCAGCGGGGGGCGCTACTCGCTCCTTTTCTGCCTGATGAGGTCGATCATGAGTCGTCGTCCATGAGGTGAGAGGACGCACAGCAGCCGCAGCCGGGATGACAACGTTACGACCGTTCACCTGCGATGATTTGTTCAAATTCAACAACATGTGAGTCGATTGTTGTCGCTTCTGCTTCTCCAGATGTTTTTTAACGTCATCACACAGGTGTCGCGGGTTTACGTAGCGCCGGCACCTGTACAGCTTGTGTATTTGTGTGCAGCAGCATTAGCAAAGCTAAGCTGTTCTCTGCTGTTGTGCCAAGATCCAGAACACAAAACCTCGGTCGGAGAAGTAGACAGTATTTATCTAACGGTGTGTGTCATTCAAGGCGAAGTTTCTTCTCCAAACAAAATAAAAATTCAATAAATTCTCCCCAGTATACACGAGCTTGTTCCATTCAAGTTAGAGGAATGTGGTGCAGTCTACATTTAGCAATTCATCAGCAAAACACATAAATCAATGTTCAGAGCTCATCATGTATTTGTCATGTGCAGTTTGGAGACACCGATACTCTGTCTATAATTTGCTGTGCAGTAGAAATGTGAAAAATAAACTTTCTTCCTTTTCCAACTTGGCGTGACCATGTTTTCTGTCTGTAACGTCCAGTGTTCAAGTCCAATTTCCAAAACGTGCATCTGTCTGAAATTCAGTCAAACGTTCATTGCACTAACTGTTTTTCTTTTTGTCCAACAGCAACCTGGATCCTTTGACAGAAACTGTATCCTGTATATTTAATAAAATTGTGTACGTCCTGCTGGGATGAAGAGAGTATCTATCACCATGTGAGCTAAGTTATTCACATGTATTGTTATATGCTTTAAAGTCACAAATCATACTTTGAACTGCACAGACAGGTGTTTTTAAAATGCAATTATCGATTTTGAAATTAAATAAGTAGGTTTTGGAATGTGCTGTTTTTAGGAGCCTTTCAGAGAGTAGAATAGAAAACGCTCTGTGGCCCTAAGCCTCCTGCTGGCTCCTGGATTGTGTGGATAAGAGGTTGGCATCAGCCAAACACAGACTGGAAGGTTTAAGGAGGAATTTGGGAGAAATAAGGTGGAGTTCCAGGTTATTGTGTTGTGGGATAGAGAGGCATTGAGGAGTTTTTTTTTTAAGACCGGCCATATGGTCACAGGAGCAGGTACAAATTAGAATCCAGTTTTCTTTGACCTTTGACCTGCAGTACGGGATCCCGTTTTACCTCCAGTACCTCGCTCACTGGCCAGAGTACTTCATTGTTGCAGAGGCTCCTGGTGGTGAACTGATGGGCTACAGTAAGTTCTGTTCTCTCAGGTTTTACTACATCATTGTGCACATTGAGAACTGTGTGCTCACACATCTGCCACGACGGACTGTGGCCTCACAGCAAGTAGGGTTTGACTCTCTTGACTCTCTTTGATCTGTGTGCAGTTTGCATGTTCTCCACATGCCTGTGGATGGTACAATCCAAGGACATGCAAGTTTATTGGTAGATGTGACTATGAGCATTGTGTGTCTCTGTCTCAGCCTTATCCTATGCTGCTAACACAATCTGTTTAAAGTCATGTGTGTTTTGCTGGTGTATTTGATGCTCTACTTACACTTTTTAAACCGTGGAGGAGCCGAGCACCTCAGTATCCAATCATTACATGTCTCTGTTTTAGGTCAATGAAAAGCTTACTTCAAACACTGACCTCCTGTCTGTCTTGCTGCTTCACTTGCAGTCATGGGGAAGGCGGAGGGATCGGTAGCTCGTGAGGAGTGGCACGGCCACGTCACCGCTCTGTCCGTCGCTCCGGAGTTTAGAAGACTTGGTCTGGCAGCCAAACTCATGGAGATGCTGGAGGAAATCTCAGAGAGGTTTGTAACTTCATGCCCTGAGTTCTGTGACCCATGTTGGACACTGTGAGTCTGTGCTGGAACTCACACAACAGTAACGTGAAGTTTAATGGCTAATAATAGAAATGAGATAAATGCAATAGATTGTGGCTCAGCAGTGTTTTACCGCCTCGGTATTTCAGAACTTTAAATGGGGACTTCACTTAACCGGCTTCCTGTAGTTCCAGTTGATGAATTATTTCAAAATGGGCATCTGGGCAGGTAGTTACAGAACTCTAGAACTGTTCTAAGAAGAAATATTAACAGCCACTGGTCCTCCAGGTCTGTAGACCTCTGCCCAGTAGGACAGTTCACTAATCCATCCATGGTCCTAGATTGAAGAGTACATCGGTTATTCATAATACAGTACTGGGGATTTGATTGATAGATTGTTGCTTCTTTATACAGTGACCTTGAGTGACCTAAAAGGTGCTTTTAAATAATGTATTATTAGTGTTGTAGATATTAGATATTTTTATGAAGGAAAGACAGGGATGTTTAAAGTTATGAAGAGACATTTTTACACCAAACTAGAACCACAGAGAACAAGTTCAATTCAGTGAAGTCATCCTTTAAGTCACAAGGGAGGCAAAAATCTAAAACCCCCGAAGATTTTCTTAAAAACTGAAAATGTTTTTTCACTGCTGTACAGTCGTATATCAAGCCTCAGCTTAAATTTCCAAGATTTCAGACTTTTGCTGAATATTACTTTTGTTTAATTACTGTCCAGGAAAAACCACCGTCCATCTTTCTACATCCTCTTATTCCCTGACAGATGTTGCTAATGTGTGCTCTGAACAGCTGATGATTGGAGGTTGTTGTTTTGTAGGAAAGGTGGATTCTTTGTGGATCTGTTCGTGCGTGTCTCCAACCAAGTGGCGGTGAACATGTATAAGCGTCTCGGCTACAGCGTCTACAGAACAGTAATAGAGTATTACTCAGCTAGTAACGGGGAACCAGATGAAGACGCCTATGGTGAGATCGAAACTGAAACCTGTCAACAAAAAACACAAGGATTCTAGCTTGTCTTATCAGATTTGACTTCAGAATATTGTAACTAGCCGTCAGGTCCATTTTCTACCTCATTAGGTTCTGTTACAGTTTACCTGCAGAGAACTTTCACAATTTCACTACTGTTGTGTTGCTGTAATTAAGCCTGTAGTTTGTTTCCTGCTAGACTGGTACAATGTCACGTAGTTGTCTACATAGTTAGTGATCTTAGCTGATTACTGTTACTGCAGATGATGTTTTAGAAAGCTCCTAAAATGTGTATATATACACTCATCTTTAAAACATGGAGGTACTCATTATTTCAGCAGTTAACGTGCTCTTTTCTGTACAGTCAGCTGAGTTGTCCTGTATGCATGTGATTTCCAGAGTAACCTGGACATTACAGCTGGAAACGGCTGCAAAGGTTTTCACATGCTGCTCAGGTCAGGTTTGAAAAACTGAAAAATTTTGATTTTTCTCTTACAGATATGAGGAAAGCGTTGAGCAGAGACAAAGAGAAGAAGTCCATCATCCCACTGCCACACCCTGTCAGACCTGAAGACATAGAGTAACAGTGGACTGTGGCTCTCTGATGCTTTGCTGCTTGTATGTTAACAGAGAACAGAAAATCTCCAGGACTTGCTGAGATAGATTGTACATAGTTAAACCATTCCCACAGTTCAATAGTCAGAGAGTCACATAAATTCAATATTCTGCTTAATTTACTGTAAGAAACACAACAACAGGTCAGTTTAATGAGATTTATGTAATGGTGCAGTTGCAGAGAAAACACAGTTACGCAATAAACACTGCTCATTGGCTGCTTTTGTTGTTTTTGATTAAAAAAAAAACAAAAAAAAAAACATAGTAGAAAAATCCTGAACTTTCACCCCTTTATGTACCTGAGTGGGGAGTTTCTTTATCTTCCTCACTGCTCCCGCTTTCTTTCTTTTTCTTATTCTCTCCATCCTCCTCTTCACGTTCACTCTCGCTGCTGCTGCTGCTGCTGCTGCTACTACCGTCATCCCGATCATCACACGTGTTCTGTTCACTTTCAGTCACAGTGTTTCTTTCAGGCTGGGTTTGGTTTTCGGGAGCAGCTACAGGTTCATCGGACGATGGCAACGTCGTCTCTTCAGCCGTATCTTTTTCTGTAACCTTGCCGTCCACTTGCTGCCTCTTCCACATCTTGGCCATGGCCAGCAGCTTGAGGTTGGGCTGGTTGGCCGCGTCCTCTGGGAAGATGTAGTCGTAGTACTCCTCCCAGCCTGCATCCGACTGAAGGCAGGAGCAAAAACTGATTAGTACCATGGCTGTGATTATGTTATTTATTTTCAGCAGATAATCTGTGGCCGTTTCAGATAATGGGTCTATAAATTGTCACTTTAGCTTAGCAACAGAAAACAGAAGTCGAGCCAGAAAAGTGTTTAGCTTCCATAAATAAGAAACAAGTGACAACAGTCAGTCAGTCTCTCTCTCAAACTTAGAATGAGACTCAGATTAGAATGAGACTCAAAGTCAATGTACTTTGTAGTTATGATTTATACATATGAAGGAAGCACAGATTTGCTAATTGTCTGTTTAGATTAATATCGCTTTTCAGGTGGAGCAAGTTTATTTTAAGTTGATGCATTTTTAGAAAACTCCACAATAATCTAATGACTAAGCAACAGAGTTTATCCTTTAAACCCAATTAGCGAATGAAGAACGAGGCGTTAACTTGTCAATTATTACATCTTAAGCTCTGCTACCTCCAGCTCTGCCTCCTGTCTTTTCTTCAGTGCCACTGTCTCTAAGCTGAACAACATCTCTGGTCTCACCACCGTCTTGAACACCTTTCATTCTCGCTGAGACTCTTATCACACAACAGACCTGACACTTTTCTCCACTAGTTCCAACCTGCTTGTACTCGTCTCTTCACCTGTTTTCCACACTCTCCGTACTAACTCCGGCACCTTCTTCATCTCTGCTCCCTGTAACCTCACTGTTCCACCTGGGTCCTTCTCATTGACACACATGTATTCTGTTTGGTGCAGCTAACTTTCATGCCTCTGCTTTCCACAGCAGACCTCCACTTCTCTAGATTTTCCTCCACCTGCTCCCTGCTCTTGCTACAGATCATAACGTCATCTGCAAACATCAGAGTCCACGGAGATTCCCGCCTAACCTCATCTGTCAGTCTGTCCATCACCAGAGCAAACAAGAAAGGGCTCAGAGCTGATCCTTGATGCAGACCCACCTCCACCCTGAACTCATATCACACCTACAGCTCATCTCACCACAGTCTTACAGCTCTCATACATGTCCTGCATCACTATCATACTTCTCTGCCACTCCAGACGTCCTTTTCGCAACTAAATTATGAAAACTGTGATTATACTTTTAAATAATTCATAAAATTTAGAGGGCAGTTACACAACTGCAAAACATCCTCAAAGTAGTGTCCTCCATTCGGTGTATGTTCAGTACAACATTAAACCCAAATCTTACCCCGTCCTCAGCTGTCAGCTTCCTCCTCTTCTTCACTTTCTCTGGCAGCAGCTCCCTGACTCTCTCCCTGGTGATGTCGGTGCCAAACTCCTTTTCAAAGTCTCTCCAGGACTCGAGCAGCATCAGCCGCTCCTCCTTCTCCTCGCAGTTTCTCATGCTCTTGTTGGCATCCTCGTAGATCTGCCGGGAATTCTGCAGCCGGTCGGGGCTTTCGATCGACAGCTCGAACTTGGCGTAGCTGATCCAAACCTGCAGGAGATGAAGAGGAGGGTGATTAGAGTTCAGCTGGGGTCACTTTCAAGGCACATTTAAACCAGCCTGTCAGTGGTTCTTATTATTGTCTGAATTTGATCAAAAATAATTTCTAGAGTAGACAAGTCCGCCCAGCTCTGCCATATTTCTGTTAGGACACAATTATGTTTTGTAATGTTGAATTTAACAGAACTCTAAACAACAATGTTTGCTTTAGAAAACATTATGTCATGTCTACAACTTCATGAGTGCAGTTTTCACCTTGACATGCTGGGTGCGCTGCAGCAACCGCTTGTAAAGGTTTCTGGTGTTTTCATACTCCTCCTGCTCAATCTCAAAGTCAATGTAGGACTTCCACATCACCTAAGAGACAAACAGACCCAAATTAAAGAAATGAGTAGATGAATCTCATCAGTATGAATGCTAACTAAGTCAATTTCAGTCATTAAGTGAATAAATACATAAATAAAATGAATAAATTCCCCTGAACCCCATATTTGGTCATGTTGGCGGAAACAAAATGCTGCATTTCCAGATTTGATAGTCAAATGAATATGCAGCAACTAAAGGGGCCGTGCATTAAATCTATGACTCTGAAAAAGACTGCAACAAATACCTCGGGCATGTCGAGTTGTGGCTGTCCGATGGCAAGTTCGAAGATGCCGCGGGCTCTGTCGATGTCCCCCAGGATCGTCTCCAGCTCTGCAAACTTGATCCAGGCATTGCAATTCACCGGACTAAACTCCAGGTATTTTTCATACAGCTTCCTGCAGCGGTCAAACTCACGTAGCTGAAGCTCTAGCTCAATGTAGCCCTTCAGCAGTTTGTTCTTTGGGCATTTACCGATCGCTGTGCCCTGAGAAAAAAATGTTGATGTTAATATCACAGACAGACTGAGCACATCTATAAGCAATGAATTCGTTTTGTCAATTATAATGACGGTTGCGTCAACTGTATCTTGTTTGTGGTTTGTTTATTGTGATGAGTGTTTTTATGGTACCTCTTGACCACATCTCTAAAATATTTTAATATCAGTGAGACTTTTAGCTTGTTAAATAAGACTAATGTAGATGTAAAACACCTAATATTAGAACCGGTGGACCTCTAATACTATAGATTATTGTAAATCTATATTCAGATATTTTAGTTTGTATTGTTCTAAATAAACATTTTTGTATGTTTTACCATAATCTTCCGGGCTCCCTGGAGGTTCTTCTGTCGGATCTCAAACTTAGCGCTGAGCAGCCAAATCTTAGCAAATGTGAACTGAAATGAAAACATACAAAGATTCAATGAGAACAAAGATTCTCATTGACAAATAACAGTGCCAAGACTTTTCTGCATCAGCATTTTGTTAAAGTACAGTAATGAATGAAGCCTCATTTTAAGAAAATAAACATTTTAAAAATTACCTTTTTGTGAGGGATGAGCTCCAGACAGGTGTGGTACACCTGCCTTGTTCTCTCTGGATCCTGGCAGGGAAATACAGTAAACAGCTTGTTACTGGTATTTGATTCAAACTGAGAGGCATCTTAAAAAATAGGACTATTTCTACATTAAATAAGGCAGGTTCTGCTTGTTTCTCTAATCACCTCTGTCCCTGGACAGGATGAGTAACTCTCTGAGCAGGTGTCGAAAAGCAGACAAGCAGCTACCCACAGAAAATAAGAAACTTTCCACTCCACACATTACTTATAACGAGCCGACGTTTTCATAGAACAAGCAAAAAACACTATCTGCCTTCAATGCCCCAAGTGTTTTTGTCCAAAGCGTCAGATACTGTACTACTGCCACTAACTGGTCACTGATAAAACAGCATTTCCCAAACACACTAGTTTTGGAAAAGATCAGAGCTAGTGTAGAAGTGTACTATAGATAATGTAGACGCAGTGAGCAGATCACAAAGTTAGTGTAGTTAGTTACTGTCCACAATGTAGAGAATTTATTTTGGATTAATTGAGCAAACAAACCACAAACAACAAATGAGAAGGGACACACAGGGGACTTCACCCACTTCCTTAAAATAATCATCTGTGTCCAATTCCTTTATGTAGTATTTTCTAAAACATTTCTTTTATCTGTTGGTAACAAGCACAAGTTAATTCCAGTTTCTATGTGAACTTTGGAACAACAACAGATTCCTTGTTACTCACTTTAACCTCCAGCTCTTCATACAGTGCGTAGTTGATCCACAGGTAGATGTATCGTCTCCAGTGTCTCTTCTCCTGGATGGGGGGGATGTTGGCGATGGCCCTCTCATAAACCTCTCTGACTGTGTCATAGTCAGCGTCACTCTCCACCAGACGAAGATAATCAAACCATGCATCATAATTGTGTGGGTTTGCCTACATACAAACAAGGAAAACAAGGAATTACACAGTGACAGTGATCAAAACAGGATTTAAAAACTGTGTTTTTCCATTTCCACTATATGACTCATTCCTCCAAAGAACGGTCTCGATACATAGTCTCCACTAAATACTGTTTGTGTAAGGGGATAGGTTTTAATGCCAGTGCTAAGAAAATGTGTCTTTAATTGTTCTCGATTCATTTTTGTGTTTTTTCTAGTTACTATGTTACTTATGTTACATTTTCTGATAATTCCTGTTATTGTCATCTTTCAAATGACATTTGTTTGTTTAGCTATAAACTACATAAACCTCTGCAATATTAAAATACAATAAAAGTCACATATCTTCTAATTCATATGATAATTTCCAGGTCTAACTCTTTAAAGCTACTGATGATTTGTGGTAAAAACCTTGACTTCCTCCTCGTACTGAAACCTCCGTTTGCTGACGATTACGTCCTCAATTCCCCTCCGGTCTCCAAACTTCTTTTCAAACATTGTGTAGTTCTTGAAGAGCTCTTGTGCCTGATGCTTAGGGATTCTGTCCAAGGCGTACTTATAAATCACCCGAACACGTTCAAACTGTAAAAGGAAGAGAAAATTTTTTTTTTTGCTTAAGTACCTGAAAGGAAATGTGGCTTCCTTATAGTCACAGTAAATTATGTAAGAAGAATGTATGGTTAAAAAGACAAACTCCATTCTCAAGGTGATGTCACAATCCAAATATTAATATATTTTACAACTCTCCAGTGCAATAACAAATCAACAACTTTGTCTTTAAGTTTGTGACAGGATGGATTTTTTTTTTTTTTTTTTTTTTTTTTTTTACACAAACCTCTTTCTGCATCTCCTCAAACTTAGCAAAGGCCACAAACAGGTTTTCGTCCATATGTTCATCTCCAAAAAATTCTGCTGCCCTCTCGTACACCTTCCTGCTGTGAGCGATGTAGCCATGCTTCTCTTCAAAACGAGCGTACTTGATCCAGTTCTTCACTTGAGGGTGAACCATGACGAGTGCAGTGGAGTTAAGGAGTTTTCAGAGAACAAACATTATCTCAGTGTTACAAAATACAAGACCTGTCACAAATATCATTTACATGACTTTGTGTTGAGGGATTTGTTTGGTGCTACCAGACACCACCCAGAGACATAAATGTGTTCATGCTTCAAACACACCATGTTATAAAACAAAAGGATATATTTCTCATAAATGGTTCGGGTTTTGTCCACCTCCTTGTAGCGCAGCTCAAAATTGATGTAGGAATGCCAGGCCTGCTCATCGGGCTCCCACTCCATCCAGCGCTCAAACACCTGCCTGCATCCGGCGATGTTCCCCAGCATCTCCTCCATGTAGGTGTACTTGTACCTGACGGAAAGACAAACAGACAAATATTAAACAAAGCAGAAATATCTTTTGAGCCCAGCTGTGAAAAAAGTGAGCTTCAAAAAGCCAAATGGGCCATTTTTACAATTGTTGAGAATTAGGAGCAGATTATGTGGCAAAGATAATGGGTGCACCCTTTAGCCCTACAACATTTAAGGGTGCGGTGTCCTCTACTGTTCGTGTAATACTAGTGCAGTTCTTTGTTGCATATGGCATGAAACTGTGTTTTCCCAGGGGACAGTGTAGAGAGAAAAATTGGTTCTCAACTTCTAAACTAAAAATCAAGTCTTTTCCTTTCGGCTGTTCCCTTCGCCACAGAGAATCATGTGCCTCCATCTAACTGTGTACAAATTGTGGCTATATGTTACAAAGGGAAAGTATATAATGGTCAAAATTATAGTAGTATTAGTACACTAAAAACACTAAGGAGGAGCTTCCACTTGTTTGTTTATCTTGTCTAACTGGCTCAGAATGGATGCCTTTTTCTCCTGCTGCGTTTGAAATACAGATTTACACACTCTCCAGCCATTTCCTAGTAACACCTAAGCTGGCATTGGTGTATTATGTTTAATAAATAAATATCTGCAAACTGCAGTATAATTGATGAGCAGGTAGTTAAAGGTTTGTACCAGAACTGGTTGACGCGTGGGAGAATGGTGATGGCTCTGTCCCAGATGTTGCGAGCATGGTTCACCTGGCGGCTCTTCATCTCCATCTCAGCATACTTCAGCCACAGAGTGATGTTGCGGTGATCGACATCTAGCGCTCGCTCGTAAATGGAACGAGCCCTGAAACCAGATGAAGCAGCATTAAGAGAAACATTTACAATTTCTATATTGTCTAAAGAATTAAGTCTGATTTCCAATGCACAAAAACAATGCCCTAATATTTTCAAGATCACAGATAAAGAAACTACCTCTGGATCTCCTTTAAGCTTTCCTCCCATTGTGCGTATTTAATCCAGTTACTGATGACAGTGCGATTCTTTCTAATGTTGTCCTCAAACCCCTATAAGAAAAAAAACAAAAAATTTCACAAAAAAACAAAACAACAACTTTATCTTCTTTTGTTCCTCGTGCTGGGTTTGTTATTGCTTGAATACAGTGACAAACAAAAGTATCTGGTAACACACAAAGTAACAAACAAGCCCCACAATTCAAATGTTTTTAAAAATTATTTTGAAAACCATGAAGTTACATATGATAGAGAATCTGAACTGTCAACTTAACAGCAAGGCACCCGAGATTTTACAAGTTGTAAGCAAAGTTCTTACCTTCCTCTTCCGTAGTTTGTAATCGTTAAGCTCCTCCTCATCTGTGATCTTCTGTTTTGGTGGTGGTGGCAGAAGTTCAAGCTCCCTCTCTTTGGCTTCCCTGAGCAGCTGCTCAGCAGTGATCTGCACCTCTGCCGGAGCTTTATTTTTTACCTGAAAAACAACAGAAGGTCCTTTATAATAGGGTTCTTCAAGGTTTGATTATAATGTATTAATGTGCTTTATGTTTTCCAATTGAATATCTTCAACTTCTGACACCGTATATAAAGTTTAAGTCAATTTATTTTACTCTTACAAACAACATTCTAACTTTGATTATTAATTTTAGAGTCCACACAAAACTGATATCGAACTAACAAGAGGTGCAAAAAGTACATTCAGTCATTGTGCATTTTCAGTTCCAGCTGCACATGATGGAACTCTGTTCCAGTGACCATCAGAGAACTGACCTCATACAATCTGTTTCAGAAACATTTAATAAACAGGTTCACTAATAGTAAAACACGCCACCAGAAGCATTAAGAGTAATCGTCCTACTACCCGAAGTCATAATAATAACAAAGATTAAAATATCATTATTCCGTGCTCCAGGATTCACAGTAGCTAAGGATGAGGGAACGAAACCCCCCACTATTATATATTTTTGATAAGTGGTTTTTTTCATTGTCAACAATCATCATTGTCAAAATAAATAGGTTAGGATTTATGAAAATGCTGAAACATTGAGTGGCAAATCTCATTTCACAGATCCGTCGTAAGCATACGCTGTTGCTCGAGCTAACGTTACTTTGGTTTCTGTCGGCCCATTGTTGCCTACTAAAACAATACATCTGTGTAAAATACTAAATTATTCGCGTTTGCAGTTATATACGATTTTGACCAAAAGTAAACATATGCGGTTTTACTTCGTCAAACTTTGCCGCTGTCCGTTAGCATTAGCTATATAACTTAGCTAACGTCAGCTCGTGGCCATTATATTTGGTTTTCCTACCTTCGCCACTTTCGGTATCCGCTGTTTACCCGCCGCGGTGGACGCCATTTTGCCACCAGATTTTAACCAAACTACTTTACAGAACTTGGTTTAAATATTTAGACAACAACGAACACAAGTCCAAAAAGGGGAAAACGTTTTATTCACAGCCACCACCCGCCGCCATTACAATACCCAGAATGCCCTGCGAGTTCCCATGAACCCTTTGTGCAGCATTATGTTGCTATGGTAACAGAGTTTGCTAGCTGCCCCAAAGAACATTAGTTTTTTAAGCTAACGTCACGCATAATTTAGCTAACAGCTACCTTATTTAATAGCTTATTAGAAATAAGTCGAGGTAACAGCTGTTGACTAACGTTAAGAAACTGAGTGTGTGTGTTTTTGGAGTATTGTAGTGGTTGACATGATTTTGTGTCTTTCCATTAAAACAGGTGAAGATGAGAAGTGGAAGATCAGCCAGCGGTGAAGAGGAAACTGTGACCGTGAGAAGAAGTGAATCCGCAGATGCTCAAATGATTGACAGCCTCATCACCCCGTCAACAGAAGCGATGTTTGGAAGTGTCAATGTAATTCAGCTACTGTAAGAATAATATTTATTCATTTACATTATACAGTCTGCTATCCTAAAAGTTGTATATCTATTCATAAAGTATAACAACATACCCATGGTCATACTGTACAAAGTTCCCCCATTAATACTCTACATTTGCTTATTCTTCATTCTGTTTGATATAATATTACATTTTTGAACTTTCTATTTGGGTGCGTACTGCTTTCATAGTACTCTGTGCACTGATAATAAAGTAAAGACTAATATAACTAATACGCTGTAGCTCACTTGGTGGGCAGTCGTCGACAGACCACAGTGTCTGTGGTTCGATCCCCGGTCCCAGCTGTATGTTGAAGTGTCTCTGGGCAAGACTATACCCCCAAAAAGCCCATTCCCATCCCCAGCTGAGCAGTGCCGGTCCAAGCCCGGTAGAAATTGGGGAAGGTTGCATCAAGAAGGGCATCCGGCGTAAAAACTGCCAAATCAACATGCGGACAATGATCCGCTGTGGCGACCCTGAACTCGCAGGATAAGCTGAAAGGACAAAAAAAAAAAAATAAATCTAAAATTCTGTTTTAATTTAATAAGTAAATGAAGAAATGCAAGATGCATTTGTGAAATACAGCGAAATACCACGTATCTCATTAGTACAATCATAGTACTGATTACATAATTGTTGCTCAAATGTATTGTCACAGCTAAACATGCCTATTCTGGTTTCTCCTCTCCTGTTTTGTCACACCCAGAGAGAAAGCCAACCTGGCTGTTACCCTTGTCAATGAAAAGGATGACATCCTGGCACATGCTTCCTTCTTTGATCACCCTCTTGGAGATTTGGTGGATCAGGCTCACTGGGAACCTTTCCTGCAGAAACACTTCAGCTCTACAAAATGCACAGTCTGTATTACCGCATGATAATCATTTCAGATGTTACTGCAAAGAGCTACTGAGAAACACGTTGATTTGAAAAAAGCTATAATATATGATATAAAAAGTACAGCTAATTGTTAGATGACAGGAAAATGCCCTTTTTGTCACCCTACAGCCTTTGAACACACTGTTCCTTCACCTTTTTGTGGCACAGCTGAATTTCACTGCAGCAAGTGTTAAGGAGATAATGAGGTATGACAAAAAGGGATATGCTTATTTTAAAGTTGAGTAAGTTTGGGGCAGTTTTTTCAAAAGGGTTCAGCTCCTAGATGTCTTTATGGTACTCTGGTTAGAGATAACTAAATGTAGATTCATAAAAGTTAGCCACTTCTGCTAACTTGGTTATTGTGCATCTTGCTACAGGGCTGTGTTTATAGCCATCACAGAGCTTGAATACATCTGCCTGGTCTGCCGAAACAACAGTAACATAGGTGAACAGTTTTTTCAAATCCATGGTTCATTTTAACTTTCATTTTAAGAGATTAATCCTTGTGACTTCTTTGTGTCCAGAGCCGGCGCTGGCTGAGATGTTTGAGCCTTTGGAGCACCTGACTGACGCTGACCCCCCGTGCATTGCCTTAATCTGCCACAGACACAATCACTGTCCAAGGCTTCATATCCGCCAAGCCAGGTGATTTCTGCAGATCTATCCACTTTAATATTGCATCAGGCCAGACAACAGTCAGTATACTGCATGGACATAGAAGGGGGGGGCGTGGGGTTAAGATGGTGGATAAGGATGCAAACGTTTGTCTTCACCTTCGTCATAAAATGTCATGACTGGAACAATCATAACACTCCAAAAACAACTAACCCTAATTTCCTAGTTAGGCTTCATAGTTAGTTTGAAACTACTTCAGTGACCAGTAAAATAACAACAACAACAAACTTAGAAAGAACTCCAGTTGCCATTATTTAACGTCCTGATAACAGAACATGAACCTCCACAGATGAACTTTAGTGAATGTTTTAGGCCACTTTATTAGGTACTATTGGTATTATTGAGGTCATAGTGGGTGTTGGAGTTGTAAACTATTGCTACAATTGTTTACAACTCCAACACCCACGTTGACCTCAACCATAAACTGGGAATAAAAAGATCACCTTTCTGACAGTTTCAACTTAAAAACTGATAAATTATAACATTGGAAAAGTTGAATTTATGCAGAGCTGCTGTATTGGATTGCATTCGATTTTACAAGTGTACCTAATAAAGTGGCTATTGAGTGTATATATTAAGGCTATGTTAAAGGTATTTTATAGCTAAAATATTAGCAATAATAGCCAATACACACATCTGGTGATTTTATTAATGCTTGTTTGGTGAAAACATCTGTCTTTGGCTCAAATGAGGGTAAATGCTAACACAATAAATGTGCCGAAAAAAAACAAAACTATAATCTAAAAGATTCAAAAAAACCTGTAAGAGCTGCAGATTTCATGATAATTAAGCATTTGTAAATGTTCTAGTGTTATTTGATTCAGCATAGGCTACTCTGCTTATTGTCCACCACAGGGTTGAAGATCATGATGACATTATGTACATATTTGAAGAGCAGACAAGCCTATCATCAGCCATGGACCAGCCGTCCTTCCTGGCTCAGCTCCTTGAGGATCAGAATGAGGAAAATCACTGTGCTGTTTTTGAGGTTTGTACCAGTTTTAAACACAGAATTTTCATTTTCATGTTTTTTTTTTTTTTTGTTAAACATTTTATCCTGACCAGAAACTCATCCGCAGCAGCCGTTAAGCTCATAAACCATCATGACCACGTTTTTTTAGTGCAAGTTATGTGATTTGTGATCCGTGGATTTTCTAATAGTGCAGTAGCATTTCTGTAATGATGCTTTGACTGATTGTGAGAAACCCTGCTGGGGCCTGTTCCCTCAGGACCTTGAAGACGACAGATCTTCTCTCCCCTCCCCTGCAGTAGGGCTGACATGTGTTCATGGCAGCATATGGCAGATACGAGCTGATACTTGGCCAAGACATGCTCTTACTGAACATATTGTGTCCAGACATCTGAAGCATTTTGGGCTTTTTGTCTGAATATGTTCAGCACTCAGAGAACAAACAGAGCAGCATTGTCCCAGAGGGCTATGCGGCCCAGTCTGCCGAATACCCTGATGTAAAATATGTTTTTGTTGTGTTTTCTTCTGGAACATGTTCTGTTACAGAAACAGCAGGTCTTGTTCTTTGTGTCAAGAGGACAGAGGTTTTTTCAATTATTATGTTCTAAAATATTTACAGATGAACTTTAAGTCAACAAAAAGTCAGAAATAAGAATTATATATATATATACACACACACACACACACACATATATACGTATATATGTAAAATAGAAGCTGTTTTTATATGTACAAAAAAAATAACAACTAACTCCACCTGCTGAGAAAAATCCGGTTGATGAGCTTGATGTTTATTATAACAAAACAGAAGCAGAAAAGCGGCATCACTTAGCTAAACCGTGAACTATAAAATGCAGTATAGTAGTAGACTCCTGCATCCTCATCTCAGTGTGACTTTATGTGTTTTCTCCATAGATTGACAGGATGGTCGTTGGCTTCATCAGTGCCACTGCTGATGTTGATTTGAAACAGCTGCAAAACTGCTTTGAGCTCAGTGAATTTATTGATTTGTACAAAATGCAGAAAAAGAAAGACGATGAACCCGCTGTTCCCACAGATGCTAAAGAAGATCAAGAAGAACAAGGACAAACCCAAACATCCCCTTCACAGCAGGTAACTGAATGGCACAAAATGATAAAAAGTGATTGGTTTATTTCCCAAAGCATATCGTCTTCGGAAAAGTGTTGTGCAATTTCATCTTGACTGGTCATCAATTTTATTCACATTACAGCTTTGCATATAGTCTTTAGTCTTGACCTTCTGCGTTGTGATATATTTGTTGCTCCTGTCACTGTCAACTCAGCAGGAGGTCACACAGTCACCTGGAGCAGGAGAGGATTCAAAGAAACTCAGCGTTTTCTGCATTCAGTTTTTCGTTATTAGCAAGAAATATGAAATGAGGTAAGATTTCTTCAATTAAACGATAAAGCTCTCAGTAACTTTCCTAAAACCAATTACAAGATACCAATCAAACAATGACTGAACCCATCAGCTAAAACCTTACTATACTGTATCGTATACAAACTGTAGATCTTATTCCTCTATAACGTAGAGGTCTATCAGTGTCCACAATAATTAAAAACTCAAGATTTATCCACATCTAGTGATGGGTAGATGACGCAGCATGGAGTGCGTCTCACATTTCCCCACCTCTGTTGACACTGCTTTGGTGTATCGCTCAATAGCGACATCTGCTGGATTAGGAAAACATTGCAGGCAACGTGGATCAAGTGTGTGGAGACTGAACTAGGATAATTCCTTCTGACACGTGGAAGCTGATAATAAAGTGCTAACAATGAAGGAGAAACATACACTCAATAGCCACTTTATTAGGTACACCTGCAATCCAATACAGCAGCTCTGCCATGAATTCTAATTTTACAATGTTATAATTTCTCAGTACTTAAGTTATAACTCAGAATGGGGATAATTCTCCCCTCTGTTTATTACTGAGGTCATACTGAGTGGTCAGTGAGTGTATATATTCCAATTAGTTTGAATTAAACCAAAATAATATTATGACTAAAATAGAATGTCAAATGCAGAATGTACAAAAATCACTTTTTCACTTTTTTACAAGTGAAAAACATGTAAAAATCAAGGTGAAACTTTTGTTAATGTCATTTATGATAAATAAGCGCTTGTATACTTGTATGTGAGGGGAAAAGGTAGAGTTTACACATTTCTATCAAGCAAGAGAAGTTTTTGTAGCATGTTGGGACCAAGGCAATTTCATCTCAGCACTGATGATGTGCTCCTTTTATTTAAGACATTATAAATAAAAAGTTAATTCATGTGAAAGAAAATTAGGTGAAGAGTCCTTCAGAAAGGAATTTGAACATAATTAACTCACATGAAAAACTCAGGAAAAGTGGCAACAAGAAAGGGAAACATGTACCTTTTTACTTTTCCTTTCCTTTTTCTTGATGGTTAAATAAACATCAGTGGATAATGTGGAACCAAAAACTAATACACACAAACAGCATCAAACAAAGTCTCCTCTCCTCCCTTCAGCACGAATACAGTCGAAAGTAGTGCTTCCTGATAAACACATTTGGTGGCTCACTTCCTTACGACACAGCAGCTGTATGGGTCACGTCGCGTTTCGCTCTTTGTGCCTGAAACACGCACCAATGCTTCGGTGTTGTTTGACCCATCACTAGCCACATCATTGCAGTGTTTCTTCATTATTGTGAACAAACGCTGCTGTTTCTTTTGATTCATTCCCACATTCACTCACTAAGCGCTGCTCTCAATGATATTAGTCAGCAGCCAAATTCTGGCACCCAGCCCTAAAAATGTACCCCTGCAGCATAATTAATATTTTAAACAATGTGTGTTCCTGGCTCTTGATGAGTTTACTTCCAGCTAAATCATAATTTATAAAGGAAATCCCAAAGTCCCTGTACCAAATTTACAGTTACCTCCCACCACTCCTGTCAGTGTGCTGATTAGATGTGGGGTCATGTGAACAAGCACACGCTGGTCATATCATAATCAATCACCTGGGACCTTTCAGCCATAATGTTTTCCATTTTCAGCTGTTGACCACGTATGACTTTAATAAAAAATAAAAGGGTTTAAAAAAGCCACTTGTCATTTTTACTTTGAGGAATGGGCAGAGAGATGGTACAATGTAGATGCACGGTCAGGGTGAAATTATGATGAAGGCAAGATTTGATAGATTTAAGGTTTAGAAAATAACTGAGGATTGTTTCAGCACTGCAGCCAACGTTTGTTGCAGAAAACCGAGAAGATCTGAAGTCAGACAAGCAGATGCCGTGTTGGCTGCTAAACTACGAATTTAATATTAGCAATGTGAGGACATACAACAAAAGTGAAATGTGCTGGTTGACTTTTTAGGCTGTTTTTAGTTTCACAACCAATCTGATGATCCATTGCTCATTGTGTGGAAAAAACTCGCTATGGTAGGATTTTGATTAGATAGGCAGACGTGCTTCAGCTGTTCAGACTCATCATGTCAACCTGTCCTCCAACTTTATTCCCCTATAAGTCATTTGTCCCTGCACTCTTGAACTTGCAAAAGCTGACACTTCACCCCTTTTGGCATCAAACAATACCTTTGAATTCAGTGGAACCAAAATGGCGGCCAGTTTCACACTTTTTTTTTAATCTAAACACTCGTTTTAAACAACACATTGTTTTTTTTTTTGCTTAGGGTCAAAGCAGACAGAAAGGAGGACATGTGCATCCAAACAAACTTGTGTTGGCATGACTTGTTCTTAATTTCACAAATTCTTATTTTGTACTTGTTATGGAGTTGAGAGATGCTTTTAAACCTTTGAACTTCCTATTGTTCGCCACAGTTGAGCTCAGCTGAACTCCTGAGGATCCAGCTCAATGTTTTATCCAGTCCGATCTGACACGTCCTTCCCGGTGGCAGATTTAACCTGCATAAGCTATTGTTTTGCATTACCTGTCCATCACAGGAATTGATGTTTCTCATATTATGTTCACCATCAAACCGAGAGTTAGTGAGTCTTATAAGACTATAATTATAAGAATATAATTATTTGCTAATTTTTCAAATCTATTTAAACTCCGCTAATATATTGAAACAGTGTCCACGTGTATACGTCCAATCTACAGGTACTCAAACAAAATACTGCAACATGCTTAGTGGTAAAGTGTAAAAGGGAACGGAAACATGGAGAATAAATAAAGGACAGTGGAAAATTTTGCTAATGTACTATAGTTTGTTACTGGTAGCAAAAACATACTTTGTGTAAAGAATTAAAATTCTAGCCTTCACAGATATCAAAAGTCAGATACCACAAATCTGTTTTTTAATTGCAGTGTATTTAAAAAGTTTTGGAATTTTTTTTTTTTTTTTTGAGAGGGTGCTTGTACAGCACTGGTGGCAGCTGTCCAGAGTTACATCAGTCATATGCTGTGTTAAAGCAGGGAGAGTGACTGTTAGTTGGCTCCTGCTGAGCTCCTCTCACCACCGCCTTACCTCCCAGCTGTTGCTGAATATGGATTCGAGTCGCTTCCTGCCGAGAGTGAGCACGTTATTAATGAGAGCTGCGCTTAAAGTGACAGTGAGTTGAAGGCGAGAAGTTGAGCTGGAAGCAGCGGGCAGATTGGACGGCCAGTTGTTCTACCACAGTGATTACCAATTTGGCGTTGATTCTGAAAGTGGCACAGATTCATGTTTTCACTTAACTTGCCCTTTTTCTTCTCTTCCAGATCAGTGGACTTTATTCCATATGTATTCAAAAGTTTCCCTGTGAGTATCATCTTGGCATGTTAGCGTTAGGACACTGGCTGATGATCTCTATTTGCCAGGTTTTTTTTATAAGCTGATTAACACTGAATGTGAATAATCACTGTGATTTGGCCTCAGACATAAGAACTTTTCATCCCATGAATGATAAGATTTTAGTCCCTGTATGTGACAGTAAAATAACTGGATTGCTTTACACATCAGTGGCTTGACATTTAATTTGAAGATCTTAAGACAGTTTACACCCCTTAGAATATTTCAGAATGTTTTACAATATATTGATCATATCCACTCATTGTACAGCATATGTTGAAATTTGCTGTCCGCGTGTCTGTCAGGGCCTGGACATATGCATGATCACCGTGCCGACTCTGTCCCCTGAGATTGCGTTGCTCCAGAGCTTCCTCAGGCTGCCGCCCCGTGCCACCACATCCTTGCTTCACGAACTTTTTATTTTTCTCCCAGCCGGACTGAGGTCAGTCAGGTGTTTCTTACGGTTGTTTCTTACAGATCGCATCAGTACATCACATCAGATCGGTTTTGCTGTTTTTACCAAGACAGCAGGTTTACAGATGTGATATTGCTTATAAGGAAGGTTCAGATACATTTGTGTGTGAAAGTACATTTACAATACCACCTTTGAGTCGTAGTCTGTTGGATCCATTCCGGATATTTTGGACATTTAAAATGGGATCTCACAAGTGTAAAGGGAGACAACTATCTCAGTAACAGGCCCATTTAGATACATACAGGCTCAACACAGCTACATATAGCTGCTGAGATTCAGGCTACTTAAAGTTGCTGTATCTGGGTAAGTGGGAAATTCAGCACTAGGCCTGTCTTACTGTTGTCTAATGTCAGTTATGTTCTAATATAAGGATAAATAGACATAAAAATATGGAAAGCAATCATGCCTAATTTTAATGGCCAACAATCTAAATATCACTACTTGAAAAATCGACACCACTTGAAGTGTAGTAGTTATGCACACACGTAATAATTCCTATGAGATCTTTGCATGACCCTGTCCCTTTCAGTTGTTCGTCATACTAATGGTAGAACTAATGTTCTTGCAGGCCTTTAAAGGTGAGGCCAGCAGTGGCCGCAGACCGGCCAGCAGTCTTTGACCTAGTAAAGGATCTGAGCCTGTCTGAGTCTTTGTTGCAGGACCTGGACCACTTCTATGAAATGCGGAGAGACATGGTCAGTTATTACACACCGATATCAACACACCTGCGTTTCATCATTCATAATTCAAATGTTCTTCATTTTGACTACCCTCTCTTACTTTTATATATCTATACGCATTAATTACCGTTCATAGTTTTTGCTTCTTTGACCATCTTTTTCCTTTACAATGAAGTGACTAATACCAAGACTTACTATTACTAAAAGTGTAATGCGAAGATTTAATTTCTAATTGCCCCTTTTCCTTTAAATAACAATGAAATAATGATTGGTTTGGACCATCACGTATGAGCTGGTATAATGCTGATTATCTTGGAATAACGAGGAATATCACATGTATGCCAGGGAACAGATTGTTGCGAATTCAGTTGAACGGATTTTCCTCTCTGACCGACACCCCAGCTGTCGCTGCTACAGCTCCAAAACTGATAATTACTTCTGAAATGAGAATGCAGCCACTTGATGTGATTTCATGGCACTGGACTCAGCTAGTACAAGAAGGTGGTTTCATCCAGCTCATGTTCAGTTCGATACACATGTAAATTCACATCATTTTGGTTTGTTGTCTTGCTTATCAGGACGGGGTGACGCTGCAGGCCTTTGTGGCTCAGACGAACGGTCAGATTGTGGGAATACTGATCATTAGAGATGAGCAGGTAAGCACAGTTTTCTAGGCCTCAGATGAACCTGAAAGTCAGACGTTCTTTTTTACTTTTAAGGAGAATAAAACATTTATAAGTTATAAACTTCTCCAACATTGTTTTGAATCCATCCAAGTATACTGTGTATTCAGTATCTGCTTTGATTGGTCCATCAATTAGTCAGTGACAAGAAAAAATAAGCAAAAACAGTTTTGATAGGTTTTTCTCATTTCATGCACACAAAATAGTAATGAAATATGATTTAGAGAATAATGTACAATGAAAGTACCTGTTAGTGGCACCTAATCTACTTGCTTTTTGGCTTTATTAAAGCTTTAAAACATTTAGACTAAGTAAAGGACACTTTTTGAAAATACTTGAATTATTACCAGAATTCATTTCAGTATATCTTCTGCACGAGCCTAAAAAACACATTTTTGTAATTTTACCTGACATACGATGTTTTGGAACATTTTTTTGCCTTGACAAAAGTTCCTTTTGGCAAAGTCTTGAGGCTTTTTGAAACTGCTGTGTTTAGTCCAGGCAAATCAGACTTTTCATTTGCATAGCAAAACAGGGAAAATGTATTAAACGTGAAAATGACTTCTTGTCCTCTGTCATACAGTTAATATACAGACAAGTGACATGAATTTGTTTTTGTCAGGACATTGAATACATCCGTGCTCACTACAACATCGAGAACTTCATCTATTTTAGCCATCACTGCTACGAGGAGCACGCTCAGATTCGCCACTTCGTCCTCAAGCCCTACTTCCAGCACTTTACCAAACACTTGTTTAAAGAGGTCCTCCGGCTGTCTCACAGGTCCTGCCTGTACCACAGATTCTACCCTGCCCACCACAGCCAGGAGGTGGGTGCACAGGAACCTTCAGACCCTGACTGGCTCATCATCACTAAAAAATATCAGTGGTCTGTCTCCGACTGCATCTCTCTGCATTTAGATGCATTTTTGAAGATACTTCTAGTTGGTTACACATTGTAGCTTTGCATAAATGTAATATAAGAATGTGAGAGAATTATTGTTTACCATGAGTTAATGTAAATTTCATTTAGATACATTTTTTCTGTTATAGCACCAGGAAATTATGCAAATGTATTTCTGCAAATAGAATGAATCTGCTGCATGTTTTGAGAGTGCAGCTTAAGCTGTGTTCATAGATGCGACGGATTTATTCCTGGAAAAATGTTGTGGTTCCTCAAGCAGGACATTTTTTGCAGAATGTGGCCTTAAGCAGGCTGCTGTCCCCGGGGTCGGGGCAGCAGGTGCCGACTGTGCTGCCAGCTCCACCTCTCCAGCTTATAATAAGACATTTCCTCAACATGTAGAGGCCTCTACTTCCTCTGCTAATTACCTTCCACAAACAAGCACCAGACTGGGAGTTGATGATGTGCAAATAGAATAATGGCAGAAGATAACCAGAGAATTAGCTTTGTTCAAGCCGTGGATGAAGCTATAAGTGATGTTTTCCCGTCTTAATCAGCTCATATTTACGGTGTACACTTCGCATCATCTAACATATTTACCAGAGCTCATCTCTTTGCCTCGGGAGCCCACTCGCTGATGCTCAGAGGTTTTCTCTGAGAGTTCACTGACACTGTGCCCTCTTCTTCCGCTCTCAGAATTCCTGTATCCACCATCTGGATTTTGTCCTCAACTGTGCGGTCCCCATTCGCCCACGCCGCCAGATCATCTACCCACTGGAGGAGCTTGGCATCAACGCCCCGTCCAGGCGGATCACAGAGGAGCAGGTGGGCACATAGAGCAGCTTGCCAGGGAATGCAGATTAGCTGAGGGCTGCTGACAACAGCAGGTCGTTCATATGACCACTAGTCAGTGCTGTTTCAAAAGGTAAAAGCTTAGAGACACAGAATGGGGTTCACACAAGCCGTGGAGTAAAAAGTCCAGCACAGAACGATGTAACAACACTGTGATGGAATGAACATGTTGACATTTTAGTATGTGAACAGTATTTCACATTTGTTTTATGAATTTTAATTGCTGTGCATTAATTAGAGCCACAAATATTTTCTAGATGGTGTCCAAAAACCCAAAACATGTCAGCTTTGATATCTGGGCAAAAAAATAGTAGATTTTAATTAAATCTGTGTTAATGCAGTGAAACTATATAAGTTTAGTTATGCTGCGTGACACCATACTTCTGTCCCTGTATTGCACTTTGCTGGTATTTGAATGTAGAAAAATGTACTCATTTAATTTCTGCTAAAAGACATGGCGAAAACTTTTAATAACTTTTTTTGGGCTTTATGACTGATTGGTAACATGATTGATAGAGTAACATTGAGTAAAAGTTAAAGGTACAAAAGAAGTTAAAGTAACAAAGAGAATTTGAGCACTGAACAAAGTGTCTGCTGAATCGTTTGGAGGGGACTTTCTGTCCCTGTTGAGATGTGATGAAAGCTCAAACATAAGCACTAAAAGACCCAAACACCTCTTCCTTAATAACTGCAAGATAATACAATGAACTGCTTGTAATTACATTAGGGTCCATATTGTGGAGAATGCACAAAGCATTTTTGAAAATGCATCTTCACAATGAATATATTCACTGTGAAGTCTCATCTATCACTGTGAGATGTAACAAGATAGTTGAGAAAAAACCTTCATCATAAATCAACCGGGGTATTTTTGTTTGTTTGTTTAAATTGTACCGTGTTGTGATGGGCTCTTAAATCTTCTGTGCCTGATCTTAAAAGGTGGTTTGACCAATTTTCAACTTGCTTTCTATGGCTTTAGTTTAAGTGCACACTAATGCTTTTAAACCTCCCTGTGACTTTCCTGTAATAAAATATTTCTCTGCTTCTAGCTGAAAAACTCCTCCAGATGACATCACCCGGGAGGAATTTTTCATCGTTTGGATAAATTCACGTGATGTCATCTGGGGGAGCTGTGGGAAAGCAAGTTGACCGTGATCACAGGCTTCATAGTGTGAGCAACAAGATGATGAAACCTGAGCTTAAGATTCCACCAAGTGATGTCACCTGGATGCATTTTCCAGCTCGGCATTTATGCACACGTACTACCCAAACTAGAACCCAGTTTAAAATCAGCGAAGGTGTCCTTTAATGTAGCTGCGATTTATTTTAATGCCCTGTACCTCAAATATTTACCACATGTACAGCAGAGCACTTTAGACCCGAGACATCACTGTGTACACTCACATGTTCATTTCACTCCATCAAACTCAGTCCGCCCACTTCGCCCGGGTAACACGGCAGTCATGTCTTCCTGGCTACCGTGCAGATAAGAGCTTCGCCTCTGAGCTTTGTCTCTCCCTCCTGATGTTAGCCTCAGGATGATTAATCAAATCTAAAGCACCTGTTCCCTCTCTGTCAATACGGAATCATATTACACAGAGCCGTGGTCATTGTGTGTAGGAAAGATGAGGCATCTCCTGTGTGATAAGAGCTGCTGCACCTGCTCCGCTGCACATGCAGATGAGACCAGAGCTTTGTTCCTCTGATTGCTTCATCTGGTTAATTCCTGCAGTATTCACATGGATGCATGTAGGCATTAAATTTGCCTTCAAATGCACAAATATTATATCTTAGGTGTTTTTTCAGTGAAGGGATTTCAGGATACAGCATACTGCATGACACCACACTTGTGTAGGAAAGTTTAATCTGGAACACTTTCATATAAATTGATCTATGTTGGTTGGTCAGTGATGATCAAGTCAAGCTTTTCCATACATTACTGGACCAAAAGCAAAAAGGAAAAACCAAGACCAGAGCATTATATTGATGTATTTATCTAAATTGATGCAGTATGTTAATTTGAACTGCTGCATGTTAGAGCTTTAATTTATACTTGGTGCCTGAAATGGTCCTTGAGTGTTGTTAACTTGTGCCCAACTCTTTTTATAGGTCACAACCTTGAATTTTATTTTAAAACGCAGTATTTTCTTCCGCAGTCGTCATCAATCCAATAGGACATGAAGACCTGGAAATACCTCCAGCTTTACAAGTCTAATGAAAACCTGCTATTTCATCGGGCCAACATATCTTTCGAAAGTGTCTCCTGTACTCATTTACTGAGCATATCTAAACTTTCAAAGAAAGAAAATTTAGTTTTTGCAGGTTAAAATGTATTAATTAACAAAGTAAGAAAAGAAACTAAGAAGTACATTTAGGCAGTAAGTAGAGGATAACTTTGGTCCTTTTATTAAATTAATGCTACTGTCCACTGTCGACTCCAAAATCACCTTACAGTTAAACTTCTGTTATGCATCGCTCCACTTTATGACATACTGTGTTTCTTCATTTCAAAACCTGTGGTCCACATAAATATTGTCCAACCTGATGTCCTCATTTAGAGACGTGGGGCAATGTTTGTAAAATATGTTGACCACGTGAGGTGTTTTTAATACTTTTTGGACAACAACACAGGTGCAACAGATGAATAAGCTATTCCAGGCTGCAGGCTGACAACTAATTAAACGTACCGTAGGTGGAGCGGCTTCATTGTTGGTTTTAGCATCTGTATGGTGATTGTGGACAATACTACTAATTTATATATAGTCAAACCCAGAGACAAAGCATCTCTGTTAATGACATAGATGTTGAGCACACAGGACCTTGTAGAAATTATTTGAATATTACACAAAGGTTAATTCCACCTTCTGGTTTCCCCTTTTCCTTGCGCAATGCTGTTTTCATCCAACAAGGTGCATTGTGGGGTTAATTATAGATGATGAAGAAGCCATTAGCTGCCTCAGATCGCAGGGCGAGGACAAGAGACGCTTGGCGGTGGAGGAATTGGGAAATTAGAGCGCTGTGTTCTGCTAATTCCTGTGGTAGTCTTGTAATTATTGTGTAAACGTGTTCTTTAACCGCTAGGTTGCATGTTTGATCCCTGTGTTTCCATCTCATTAGAATCTGCAGCTGCACTTACTTACATTTTTTTTAGTAGTGTTTATTTATTTAGGAACATATGAATGTTGAGTAATGTCTGAATTTATACACCAACAGTGGTTTAGTGTGGGATGTAAGGACACCAAACACAATAGAATAAAAGGGGCGAATTCTTTGTTTAGATAATAGGACAAAGTTCACAGATTAGTGCTACTGTAATTCATGAAAGGCTGCCATGTTTTTAAATGAAACAAAATTCAACTCATATTGCCACTTGTAATTAATTACTGCTTCCGTAACAGTAATGACAAGGAGGTTGAGGTCCTTTCACTTTCAGCCCAGGACAAATGTGTTTAGCAGCCGTAGAAATTGCACGAAATTCTATTGTCATGTTTTACCGAATACATTTTGAGGGAACGCTATTATTAACAGCTAGTGCTTGCTTCATTCACTGAAGTCACAATTGGACAGAATTGAACAAAAGATTATGTAAAGTGTTTGGTGGGTTATAGATGCATGTAGATAGATGTATTCTTTCATTTTAGGAAAATGTTAGCAGACGTTCTGGAAGTTAGAAATCCACTCCCGATTAAAGTAAAGCCAGTAATTGTCTTGTTTCTCTCTCTCTTTCTTTCTGTCAGGCACCGTTTGCTCTCAGCCTGATCAGCCGAAAGTTAACCATGGAACCAAAGGTCACAGTAAATGCCAGGATTGTTGTGGTGGGGGCATCAGACACAGGTTTATCTTTCCTTGAGGTGCTTTGTTTCTGGTGAGTCTGCCTCAAAATGAAATCTTCACTGTCATTTTTTTCTCTCCCAGATGTTTAGTTGATTGTGTCTAGATTAGTAGCAGCAGTGATAATGTCGCAGTGGCGCCTCTGCTAGATTTAACGTGAACGGATTAACCTGTTAGGGGGGTCCCAGGGGCAAAAATGTGCCCTCTATCCCCTATTAACCCCTCAGCCTCTCACCATCTGTGCAGTGTGTACATAACTTGTTATTGTCACCAAGTTTCCATCGAGGAGTTCACATCGCAGACTGCATCATTTTTCTCTATGCGATTTATGTCCTATTGTTTTTTGTTATGTTAAAATAATGTTAAAATAAATTCATTTAGGATCAAGGTTAAGGTTGTTTTCCCAAACCAGAGGTCCGTGGGTCATTTTGTGTTGTAACCTACAGTAGAAACCAGATGCTAAACTAATACAGCAAATGACACCCAGGTAGAATCAGAAGTGTGGTTATGATTCTGTCACTCAGTGTCTTTATTTCTAATACAAGCAGGTAACAATCATCTGCAAGTGCCAATAAACACAAACAGGTAGGTTCACAGTACATGGAGTAAGAGCACAAACCAGCATCCCATAGAAAGCAATGAAATGATTGTTGAGAAATAAAAGGCAGGTGGCAGGAGGTAGAATAACAAATATTCCCACTATCATGTTTATCATTGATTCAGTGTCTGCAGTGAAATTCTCCCTTGTGTCCCTAGAAACGCTGAACCTGAGGAGAGCTGTCCCACACTGAAGCTTCAATTTTTCATTTATTCGGTGTCTTTTATTCAAGGAATCCAATCTCTGGAAATGTCACTTGACTCTGGGTCGGACGTCTTACATGTTTGCCTTCACCCTCGCTTTGTGAGATTAACTGCTACAGCAAATAAGAAGCAGCACAGAGCTGCTGGTTCAGAACCAGGAGATAGCTGCCAGGCAACCGGCGTTGTTGTTTTGTGCGAGTGAGATCTCACAGCTCACAGAGCTGCTGAGGCTGGCACAGCAGCAGTGCTGGGGTGGGCGCACACAGCTGTCTGAGGCCTGGCATTCAGCAGGGCCAATGCTGGCCCCTCTTTAATTAGCCACTCCACTGTTTCCCCCCGTCAAGGATCTGCCGCAGCGATCTGTGTTTGCTGTCACTAATGAGTTGACTAATGAGGCAGTTAGTGTCCACTGAACTAATGGTGAGGCGGCAACGCATACAGAGGGTGAAGGATAGGTCAGTTTCAGCCTGCTGGGGGCCCCCTTATCAGCCCTGCCCAAACGTCCAACCCTCCCTCATCTCCTCCTCCCCAACACAGCTTTCCATGTGCTCAATGAATCCGGCCCAGCAGCACCAGCAGCACCAACTCCGCCCCCCCCCCCCCCCCCCCCCCACAACCCCATTACTGGCTGGGACAGGGTCAGACAGATAAAGAGCTCTGTGGCAACTCTGCCCTCTGCTCACTGTGGTCAGGCTGCGGGGTCACCACGACCGTCTGTCACCGGCTGATAACAGAAAATCCAGAGCCCCTGATTCAGTCTCATTCACACAACAATAATGGCTCTTAATGCCCCAGTGCAGCGCCATAAATCCACCTTCTGGCACAGATTAACAAGGAAAGTTTGACTGTAGTTATTGTCTAATCGTTATTAATATTTGCATGTTCAAATTAAAATCAGGCACCGAGCCACTGATGAGATAAAGCTAAGAAGGACGACTAAAAAAATAATTTTTTAACACACGACTAATTTGCAGATCTGATGATGCTTCTATAATTGAGTAGCATAACTTGGAACTGATGGATTTATTGACTTATCCTCCGTTATATATAATTTCAAGTGAAATATCTTTTGGCACGTTTCGTCATATTGGCCGAGCCTCCCAGCAAGTACTGTAACAAAACCGTCATCCAACCTATATTGAATCAGTTTGCCTGGTGCTCTCGATGTGTGCCGCTAGCTTTCATTTGGCAGGAGGCTGAGATAAGAACAGAGCTGGAGGTGATCAGAGAGGTCAGAGTGATAGGCCTGGGCACTGTGAGGTGCACACACACGAGCTGCTGTTATCAACTGTGCAATGTTCTGTAGGCTATCACAAAGGAGTCATTTGCATCACAACAGATGTTTTTTTTTTTTTTTATTGCTGACAGTAAATGAACAAGAGTTGGACAGACTCAGGAACCTCAAATGCATAAACAGATAAAGGAACTTTTGCACAAGATGCTTTCAAACACATAGAATTGAGTGTATTAAGATCAGTACTTCTTGGAAACTTGAAACCTGCACATTGTACTTTGGATTTCATAATTGTGAAACACGTAATAGAGCAGAAGTTGCCATATCCTGTTCAGATGTACAGGATTGAGCAGCAGAAAAATGATTGTACTGCGCTGACTTCAAAGTCTTTAAACACCTTAGATGTTGGACTTGTTCTCAATTCTCAATTCAACCACAGTGTCTGCGGATTTAAACAACTCACACAGGCAGTTATGATAAGACAGTTATATCCGCTATTGCCCGAGTCACTATACTACCTGTCTTCATACATTTTGGAAGGCATGTTCAGCAAATCATAACTGAAAGGAATGTGAATTAAACAGAATAGAAATGGTCTTTGAAGGAAAATCCCCAAATGTAAAAAGCTACTGTTAAATTATAAACAAACTCATCACTGGTAAACTTTTCATGTGCAACTCTTCTACAAAAGCCTTTCTTCCTTTAATGACCTGAAATAGCTTGTGAATTATGAGCTCTAAACACTCTCTGTGTTTAATATTCCTGACAGTTTCATTTAGCCACCTGTTTGCATCCACCCTTTTCAAGACACGTAAAAAAAAAAGCTTAAAAAGTCCAAGTAGGTGATTCACTGATACTTTTTATTTCCTAGAAAAAAATATCATCTAAAGCTGTTTTGATCACAGGCCTTATTTTTCAGGCAGCTCCTGTTATTCTCACCAGTAAAGTTGCCTCAGTGCACCTGCCTTCCTGCATTTGGAAACTGTGCTCTGTAAACAAGTCGTGACAGTTTTTATTTATTTATTTTTTTTGGTGAAATGTTCATAACCAAATTCACAAATTCAAAAAAAGAACAGAAAAAAAAGAAGCAGTCTTAAAGGTCCAGTGATTACACCTCAGCACAGGCAACAAAAACCCCATTGGCCATGCATGAGGACACCAGATTCCTTCTCTAGTAATTGTAGTGTTACTTACAACATGTGCAACAAAGCCAACGGGATAGTGAGGGTCTCTCACTGACCGTCACACAAACGTGTAAAAAATCTAAATAATAAAATGGCCTGTGTGGGTGTGCAACAAGTGTCCAACGCTTTCAAACTTTGATATATTTTTTCTTGTCAAAATAGCCTTGTTCTGTCATCCGATTAGCCCAGGGAATGTAATTTCAGGCTCTTTTCCCAGTAACGACCGTCCTAGATGACCACCTAGACCACCACTTGTTGGCCTTTCGCCCTCTTCCGTTTTGTAAATTGTGTTTATGCACATTAGTATGTGCGGACTCCTGTCTGGGACTGGAGTCAGAGATGCCTTTGCCCATTTCTCAGTCCACCTCACGCCCTGATTGATTGGACCGGCACCCCATTCCTGTGCTCCAATCAAGCTGCAGCAATTTCCCGGTCACCTTCTTTAAAAATGCTGCCTCGCTGTCAGTCAGGGTGCCTGTTATTTAGTGTGAGCAGCTCAGCCCAAAGTGTTGTTCGATTCTGTATTCAACTGCTAGAGGTCAATTGTAATTTTGTCCTTTGTTCTTTTGTTGTCACTGAGACACTTGCTAGTTTTCGGAAGACCGGGCCAGGTTCACAATATTAAACTCATGCACACACACTTGTATGTTCTTAGTAAAAACACTAAAGGCACTGATCCTATTGCTGCTATTGTAATTTTAGTTTTCATTATCTCCTTTTTATTAACATTAGGTTTGTATTTCACTGAAACTTTATTTATTTATATATATTTGGGGAGCGGCTGTAGATCAGGTGGTGAGGCAGTCTGCATGGCAGTTGCCCCCATCGGTCTGTGAGTGTGTGTGTGAATGGGTGAATGGGAATCAACATTGTAAAGCGCTTTGGATAAAAGCTCTATATAAGTGACCATTTACCATTTACCATATTTAGCAGCACACACAGGCCCATCTTTCAATGGAGTTTACCTAGTTTATGTTCTTTGTAAACTGAACCGCCCCCAAGCAATAACTTGTTCATCAGGTTTTTGTGTTGCTTTCCTGTCCTCTTGCTGAACTGGGTTTCAACACTTTTAGATTGGAAAAAACGTTTTTTCCAACTTACAGCTTAAGACACAATCCTTGGTCTTAATCATATCCTTATACGTCTTTGTTTTGAAGTCCAATATTAGCAGAAACAGATCGTTTTTAAAGATTCCAAGGCCAAACATCTCTAACATATCAATATATATATGCTACAGACCTTCTTAAAAAAAGTACATGCTCTAATGCTTACTTAATCTTTTTATATGTTGTTGCACATTTCTGGATGAAGACTGTAGTTGTGGCAGAAATTAAAGTCGTCCTTCCCCAGAAAACATTCCACTCTCATTGCGTCCTGTATGTATTCACTGTATTCTGTGGAAAAGCACTCACGCTTTTCAGCGTTGTTTGTTCCCTCGCAGCCCTCACCTGAGGTTCATCAACCTGACCCTCATCTCAACACACGGTTTCCGTGGTGACTACGACTACGAGGACATCGGATTTCTGTCCACAAGGTGAGCAAATGTAACAATGTTGGTCTTGACAATGGAAATTCATGTCTTGGCATCTAACACTGATTGTTTAAATTGTTAGCTGTACAGTATCTTCATGCCGTGAGAATGTTAGATTATTTCGAATGGAATAAACTGAAGCTGTGAGTATTTCACAACCACATTAATATACTCTAGAACTTATGAGGATGTTTCCTATCAAGTATGTCAATATAATGTACAACGTTATACAAGTTGTTACCATACGAATCCCCAATTTGTAATGTAAGAAATCTTTTCTGGGGATTTTATTATTTTATTTGTATTTAGTAGGAGCAGTATTGAAAGCATGTTACAGAGTGTCTTCCCCTTTGTGTCCTGCAGTCATGCATACAGCACAAGAGACTTGGCACAGCTCCCTCTGCTTTCCTGTGTCAAAATGGTGACTGGGAAGATGGTGAGAATCAACAGGAAATCCAAATATGTCCTGGTATCTGGTTTTGGGAAGGTGCCCTATGATCACCTCATCCTCTGTACAGGGCTGCAGTACCAGGTAAGATAAGTCAGTACTCAAACTGCCGTAAATGCCTCCGTCTTTCTGAAAGCTGGACCTCATTGTTTCAATGTTTTTTACTGTGTCACGGGTACAGTAACAGGCAGGTTGCTTGGCTGGACCAAATGCAAAAACATAAGTCCAGTCCTTCAGTCCATGGAAATCCTACGTACAATCAAATGAACGAGAGATTTTTTTACATTCACATGGTTTAATATAAATTGATAACATTATTAAAAAACAGTTCATCTTACAAATTTAAGTCAGTCATCTTTAAATTATTATTGGGGCACAGCAGGGGTTCTTTTAAAGATCTCTCAGAGGGTTATTTATATGTGATGTAAATCCATTGCAGAAAAGTTTTATGAAGATCTTCACAGGTGGGTCTGAGGAGCCAGCCTCTGGGAAGAACTTTCAGATCCAACAGGGCTTTTATTTTTCTGATTTTTCTATTAAAATTCAACCACTTCTATGGGTCATATGGTAGATCGAGTCTCTAAATTCCCCCCCAATATTTTTATTCAGTTGGTGTTTTAATTTTGGGCTGTGCAAAGGTTTCAGCATGACTGCTGGCTTTATCATCTATGACTTTAGACTGAGGATTGAAATACTCGGTACTCTGTACTTCAGTTTGTACATTCTAACTACAAATAACAAAGTTGTAGTATTCACTCTGCTATGCTGTTGTATGTACCATCTGCCTGATGTAATTGTCTACTTGTGTCCTGTGGTGCTGTAGGTACCATGTCCCACTGGTGTAGATCTGAGCCAGCCAGTCACAAACAGCCAGCTGCAGGCTCAGTCCTCTCATCGCAGATACACTGGGCCTGTCCCCTCCAACCTCTTCACCCTCAATGACCTCCATGACTGCATGACTGCTCGCCAGTGGCTGTGTGCCAACATTTTGGAGCTGGAGGGTAAGTAAACCCCCCCCCCCGACACACTCACACAGCCTAAAATTAATCTGTAGTAGTATGTCATTACTCAGGCAGTCAGCACTGAAGTGCCCCAGAATAATTAGCAGCTAATTAGCTGCAGAGAAATCTTTCATCTCTGTGAATCAGGTCGGCCTCTTCCATCCATTTTCCATTATCATATCACTTTCTGAGAGCCAGGCTTTTTAGAGCAGCAGAAAATACACAGTGTCATTAAGCAAAATTAATCTGCTCTCCGAAGGAATTGTGCCGCGATCTGGAGTGAGGCTTTTATACATACTAATTAGTTGATCCCAATCATAAAAGCAAACCATTAATAAATGCAAATTGCAGTGACACAGTCCTGCAGATATTGTTTATTTCCATATTTTAATAATCACAAAAGGAAACAAAGTGATTGTAAATTTGGTTATAGAACAACAGCAGAGTGTAGTTGTGTTTCTTAAAACGAGCTATGCGGGACAAAATAAATTTGGATGTAGAGTTAGTACATTCTGAGTTGTTCTGACTAGTGTCAACTTCAAGGTGTTTGGCTCCTATATTTCAATCTGCTCGTAAATATATAAAAATCACTAATTTAGTAAATTTGCTTGACATCACATTATCAAACGTCACTCAGTTTGATTTGGACTATTTTCAGCAGCGGATTAATCTACTTTGTGGCAGCAGGGTGGTGTATGTGGGACTGAGTTAAAATAAATGACAGCGTGTGTTCATGGTAATGAAGAAACACGTCACACAGCACAGCAGCGCGACTCCTTGATGTGTTCTCATTATTTATTTAACAGTAGAGCTCGAAGGTTCAGCCAGCAATAAAAGATTTGCAGACGTTTCAGCTAATTCAGAATTGTCAGCCCACCTTGTCCCAAACTGTCTTTGGCTGCTAGTCTGTTCTGGACAAGTGGCTAAGTTTGACTAGCTCTTCGTCAAAGGTAAACTTTAAGACAGAGCAGTCATTTAGTTCTGAATGAATCACAAATACACCTATGGTCAATATTTACATATTGATATTTTATGAGAAATAGGCTGGTTTTGGTTTATTGAGATTAGATATTCAGTTATGCTTCAGTTATACTGCTATTATATTATACTGCTTGATCTTGTATTACATCACACAACGCATTGCTGTTTTGATTTAATACTGAATACATACATAAAGGACTCGGATTAGATGAACCAACATGCCCTTTACTGACTTCCACAAATAGAAATTAGTAGATAGTTATTTTAAAAAATGCTTAGGAAAACATATAGAACAACACAGATAACAAATAATGAGCACTGACTTCCATAACAATAGTTTCTATCATAACAGTAGTTAAAAATTGTTAAAAAAGTTAAAACTCAACAACATCTTGATACTTATTTTAGGCATATATGCTTATCTTAGAAATAGACAATTATGCATAAAGCCTACCCTTCATTTGCGAAATCATTTGCATTTTTCTGAATATATCTTATCTTTGGCAGTTCTAGTAATACTTGCAGTAGTAAAAACGTGAAGTGACCAGCAGAATATATATTTAGTGGTCACAGTGAAGAAGCATGTTGTCCTGATGGCCACAATAGCTCAGAAGCAACAGCGCTCCACCTTTTCAGCACCATGGACAGAGACATTACACTAGTCCAGCTTCCACTTTACCGTCTGCTTTTATCACTTCTGGCTTTTCTATTTGGTGTTTTCCGTTTCGGGGGCTGAGATGTATCTGCATTTCTTTGACCTTTTTGTCCATAGCTGGTTGTTATTATTTAGAACGGTTTCTTCTTCCAATTGAATGCTGCATGCAGTCATAGTGTAAAATAAAAATGTAATTTAGACTAATTTTAAAGTGTGAAAATAACAAAAGTCACTCTAAGTAACAACACAACTACCATTAAACGCATCTACTACATAACACGAAGTTTGTGCTCCTTCATAGCTAAGTTTGATTTTTATCTGCCAATTCCCACTGTATTTTTTATATATATTGTTTCTTTGTTCAGTGTTTCTGACTTGTTTGTTTTTTATTTAGTTTCCTTCATTTAGGAACATCCAAATTATACTGTGCATTTAAATGTATGGATTCTGTTATAAACAAAAGATCAAGGTTGATGCCACTACCGTGATGGCACTTGAGGTTATTCCTTTCATTGAACAAACACCTGCAACATTTTCATCAGAAAGTGAACAATGTCTTCACTTTTCTTGGCGACCTTGAAATAGATGATGTGAGAACACAATCGGTCACACCTTAAACTGGATGATGACTGCATATGACTGCCTTCAACCACAGGGTGGGACGGGGCGGACAACGTTGAAGAAGCTGTGTCAGAAAACATCCAATAGCATGAAACTTGCTGCTGATGGTTGTGTAGTGGACAAGATGCCATGAGGCTATGGGATTAATGTGGAGAAGGACTGATTTTTGAATTAACACATAGAAATCTAATTCATGTTTCGGAATTGGAGATTTGATTTATAATCACGATCGCAAACGCATAGACTGACAACAGATTAAACTTAGCTGATGATGAAATCCTATTAATTAGCGATTTGTCTTGCTGCCATGCTGCTTTTTAAAATGTAACATAGCCATCGAACAATGAAAGGGACACAAACACTCGGTCATTAAACACAAGCATACATGCTTCTCTGAACTGCCTGCTCCAAAGTGAGGATTGACTCATTCAGATGTTCGGATTTACATTTTAGTTTCTCCCTTTTCTTCGTGCGTCTCTGTTTTGTTGTTCAGGAATCTGAGGCCTGCTTCTAAAACATGTCATTATCCCTGCATGTCTTCTTCCCAGACTGCTCGACCAAGCTATTGTTTGTTGGAGAATCTTGGTTTGAAAAAGGGGAAATAATTTGTGTTATGCCTGTGTAGTGAAGAGCTCTTTTGCTGTGCTCGCTGCCGTGCTTGACGGTCGCCATTCAGTTCCTCTACATCGCAGCGTGTTTGTCTGTGGAATATTGTTTTAGAGAAAACACCTGCTGTGCTGACAGTCGTAACAACACAAGTACTGAAGGTCGGAAACTGAATTTAAAATAAATGGGTCTTTTTCAACTAAAGTGTCATAGATGTGGTGAATAGTTTCACAAGTCTGTCATTTATAAACTTATGACTGTAACTGCCTGTTCTTAATTGTCAATTTCTGGTATGTGTTTGACTTAAGTCTTATTTTGGAAAATGACTGGAGCCACAGTATGAAATGATAATTGTAACATCCCTTTGGTTTTCCAGAGGATGCTATTGTCTACGGAAACAACACTGATGTCTACACCACTGTGGAAACCTTACTCACCCTGGGCATTCGTGGATCTCGCATTCATCTAGTTCTTCCACCTCCTGATCCTGGTGTCTCCCACTTCAGTGATTCCAACGTGGAGAATGCTGTGGCTGCAGCTATGGAGAAGGCTGAGGTCAAGGTCCACCATAACTGCCTGCTGGCCCAGATGAACAACGGCGAACACTGCGACCCCCTCACATTAGTGACATTCACTACTGATGCCGAGCCCCTCCATCTCCAGTGTGGAGTAAGTCTTCTTACACCTGCCACCGCTTTATAATCCCCTGGATGAGTTCACTGCTCACCCAGCCAGTTATTAGTTTCTACAAAAGTTGTTCACCAACAATGGTGGGTTAGGGGCCAAGGTGTCTGCTAGAGCTGAAAAAGCTTGACTGGCTGAATTCAGCAGCTTGTGGCTGTTAGTTGGATGTTAATTTGCTTCCTGGAAGCAGACTGTGTTTGTCAAGCACACAATGATTTTGGTGTGTTTCCCATTTTCATTGTTTCAGACAGTTGTGCATTCTGGTGTCTGGTTATGCCTGTGTTACTGTGAGACAAAGCAGGTTCCAGAATATTCACAAAGTTGGTTTTAGGAAGGTTTATTCAGGGCAGAAACTGTCGAGCCATGTGTTAAAACTCATTGAAATGTTTCCCTGAGTAGTAAATGTAAATAATTGTAAAGGCCAATATACGTAGGAAACATTTTTAGATGCGGTTTGCATATTCGTGACTTGAATTTCCCTTTCTTGGCAGAGGGTTCCAGACTGTAAGACAGGAAATATGGGAAAATGGTAAAAGAGGGTTGGACACGCATCAAATGTCTCCGGCCGGAACCAAACGGAGATGCTACAGTTTTATGGCAAGAGTCCCTCCAGAATACTATTTTATCAAACGTAGCGATATCTACTGACTCTACGCATGGCGACCACGTCAACCTTGGAAAATTAGGCGTAGCAGTGACTATTTAAAGGTGGTGGATGGAGATTGAGATGGTTTGGACAGAGACACTCCTGAACTCTGTTTCCACTCTTTATTGTAAGGTTAACTGTAGCTTCATCCATGACAGAGTGGTAGCATCTGAGCCAGTCCTCGCTATAACAAGGAAAACCCTGCTGGACAAAGATAAAATGTGGTTTGATGAGTGCAAATACGCCATATTGTCCCACTAGCACTCAGTCTGGGCAGAATTCATAATACACAGAAGACATACTGATTATGTGTTTTGTATCACAGGTATTTATCAACCTCTCCAATAAAGGAGTCGACTATGATGCCTTCAAGAGCATCAACAATTCCTTCCTGGTCTTCGATAGCAGGCTGATCATAAATGCAACTTTCCACACCAGCGATTCAGCTATTTATGGTGCCGGGCCTCTCACCAAATTCTCCCACCACTACCACTCAGATGAGTGGTCACATGCCAACTTCAACTCCAAGGAAGTGGGCCAAGACCTGGCGGCCATGTTCCTGCTCCTCTTTGACCCAACTCTTGAGTGCCCAGATGATCCTCCTCCTGAAATGGATCATCTTGTGCCGCTGTACAAACAGGCCAAGATTCAAGGTCGGATTTCCAGTTTTTCTTATTTTCGTCTGTAAAAAATATGTTTTATCATTTTCAGCTGTTGGTCTGGTAGTTCTGGGCTTTATACACCCACCATCCACCTCAACCAGCTCCCTGAAACTCTCCGTTTATTCAAAAACTACGTTTCCTCGGAAAATCCTCCACTGATTGCAAACTCATGTTTGCAATTTGTTTGCATGGAAACATCATTTTAAGGAGACCGGGTTGCATTCACAGCTGCAATATTTTACATTTTGTTTTAGTACTGTTTGGTTATTGATTTTTCTGGTGAGTAAAAATGGGCCCACGAAGTCAATGAAACGTTGTTGCCTAATGTGTTAAGCCCTTAGTTTCGTTTCAGTTAAAACGTATGAGTCAGAATTACCCAGTTCAGTTTCACGTTTGTCCAAACGTGAACTGAACGGCCCAAAGTCTGGCTTTTATCAAAGAAGCAGATGTTTGTAACAGTTGTCCTTCTCTTGTAGCAATGACTCAACCGTCAGTTCCACGTAAAACTTGAAGTGCTCCAACTACGACTTGTGTCATCGTGTCTGGATGTGACTCAGAAACCAAAACCTCATACCGTTTCACTAGCATTTGAGCCTCGCTGCCATCTTATTCAATTTCCAAAACACATTCAAATTCGAATTTTCCAACATTTGGTAGGTTTATGATGAAACACAAAATTCCTTCACATTCATCGAGCGATCTCTGGTTTCCATACATTCAGGTTCCGTCAGTTTTGCCTCAGTACATGGATCCCTCTTTATGTCCATCCATGTTGTTGTCTGCTTTTATCCGAGAGAATTTGCGCTGCCACTGTTTTTCTCATTCTGCTTTTGTGAAACGTTTTACAGTCTTTCACCCACCCGCCCACCGCAGATGTTACTGTAGCAGACACTCAAACAGAAGCACAGCGTAACAATGGCACATTGTGCAGCGGCGTATTCACACAGCAAACCAAGGCCATTCCACAGGTTACATAAACACAACAGCCACTCGGCTTCGCCCTTCTCACAGCGATGAAACACACATGAACTTTTCAGAGGATTTCAATGCTCAGGGAGAGCAGAGATGCTAGATCAGCGCCTGCTTTCTAAGTTCATTGCCTCAGCTCTGTTTTCCCGTGTGGGTGGATAGTAACAGTGAAAAGCATGTGATGTTGTTTGTCCTAGTTTAGGTGCCAGTGCATGTTTGAGACCTGAAACTAGGTTTATGTCAATATACTTGTCATAGAAGCACCTTCTCTTGACATGGACCTCAGGATTAGTTGTTTGACTAAGATATTTTGTGAAGTTTGCTCTTTGTTAACTATTTATGTAATTATTCATGCAGTCTACAAAAAGTCTGTAGACAGTAAACAAATACTGTATAAGATGATGTCTTCAAATTCTTTCTTTTGTCTGAGCAACAGTTAAAATACAAAACATAAATTCAGCAACTCGACCCTAAAAAAACGGATGTTTTTGCCAATAAAAAAACTTACTGATTGACGGTTGACCCGCTGATTAAAGTGGAACTTTGACAATTTTCAAGTTGGTTTCCTATGGTCTTAGTTTGGGGAGAATATATACATCAGTACTATTAAAGTATTAAAACATCTCTCAGCTTCTAGCTGAAAAACTGATGGTATGACAATTTAAGTTAGACAAGGTGACAGCTCTCCACTGTCAGAGCAGCCAGATTGAAAACTGAGACAACGTCATCTGGAGTTTTTAGCGAAGAGCAGAAAGAAATTGAACATAAGAGAAGGGAGAGAGACGTTTGATGCCATTGCTATAGTCCTCAAGCTAGACTCACAGGAAACAAGTAAAAACAATGAGCGAAGTTTCCTACTTCACATCCACATCTCCACTCATGGAGATGTGGATTACTTATTACTCTGTGAATTACAATATATGAACTACATCATGTAACCTTCATGTGTTCTTCCTTAGGTGGAAAGTTACCTGGAGGATATAACTATCTGCACTTTACCAAACCATGTGCTACCAACTTGACAGGTCCTGCTCTTAAACAGGTCCGTTTGTGCTGCTCGACATACCAGTGTTGAGGTTTCTCTCCTGCATTATCTGCTTGAAACCGAAGGTTTATTTTCATTATATTTCTTTTCACTTTCCTGAACCGAACCACATGTACAAAAAAAAAAAACCCCATCACAGGCCAACAGAAAGTTATACAAATGGAAATTTACAGAAATAGACACTTCATACAACTGGGAATTAATTTAAGGATAATAAATAAATATAACAACCACTGCCCTGTGCTGCGTTCTGCCTGAGGTTTATTCCATTACAGGCCGTTTTTCTTCTCCCCCGTCGCCTTACTGTTTGCTAAATGAGGATTTGTTGGGTTTTCTCTATAGATCCGTGTTGTCCTGACTTTTTCATGTGAAGTGCCTTGAGATGTTTTTTCTTTTTTCGTTAATTGACATGATATAAATTAGGCCAAATTAACAAGGAAGGCGATATTTTAACGGTCTTGTTACGTAGCTGCCGTCCATCTTTCTACAATATCTTCAGCGTTAATGCAGTACAACATCATGAAGTTATGACAAATATCATATTGAAAGGACATGAAAATGAATTGAATTACCGACGTTTCCTGTCCCTCTCTGTGTGTCGATCCATGCACAGTTGCAGGACAGAGGGATCGTGACCGGATGCGTGGAGACCGGGGACTACTTCTCTTTGCAACTCGACTGCAACGAGCTGGTGGAGACGCTCACCTGTTTCTCCCTGAAACCGTTCCCTGTCTCCAATTACCTGAGTCTGTACGGGAAACACCAGCTGCTGCTGGGCCAACTGTTGACTCACTACCATCAGGGCCTGATTCACGACCTGTACAGGTGGGCCAAAGACTGCTACTGCAGCACAGACGGATAGTTCCCTTATAAATCCATCACAGAGGGTTTTAGGGAAGTGAAGGTGAGCACACCTGCCTCACAGTGCAACAGTGCACAAAACTACAGTGAAGTAAAGTAATTCAAAGCTGAAGAGGGAGGTCAGTTGAAATCACATTTTACCTTTCACCTCTCAGTTACATTTGACCAACCTGGGTGTCTGCAGTCTGTCAGCAATGCGGTGAAATGATGGCGCAAACTATGAAAAAGGTGCAAAAATAGAATATTCGTTTAACTACCGTGTCTGCATTTTTATTCCCTCTGTGTACGAAATTCAAACACACTCTAGAAAGCATAATAAATCTCTCAGTAAATATGAACTACAGTTCTTCATTTGAAAAATGACCTACTGAATAATACATCACACACTTCTAACAGTTTTCTATAATGTGTTTTACTGATGTCTTTCATTTGCATCAATAATGCATGAAGTAAACAAACCGCAAACAGACTGCGTTCAGCACAATAGAGCTGCACAAATGAGCAGTTTGGTGAAGCATACGATGACTGGGTTTTAGTTTGACGACAACAAAGCTTCGCCAAACCGAAATGTTCTGCTCTGCAGTGCAGTGTTTTGTGCCGTGTTTCTGTTGTTTTGTCTTGCCTGTGTATGGGCATTATTAGATTTAGTGCACTGTCAATCATTGTACAAGAATACATGTTGCTGTTTGTCAGTGTCTGATGTCGGCTTTTGGTACAAAAACATGGCATGTGGTTTTTAAAAGTAGCAGTTTTATAACCAATTTCTGTGTAAGCAAATTAAGCCACTTTCCCTGAAACAGTTTACGTCAAAGAGGGAATGTTTCCAGCGAGCGGCAGCTAGTGAAGCCGACCATCCGTCGTCTTTGGACTAATGACCTCACATGTCAAAGTTACGTGGAAGAGGTCTGAACAGGCAAAACAGATTTAGGCCTTTAGTGTCCTTTGTCCTCCTACTGTCTGTGTGTTTGCTGGTGTGATTTTGCAGTGTGTTTGTCAAACAGTGGGTGACCTGCTTCTGAGGTTTCAACCCAAATGACCCCCAGACATGGTCCACTATTGTCCCTCGCCTCCTAATCTGTTTGTGCAGCTCCTCAATCTGTCTTTGTGGCCGTTTGAGGACGAGACAAAGCCAGAGCCTCCCCGCTGCAGAGGCTGATTTCTGGTCATGCCACTCACTCAGCTGACTCATAAAGTCATTGTGGGGACTTATGGAGCAGCATGAGCCGTTAAAATAATTGATTGCTTGTGTGGCAGGGGGGTTAGGGGGGGTTATTCAGTAACCACCAGTTTGTGAAGCTTCTGGTGTGTGTGTGTGTGTGTGTGTGTGTGTGTGCATGTGGTTCCTTCAAGGTTTTATTTAAAGGGTCAGGTCACCCAGTGTAAGACTGCTGATCAAAATCACCATCCTGACGTTTGTCCCAACATTTCAGTAGCACCACACAGAAAGTCAAGGCCTCACCAAAGACATTAGGGGCCGTGACAGTCTTGCACTAAAATTCATGGCGGGAACATATCTTCCAAAGATTTTGCTCATTATCCTGGTTTGATGGTTGAAATTTCACAAAAAAAGAAATAGGAAAGTAAGCTGTAGAACTCTCTGCTCTACAGTTGAGTATAAACGTTTGCACCCCGTCACACTGAAATATTATAAAGGGTAAAACATTTTGTTCATAATATTTGTTACACGTTTGAGTAGAAAAAAATGAGGGTATGAAAAGGAAACAATAAATGATCAATGCAATTTGTATGAAATGTTATACTGATGAAAGTAAATCTTTTTTACTCGTTTTTTTTTTTTGCCATGTTACTGTAAGGGCCACTCGTCTGTGTGCACACATTGTGATAGAACAGTAAAACCAACTGTCGTTCTCCTGCAGTTTCTTCAGGCAGAGCTGGAGTTTGGCCGTGTACCATGACAGATTCTCCGACTTTGAGCAGGAGCTTCTTGACATAATCTTCCCTGAACCAAAGGTTTGTGGTTTCATTTCCGGGCTGCATCTGAAATCTTTCCTTCATTCACTTGTTCTCTCTGTTACCACAGTAGTGTTTACTGCCCACTACTAGAGCTGCTGACTGGTAACTTCCTCATCTGGTTTTACAGATCTGTCTATATTAATATTCAGACACCAAATAATGTTGAAAAGTAAGGATGACCTGATTAGTTATTTACTTTGGATCTGTTACAATCTGATGCCTGTAATAATAAACATCAGCAGACGCGGGTTCTTAAATGAACATTTACTATAGATAATTACAGTCTGACACATTGTATTTTTCAGTGTCTACTCGATCTAAACGTGTCAAAAATGTTTAAGAGGCTAAAAAAGGTTAGAATTCAAAAAATGTAGTTTATTGGCCTAAATTTGCTTAAGTGGTAAAGAGCCTTGGTCAGTCGTGTTTAGAAGCTTTAAGAGCTGGAATCAATTCAAAAGCAGGACATTAAAACTAAAAAAGCTCCTTAAAGCTCCTCCTCATTTTCTTTCTTTTCTTCAATTTCCTTCTTTTTTTTCCCAAGCTAAAAGTCCAAACTGTTATTCATGTACCTTTCCCCTCGTTTCCATGCAGGACGGTGAATCGAAGCAGGGCGAGATGGAGGACGACTCCGACGTCCTTCCAGTGAACCCATTACAAGATGCTCACAGTCGAGCGGCTCTGAGAAGCAGCACTGTGAAATATCTGACCTACAACCGAAACCTGCTGCCCATGTTCGCCCGCCCAGGACAGTTGTGGCACATGTGACACGAACGAGCTACCAAACTCTGCAATATGCAAAAAGCTGCTGAAAGCAGAACAGTTCCACGCCGTCCCATCCACCCAAATCTACTAGAAACAAAACCTCCTTTCTGCTCTTTCTTGCACTTGTGTCTCATTTTTGCTGCCGTGTTCCTCACTTGTGAGTTGCTCTGAGTGAAAGCATCTGCTAAATGTAAATGTGACATGATGTTACCATGTACGTGAACAGCAGAGTAAAGAACATCTGAAACACACTCTCTTCTTAAAATGGTGCAGTCATCTAAAACGTGCCCTGTGGACTTTCTTCTCTTGCCGTTGGTGCCACTTTGCTGTGCTTGTGTAGTGTAGGTGTAATTTGATAGTTTTACTCCGTAAAGTCTTTCCAGGTGTTGGGGGATACATTTACTGATTATGTCTGTGTCAGTGACCCTATGACAAAAAAAACACAAACCACACAGTTGTGACGTCTCTGCTGGTGTTGCATTGCTCATTTGTTGCAGTTTTAACTCCTCTGCATCATTTGGCGTCTGATTGTCATTTTGTGAGTCTTCGTGGTCGTAGATCAGCCTCTGCAGTTGTTTTCCATCATGTTGGGTGTGTTTGTGGTCACTTTTTGCATTTTGCATCCACATCTGGTCACTTTACTGCTCTTTAGGGGACTTTGGCTTGTCCCTGCAGATGTTTTCCATCGGATTGTTAGGCAGATATATGAGCATTTTGATCATATATTTTGATCATATATACCAGGAAGGCCCCTGGACATGTGCTGCATTAGATATGTGTATCAGGCACTTTTACTACATTTCTGTAGAAATCGACTGTAGCAATAATATTTGAAGAGAAATCCCTTTAATTTAAAAAGGCTTGTTTTTTCTTACAATTCGTTATAAAAGTGACTTGTGTGAAATGTTCATGCAAACATAAACGTGACTTTCAACCTTCGAAACCCCTTCCTCATGTTGATCAGGAAAAACTATGCGACTTCATGATGTTCCCACCATCAACATCTCCTTGTGCACCAACTGTATGTGTGAGTATGAACTCTCAGCCCAGTGACTCTGCAGCAGCGTGACCAATCACACAGGCCCGTATAGCGGCTGCAGATGAAAGTGGATGTGTGGCTTTTTGGGGGAGGAGGAGGGTGTCACTTTACAGCTGTATGCAAATGAGGCTGAGCTGAAGCCTGCAGGGAAAATAACCACACACACACACACACACACACACACACACACACACACACACACGACAACATATGTCTACACCTACAAAAAACCCGCAGGCAGATAAAACAGTACAAATTCATACAAGTCTAATTCATAATTCTGTAATTATACAGCACTTGCAGTAATTTAGTCTCCAGTAACTTTTCTCTAATTGTTCATTGTTCTACTGTTGTACTTTTTAGTGTCTCTACGTAAAAAAGTTCAGTGCTTTTAGGTTATTGGTCCCTTTTAAATCCCCTACATATTTATGCCAACTCAATAACTCTTAGAGGAATTTGTGTGGTGCTCAGTTTGGAATCATTCCCATTACAGCGTGTTACTGACCGGATTTGTCCAGCGTCTGTGTCAAAACTCTTTAGGTGGAAGTTGACACTGCTTTTTAAATGAATGATGTGTGTTGATGCTGCAGGATTTATGTATAGTAAGAACTTTGTTTTGTTCTTACAAGGACCAGGCTCGAATCTGTCGGATTTCATACATCATATTTTCCGAACTATTATCAACTCTGCATTTTGTCTTTACAGGTCATTGTTGTCCGTTTATGTTGCTCCAAACTGTTTGTTTTCATTACAGGTTGTATTTCCTTGAATGTCCCATAGATTCCTGTTGAATTGTATTAACTAGAATCAAAGAGAAACTAACAACCTAAGATTGGAAGCTTGCACTTTTTTTTTTTTTAAGAGAAAATGAATCACATTTGTTAATAGTTATCGATCAGATTTCAGCTCTGGTTTCACACCGACAGTCAAACTGGTCAAATCAATGAATCTAATTGTGAGCTCAACTGCACATCAAGTCAAACCTGCTGCTTTCCAAACGTCTTTAACCTCCACATCCTGATTCATGCGTGCGCACAAACCACCACCCCACTAATTAATTTAAACGTTAAACGTGGCTCCTGGAGCTTAGCAGAACCAGGTGGCGCATCCCATCGGTCAGACTCATTTTCGCACTGACCTGCAGGAATTGGGTTTGATGTGTTTTAACTCGTAGATAATCTCGGTTTGCCCCATTTCGGGACACAGAAAGAGCGCACTGATTGCGCACAGCACGCGCCGGCGGTATCTGGGGGCCAGATTGCTTCTGGGGGCCCCCGCTTCTTCTCCTCCTGTTTTTTTTTTTTTTCCAACTGTGCAATTTCCTTTTCAATCACGGCGGGTCTACAGCTTGCACAAGCGCTGCCATTGTGATGCAAAGCAGGAAACCCTCCTCTCGCTATTAATTATGTATGCGTAAAATGACGGATTCATATGTCCGGAGTTAACTGTCACGCCAGCGCACAGGCTGCAGGGCCACGGTGGTTTGTTCTTTGGTTATTTGGCCAAATTTAATCCCATTGCTGTAAAACTGCTTTACAAATCAGTTTTTGGCCGTTCTGTCTGTGGATGTCTTACATTCTGGAATATGGACTCAAGTGTTTGAGCGGCCCCGTAAACCCGTTTTTGTCAGCGGTGTGGAGCTGGTTTGGTTCCACTTTTCCTGTTACTGTTATATTTTTTACTGTCACCTCCTATTGACGCCGTTGTGTGCACGGATGTCTCCCTTTTGGACAAATCCAAACCCCCACTATAGCCAAAGGAGACACACAAAGCCGAGGCACGTGTAGATTTCTTTACAAACTCATCAGACCGTAAAAGCAGGAGGCTCCTGGCGTGTGCCCGGGTCGAGACGGGGAGGAGGGTGTGTGCGTGTGTGTGTGTGTGTGTGTGTGTGTGTGTGTGTGTGAGGGAGTGGTGAAACACAATAAAACCCTCAGGTACATCTGCTTTGCAATCTGCAAATCCTCCCTCCATCACCACCGCCCCTTGCTCCTTTCCATCAGCCTCTCCATCCTCCCACACCCACTCCCCAAATCCACAGGGTCCTCAGCTCCTTCTGATTGGTTGGGGATGAGACAACAAGAGGGGACGTGGACAATGTCATCATGTCGCCTTAAAAAGAGTGCAGCTATGTTGTGGTGAAAGCACCTCGGGAGGATCAGGACAGAGGATCAGTAGCAGGAGCGAACAAACGCAAAAAAAGGCGCATCAGATGTTTGTGTCCGCGAGCAGCTGAAAGTGGATTTGTTCTCCCCGCAGCAGCGTCCAAAGTGCCTTCAGCTCTCCGTCCAGCGCGAACATGCCGAAAGGATTTTTGGTGAAAAGGAACAAAAAAACCATCCCGGTGTCCTACCGGGTTCGGTCTGACGAGGTGGAAGCGGAGCAAGCAGCGGCTGATGCGCTGCCGCTTCAACCGTCCTCCTCCTCCTCATCCTCCTCCTCTTCGCCGCTTGCCTCCGTCCCAGCGTGCGCACAGACGCCCACCTGCGGGGCGGCGGCCACGGCTCCAGAGCAGGACGCCAAACCCGTGCAATTTGGGAACCCGGAGGCGGTGTACCAGCCGCTCTACAGCCCCACCCGCCCCGTCAGCCGGGACCAGGACCGCTCCTACTTCGACAGACGCTTCAACCTCGGATCACCGGTTTCCGCGGAGTCTTTCCCCACACCAGCAGCGCTCACCGCCTTGGATCACCCTTTCGCCCCGGTTGATCTGAAAATCGGCTCCAGCAACAGCAGCCGCACGGACACCAGCGACGCATCCACCGGGACGCTTCCCACCGCCGCGACCAAGCGGCCGTCCAGCGACACCGAGCGCAAAGGCAAACCGCCGTCCAAGAAAACCAAAGCTATCCGGAAGCTGCACTTTGAGGATGATGTCACTACATCTCCGGTTCTCGGGCTCAAAATTAAAGAGGCGCCGGTGGACCAGAAGCCTGCCAGACCGCAGCCCTCCGGGGGTGACAACCACCCGCTGGGCGAGTTCGTCTGCCAGCTGTGCCGGGAGGCGTACGCTGACCCGTTCGCTCTGGCGCAGCACAAGTGCTCCAGGATCGTCAGGGTTGAGTACAGGTGTCCCGAGTGCGACAAGGTGTTCAGCTGCCCGGCCAACCTCGCCTCGCACCGGCGGTGGCACAAGCCGAAGCCACAGAGCGCCGCGCAAAACTTGGGCGACAAGGTGGGCTCCTCCGGTAAGACAAGCCCGGATGAGGCGAAGGATTCTAGTGACAGGGACACACCCAGTCCCGGGCCGTCCGAGTCCGGCTCAGAGGAAGGGCTGTATGATTGTACTCACTGTGGGAAAAGGTTTAAACGCCAAGCGTACCTGCGGAAGCACCTGGCGTCACAGCACAGCTCCTCCAAACCGGCGGCGGCCGAGGAGGACGCGCCGGGCTGCGAGCAGAGCGCGGCGCCGCTCAACCTGAGCTCCTCCACCTGCCACCTGTGCCCAGTCTGCGGGGAGAGCTTCAGCAACAGGGGCAGCCAAGAGCGGCACATCCGCCTGCTGCACTCCTCGCAGGTCTACCCGTGCAAATACTGCCCCGCCATCTTCTACAGCTCCCCGGGACTCACCAGACACATCAACAAATGCCACCCGTCCGAGAACCGGCAGGTGATCCTGCTGCAGATGCCGCTCCGTCCCGCCTGCTGATTCAGGACTCTGGACCACATACAGAGGCTTGTTTGTCAGAGGATTCGAGGGTTGTACTGCAAAAATATTTGTAGTTTGAAGTATTTACTTTACGTTTGTGCACCTGAGACTTTCTCCCAATCAAGTAAAACAAGGTGCAACTGACCGACTTCAATGTTGCTGTGAGAGACTTTCTGCTTTTCTGTTCATTATTTGGTCCACAATCAATTTCAACCCAAATCAACCAACTGAAGTCAGTTTTTTGGGGGAATGATCTGTTTTCGTCTCTAAAGTTAGTTGCAGAGGAATCGCTGCGTGTACTTGCAAAGGTTGACAGCTTTTCACACACAGAGAGAGATTAGATGATATTTTTGCAGTGCGGCTCCTTCCGCAAACAGAAAATATCCCAACGAAGTGTAAAAAATGATTCACATGTCCCCGTTTTTAGAGGTCGGAGGTCAGCTGCTCACCTGCAGCAGGCAGGGATTCAGTGCCTTGCCTTAAGGACACATCAGCAGGTTCTGGGTGTGTGCCTGTGTTTGAAACCCCCCCCCCCCCCCCCCCCCCCAACCCAACCCCAACCCTTCCCACCCCATTAAAGGATCTTTGACGTCACGTTGCAAACTCTTAAAAAGCGTTAGACTGTTAATTTATTTTTCTAGCATCGCTGCACAAGTGCTATTAGCTTCTAGACCTAAGAGAGGGGACGACCTGTAGCCGACGAAAACCAGACTTCACAGGCCTGAACAGACCTTATGTCATCACTCTGATTAGCTTTAACATAGCTTGTGGATCTGTGGATCAGTAGCTGTTGCCTAAAAACACAAGTAAAAACTAGCGTAGCCGTTAATGCCTTTGGATTAGAAAACTCCTGCTGTAAAACTGCCTTAAACGATCTGACTGTCTTTCTGATCACTTATCACTGGCTGGGTGTCATATGATTTTTCTACAGAGCCTTCTGTATTACAACTATACAGTATAATTCACTTTTTTCTGCTATTTATTTATGTACGTATTAAATTATTTGTGTAAGTTATTGCTCTGTGTTGTCAAACCTGTGATCTGTTGCTGTGTTTTCTCCCAATGTTCCTTTAAGTTATTTGGTGTGTTCGAGTGATTATAGCAATCAGTGAGTTTTATCAGCCGCTCCTGCACTCAATGCAATCATAATTTAAAAAAAAACTATTTTTTCATTTTATGTTGGTTTGGTTGTAAAACCTTAGCTCTTATCAAACTGCTTTGGATGTTTCTGCAGTATTTTGCTAAATGTCCAAAAATGAATAAAAAACCAAAATGAGAAACAGATTTTGTTTTCCACCGTGTGTTTTGTCTTTACAAGTGAACATCAGGCTGAAATCTTATGTACTTGAGTGCTCCCATGTTTTGTACATGAATAAAATCCTTTGAATTGATACGAATAACGAATGATCCCGATTACCTTCCTGCTACAATCCTCCCAACCAAGGTGGCCGTTGGTGGCTGGGCGGGGCCACACCTGGTGGGGTGGGATTCCAACGCGCCGCCTTCTGCATCCCAACCCCATGCTCTCCCACTGAGCCACCAGGCCCCCACTGCTTTAACACGAAAGACAAACCTCTTAAAAAAAACACCAAAAACTGTGTAAAACTCAGATTATGAAGTAATAAGAATCTAACAATGCTTTCAGCACAATTTATCAGCAGGTATCTTTACTTTTGATACTTCTTTTCCACAGTCGTTAAACCCCTGGAAGCAGCTGGATGTGAACGTATTCACGCTGCGGATGTCACATTTCTGATTCCAACAAAGTTTCTATTTCTCTAATACTTTTATTTTTGTCCCACCAACTCTGATAAATCAGCTCCTGACAACTGACACAACTTGAGGTATTTGTCAAGTAAGTTAACAGCAAGTCGTTAAGTCAATAACTCCTACATTTCAAGTAAAAAACATTTTTATTTTTATTTTATTTTACATAAATTCAAACTTTTAAAATATATTCTCATGTTTGAGAAGCTGGAAACATGAAAATTTAGTTGTTTCACACGTTGTAAAACAGTTGGCATTTTTATTTTCAGTCAATTGACAGAAAATGGATTGAAATCACTTCCAGCTGCAAGTAGAATGAAAATACTCAAGGTGCAAGAATTTTTTTGGCACTAAATGCACTTATTGTCCACCACTGTCCATTTAATCTTTGTTCTGTTTATGAGTTGAAATAAAGTTGGAGAAAATTAGAGGCGACAGAAAGGGACTCGAACAGTTTAATATCAGAAAATGGGTCAAACTGAGCTGAAATGCAAACAACACAACACATTTCGCACAAATCACGGACACTCGAAATCAGTCCACATTAATAATTCAACATGTGCATCAGCTGAAAAGCTGCTGATGGGGGTCCGACCAGTGCCAGTGGTGCAAACGTACGGATGTTCGAGCGTGATCATTAATAAAACATTTAAAAAAACAGTGGATTTAATTGTATGAGAGCTGGAGGCACAGAGACAAGTTGGGGACAAAGTGTACAGTAAAATGGAAGATAGATCACTGATTGACTGTGACCTCAGGAAGGTCATCGCGCAGCATTTTAGTAAAGATAAATCATTTTTTCCTTTTTTTTTTACCTTCTCATTATGAACTATTGAATGTCGATTAGCGGGCATCTTCATCTATTTCAAATTAAATGTGCAGCTTGGTAGAGTGTGCAGAAAGTGCCGGGGCCTGACTACTTCCTGAAGCAAAGCAGCAGCAGAGCTGACTTGCTGTGAGACATTTTTTATGGCCCAGTGTAAGAATGAACGGCGTGCAGCTGAGGTCAGGTCAGAGGTCAGCTGCAGGTCAGCACCACAAAAACATTTCTGCATGTGAAAGACATTCCTGCAGCTCCTCCTCCTCCTCCTCAGTCCTTTCAGCTGAAGCTCAGCCCGCGTCCGGCACACGTCTTCAGCAACTACTCCAATGGAGTTTGTTCAATTCCAGTGATCAGTAAAGAGACAGTTGTCACTGAGAACTGAGCGACTAAACGCTCAGTTTTTCCCTGGAAGACACTGACAGGTATCGGTCACTGATTTATGTAAAATATGAGTTTAATAATATCATAACAACATTAAAAACAGCGGATTTACTGTATTTTCCCTCCAGTTTGATTTGAACATGTGATTCTCCATAAATGTTCTGAGCATTTAACTGAGCACATTTCATTGAAAAGATGTCACTGAAAACTCTCTGTGAGGTGATTCATTTTATGTAAAAATAAGAATTTCCCCTAAATTAAGTGTTTTAATGCTCTCACAAAATGGATGGATGCCTTTTTATTTGAATTTACTTTACTTTATATAGTGTTTTTTCCCTCATGGTTTATTCATTATTTGTTTTATTGTGTTCTTATCATTTTTCATTATGATTTTTATTTTATTGTTATCTTCATTCTTTTATTTGTGTGCATTGGTCTTAGTGTACTGGCAACTCTCATGTGTACATATATATAAATAGTTTTGCCTGATTGTTTTTGGCTTCCTTTAATGCTGCATGTGTTATAAGCCGTGAAGTGGAATCATTTACCAAAACCTGCAGAACCGTCGCAGACAAAAACGTTGGTAAAGAAACTGAATCGCATTTGGTTGTGTTGACTTTTTGGGAGAAGATTGCCGAGGATTTTCGCAACATCTGGACGGAAGCCTTTTGTCTCACCTCACCTCAGCACTTTCTCCTCGTGTGCAGCTTTCAGCACACGCACACACACAGCGAGCCCGGCCATCAGTCTGGGGCTCGCTGCTTGTGTGGCTCTGACAGGTGTAAGCCAGCTGGGGAGCAGCCTGCAGATAACAGCTACAGATAACACACACACACACACACACACACACGCACACTTAAACACACCACTCTGTCATAATGGCGCACTGCACTTTATCCCAGAGAAAAACAGAAGAGCAGCTGCTGCATCTGCTGCGGGACTGACGAGTGAACATCTGAACGTGTTTCACAGCTGAGCTGCTTTTAGTGGAGAACGCGTGCTGATTTAGTGCAGACGCTCAGGAATCGGAGATGTTTCCTTCCAAACAATGTCCTATTTTTGTCCCCTAACCTCTTACAAGCTGACTGTCCTGCATTTAAAGCTACAGATGCCACTTTCATGTCAACACTTGTGTCTTAGTGAAAAATCCCAGCACCCGTTGGACGGGTTCACTTTGATTTACACTGACTTGTCGTCCTGGACGCTTTGATCAGGTCTTAATACGCTGAATCAAAGCTTTGGCATAGGAGACAAACAGAAGTGTTGCAGATTATCTCTTTAACCACGTATGCTCTGCTGTCAGTCAGCGTTAATGTGATGTTAATCATCAGATGTGCTGTTCCACGCTTTGTTCCTTTCTTCTGGCCGTCGTGTGTTTTTTGTTCACGTCACACGACTTCTTATCGGACATGAAAGTGACACGACGTGATTCAATTTGTCTGCTTTAATCAGACGTCCACGGCTCTGTAATGCTGTTAGCCCAGGACAGGGAGTAATGCTACACCCCCCCCGTGTGTGTGTGCGCAAATAAAAGTGCATGTTGACGTGCAGCCTGTGCACTTACACAGAAAAGATAAACTGCACGTTCTCTGTTCTCTGCTGCACTGATCAAACTTTGTTGTTAACAAAGAAAACAATATTTCACTCTGTCATGTTTATCAGCAGGTGGCACGGTGGTAGAGCGGTTTGTGCTGCCGCCTCACAGCTGGAAGGTCCCCAGTTCAAGTCCTGGCCAGCTGCAGCCTTTCTGTGTGGAGTCTGCATGTTCTAACCTCCCACAGTGCAAAGACCTGCATGTTAGCTCCATTGGTGACTCTAAACTGCCACAGGTGTGAATGTTTGTCTGTGTATCTCGTCCTGAGATAGACTACAGGGGGTGGCAGGGTGGACCCTGCCTCTTCTCCAATGACAGCTGGGATCGCATTCAGCCCCCCGAGTCCCTGAGCAGGATAAGTGGTTACAGATAATGGATGGATGTTCATCAGCATTAGGGCCATTATGGGACATTTGTCCGTACCGTCTCATACGTCCCACATAACTATTGGTTGAAATATTGCACCTGTGTAGGGAGGCAGGTGTCTCTTTTTGCTCCAGGCACCACGACGGCGGCCAGTTTCACCCTATTTATCACCTTAAACATTTAAAAATACTGCATTAAGTCTCTTAAAATAAAGATGGCTGGAAATGTTGAGGTCTAGTTCACTGAGTTGACACATGCAAGTCCTCTGCTTTGTTGACCCATCAGTCCTCCCCATCCTTCGCCATGACACATCAGGCCGTGCTAAAAAGTTTAGGTTGGTTGGTTTCACTCCCTGAACAAACAACCCTCTGACCTCCTTTGACATTTGTCCATCCAACAACCGACATAACCATCCACCATTCTGTCATCAACCATGCAGTCCCCTGTCCATCGATGCTAACAGTCCTCTCATCCTCCTGTCCACCAGTCCACTGATCCTTCAGCACTGTTTTATGTCTGTCCATGTCTCCATCAATCAGCCTTGCACTGATTTGTCCCCATCTATCATTGCATCTATCATCAAAGCGTCCAACATTACACAGGCACTCGTGCTAATCTATCGAGTGCTATCATCTATCGATCCATTCATTATCCAGCACGATTAGAATGAATAGAAATCCATCCAATCAGGGTCAGGCACAGACAGAATTCAGAAAAACGGGTTTTATTTGGATTCCTCTCCGTTTCAGGAATCACATACATCTGCACCTTTCTTTTTCTAAATATGGAAAAAACATTCATTCCTAACGAGTAGGCGGAGAATTACATCACATTTTAAAGTCTTCTCTTGCGTCACCTTGTACCTTTCCACCCCCTCCATCGTCCCTCAGCTGCTGCTTCCCTCCACACATCTCCTCTTATCTCCAATACACTCAAACACAAAGAGGAGGGAAAAAGTGGGAGCGGGCAGAGCAAACATGGCCTTGTTGGCTCTGTGCGTAGGCCGATGTAAGTCAAACAAGCCTCGGAGTGATTTTCCAGGCCGGCAGGTGTTGGTGTCAGACGCAGGCGAGCGTGGCGTCGAGAGTCAACAATCGGCAAGAGGTGAACACAAACAGTGGAACAGTGTGTTTTAAGTGCAGATGGGGGATTTAGCTGCTTGCGTTCGCTGCCTGCACAGACTCGTCTTTGGTCAATTGATCCTCTGCTTTTATTGTTGCGTTTCTGCAATTAGTGGGTCGGACTTTTTGGTTGCTTTTAGGTCGGTGAATGATGAGGCTGATCTGTTCTTGATTGATCAGTCAGTGTCCATCGTGGATCCACACATGCACGAAGGATGATCGTGGATCCTCATCTCCACAGAGGAGAGGAGGATCAAGGAAGGAGCCTTTTTATTTGACCTAAGTGATAGGAACGTTTGGATCAGCACTTTGGTTACGGTCAGAGAAAGATGGTGGTTTTGGTTAAAGCCTAATAAACTAATGTGTTTGCAGTCATTGTTATTGTTTCTCAGCCTTTCTCTAACCTTAACCTTTTCCATCCGAAGCCTAAACAGCATAAAGGCTACAGCAAGATCAGGTAACGTGGCTGCAGGAAACATCCGTCATCCATTAGAATTTACGTTCCCTACAAACTGTGTTTCAGCTGTGTCATTTTTTAGGCAACAGGTTTTGTCTGTGGTCATTTCCGAGGTCGCGGTCTGCAGATTTCTGCCGATGAGCTTTACAGATGAAGCTGCAGCTGCCTGTGATACTCGTCTCCCTTCTGATTAGCAGGGCTCAAGTTACCTAATCTCAGAACCTTAATCGCCTTGTTGACTAAAGACTCTCAAAGTGGGAAAACTAATTAACTCTGCAAGACTGAGACACACAAGTGTTTGAACCTTGTTGGGATTTTTATTACCTTTATTGGCTGCAGTGAAATTGAGCTCTGATTGAGGTTGTAATGAATCTGAGTAAATATAGTAAAAGTGTGTCAATTATAAAACTATAAATCCATCCAGTCTACGGCATCTTCTTCATGCACAGGTGTAAAGGTCTAAAATCAGCCATCGTGTTATTGTCTGAAACCTTTAACTCTCCAGAGTGTAAATTGTACGATGTACCACGTGTGAAATAAACCACTGTACCGTATCAGATGTAACACAACGTGTTGCGATCATCACACAACGTGACGCGTGTTGGCTCTTAACGTAACGTTACCCCGAAGTTGGCTTCTCCAAACATAACACAGTGTTTTTGTGTGTGTAAAACCATCCCATGGCGTCAGATGGTGTAAACAGTATAAATAGTAACGCGATTTGTTCCTGTGGCGTCAATACGAGACGCCAAGAAATAAAAAGCGGCACATTTTGACCCCTTAGGAAGAGTCATTGTCTAAAGCTGTGGGACGAGAGCGTGTTGGAGAAATCTACCTGGGGAAACCAGGTTTCCCTAATTCCTGCTTACGCCATTTGCAATGTTCTGTGGACAGTGGACAGCTGGTGCCAGTTTTAAATACAGCACCAAATATACAGGATTCAATGCCACAGTCACTTGTTTCAATAGATAATTCAGCATTTAAATAGTATTTATTCTTTTTTGTATACTGTCTATCAGTAGTATGTGAGTACAGAGCTGCTTTGTCCTAGATGACCAGTGACAATGTTGTTTCCATTTCCATCAAACCCAGAAGTTGTGGAGCAGTTTGGTTTTCGTCTGCTCTGTAAGAACATCAGTGTGTTCTGTCGGCTTTTGTTCACAGGGTTGAGGTAATGGGTGGGGTGAGGGTGATGGAGGAAGGGGGGGGGACAGCTGATTTGAGGGCCCTGGCGAACACAAAGGGGCCAGGACCTCCTCCACACATGCAGCACACAATGCCTCGGCCCTAATGCTTGTAAATCTATTCACACATCCAGAGGCCAAAGATAATAACAAGCTGTTCAGAATGAATTTCTAATGAGCACACTGAGGCCTCTCGCCACTGGAAGCCTGCTTCAAACGGAGACGCAGAGATGCACACGTTCTCAGCAGCGTTGGATTGTGGAAGGACAAATGAATATGAGCAAAAAATACACAAAAACATAACTTTGTAAGTATTGGTTGAATCAATGCTGCAGCAGACTTGGAGTTTTAAACTTGCAAATCTACTCTGGACTCTATTGATACTCGATGCTGTTGCAAATGCAAGGATCAGTTTTCCAGGCCTCGGGTTTGAATAGTAATTCAGCATCCGAAACCTGCAAATAATAATCGAGGCTGCGAACGCAACACTTCAAGCAAAAACAACCGATCCTCAGGTTCTGTGAGTCTGCAAATAGGCCTATGACAAAAAGAGAAGAAATATCTGATTATCAGGATGTTCAGGGATGTTCTGCACGGAACCAGGATCAAACTGCTCCACACTGTGTGCAACCGTACAGAAATGCAGACAAAAATCATTGATTGACCCTTTTGTAAAGAAAAAAAAAACACTTGGAAAATTACTGAAATGTGTTTGCAGACAACACAAATCAGCGAGACAGAAGCTGCTCAAGAGCTAAAATTGAAAAAAAAAATTTTTTTAGGAATTACAAGTTGAACATTTTCAGGATCCAACAAAAAGTCTACAAAATCCTGGAGGCACTGAAAAAAGCAAAGCTGAAGGGAACTGAAGAACACTTTGAATTACCTGTGGCTGCTTCAAAATAAAAGCCACTGCTTTTATTTTGAAGGTGATCCTGGGCTCATTAGTAATCCACCGCACATAGAAGTTGACGTGTGAACATGCATCTGAGTTGACTTTCTGCCATGTTATGCTCCTCAGCAGCCGTCATACTACATGTCCACTGATCACATGTCCACTGATCAGCCACTGTCTCTGCGGCTGCTGAGTGCTGCTGTTTCAGGTCCACTTGCAGTTTTTGGCTGTGACGGTGTTTGACTCTCAGAGCAGCTTGATGCTGCAGCTGAAGAAAGGTCATCAGAGGCTGCAGCCGCTCCTCTCCTCACCACTGCAGGAAGCAGAGGATTTAATTATGCAAATGAGCCTGGACCCCGTCTGCTGCTGGACACACACACACACACACACACACACACACACACACACACATCGGGTCAACCCCCTTCTTTTATTTTAAAATCAAGTTACATAAAAACGGATCACGACGGTTCATGTGTTTCATCAGCTACAAAGATAATTTAAATGTGTGGTCAAGGGTCAATAAAGTTACTAATTATAACAAAATTCCTAATTTTGCAACTAATAATGTCAATATTAATGTAAATAATAACAGTAGTATCTTTTAAAGGGCAACTTCACCAACTTGCTTTCTATGGCTTTAGGTTAGTGTGCAAATGTACATTAATGCTTTTAAACTTCCCTATATTAAAATATTTCTCTGTTTCTAGCTGAACAACTCCTCCAGATGACATCACACGGAGGAGTTTTTCATCATTAGGAGTTCAGATAATGTCATCTGGAGGAGCTCTGGAAAAGCAGGTTGACCATGATTACATCTTCCATAGAGCGAGCACCAATACAACATAATCTGAGCTGAAGGTTCCTCGAGATGATGTCATCTGGAGGCATTTTTTCCGCTAGAAGTAAAGAGAGATTTTAATGTAGGGAGGTCAGAGGGAATTTTAATGGCATTTACCTCCCAAACTATAATCAGAAGAAGCAAGTTCAAAATCAGAGACAGTGTCCTTTAAAGATCTGTGACGCTTTTCATGGTGTTCTATGTCAAACCGATCTCACTTTGTCCAGTATCTTCTGTGTTACGTGCGTCTGGGCTTTCAGTGAACGTAACCGTATCCTGAAGTAGTTCTCTCTAACGCTAATTCAGTTTTTGCGTACCAGGCAGGATTGTACCTGTTTGGGGAAACACAGCACGAAGAGTCAAACGTCCTTTTGCGTTAATCCCTTCAGTGTGTGGGAGACTTTTTGTCTTGACAGTAAGTAAACAAACATGAACATATACACAACTTTAAAAAGTCAAAGTGCTTCAGGAAAATAGTAAAAAAGGTAGAAGTCATTAGTGCAGAGAATAAAGAATATTTATCCTCACGTACACAGATGCGGTTGGTGGATACCAGTAGACAAAATTCTGTAGGGTTCCGATTAGAATTAGTGTTGTGGGGGGCTGCGTTACGTCAGTTATCCTCCTCACAAAGACACAAGTACACACATGTCTGTGGAGACAACTGCACTTGTCTCATTCAGTACAAACCTCCTGATGACCGCAGCTAATGAAAAGCCTGCAGAGAGGAAGGAGGTGCTGAGTGTGAGTGTGTTGAGGGGGGTTGTTGCCTTTTCTTGTCTCTGAGTGGGGCGGGGTGAGGGGGGAACCGTTTGCCAGGGCCAACGGTGACTCTCGGGCCCCTGGTTGACAGAGGCGGGCTGTCGGGCCGAGTGGCCGTCTGGCGAGCAGGCCCGGCCGTCCTTAGCGAGCTGGCACGCAGTGACGCAGCAGCTCAGGCTGAGGCATGACGAATCGCTGAAAGGGACCTTCACAAGGCCACGCAGAGGAACACCTGAGCCTCTGTGCTGGGGGGGGGGGGGGGGGGGGGGGGTAGATAGGTCTGATGGCCAGACACCAGGACTTACTGATGAAACTGAAAAGTAGCTGACGGGAAGGAGCTTAAACGCCCCCACGTCACTGACGAGCTCCACTAATTCATGGCACAACACCTGTCCTGAGTTCACCTGAGTCCCAATACAAAACCTAAACCAGGAGTTGGAGTTGGTTCGAATGTGGAAAAAGCAGAAAAAAAAAAGAATAATTTATGCAAAGACGCAAACAAAAATGTGGAACCGGAGGAGATTTGAGAATGTTAGACGCCAAAATCTTAGAAATAATGAAGAGGTGGTTGATGGAGATAAACAGGTAGAGGCGTTAATTCTCAGGTGCCTCTTTACTGCAGAACAAGCTGCTGCAACAAGATGATATTATTAAAAATGCACTAGTCGATGCTCAAACTGTGGTTGAAGTGGAAAACATTCAAATATGGCATTTGTTTTATTAATTGCACAAATTAATACATGATCTGTTTTCGCCTCTAAATCAGCATCGTGAGTTTTGAGTATTTTCTACTTTTATTTTTTAAATGCACTAAAGAGACAGGTGGTTGAAAGCCCACACTGGCGGCGCTAGATCACATTTCACAGTCATTCGATTCAGTTATAACAGAAAGAAATATTGTTTTCTGCAGCTTTAATTATATCTTCATGAAGGATTTTTCTCTCTTTTCTAAAACTGTGGAGACACACAGTTCAAATGGACGTCTCCTGTCACCACCAAAAATGACGGGCACCAGTAATTGAAACATTACGGCACCCCAGTGTTGGAGCTCGAGGGCCCGGGCTCTTTGAGGGAGGTAGCAGAGGGCCCGGTGCAGACCTGAATCAATAAGGGTCAAAGAGACGGGTTGTCTGAAGTCCCCACAAACTGACAGAGGTTTCAAAAGGTTTGGACGGTGGCAGCTGAGGCTTTTTACAGAGGAGATTAACCCCCTCCAACCACAGTTGGACAACTTGTTTCATTGCCTGATGGAGCTGCAGGCAGGGGGATTATTGCGATGGCAGACCATGACGAGAAGTCTCCACCTCAAAGATGATGTAAAGACACAAAGTCTCCTGGCCTTTGACAGGTCATTATCTGAGACAAGCACCCTGTAGACAGAGCAGTGCTTCTATTTTCTTTAGCCTTGAACTATGTTGAACTCTCGTCTTTTAACGACCAACACAAGTAAAAAAAATAGGAGATTGCAAACAAGGGGACGATTCCACCGGGGGCAGTTTGAAGTGTTGGCAAAGCGGGTCAAGCACGCTCGAGGAAAACCGGCTTCGCTTTGAGAAACAGATCCGTCCTTGAGTCGGGGGAACGAAACATTCCTCTGATGGGCAAAGCGCTGAGTGACTCACACTCGACTGCCTCTTCAGCGACGGCCGCTTAATTAGCCCCCGTCAACAGCGCTGACCTTCGTGTAACGCGCTCGAGAGGCCTGCAGTCACACCGACCCTCCCTCGGAGGGATAATTGGCCTGCACATATGAAGCCGTTCACAGTGGGAGTTCAGAGCGGTGCGGACATGGACAGGCAGTGCACACGTGGCTTCCTGCCTGAGCCCACGCACCCGGATAACACCGACCCTTACACAGAAAAGTACATATATTATAACAGTATAAAAATCACACAGGATGATGAGTATATGAGCATATCTGACAGAACCATATATGTGCAGCACGAGGGTGATTCCACAAGCCAAGGCTGCACCTAAGCTCAGTGGAGATTCACCCGTGGGTGTGAACACACTGACTGAGAGTCGTGGATGTGCTGAGGAGAAGCAGATACCAGATTACAGCATGGTGCACTTTCCGTGGACACCTAAAGCTTCCATGTTCCAGGTTTAGTGCGTTTTGGACTAGTGTGCATCATGTGGTAAATGTGAGCAGTGGCAGCTAGAAGGTTCCGGGTTTGAATCCAAAGCCTGCTGCGTCCTTTCTGCGTGGAGTTTGCGTGTTTCCTCCAGGTTCTTCACCCAGTCCAAACACATGCATGTCAGGTTGATTGGTGGCAGGTAAACAAGTAAAACAAGTGAAACCTTCATCATAAACAAAAAAAAAAAAAAGGGAAAATTAGTTTCACTTCCAGCTGCTGCACAAACACATACTGTATATTAGCTGCAGCTGTGCAGATGTGCACAGTTGGTTGTTTGCCATGAACAAGCACACGCTGCTTTATTTACATTTGTGCAAAGGAAAATTCCTCTTGCTCCTTGTCCGAATGTGCCGTCATGAGACAAAGGCTTAACGAAGAACCTGCAGGTGAGCTTAGAGCTTCGAGAGCTGATGGGAAAAAAAATGTGACGTGTCTAGATTTTACCTTGACTGATTTATTCGGCGGTGAAGCTCCGTCTCCATTATGAGACGCTTTCACATTAATGTAGCACATCTGACAAACAGGATGCGTTTGAGAAAGGTCAGGATTTACATACATGCTAAGGTTAACACTAGAAAAAGCAGCATGAGGCCCCAGTGATCTCCACCAGCAAGCGGCACGACATTCGTTTTTCATGTTGGCATTAATTGTCCGAGCGGGTTTCTGTGCTTTGAAGTTTAATTCATGCAGTTTGCTGATGACACACACACACATTAGGTCATTTAGGTCCCTGTGTTAACTGCAGCGGTTGTGCCATCAAAGGTTATGTCTAAATAACAAAAATGTGCACGTGTAACCTGTCATGTGGTCTCCGTCCTCTTACAGAGAGACGCTGGTCTGTATGATGTCCGTGCTGTCAGAATATCAATTTCCATTTTGATTTATGTCTCAGGTGGTTTGAATCTGCTCGACTGCTTCTTTCCTTCATACTTACACGAGCTCCTGGATCTAGAAAAGTCTGCAGCACCACTCTCGTCCCAGATGGCTCGACGCTGAGATACGGTCTAATCCAATTTCCATCTCCATCACCCAAATAAGAGAGCAGATTAAATTTTCATCTGCATCTAGGGTTTAGGAAATTAAGACCGTGCGGTAACAGAGATGAGGCTTGATTGCTGCTAAATGTGATTGTCAGTGGGACGTTTCTCATGGATGATAGTCAGTGATGGTGAAAATTAGGAATTTCTGTCACAAAAGAGCTTCATTATACATATTGTGAGGAGAACTGAGATGAGTTGGAAGATGGATCTATCTTTAAAAGTTGCAAAACGGAAAATCGTGATTTTTAGGTTGTGTTCCACTGAGTGTGAACAAGGATGGAAACGTCTATGTAGCAAACTGAAATCCAAACGAATCAAAGACAACATATCTTCCAAAAGCTACTTGATTCAAATTCTGAGGGTCCTGGGTCCAAAATATGACGTCCATCAGCTCAAACTATTTACAGGAGTAAAAACATGTGGAAGGAAGACGTATCACTCTGCTGGACTTTCTGGAGATACAAAATTACTTAGCAGCGTCCAGTGGCATCGACTAAAGACGTTTCATCAGATCCAAGCTCGACATCCTGTTGTTTGTAGTTCTTGAACTATCTAGTGGAAACATTTGTAACCTCAGAATGATGCCCTTACATTTTCAGCTGTGTGGACGCTACCATGTTATACATTATGTGACGATAGATCAAGTCGAGAAAAAGCACCTATCTGAGTTTTTGCGACGTGTTTCACGCGTGCTGCTGTTCCATTTTACAGCTCTCAAACCCGTAAAAAGAGTCGAGGAAAACTGGGGATGATGCAAAAGTCGCACGACTGATCATCACTCCGCCGCCACGATGGGGTTTTACAAAGTAACCAGCAGCAGGAACGAATGCTTTGGGTTGTTAATTGACAGCACACTGTCTTCTGAGAAACAAAAGGTGAAGCTAAAGTGTGTGTGAGTGTGTGAGAGAGCTTATCTTTCCTGCTGGGTGCTGATCAGCCTCCACCCTGTCTGGGCATGCCAACACCCGGGCGTCTAGTTAAGCGTTCTGCTGGGAGCAGCAGGAACAGAGCGTGCCAAGGTGGCTGGAAGATGCAGAGGTGGCTGATGAGACCTTCCCCCCGCTGGATTAACAAAGCACATAACAGCACACAGCAGCGCCTCCGAGTTCTGAGAAAGCTTTCCCTGTGATCATTAGAGAGCCGAGAGGAGAGAGAGGCACCTCCCCGAGGTTCAGCACTACACATCAACCACACTGGCTCTGTGGAAGGAGTGTGAGCTCCAGCAGGCAGCTAATGAAGGCTGAGAGGACCTGTGGCAGCTTGGTAATTGAACCTCAGGGACATTCTCTCACTCTACATCAGCATCCTGCCCTCCTGAAGTTACTCGCTGTCTGCTGCTGCTCGGGGAAGCGCTTAATGTGCAGGGACAAAGGGCATTGTGTTGTTTTTAGAAAGGGGATAATCTCGATTTTGTCGACTGAAGGTAAAGTGTGGATCCATGGGCTGGGTTTTCTGCTGGAAAATACAATCACACCACGCTGCATCCGCTCGGTCGGTGTATTTGAAGCAGCAACAGAGTTTTGAGGTCCCGTTTAATAAAGAAAACTCTCCATTGAATTGAAGCAGGAGACAAAACACATTATCTGAAATGATCTTCACCAAACTAAAACCAAACCTAAGACGGTGCTCAGGATACAAAGCTTGTTCTCTTTCTAGGTCCACAATCCAACCACGGTCTGATCCCCTTCAAGTGACTCTAATGTGAGTCTAAACATAATCCAGAGGGTCTTCACCTTTCAGGTACTGGTGTATTAATACTTATACATATCTTCTCGAACCACACTAGTCCCTTTAAAGGGGCTGAGCCAATATTTATTTCAAGTTTGTTTTCATCTTTTATCGCATGGCTGCAACATTTCCCTCAGCTTTACATTTTCACAGATGACTTTTAGTGTCTTTTGTGATTTACTCGTGTTCACTTTGAAACAAGGGGACTTTCACACTGACAAGTGTCTGAACGTGGATCCTATGAAGATGAAGCTCAGACTCAGTGCCATCTCTTTCTGGCCCCCTCTGAGACAGAAACAGACAATCTGGGGGACGTCTACCATGTCTGTCCCACAGATGGCCTGGCCCTGCTCTCTCTCTGTCCACTGGCTGGACCGACTCTCTGCTGAAGGTCACGCCGGTGCCAAAAAACTCGAGTTCCCGGCGTCTTCTGGCACCCGAGCCGATGCTCGCTCTTCACTCATCTCATCCGACTGCTTCTGTGAATAAATAACGACCACAAAATAGCAACAAGAGGGTGACACCCCGCAGAACCCGCGCAGCCATATGGAACCTGCTAGTTTAGGGGGTGGTGGGTGGAGAGGGGAGGGGGCTCACAGATGGCTGCAGCACCCCCACTCCATCCCACATTTTTCTGGGCTGCATTTAGGTCGTCCCCGATTGCTAAAACGCCCTTTTTGAACACAGTTTTGTGACTGTCGACACAGGCTCAGATGGGTAAAGCACAATAGCAAATAATTAACCAAAGGGGGCTGAATTAAAGGGGGACCTACTATGAGACGGGGTGGTGGATGACTCACTTTGCATTAGGCTTTGAAGACGGTCCCTTGCGGCTCGACGTCGAGCTCTCCGGCATTAAAAGCCTGTGCATCCTGGCACCTTGCTCAATAGAAGAGCAGGCGGTTGATCTGTGCTGCATTAGCGCTGAGCCTTGTTCTCCCGAAGGGCTGTCAAATGGACTCGCTGAGATATTTTATAGATACACTCGCCTCGAAGGCAGATGAGCACCAGCAGGGTGAAGCAGCACAGATACGTTTAGTTTCATGTGTGTCTCACAAGGACACACAAGGCGAAGGAAATTACCATTGCTCGTCAAGAAGTAGAGCTTTGCAAAGCACCTCAAGTTTCAGCAGAGTCACAGTGACAAGAGGCCAAACAGCAAAATACAGCAGCAAAGTCGGGGAGAAGAAATTCAAAACGTGTCGTGAGCAGAAAAGCTTCATTTCAGTGAGAAGCTGAAGAGAAGCTTTTTACGAAGAAACCACCAGATGCTGTTTGTTGGCAGAGCCAGTGGATCCTAGAGTCTGTTGGGCCATAAGCAAACATTTCTACATTATGAAACTGCTATGATTAAGATGAAGGAAAATACAATATAATACAACACTGCACATAATAACTTACAGTAAAACACTGTAGTGATTTAAAGTTGACCTGTCAAAATTTCATAACTTAAATGGTAAATGTTCTGCACTTATACAGCACTTTTCTTTCTATTGGCTTTCAAAGCGCTTTACACTGCTTCTCATTCACACACTCACACACACACACACACACACACCGATGGGGAAGCTGCTATGCAGCTGGCCAACAATCACCAGGAGCCACTAAGTTGAGGTTCGGTGTCTTTCTCAGGGACACTCCGGGGATCGAACCAACAACTGTGCGATTGGTGGATGACCGCTCTACCTCCTGTGCCCAAGCATGTCAAGCATTCGTAGCTTGACAGAAAAAGAATCGATTTTCCGATTATTTGCAGCCTGCTAGCTAAGCTAACAAGTTGCTGTTTGTTAGCTAATGTTAAATGTCACATTAAACCGAAGAAACAAGCAGCATTTAGCTATTTACGTTATTATATTTGCTCGTTATTATCTGCTCCACACGAGAGGGTAACTCGTGTTTCATTAGACTTCGTTAGTTTGCTTACCCTGAATCAGTGTCGGGCTCCTCTTAGGGAGGTTTGCACACGGATGTGACGGAGACGGATGTTTCTCCTGCCACCTGAGACACAGGGAGGTAGTCAGTGAAGCTCAGTTGGTCATCGGTGATGTCAGGTCGAGGTCAAGGGTCAAGGCAAACTTTATTGACTGCAGCCAACAGCAATTATTGAGCCACACAAACAACTTACTGGACCAACCAATGCAATCAAAACAGAAACATCACAAAGAGAGTGAAGGTGTGGTGCTATTCATGAGGACAGTGTTCGCTGGGACAAACGAATTCAAATGCATTTGTTCTGCAGTTTGGCAAAGAAACTCGGACAGTTGTGCAGAGCAGCTGCAAGAGCTTTAAACTACCAACTATCGTGCAACGTGCTGCAGACAGTGATGGTTCTCTAGGGATGTTTTCCTGTGCATGAGATTTGCCGCATCCTTAAACAGTTTTGCAAAGCACAGATTTATTAAAATGCAGCTCAGTAACGATAAGAAAGAAAAGTGTTTTAACTTTTTTCCACCGTACTTTGTGGATGCTGCACCATAACAATAAGAAGCTTTTCATCCTGCTAAAGGTTCATCGTGTTGTTCAGTAAGAAGAATAATCTCGTCCCAGCCGGGCTCTTGCTGCCTGTTGGCTCCTCCCGGCCCCCGGAGGAGATCAGGCGGTCAGGCTCTGTGGACGGTTACCTGGCAGCCGGTGCAGCAGGGAGGCTGAAGGTCCCTGAACGCAGCAGCACTCAGCCTCCTCACACTGATCCTCTTCTCTGCATTAGCTCCATCTGTGGCCACCGTCACACTGAGGGAGATTAGGTTACATCTGAGCACTTTGTGTAAGAGGCAAACAAGAATAAATCCATGATACACTGTGTGATAAATGTGGTCGCTTCGCGTTTTATCTTGAACCAAATTTATTGGGAAAGAAAAAACCACACACAAGTGACTTTTTGTGAACCTGCCTAAAGATGCTGCTGCTGCAACAGAAAGATCAGGGCCTTGTTTCCTCTGAGAGCTCATTTAACTAAACACAAGTGGCTGAGAGACGCTTGTGTCCTTATATTACTGCTTAGATTTATTCATATATTCTGTCAAAACACATAAACTGAAGCTGAATAAGCCACTTAGATATTTGTGGGAATTGTTCCCATGTATCAATATGCAAAACTCTGAACTTTAACTCACCTCGGTGGGTTTAGGTTTCGGTTATTCCTCACATTTTAGCTTTAAACTGGTGCTGATGACGGCCAGATAGAAGTTGCTACGGCATCTGGGTTTGTACTAGGAAACGTGCTACAAATCAGCCATTTGACTCCAGTTTAGTTTCGCACAATGCAACCAGGCCTAGAAATAACGCACGAAAACTCAAGGTTGTGCAATTTTGACCTCCCTGCAGCGGGTTTACCAGAGCTTCCCACTGCTGAAAATAGGTTTAATAACAGTGGCGAACTCTCAGTGAAGGAGACGGAAACACCGCTTAAAGCTGAGCTGGTGACGGTCTCCTGTGGATCCGGGCAGTGACTGAGCTCGGCTGCCTCCGATTCACACCGATTTTGTTTTTGTCATCCAGCCGCAGGTAGAGACACATCCGAACCCCTGGACGCGGCGCCTGTTCACCTCAGATAACCTCCTTGAGGCATGTAACCAAGTCAAGCCAACGCTCCTGGCCTCTATTCACCCTCTCCTGCATGAGTTTTCTTTCATTATCACTGAAGGAGTGTCTGTCTGGGGGGGTGGGGGGGTTGTAGTGAAAGAAAACCAACTTCTGTGTGCTTGCTAGCGGCAGCAGCAACAGCTTTTTTTAATCCTAGCCCCAAGCTGCACGGAGCACTGAAGCAAGCTATTACACGGCAACAATTAAGAGGCTGGAGCTCAGCACCTGGTCCTCCCCATTCGCCGGCCTTCAGTGGCAGCTGACGATACAGTTCCCCCCTGCCAGGTGGTTCCACTTCAATCACATTAGCTAGTCACTGTAGGGTTAATAAAGAGCAAGTTAACCCCCTCCCTCCTCCTCCTCCACCCTCCGCGCTTCTTTTCTGCAGCAAATCTAGAAACTCGTTCAAAGGGCTCTGGATAATTAAAGCAGCGGCAGGACGAGCTCTTTGGAATCTCATGTTCCAGGAAGGGGGTGCTGATGGAGAGGGGGCTGGGGGGGGGGGAGGAGGGGGAGGTGGTGGTGGTCCCTATCCGCTTAGTAGTCCATTTGTACAAAGAGCAGAGGATCATAATAGACCTTTTCATGGAGAGACAAAACAGATGGAGGCCAATTGAAACGAGACGGGCAGGGAGACTGTACATATCTGCCCGGATACTGGCAATTGTGGAGGGATTCACAAAGACAAGTGGCAAACCAGCAGCAGCAGCGGCGAGCGAGCGAGCGAGCGGCGGCGGCTCCGCTCAGCTTTTGTTTGTCCTCGTCCACTCGAAGCGTTATCACACTGAAAACCCAAACGTGTAAATAAAGGGAGTTTGGGCCACAAATCACATGTTCCCAGTGACATTTAATGCAGCGCGGCCTCCTTTCAGCACCATGCTAATGGTACGTTTCACCTGTTGCCTGCTGCCGCTTTGTTGCTTTCCTTATGTTTTTGGCAACGCTTTCATCCTTTTCACTCAAAGAAAAGACCCGTGTTTGTCCACGAAAGTCTTCTTTAATCTAAGTAGAAAAATATAGCTCCAATAACAGCTGTGAAAATTCATGGTGAGGCACCAGCAGAAATTTTAGTCCATTTACATAAAATTTCTCTTCTCTAATCGCAGTGTGACAGTATCATGTACTTTATGTTAAATATAAATATAGAATATAAATATTCCACACGTGTTGTGCATCATTTAAACCAGTTTGTCAAAACTCTGCTGGACTAACACTCATCCAAGTTAAACACGTTAATCAGAATTAAATTAGTATCTGCAATATATCTGTTAAAATAAAGTCAAACGCCGATTGCGACACGTCTTTTTTGGCCTTTTTTCATGTCTGCTTTCCTCTGAAGCATCACGAGAGGCATCAAAGCCCTGAGGCCGAGCTGGAGATGGCAGAAGAGAGGAGGGAGGAGGAAGAGGGAGCAGAGGAGGAGGAGGAGGAGGAGGGGAGGAGGGGAGGAGGGAGGGAGCGCAGGATGCCGGTGCTTTAATCTTCTTTGTCCGCTGATGTGAGGACAGACTGTCTCAAATTCCATTTCTAAGAGAAATACTGATGCAAAAAGGCTGAGCGAGTCTTTATAGCACGCTGAACAAATTGGGATGCAAATGTGCAGCCTTTGAACTGTGTAAAGTGGCATAATGGGATGATCCATAAATTATTAATCAGTGCTGCTCTAGAGCTGAACCCAGAGGGTGGCTGACATCACTGCTGCACAACAAAAAATGTCTGTTTCTGCTGACTGAGTGTCTCGCTACTGCAAAAAAGCAACACTTCACTGTAAAAATGTCAAATCATGTTTGCTCCAAAGACAGTTACTGATTTGATTTCGGTGCTAGTTTTTTTTTTAAATGAGATTTCATGAGGCGTGTGGTGTCAGAGATGAGACGATTCAAAGTCAGAGTTTCAAAACAGGCACAGTGACTGTTATATATGAATATAATCATCTCATAAAACTAACTGGGGTTCAAACCAGTGACTTTGTGGTTCAGGAACAAATGATCTACAAACTGAGTAACAGTCGCCCCATGGTGTTTTTAAGTGTTCCGATAAAAAGATTGCGTGACGCTAGCCGCCATTTTGGTGCTAGTGTAAACTATAGCAGCCGACTGTCAGTCAAATAAGAGGGCAGAGACAAAGAATGTAGTGTTTAGGTTGGAGGACCCGCTGGTTACATGTGTCCGCTCGGAAACGGTGTGGGTGCTGTTACTGCTGAGTGTGGAAAAAGACGGAGTAGAAGGAGCAGATGCACGCATGGTACTGCAGCATGGCTCCACAGTAAAAGAGTCCAGGTGCTAAACTCAGAGTTGTCACCCACTGAAAACATTTTCAGCATTATGAAGTGAAAAATATGACAAGGGACCTGAACTGTTGAGCAGCTGTTTGACCTCATCTGGATTTGAAAAATAAGCATTAGGACATTAAAACATTGAAGTTTCACATACAGTTTAATTGTTCAACTACATACAGAAATCCTCTGTCCTTTCCTGGAGCCTGATTCCGATTTTAAAAATGTCCAACACAGGAAAAACGTCTCATTCCAGCCCAATTGACTTTTTCTGCTCCTTTGCCACACTGAGCACAAAGACATGTCTCCAGGTTGCACACATCTTCTTCTACCTGTCCTCACACCCAGCGACGGAGGGGGCGGCGGGGGTGGTGGGGGGGGGCTCCTTCCCTTTTGTTCGGGAAGCTGGATTAGAGACGCTCTGACTGACTCAACATGATTGTGTTGCGTTGTGGAACTCCAACGCTGACTTTCCACGGGGGTCCACGCCACACGCTGTCCAGGCTACCGTGATAGCTAGCAGGCTGAGGACCCAGTGTCAGGGCTGATGGGCTGGCAGGCTGCAGGGCCCTGGAGTCAGAGCACACTGCAAAAAATCCCCCTCTGAATCCAGTCTCAATTACAAGAAGCAAGCAGCTGTTTTAGTTTTGATAAATCATCCTCAGACCAGACTATTTACAGTGTGGCAATTGATCTTCTGCTCCTCAGTGAGTCATTTCCTCCTTTTTAATAATTTATTATTGTCCTGTTTCCCATAGTTCCTTATGGGGATCCACACCTCATCCTGTGGCCACGCTGTGACCGAATCCTTTTTATCATGGTCCTGAGGCAGAAAACACACAAAGTTAAAAACGTTCAGACTGGCTCCAGGTGCAAGTGGCCAAACCACTTGTCCCTCATCCCTATTTTTAAAAACAGCCATGGGCCTCAAAATGACCAGAAAAATGATGAACGAAGACCTGAAACTGTCCCAAAAAAGTGCTAAATTATTAAAAATCGCCCACAGAGAGACTCAGAGCAACGATAAATTGCTAGAACTATGGTTACAGAAATGCACGATGCTATTTTACACAACAATGACTGTATGTCGGATGTTGCCTTGTTCCACTGGTGTTGGCTTTACTCTGCTGCTGGAGCAGAGCTGTTATTGACGGACCGGTGCCTGTGAATCCACAAATTTTTAGCTTAATCGTTAACCACACAAAAAGACAGAAACTCACTGGTCGTATCCTTTAAATGGAACCCAAGACTTGATTTTAGCCGACTTGCTCAGACCGACATTTCTCGCAGCGTGCGTGTGGTGGCCAGACTTGGAGCAGCTGGTCAGTTAGCAGGCCACATCAGCGTCAGGCCGCCTCACTGATAATGGGATTAGCTTAAGCCAGGCAGCAGGGAAAGCGGAGATGGGAGGGGTGAGCATGACAGAGAGATGGAAGGGGGGCTTGGGGCATCACCACTCACACTACACCCATTTCTCCTAAGCCCTAAAACCCTGAAATCCAGTGCACGCTGCACGAGTCGGGATACTGCAGGTATGTGAGCCGAGCTCAGCCACACTGCAGTATCTGTAATGCTGCTTTCAGCAGAGCCATCGGGAATTTCTTTTCTATTACATGTCAAACAGAGGTTCTGTTAAAATCTTTAGCTTTGGTTTCACAGGCCAAAGAGCAAATCACACCACGGGAAAATGTATTGAATTTTATAGGTTGTGGTAAAAATGAAATGTGCATTGCAAGCTAACGAACACTGAATTTGAACTAAAACAGAATTAAGTAACTATGCAATCAGAGCAGCTTTTGCTTCACACACTTCCTAATATGGGAGACTAGTTTTTTTGTCTCTTTCCCCAGTGTCCAAGTGCAACTGCATTGATACATAAATGTGTCTTTAAATTATGGAAAAAAACAAATAACGCCCTCATGTTCTCGCACCTCCGCCAACCAGTCTGTCCAGACTAATTTCCTCATCAGTTCATCCATGAGTCCAAGTGGACGTTTGTGCCAGAAATAATGAAATTCCCTCCAGGTGTTTGTGGGATACAGCTCACATTGACCTTTCACCTTTGACCACTAAATTCTAATCAGTTTGTTTCAACATCAGTTCACTTGGATCTGTTCAGTCCAAAATGCTGTCCCTGCTGCGGAGACATGACAAAGTGCAGCTGCTTGTAAATGCCTTGGATGAACTGAGCTGATGAAAATCGACGTGTTATTTTGTTTTATTGATTATATTATTTTAATATTTTAATTGTAGTTTTTTAACTTTATTGACATCTTGTTACTTTATATATATTATTATTATGTGTAACAAATACTGCAACACCAACATTTCCCTTCAGGGATTAATAAGGTATCAGTGTCCTTGGTGTCCTACAATCGTGCAACGTCATCCAAGAGAAAGTGATCGTTTCAAGCTTTTATTTCTCATTACAGGGAAAATGATTTTCTGCAGACACAGATTCTTTCACCTCCCGTAAAATCCACTACATGTCTCGTTTGCTTTCATCTCAGTACATTTGTCATTCCCCACCTCCCAATCGTCTCTCCACTCCTGTTTGCCTGAAAAAAAAAAGAAAGAATCAATGTCCGTAGAGGCCCACATGAACGTTTGAGACCGATATTTTTTGCAGCACACGCTCTCCACCCCTTGGCTCACCTGCGGTGGAGGCGGTTGAACCACACTGGGCTCTAATAGGCTCACAGCAGCTCTATTATCGTGGCCAATCTCACTTGCTCGCAGCTTCATCTCGAGCTCCACCGACCACATCCTTTAATGGATGTCTTTCCAGAGTGGAGAGCGCTAATAGTGGCAACAGCAATTTAGGTGCGATGAGCAAGCCCTGAAGTTGACATGTTCCTCTGGACCAGCAGCAGCAGAAGCAGAAGCACTAGCACATAATTTCACCCTAAAAGCCCCCAGTACTTCCTGCTGAGGGGTGGAGAGGATTGTAGTGGGATTGATCTGTGAGAGTAGATGGAAGTGTGAAAGCCTGCAGAGCTGTCTATTGATTTTGGACGGCGTGCAGGATGAATCAGTGATAATAAAAGGTCACCGCTTCCTAATCCTGGTCTTTAATCAGAACTGAGATCTGTCCAGCAGCCTGAGTCTCTCTTCACAAATAATCCCAGGCCACGGGAAATTTTCGAAAATAAGGAACATTTCAGAAGGTGGTTAGAGCAATAAATTTATAAAGGATGTGAGGAAAAATGTTAACAACAACAACAAGGACCTTTCTAAATCCTCCTCACTGTCTAAAAATACCCTGTTATTTCTAAAAAATGCCATGTCGCCTTGTCCCCACTCTGCTAAAAGTCCTCATTTTTGTAGACATTTGTAAAATTTGTATCGCTTTCCATAAAACGTCAACTTTCAAAAATGTCTTTCTGATTTAAATAAAAATGTCCAAATCGTTTATTTGTCTTCACTTTACAAAATAGTTTCTAAAACAAGCCCTCAGTTTTCAAAAATCCGTTCAAAAAAATGTCAGTTTCATTTTAAAATGTAGTAATTTCCCAAATGTTCATTTTGCTGAATGTCTTCCCACTTTGTCCCAATTCTGCAAAAATGATTAAAAACACTAAAAGGCAGAAACTTATTTTTATCTATAGACCCACTGCACACATGCAAAACTTAAATGTACACACACACACACTCACACACAGACTGCTGTGTAGGCACAGACACACATTTCCCATGAGGCACCTGACACATGCAGCTGCCTGTGACTGTGACATGATCATACATGTCATTACAACATGCAGCCAAGTGGCATCCTGCAGAAACACACACACACACACACACAGATGCATCCACAATTTATCACATCCAATGTTTCAAAAAGTTCGTTTTAACACGAGTGGTGTCATCATGAACTTCCATCTACACCTGTTGTGTTGTTTGTGTGTCGACCAAACCCATTTCTTTTCTCGTTGAAGAACACAGCCCTCATGCTGTTTCATACGGAGAGTCTGAACTGGTCCAGTGTAGATTCTCACTGTTGGTCCTGCAGGTCAAAGACGGTTGGATGCAGAAAGACCTGCACACAGGAATGAATCAAAAAAACGTTTAGAAAACAGGATTTTATTAGGTCAAGTGAGAAAGTGCAGCTGCAGAGAGCAGCAGGTTTGCTTCTCTAGTAAAATTACTATGGGATGTTGGGATATCGATAGATGCACTTTGTATCCTGTTGTCTATTGTGTAAAAGTTTGACATCGAGTGCGTGTTTTTTGAGGGAAAAATCGGCTTTTGTTGCACGTGTTTAATGTTTGGTTAGTATAATGTGTCATTTGGAGCAGTGAGCTTCAGTCTCGGCCTGTGTGTCCAACTGGGACAGTTCTTAGCTAATTACATGATTTCGTGATGACGGTGGAAAAGTGCACAAGTGCTTCAATTTGCAAGTGCAAAGAAAAACTGAGGCCTCGAAGGCAAAAGTGTGAGCAGGAGTAAAAGATGATTCTTTAATGACACAAAGGACAAAAAGGAAATGAGGGAAACGTGTACAGGTACAGGGAGGTAATCAGAGGAACACAGTAAGTCCTAACTCCACTGCCTGGAGACAAACCAAAATCTGTACCAAGTGTTCACATGTAGACTCAGTTTGGGTTTTTTCTATTCCAAGTTTAAAAGTCTTTAATAATCTTGATTTAGAAAGTAGTGTCGGAAGAAGAAGTAGCAATCACAGTACAAATACCACAGTGTAGTCCTGTTCTCAGAATACTACTTAAATAAAAGTATGAAAGTACTAACTTTAAAAAACTGCCTGAAGTACCTCCTTTCACATTGGAAAAACCTTAAAACCGTACTTAAATACAGTCCTTAGCTAAATGTACTTCAGACTGCTTCCATAAATACTTTGGACTGATGGTCGTTCAGCAGGGGCTGCTGGGAGTCTAACAGCTCTGGGGGGAGGGGAGGGGGGGGGAGGGGGGGGGGGGGGTTATGGCTGAGGCAGCAGGGGCTGCTGGGAGCTGCCGGTACTGTGGAACGATGCCTGAGCCACCAGCAGCTCTCCTCCCCTTCTACTGCATCGGACACAAGCTGCCCCCGTCTTACACACACACACACACACACACACACTCAGACAGCCGTTCCTTTGTCTGATGTGTCCACATGCATCTGCCACACATGGCAGCGTTGGCAGTGACAGGCTACTATTGTTGCCCCCACCCCACACCCCCTCTTCAGCAGGAGACGCAGCCACAGTTTGGGGTAATTGCTGGTTCTAATTAGTTCACACACACGGCTGCACACACACTCACATAAATGCCAAAAATACTGATTAAATGCCCAAATCCTGAGAGGGGAAGCATCACTTCAACAATGACAAGTAGCATTTTCTTAACGAGTCACCGTTCATTTCTTTTAATCTCTTAATTGTCTGTTGTGTCTCGTCGCACCTGTAACCACACCTGACAGTGAACCCCTACGTCACCGTGACGACTCCGCCCTGAAGTTTTGCTCATTGCGTTCGTGGTTCTCTTCGGGCTGCCAGCGCCTCGGCCCTGGAACCAGGCGCCCTCGCTCTTCCTCCCTCCACCTTCACCACCTGATTCTCCTCCACCCACACACCTGGCTGCCATCCTACCTCATCAGCCCAGTATAAAACCTGTGGCATCTTCAGAACCATGATGTTCCAGCTTTTTCGCTGAATATTCGGTTTCCTTGGCTGTTTTTTGGACCCCATCTCTGTTTTGGCTCCTCTGTTTATTTGCTTAGTCTGGACAATTTTCTTGATGCCTACGTCCATCTGGACTGTCCTGGTATCTCCCCCCTGAGCTATCTGGCTGAACTCTAAGTCATCCTGTCTTTTTCTGAGGGTATCCTTTATGTACCTGTCTAGTGGCTGGATCAGTTTTTGAATTGACTTGAATTGCTGCGTCCGTCGAAACACAAACTTGAAGTTTACCAATGCTCTTGTCTCCACATGTAAATGTGCTGCAGAGAAAACCGAATTACGCTGCGGGTGAATATTTTACTGATGCTGTAATTCTCGCCACTCATCTGCAGGTGGCGCTAACGTGCCCAGAAACACAGCAATGCACCAGCAAAGTTGGAAGAAGAACATGAAAGTATTATAGAGCTGATGCACAACAACTTAAATAATTTTAGTCCGAACGTGGACATATTGAATGTCATTAATGGAGAATAATCTTCATTGTGCAAATATAAATGACTCAATCGCTGCTGCTCCATGAAGCCCGAGCTTCAACCTCCAGCATCATTTAACCACAGAAATAACTGAAGGTCACACAAGTATCATTAGTAACCCCCCCTCCCCCCAACGCCTGTGAAACAAATACAGGCTGCTTCCTAAACTTCTTGTGATTGGCTTGTTCTGGTCCTCGTGTGTCGTGTGGCCACGCCCTCAAAAATGATAATGATGCAAAATGTTCCATTCAAGTAGCTGATCCAACAATTCTACCCAGCTAATATTAAAAACCCAACTGTAAACACAATCTTCCCAATGTTAGGAGACAGGAAACACAGTTGTTTTAATCACAAAAAGAAGCCACAGAGCTGAAGTGAAGTCTTGCTCCTGTTGCTTTAAGCTGCAGGCTGTTGTCATGGAGGCTGTAACCTGATAGTAATCACAGCTTCACAGTGGGAAAATATAATTGACACAATCTGAAGGTTAAACTGTGCTTGAGCAGAATAACTTACTGTAGTTGCAGCTCCAAATCTTTCTGGGTCAGTGTCTAACCCACCTCCATTCTTCCCGACAGCCTGAACTTCCACCTTCAGGTCTCTGCTCACACGTTCTGTGGTCTTTAAGTCTGGGTTTTTGGTCGGGATGTTTCGGTTTTCCAGACTTGGAGATTAAAGTTCTGCCCATGTGTTTTTGTCTCATCAGACCAGAGGAGACCAAACTGGCTGCGTCTTCTGTTTGACCACTCGACCATGAACGTCTGATTCAAATGTTACAGAAGTGTTTGTCCTGTCAGGTTCTGTCTCTGAGCAGTTCTGTTGGTGACTGTTAGGTTCCTGGTCACCTCCCTAACTCAGTTTAGTCTTACAGCAGAGTCCTGGTGTCCCCAGTTCTCGTGGAACTCTCAAAGCTTTATGGACAGTCCTGACACTAAATCTAATGGAGGTCAAAGAGTTCACCAGACTGGAGACAGACATCTGATGCAGTAGGCTAAAAAGCAATAATCCGTTTTTTAAGAGAAAATCCTGAACCGTGCTGTGAACCACATGTTGTTATAGTGAGTGTCTGAATTGATCCAGTCACTGCAGGTCCTACATGTCAAAGTGAGCTTGATGCAGAAAGACCTGCACACAGGAATAAATCCACATGGAGCTTCTGCAGAGTAAACATGAGTTTCAGCAAACGAGAACCTTTGATCCGGATCGGTGAGGACTGGCTTCATTTTCCAAACCACAGCACCATCTAGGGTTAAAAACAAAAACTGTTTTTGGAGCCGCTTTGCTTGAAGAGAGGGAACCACAGACAGCGAAGTATGCAAACATTTTTGTTATTCTACATATTTAACAAAATAAGAGCAGAACTTCTCCACCAGAATGATTTTCCCAGTGAAAAAAAAAAAACACTAGCGTCCGAACATTCGCAACTGGTGAAAATTTGAAACAAAGTCAAGGCTTGTTACTGGTTACAGGCAGGAGTGTTTGTATGAAATTTCACTTTAAAAAAAAACATTTAAATTTGATTTACAGACAATATTTGTCCACTTTACCACTGATGTCACAGGTTTCTGATTCTCTTAGTTGATGATCTGCCAAAAATATAACTACAACCACAGGTTTTCACTGTGGGTTCCACTTTTCCACAGCCTGAATTTTTTTCTGCTTGTTGTAAACACTTCTAAAAACTGCAGCTTCTACTTCTCCTGCACAAGCTTTTGTTTAAATTCATGTCCTTACACGTGTATTATAGTTCTGATCATGTAATCTGTAGTAATCAATGCTGGACAGACCATGTTCCAGCTTCACAGCTCTGACAGCACCAGCAGGAGGCAGCAAAAGACCAGGAATAAATGTGTGTGTGTGTGTGTGTGTGTGTGTGTGTGTGTGTGTGTGTGTGTGTGTGTGTGTGTGTGTGTGTGTGTGTGTGTGTACTGAGCATGCGCAGCTCCCACCCACTACGTGTGTGAATGTTTAACCCCAGTGTTTGTGGTCAGAGTTCAGTCTTTCGGAGCCTCAGACTCGTGCAGGATGGTGAGTTCCCACTTCGTTACTTCCCATTTAGACACGTCTCACATCCACGCAACAAAAACTACCAACTGAAAGTTTGCAGCCTTGTTACCAAGCAGTGACGTGTCTGGTGCATTTACTGTAATAATGTAAATCATTTAAAAAAAAAAACAGCTTTTGGCCTTATTCTACAATGTTTGAAGTATTTGTACTCGAGTATTTCCATGTTGCCTTTATTCCACTACAGTCTTCGAGGCGATCTTGTACTTGTACTGCACATTTCTCCTATAATTCGAGCGTTTTATTTAAGAGCTTTACTTGCTTTGCTCTCAGTACATGAACTGCTTCAGATCAGCTCCATCTCCTCCTACATTGGTCTTTGGTTTTATTCATCACTGCAAATGTTTCTTGGTCTGAAAGTTGGTGTGTTTCCCTGAACATTTCCAGTTTTGGCCACTAACTAACTAACTGTCAATTAGTAAATATGTGTGTACAATCACATGAATCATGAGTTGTTTTTTTTAACAGTAACTAGTCAGAAATGCAGTTTTTGAAGTGGTTCCCTTATTTCTGTAGAAACTTTGGGGCCTACGTGGAACAAACCTGGACTAAGCTTGTACATTCATGTTGTCAACGGCATCATTTAATAGTGTTAAATCCCTTTACAGTACTTTTTGTATAAGTATGTTTTACTGCAGTGGGTGTACTTCTGCACCCCTGGGAAATACTTTACTTTTTTAAATTTAAACTAAAATTTGGGAGCTGTAGTTACTGATTTTCTAAAGTGTTTAGTTTTGCAATACTACAAATGTAAATTATATTTGAGTATTACACCCTTTTGCTTTTGTTTTTTTTAATATATACATTCTTTAGGAAATATGCAAACTTGCATGCACACAGTGATTCCACTTAAATACTGTATCTAGCTAAAGCCAGTAGGAGCAGTTAGTTCAAACACTGGCTCGTGACGGTAAGTAAATGTGATGTTGGCTTTTCCTCCGTTTTCTAGAAACAAAATGACTAGTTCTGGGTCACATGACTCCCTCCTCCCACAGGATCAGAGGTCAGGCTGGTGTGTAGCACAGGGATCTTGTTAAACACTCGTACACGTCAGTTCAAACGGTGCTCGGTGGTCAGAAAATCCACACATGCATCGTTCAGGATGTTCAAGGCCCATTTTACGCACAAGCACTTTGAGCTTCACAATCGCACTCGGACGGGGTTTAGATTCCCAGTTATGAGATCGGAGACCGTGCTGTCCTCACACGGTCCATTTGCCTAAACTGGTGTCGATTCAAGCAGTGGCAGATACAAAAGGGCCATGTTGTGTAAAGCCAGTGAACACTTTCAATCACTTGCTTGTTGTGGTTCCTTCTTCTATATTATATGTTCTTACTCTGTGGGTGAGTAGAGACGCACTGTTACCCAGGAAAATGTGTGCCCCCCCCCCCCCCCCCCCCCAGCCTCTCATTGGCACGTTAGACACCTGTTTTCTCCTCCCACACTGGTCTATCACAGCTGGAGACCTTTTAGTTAGAATCAGCTCTGTGCCACATTAGCTGGAATCATCATAGGGGCCTCGATGAGGTTCTTTGCCTGACGCCCTGGAAAATCTAGGATCATCTGTATTTTTGTTTGTTTGTTTTCTGTACTTAGAGACTTATGCCCCAGTAATTAATCCAACGTGCTGCAGTGAGAGAGGTCATATTTCACCTTCACTAGCTGCTGGTCCTACCAACCTGCCAAATGCTCTGTTGTTGCTTTTTGTTGCTCTGTTCTTTTCTCTCTCCCCTTTCCACTCACCCCAACCGGTCGAGGCAGATGGTCGTCCACCCTGAGCCTGGTTCTGCTGGAGGTTTCTCCCGTTAAAGGGAGTTTTTCCTCTCCACTGTTGCCTAGGGCTTGCTCCTGGGGGAATTGTTGGGTTCTCTTTATACATCTTTATAATCTTGACTTTATTCTCTAAAGTGCCTTGAGATGACTTTGTTGTGAATTGGTGCTATATAAATAAAGTTGAGTTGAATTGAATTATTCTAGAGAACTCAATGTTAATTCATCTGCTAGTGAAAATTGACCCCAAAACATGAACTATTTCATCCTGTTTTTGTGGCATCAGCAGTAGCTCTTTTATTATGATGAGCAAAGTGGGAAAGCGATGCATGGAAAAACAGGAGTGTACATGAAAAACTTGCAGTATCACGCCGGACGTAACCTTACAGAGAACAACACTAATGGAGCTTCGAACACTCACCAGTTTGTTGGTGTTTGAGTTTATATCTGAAGTGTTAAAGTGATCATTCATTTTACAGTATTAATAAAAGTCTGTGTTTTTCTCCTCCAGAGTTCAGCAGCAGGACGAGGATCATCATCATCATCCCTGCAGCTCCATGCGGTCCGCTTCGGCCCGGGTCAGGAGCTGCTGGGATCTCTGCAAGCGTTCGTGGAGGAGAGGCGACTCCGAGCGCCGTTCATCATCACCTGCGTGGGCAGTGTTACCAAGGCAACGCTCCGACTGGCAAATGCCACAGCAACAAACACAAACCAGGTACGTGTGGCTGAGATTTTAACTTAGACTTGTGGTCATTCTTTTCTGTTCTCAGTCATTTTTCTTCTCTCCTTTTGTCCCTGTGCCTCTAAAATATACAGATGCTCGGTGTTAATGAATGAACGGATTATTGGAGATATTCAATTTTATGTTTCATGTAAACAGCAGTTTGTTTACTTATATGTAATTCATTTAAAAAGGACTTTTCCCCGCAGGTGCTGCAGCTCAGTGGGCGCTTTGAGATCGTCTCCCTGGTCGGCACACTGAACCCAGATGCCCACCTGCACATCTGCCTGTCGGACGCTGAGGGCAGGACAGTCGGGGGTCACGTGCTGGGGGATCTGGAGGTGTTCACCACGGCCGAGGTGGTCGTAGGGGAGGCGGTCGGCCTGCAGTTCACCCGAGAGATGGACGAGAAGACGGGTTTTCCCGAGCTTGTGGTTCAGCCACACTGTGAGACGGATCCGTCGGCCTGACTGAGCTGGACGCCACCATGATGCACACGAGTGCACGAACGGATAATATGAAAAGAACGAGCAGTCGGGCTGTTCTTTGCTACGTTCCTCGTGACTGTGCACAATTTAAAAATGTCAACTCCTGTAGTGATTGTAGCAATTTTAAGGCTGACTTCAGCTGTTTTTAGCTTCCTTTCTATGGCTTATGTCTGGGGAGGCAACGTCTGTGAACACGGCTACATCCATTTTATCTCACATATATTCTGTACATTAGAGTCACAATGTTAACTCTGAGGATTCAGAACGTAACCGTCAGACTGTTTAGGGGAGTCAAATTCCAAAATAATGTTCGGTCCGGAAAAATCTAACTTCTAACAATTACTGTCCGCAAAAACAAAGACTGCAACAAGATAATTGTGTTAAAGTATAAAATCTTTTTTTGTAATTTACATTCATCTACATATCTTTCTTTCATATTTCCTCAGCCAGTATCACCATCATGTTCATTTTTGCCCTTGAAAGATGCTAAAATATTGCTGTATTCGAAATCCCCCCTACTCACTCATCCCCCGCTCCCTAAGTAGTGAGCAGTAAATTAGCATTTCAGACACTTAGCGTTTTCACGCTGCATCATCACTTCTGTTCACAGAAAGTAGTGAACATGCCATGTTCACTATTAGTGTATCACTGCGGGATACTGTCAGTGCACTATTGTGTGTAGAGATTTACACACCCGACATTCGAACGGTGTGATGCCATTTTGCTGATGAGTGTGTTCTCATCAGCTGTGAGCAGTAACATCTTCCTCTGGGAAGTTTCCGGGGATAATTACCTGTGGTCTGACGTTCTCACTTAAAATGCTGCATTACAGACTGAACTCTAATGCTGCATCTTTGTTCAGTTCAAATTCAACTCATTTGCTAAATTATTTAGTGTAAAACATCAAAATATGTATTTGAGCCACGTGTCTGAGGTCATTAAATTGTCAGAAAAATAGTCTTGGTATTGTCTCATAAATATTTCTTAGATTTGCAGGTTAGAAACCATACGAGCATATGTTTTTTGTTTTTTTTTTCATTCCAGATTTTGTTTTCAAAACACAAGCTTAGATACAAGTTTTTGTTGATGTATTTTAACGTCTATGTCCAATTTTAGATGTTTTAGGACATTTTGGGAGTATTGAATTTTTGAAGACATATACACAGTTACCAAATGTGTTTTTGAACATATACACAACACAAAATCTTGTGTAAATGTCTGCAGATGTAGGAACCTGGACACCTGTTTTGGACACATTTCTGAGGCCAGTAGACGTCCAATGATATCTGACATTTGTTCTGGAAGTTCAAATATCAGGAGCTGTTTAAAACGTCCAGAATGGAGTGAAATTGGCTCGTACGTGGAAAACTGCTTTTGGTCGGATTCCTTCGGGATCCACACCTGCTTTGTTTCCCCTTCTGTAGATGTGGGAGGCTTTAAATGTCTCATCTAGACACATAACCGATGCTCATGTTTGGAAGTGGCCAGCAGGTAGTGATGTACTCGAAGAGCAGTGTTTATGCTCAGTTTATTGCAGGATAAATGAAAGTGACCGGTGTCGTCATCATTAGCAGGTTTCCATGAGTTGAGGGTTCGTATGACACTAATAGAAAAGTGTGTCTGCAGCGTCCAAACACCAGCAGCAGCAGCAGCAGCAGCTCTGTGGGGGTCACGGCTTTCTGCTAATAGCTGTTTAAACTGAGCTGCAGCCTTTCAGAGCCTCTGACCCCACCGGTTGTTATGAGACAAAGCGAGAATCCCCCCTCCCTCCTGAGGATTAGCCTTGACCTGGCATCATGGTGGCTGTGAGGTGGGTGGGTCAGGTGGAGGAAGAGGGGCGTGGTAACAGCCTTTAAATACAGTTTAATTGCAGCTCCTGACTGGCTGCAGCTTCTGGACAAGCAAAGCTACAACCAGAGATGCTGGTTCTAACCTGCCGTCGAGCTCCACAGCACCTAACCCCCAAATTCGTTACTGTCCCCACTGTTATACTTTAGGGTCTTTACCCTATTTGCGGTCTGCAGCTTTTGGGTGTTTTGCATGAAATAAAGGCCAGAACAGCGAGTGTCCGCGATGCTTCCTGGAGGCCGAACCCTGTCGTCAGTGGGGCAGCTGGCCGGCCGCCCCATTAAAGCGCAGCTACAAAGCGTCCCTGCTGCAGCTTTGTGCTTTTGTTACGCTGTGTGGACGCAGCATGGTGGCCGAAAAGCGTTGGTGGTCTGCCCCCCGTGGGAGCTGGGGGTTTGCACATCCAGCTAAAGCGGCTCGGTTCTCGTTCCCGACAAATTAAAAAGCAAGCGGATGTTCTGGATTTGAAACGTAGCTTTTGATCTAAAGATCATCCTTGATTCTCATTTTGGAATATTCCCCAAGCGGAGGTGATTAAACATGTGTGTGCACTTTTACATTTTTACTGAAATGTTTAGAGGTTGTGTTTGTTACCCAGCCCCTCCAGGATTTTTCTGAGCCTGAAAACTCCTGATTTCACTACAGCGTTAATAAAAAATTGTGATGCATATTGAAATGTTTTTATCATGTCGTGCTCTCAGAATTCCCGGGGGATTGGTTGAAATCATTCATTCAACATTGCAAACTCCTGCAGGGATTGATTCATGTTTCCCTGCATTTCCAGTTGCCAACCTGCTGTGAAGCGCTAATTAATTTGACTGTGAGCGTCACACCAGAGTTTCATGTTCTGGTTATTTCACAGCTGCACCATAATCCACCAGGAATGTGCGCATATCCCACTGTCCAGCAAGTGTGACTGGACTTGCTTGATGTTCTTGAACATTTTCCTTCTCATCATCATTCCTACCAGACCGACCGGGGGTCCCCATGCAGACCCCTAACTCCGCAGAGCCGTTAAGTGAAATGTGAACGTGTTGTAAATGTGGCTCCTATACAACTAAACTGCCAACACAAATGCATCTTTCGTGGTGGTTAGTGCAGCGTCCTCACAGGTACAAGTTCGCTGGTCTGAATCCAGGGAGGGGCTGCAGGGGCTTTTCTGGATGGAGTTTGCGTGTCCTCACACAGTCCAAAGACGTGCAGCGTAAGTGCCCGTAGCTGTGAATGTGTCTGTGTCTGTGTGTTGGCCCTGTGACAGACTAGTGACCTGATCGGCAGCAGTACGCCCCCCGCTGTGATTGCCGACCTCACGCCCCACCTTGAGTGGGTGGATGTTCCAAACAGCAGGAACCTAAACCAGCCCCGCTCAGGTGGATCTCTTCCTGCAGCGGACTCGGAACAGAAAAGCCGAAGAGGACTAATTCGTCCATTCAGTATCTGCTCTTTTCCTCATTAGCGACTTCTCCTCCCCGCCGCCCTTTGCCGCTCTGGCTGTGTTATCTGTGGGAGTAATGAGCCGTGTGTGTCGTTAAGCTGCCTCCACTCCGCCTCACTTCTGACGAGGCCAGCCCAGGTCATTTGGACGCGTTCAGGGGAAACGAGGCCTACGCACGGCAGCTGCCCCCTTGGAGAGCCGCTGCCGCTGTTCAGCGGCTTTCATGTGGCAGCCAAAGATCTCCCGGGCTAATGACACGCTGCTCCGTTTGAATGTCGCGGCAGGAGGCCGAGGGCCGCACGGAGAACACACGCAGATCAAAACATCCGAGCGGAGCCAAGTTGCCACGAGTTGCTGAGTTTCTCTATGAACATTGTTCTGCTTTAACATGTTAAGACGAGCGGCCGCACTCCCACACAGAGTCCGTTCGAATCACCATCAACACAAACGACTTGCGCACAGCTCAGTTCTGTTTGCAGCCCCATCTGATGCTAATGAGACAGTTTCTCTTCAGAAGCCGCCGAAGGAATAAAAATCCAATAGCAAAGCAAAAGTATTAATAAAAGTGTGGAAAAGTATTGAATTACAAGTTCAGGAGTCGATGATTATGTAGTATATGGCTTAAAGAAGTTTGCTGACTGTAATCAAACTCTTTTTGGAATAAGTCATTTTCTTTTTGAGTTTAAGTAATCAGTGTTTTTGGACACTATTAAACTGTTGGACATTTTTACATGCTATTTCTGCCCTTTCTATCCATTTTATGACGTGTAGGTTTTTGTTCATGTTCAACTGCTTATAGTCATTTTGGATTGTTTCCTTTTTTCAGATTGTTTAGTCATTTTGCATCTTGTAAGTTCTGTGACATTCACCAACCAAACAATCTGCCATGTCGCCAACTGACTCGTGACAAACTGATCTGGACTTGGGATTTTTTTTCAGAGCCAACAGCAGCTGGTCATCACCAGGGGGCAGGATGAGACAAGAAGTCCTTGATCAGAAGATCAGATGGAGATGAGGCTGACATTCTGACATTACTGTTTTTCATCTCTGTGATGTCAGTTCACAGTAAAGCCACATCTTGTACGTTATGTGTAGTTGGGATCTTAGCTGGAGAAGTAGAGTTTGAACTAGTGCTTTTAATTTTAAGAACGGGTGAAATCTCAAACCAATCCGTTGTCATTTGGACGCTGTGTGAGAGTCCTGGGCCTGATTCTTTACCTGAAGGACCAACAGTCCTGCTTCTTGATGCTCTCATGTTGGGCTTTTCTCATATTCTGCTTCTTTCTGCTCTGCTCTCAGGGAAAATGCTATTGATGGGACGTGATTGCTGCATGCTCTCAATAACTTTTTATCATTTTAAAGTGCAGCCAAATATTTTAAGCAATGCCAACGGTAGCAAGGAGAAAAGGTCATCCGTCGATTCATTTCAGGGCAAGAGGACGACTAATGTTACATGGAATGTGCTCAAGGTCGTGGCATAAATTCAGTTCTTCTTTTGATTAAAAAGCCCAGATGCTGAGGAATGATCACACTGTCAGCTCATTCCCCCCCATAACTTCCACGTAAAGTAGCAGACAGGCTGAAAAATGATTAAAAGGGTTCGTCTCATGGCTGTGTTTATGGGACTGATCCACTCTAAATGCTGGTCCCTTCAGGGGGGGGAGCTATGGTTTAGGAGATTGCACAACTGCTAGTTTGATTTGCTCCCCAGGTTCGTGTCTAAAGATCAAATGCTGAGCCACCAAGTCGCTTTTTACCAGAGGAAAGTTTCCACGTAAAGTCTGCAAAGTATAACCACGCATTAAAAAAAGAAAGCTTGGCAACGACGCCAGCCCAGGTGCCCCCACCTGAAATCTAACACAACCGTGCTGATTGTATTTCTGCATTTTAGAAATGTTTGTGTAGCTGAAGCTCGCAGCTCAATGCGGCCCATCTGCAGCAGAGCGGGGTTTCCTTTTGAACATGTGTGGTGAACTTCCATTAACAATAATTGAGTCCCACTCCAGCAGGATGCTAACGTTTTGGGGGGGGGGGGGTGATTATTAAAATGCCTTCTCCTCTAATGTGCAGGTAAGCACCCCTCGCCGCCACATCTCTGCAGGCGCGCTGCCAGGGCCATCTCTCGCTTTTAAGTGAGCGCTTTAATTGAGATAAATTTAGCTCAATTAAAGCGCTTTACCTCTGCCAAGAGTGTTTCAGAGCATCAGTGCTGCAGAGCGGCCTTTTCAATTACCCACAGTGAGCAGATTCACCAGTGATACTATTACTGTTTGGGGTTTTTTTTTTTTTATTGACTGTGAGAGAGAAAACCTCCTCTGTCAGCGTCAACTGAAATGTCCATAATGGAGATCAAGAACATTTCTAACATGAAAAGGAGAAAACAAACAAGTACATCAATAAAAACCTGTCTGAAAATTCTCAACAGCTTCTGTTGACGAGATATAATAAATAAGTATGTCGGCCCATTTTGCTGCAGTCTGAAATATCTTAACAATGATTGAATTGCTGCTATGACATTGATATTTCTGTTTTTTGTCAAATATCCATGACACTTTGTATTCATGCTTTATGGTGGATCACAACTGATAACGTTAGGATCTTTTTCCTTCGGATTGCCCTGAAGTGAAATGACTAAATGATTGCTGGGTGGACTGCAGTGAAACACAGCAGCCACCTCCAAAAGAGTTTGAAAATCAAGGCTAATTCATTTGTTATTGCTGCATTACACTGAAGACATTTGGGTTCGACCTCAAAAACTGGATATGTGACTGGAAGCTGTTTCTTACCCACATGTTCCCTGTGGGACTGATTGTTCAAACAATAAAGAGCTGGCAATGTACGTGATTTTCCATCACATCCATTCTCATTCCAAGGCATCAAAAAACATTGCTTTGTTCAGTCCGATATGCTTATGGTGCCCATTTGCTTTGGTGCTTGATGCTCTGAGCTTCCAGGGTTCTACAGTGGAAACCTCAACGCTTCAATATTCGACGCCCAAAACAACGACGTAGTATATGATGTGAAAATATTTCGTACAGAGTTGTGCAGTACAACAAGACAGGATTTTTCTCCAGGAGACCAGGGTTCAACTCTAGTGCAAGATGTTTTGCGCTTTAATGATGATCGTAACACAAAGTGACTCACGTGTTTGTGAGTCACTTTCAATGTTTTTATGTAATTTGTCTTGTAATGTAACATTACTCTGAAGTTTTGTTTGCCTGACCGTAACACAGTTTTTGTGTGTTGTCCTTCCCGCGGCATCAAACGGTGGCACTCCTGGACGGAGCACCCAAAACTTGTGCCAAAGTGTACCTGAGGTGTCAATATGATCTGTGAAAGCAATATGATTCCTTAGGGACCTTCATTATCTGGCATTGTGGACTGAGACCATCAGCATCCACGTGGCACCAAATTAGCAGCTGGTGTAACATTATAAACAGTCAAAAATGTTTGACTACCACTGTGCAAACATGACGCTTTGCTAAGGAGTAGTCTGCTTTGAGCGTGACATCGCTACTGTAAAAAGTATTTTCAACTTTACAACCTTTATTGTATTTTACAGTCCCATATGTTGATGCCAATGCAACAACTATGAAGGTCCTGAAATAGAAAGAAACCACTGGTGCACTGAGCACCATCCACAGAACAGGTCTGCAAAGGGAAACAGCTGATGACAGAAACATTGTGAAAGCCGATAACAAAAAGCAACAACAGCAACAACCTCCAAAGAGCAGTGATGAAGGTTTTCCAACATGGAAACACCTCAGCAGCGGCAAGAATCGGAAGTTGGCAAACAGGTTATGTTTATTAGAATAAAGCTAATCCAGCTACTTTCACAAACAAAAACTACATTGCGCCAGCGCCACTGTGTCCTATTGCACCCGACAGCAGCGTTTGGTACCATCCAGCTAAACAGGGACCAAATGAGGAGTAAATGCGAGTCTGTGTCCGTTTCATCAGAGGGATAAAAAACTGGAACCCAGCGGGTCTTTATTCCTGCAGCACAATGGGCAGAAACTGACTCAAAGGGTCTCAGATATGAAAACATTCTGTGAGCCGCTGAGGACACAATCACAACCTTGGAGACACAAATTGCTGTATTATGCCATGTGAATTCCTGCTGGGCTTTTCATGTGCAGGCTAAAGGGATCAGCTAATGAAAGGCTCAGACGGAGGAAGGAGAGGTAACGTGTTTAGTGTTTGTTAGCTCAAAACTGCAGTACAGCTGTAATTGCACTAACGTGATGGAAAAAGACATTTTTTTTATTACTTTTCTGTTGATCTGATGGTTCCTGTGCTGAAGACCCTCGTGTGTGGAGACACTAATGTACTTGATTTGATCGACAGCAGAGATTTACTGAGGTTAAATGTTGTTTGAATTCTTAAGCGGGAGCTGCAGCGTCTTTTGCGTGAAACCTTTTTTGTGTAGTTTTGGTTGTAGTTCAGTGCTTGCAGGGCTGTTGTTGTGTGTGTGTTTGTGTAGACTTCAGGCTCAGGGTAAAGGGTTGGGGGGAATTCCACATGTCAGTCAGCATCAAATGAGTGTACTTATGGGGACTTATGTGTCTACAGTCACATTTTGGAGACTGGAATTCTTGGTTGAAGATGTCATTAACGCCCATATCCCCCCTCTGCTGCCACCATTTACCATAAAAACCAACCCTCCGTTTTGCCTGGTGACATGTAGGGCTGGTTGTATCGTGAGTCTCTTTAGGATTCTAGCCTTGCGAACCGACGGCTTTCTGAGTCTCAGAACTTCAATGTTACAACAAATAAGCTATGCCTTCATTTAAATCGTGAAGGTGGTGGTGAAAGGTGGATGACAAGCCCAAAAAGTATTTGAATTGTTATTGGATCACTCCAAAAGCATTGCTCTAACCTAATTTAACGTGGTTTTAGTGTATTAAATTTTATGTGCTCTATTGGAAGCATAACAAAAATACTGAGCTGAAGACAACATCATGAGATTCATTCACTATCCTCATAACACAAGGAGCTGTTGAAGGGATGTCCAGACATGAGAGGAGGGCAAATGGTTGTAAATCAATTTATTGTGATTAAACACTATGTTTGGTTCAGTGCAAGCAGCAAAGTAAAGAGGAAAAATATCATAATCCACTCAAGTCCACGCCATTTCCTTTTTATTTAGTGCAATGTGCCAGTTTCCACGTAGGTCAATGTTTTAAATAACAAACAGTTTCAGGAAGCAGCTTGAGGTGACCACATTTGATGTGTTATCATCTGTTCTCATGCACGTCTGAAACGAGACACACACACACACACACACACACACACACACACACTGTCACAATGGTGATGAACCACCAGAAGAGGGCGCTCTCCCTCCTTCAGTCTGTAGAGGAAATCAAGTCAGGGAATCCACTGAAACATCAATACAGTCTGAGAAAATAACCAAACGTGCAAGTTCGCATTCGATTTTATTGTGATTACAAAAACAGAAGTGTTCACTACTTCCACCTGTCGAATGAAGCACAAACTTTAAAGATGCAAAAGCTAAAAGCTTAGGTTAACATTCTGCTTAAAGTTCATTTTTTTATACCAAGGACTTCATGGAAATTAGTCTGCTGCAGGTCAAAGCCTAGAATCAGTGTGTATTTTTACATAAATCCAGTGTATCCATTACGAGCAGCTGTCAAAATGCACTTTCGTGTCAGAGATTTCAGCTTGTGGGAGGTATGTGTTGGAGCTTTCATGCTTGTTATTTGCATCAGATTTCCCTTCATCTCCTCTGTTTCTCTCCACAAACACTGAAATGACGGCTTCATCCTATTACCGGACTCCAGCGTAAATGTTTATGGAAATGGCCCATCGGAGCAGGCCAAGTGTTTTCCATCAGCAGCTCTTTGCAGTAATAATACGGCAGTGTTGATGTCAGACCCACCCTGACTGAAGAGATGAGGCTAATGGCCATTCTACCCCTCCTGCATGAACCAGAGAGGAGAGGAGAAGAAAAAAAAACCTAATTCACCTTAAATGTGGTGCTGCAGGGTTGGGAAGCAAGAGGGCACCTGCTCAAAGAGTCTCCATGAAAGGAACATTATGTAAGATCAGCCTGTGGGTGATTCAAACGCATTGTATTGACAGGAAATGGGAGTCTGCAAGGATTACATTTTTACAGTTTGTGGTTCATTTTGTTGCATATATCATTCTGCTCACTCAGCTTGTCACGTTTGTTTATCTCAATATATGTAGTATTTATTATAAATATAATGAGCCTCAATATCATAAATAATACACATCAAATATACATCAAATGTGATAGCTATTAGAAATTGTTTGTATAAGTTCAACAAGAAAATGATTTTTAAAGTACACAGTGAAAAGAGTGATGGATAAATGTAGATATTATCTCATCATTATCCAATGCGAATCAAACTGGACCCAATCATATGTTTAGATAACTTAACATGGCAAAATTATTTGGCAACTCTCTTTTTTATGTAAATGTCTGACACTTTGTTTGGAAATTAATTCCTAGCCACGATGAGCTATTTTAGTAAAATTCATTTAGGGGAAATTGCCCATGTACAAGACAAATCCAGCCAAGCAAAATACTGAGATAGTTATAAAATCTAAAAATGAACAATTTCATGCTTGTTTTTTAAAGGGGAACAGAACAAAAATGAAAATGTATTTTCCCATTTGACAAGTTTATTGATATGGTTTATCATTAATTGTGTATTACCTGACTTTGAATGTTGAACAAACAGTTTTCAAATAAGTAAGTTGAGCTTGTTTAAATTGTAACAATGAAGTTTGCATCAGTGAGATGAAATAATCCACAACATGATCCACAATCTTGACACTGCTGTGCTGAAACTTACCTGAAATGTGATTCTACTTAAAAGCCAACTTCACCCATTTTCAACTTACTTTCTTTGGGTTTAGTTTATGAACATTAAAGCATTTAAAATCCCTTTACACTTAACTATATTAAAATGTTTTTAGCAGAAAAGCTCCTCCAGATGACATCACCCAGAGGCGTTTTTCATGTATACAAGATAACATAATCTGGACTGAAGGTTCCTCCATGTGATGTAATCTGGAGGTGTTTTTCAGCTAGAAGTAGAGAGATATTTTAATATAGGGAAATCAAAAGGAAGTTTCATGGCATTCAGTTACATGCACTTCTCAAACCAGAACCAAAAAGTATGTTTTCACAATTATTTTCTTTTCTTTAAGCATGAATAAATAAAGAACCTATAATATTACTTGTTTTATTCCGATTGTTTAGTTTGTTGTAGTTTCGTTTCACTACACTAATTATTTGTGATGTTGTGGCTTACATTTAAAATAGGCCTTCATCCCGCAGTACCGTTTCTATCCACGGGGGCGCTGTGGGCTAGCGCGGCTCTTCCAAATGCTCCGGAAACACTCATAAACCGGAAGAAATACATAATGTCCACGGTTACCAGCATGTAGCTAAGGCGTTGGACTCTTCTACAGCAGGGTATTTGTTTTTATTGGGCGTTTTAATTGAACCTTTTCGTTACACGGCGCCGTTTTTTAAAGCTAAGTAAGCAATTCTTTACTGGACATGGGAGTTCCAGCGTTTTTCCGTTGGCTCAGCCGGAAGTATCCGTCAATCATTGTGCACTGTGTGGAAGAGAAGGTAAGTGATTAGCATGTTTGCTAGCAGCAGAGAGTTAAAACGAACGGCCAGCACTTTTCTAAATAAACGCTGTTTTCTTCATATTAACCACGCGACTTCTGTCCTGCCTCTAATACAGCTTTTTCAATGACTATATGGGTTTTGCATGGTTCTTATTGTCACGAATAAATTATATAATTACCAACAACATCGCGAGTACGCGGACTGGATTGTAAACAAGCGGCGGCTATTAGTTGGCTAGTGTTTCAATTTCCAGATTTAATTTCTTGTCCCATACGAAATGTTATTTAACTGTTGACAAGTAGGAAATTTGTCAAAACCCATCTCACTTATTATTTAAAATTTCACATTAAACTCGTCTCCTCCTTGCTCGAGTGACCGCTAAACCTGCAAACAAATATTAGAAATGAATTCGTAGCCCTTGAGCTGTTTGAGCTGTTTCAGTGAAACTACGCCAACTACACGATCAACGGCTTTCGGCTTGTGCCTTCAGGCGTCGCTACAGCGGAGCATGTTGCGCACGTTGAGTCAGTATGTGTTTTCTCGCCGGATGCCCTTCCTGTGGGTTTTCTCATTTTTATCTGGGCTCGGAACCGGTACCAAGGTTGCCTTTGGTGCCTGGGCACGTTGAGATTCGAACTCCCTGCCTTAATGCATCCCAACCCAATGCTCAACCACTGACCCACCGGGGCCCCAGAAACTTCACCAACTACATACCGAGGGGAAACTGTCATTTTTTTTATTTATTACATCAAGAAGATGTTCTCATGCAGTACTGAATTCAGCATTGACATGTTAGAACATAAAAGTTCAGGGACACTCTTAAAATCAAGTTATGTGATAACAACTAAATAGAAATGACGTGTGATGATCTGTGTGGTTCACTGCTCCCAGCAAACATAGGAAATAAAGTGATTTGATTTGTTTCACCTCTACAGGGGAAAGAATGTAACGGACTCCGTATTCCTGTTGATACGACCAAGCCGAACCCCAATGAAGTGGAGTTTGACAACTTGTACTTGGACATGAATGGGATCATTCATCCTTGTACACATCCAGAAGACAAGTAGGAACTTCTCTCTCTGTACTTTTAAACTGATTATTGTAGTGATTTAAACCTTGTAGGCAAGGAACATCAAAGCTAATTCTACATGAAAGAAAGATTCTTTATGGCATAACTTTTATTTAAAAGATGTTTTTAAAACTTTTTTACGTAGTTTTAATAACATGTTTAACATTTCTTAGCTTCTTATATGTGAACATTTGTCGGTGATCTTTATATTACTACATACTATAAATATACTTGGACAAAACAACACGTGAGCTAAACTAAAGGGCACAAAAGATTAATTGGAAAAATTTGTTTGTAACGCAGGGTTTAAAATACAGTATCACTGTATTTGAAGTTGCATTTTCACACAGTGAAAAAAAATAGCCAGAGTTTTTCAAATTGTCTAGCAAGTGTAGTTGTTGTGATAGAAGTAGAATCTTGATAACTCTTCTGTAATGATGATAATAAAAAATATTGTGTATGAAAACTAATTTTTTTTTTTACCTCCTTGGTGAAATAACTGCTATTTTGAGGCTTTTTACGCATCTTACAGTATCATTTCACAATAAAACAGTGTAAATAAATGTTGGAGCAGCAGCCCTACACACCTCATATTCAAAATTATCTTCCCCCAGACCTGCACCTAAAAATGAAGATGAGATGATGGTTGCAATTTTCGAGTACATTGACCGCCTTTTTAATATTGTGCGGCCCAGGAGAGTTCTCTACATGGCCATCGACGGAGTGGTGAGTCTGTATGCCGGATCATTTGATTATTCAGTTTTTTGATCAGCCAAAACAATGATAAGGGTGATAGTCAGGGGCCACAAATTTCGAGCACACTGTTCATTTCCCTCCCTAGTAGTTTTCTGTGCTGTAGAAATAAGATCAAGTTTGACTTTTACCAGGCTCCACGGGCTAAAATGAACCAGCAGCGCTCTCGACGGTTTCGTGCCTCCAAAGAAGGAATGGAGCTGGTGGAGGAGAAGCATCGCATGAGGGAGGAGATCATCGGGAAAGGTTTGTGTTGGTGCATTATTGTTACTGTGATAATTACTGCGAGGTGCCTCCTCTCTGAGAGCTTCTGTACAAGGTTGTACAGATTTTGAAAAAACACAATGGGTGTACTACATATTCATTTTAAAAGAAGCCAAAGGCTCTGCCACTTTACTTACTCTGTGTAAAAAGCTGAGGTCTGCGTCAGAACCTCACTAACTGGCCAAGTTCGGCAAAAACAAAGTCATCATGCATTTAAAAAATTAGTACAGTCTTTGATTACAGTTATTTTTCTCTTTAGGAGGTTATCTACCCCCTGAGGAGATTAAAGAGAGGTTTGACAGCAACTGTATCACTCCAGTAAGTGAAATCAATTGAAAACTTTTTGTTCGTTTGGTGTTTATATCGGTTCAGAGGACACTGTTCCTGAACGTGTTTTTATATGAGTGAAGATTATTTATTTTTTTGTCGTAACAACAGAATTACAGGGTTTGTTTTCTTCTGTGTCCAGGGAACAGAGTTCATGGACAACCTTGCACAATGTCTACGATATTACGTTGCAGACAGACTCACCAATGACCCAGGGTGGAGAAATGTCACAGTGAGTGTTGCTGCTCAGGTTTTCAACTACAACATAATTATCAGCGATTTCTTCTTCTGGCTTTTCTATGAATTGATTATTTTAGAAAAAGAAGCCTAACGAGGTGTTTTTGATCCAGGTCTTCCTGTCTGATGCCAGCGTACCAGGAGAAGGTGAACACAAGATTATGGATTTCATCAGAAGACAGAGAGGTACAGCTGCTTTACACTGACCTACCTCAATTATTATTTTATCTTTGCTACTTGCTAAACATTAAAGCTCATATACTGTAGCAGGATGTATATCTTAAATGGAGAATTAAAGTTTGTAAATATATAACTGTGTGTAAAGCTGGTACTTGTACAAGATAAACTAATATGACACATCATATCCTGCCAGCAGAATTTAATCTGACTGAACAGCCTAGTGCCTAACACAGAAAGATGGGAGTGTTTGAGGCTGACACTCTGATTTGTGGGTCAGAATTATATAGACTGTGATGAAAAGCTGTCAGGACTTGGCCTTTCGTACACGCTCTTTTAGTTGACTAATGTTTGTGATTCACCCTGACAGCTCAACCCAACCATGACCCCAACACACACCATTGTCTTTGTGGAGCCGATGGTAAGTATGAATTCTGAAATGTAAAAAATAATTAAATGGGTGCAATAAATATTAACCATTCACCTCATTTACCCTGACAAGATAAATCATTTCTGTGTTGTCAGCAAAAAGCGGCTGTGTGCTACTGTTATATTTTCCACCTTACTAAATGCCACATGTTCTCTCTTTGTTGCATGACTGATCAGCTGACCTGATCATGCTGGGCCTGGCCACACACGAGCCAAACTTCACCATCATCAGAGAGGAGTTCAAACCCAACAAACCCCGTCCCTGTGCCCTGTGCGGACAGATGGGCCACGAAATCAAAGACTGTCAGGGGACGGCCAGAGAGAAGCAGGGACAGGTGAGAAGCCCATGTGGGACTGTTGCTTTTTCACTTTTATTGCATGTAATCATGTATTGGCTCATGTGGCAGACCAGTTACTTCCTAATTCCTCCTGGTCACAAATGAAAGTAGACATGTGGCAAGATGCTGGACCCCACGTTACCATGTAAACATAACTAATTGTACACTGAGGCAAAATCATTTTTCATGCACAGATTTTTGTTTAAATACTAAAACAAAGGATAATAAGTGCATCATTTGATACTGAGCTTCAGCTGTAAAAACAACAAATGGAGTCTGATCTTGGGTTGCGTTATAAAATTTAATCTGTTTAGATTTAAATCATAAAGTCTGTATTTTGCTGCTGCGGTAAATAGTGGCTCCACAAATGGTTGCATGTCCCACAGTGGTCTTATTATGTCATCAAGAAAAGATACAGGTGGGCAGAAAAATGAGTGTCCAGTCTTCCTGTGATGAAGATTTGATTGAAAGTTAAACTAAAGCCAATTTTACTGTGACTTTACTGCAATGACACAAGTCATTAATAAAACACTGTATTTAAATCAATATAGTTTCAATGAGACTCAAACCCTCTGATTGTTTACTTCTTCTTTCAGCATGATGAATTTGCAGATACTGTGCCAGTGTCTGAGCAGGAATTCATATTCATCAGGCTGTGTGTGTTACGAGAGGTTGGTCAATTTCTCCGCAGTTTTTTTTTCTGTTACTGGTACAGCATCAAAATGGCTTATTTGTATTCTAAAGTGTGAAATCAGGAAAGGTGGATGAAAATTATAGCCTAACTCTGCAATTAATTATGTAAATGCCATGTTTGACCTAGACTGAAGAAAAATTCAACTTGATCTTTACAAATAAAAACACTGTCTACATAATTCTGTTGTCCTGTGTTTTCAGTACCTCGCCAGAGAGCTCACCATGGCCAGCCTGCCATTTCCCTTTGACTTTGAGAGGAGCGTGGATGATTGGGTCTTCATGTGTTTCTTTGTTGGAAATGACTTCCTGCCACACCTGCCATCCTTAGAAATCCGGTGAGCTTCAGGAAACCACCAAAGAACTGGTTGGAATTATAGAAAAAAGCAGATGCAGTACGTGTATGTGTTGGACTCATTTAAATTGATGAGCTTTGACTACATTAATATTTAATTTAAGTGCAGTTACAAGATCTGTTGGACAATCTGTCGAGTCAGATCTTCCAGCAGCAAACTCAGGCCTGGGTGAAACTTCACTTTTTTTTCAGTTTCACAGAAACAGGGTTAATTGCAGAGCAGCTGTTACTTTAGCATCTCTACAGCGTATTGATGAAGATGATGACTCAGTTTCACAGTGATTGTGATCCTGGCACCGCTTCACTTTAACCTCCAACACTAATCAACCTGACAAGCTGTGGAGAATGTCAGACGTTTTTCGTTCTGTTTCACGATTAGAAACTGTATCTGTATAAGGATGGTTTAGTTTTATTTATTTTTAGAGCAGTAATGGCTTGTGCTGAATGATTTGTCATCATTATTCACAGCTGTTATTTCTTTCAGAGAGGGAGCAATAGATCGTTTGGTCAACATCTACAAAGACGTTGTGCACAAAACTGGAGTGAGTATGGTCTGAACAATACAAGCAACTTCTGCAAAATGATGAACGTATCCCTCACTGTTTTCATGTTTAGAGCAGCTCTGACTATCCAGCGCTGTGTAAAGACTGATGTCGTGTGTTTTTCTGTAGGGCTACTTGACACAGAATGGTTATGTCAACTTGGAGCGAGTAGAGATGATCATGCAGGCGGTGGGCGTGGCCGAGGACAACATTTTCAGGAAGCGCAAGGAGGATGACGTAAGAGCTCATTGCATTTCGTCTTATAGTTCCAAAGTTCGGTCTGGTCAAATACAGCCGCCTACAGGTTGGCGGTTGTATGTGTTCAATTGGATAAGTGGCAAATGTTTGACCGCGCTCTATCCATCCTTTCTGTGTTTAAGACTTCATATGATCACACTTTCTGTCTTGCAGGTAAATTTCAAGAAAAGAATGAAAGAAAAACGAAAGAGGATGAAAGTGAGTAAAAGCAAATAAATGAATAAGCTGATGCTTTGTTCACTCAGCATTAAAACTGTAAGTGTCAGAGACTAATCAGTGATTTATAAAAAAAAAAAGAATATATTTCAGTATTGATGTCTAATTTTATGTTTTTCTCTTTTTCGTCTATTACAGTTACTAATGAATTAACTAAGAAATGTTGTAATGATGTGCACTCTCTTTTTGTACCAAGCATTTGTCCTGCAGTACATACTGGACCTTCTTGGGGGTGAGAGTTTTTGGTTTTTCTCTTGTTTATCACAGGCAGAACAGCAAGGGCCTGCCTACCTGACAACAGGCCAGTTTGCCCCCCAGGCCCTGGGCAGAAGAGACAGACCAGAGCCTGTCCAGAATGCCCGGCACCAGGCCTATGACATGAGGATGCAGGCGAGGGAGCAACACAACAAGGTTTGACTGGGTGTTTGTACATCATTTAGAATTTATGATCGGCTTTCGAAATCTACTAAATGGATGTGGCAGTGTATAGACATTGCAAAATTTGAAGACGTTAACGATCTGTTTGACTTATGCTAAACCTAAAAAAAACCGAACTAAATCATTGTTTACATGAGTAGTTTTTAAGTGTCTGTCTATATTGATGATGTGGTTATTGCTTCACTCATCTTCAGATACAGTCAGGAAGTTAAGCTCTGAACAGAAGAGGATGTATAATCCCCGTGGTGAATCCTTTCCAGAGCTGCAGTGTTGATGAAGTGTGTCTTTGTTTTCCCACCAGGATGCTGCTCAGTCCCTGAAGGCCATGATAAGGAACGGAGGCAATGTAAGTCCTTAGTGGAATGACTGGAGTAGAAGCCTTTAAAGTGGTTGTGGAAGCTGATAGTTTAAAAATTCAGTGTGTAAAGTCTAAAATCTCCAACAGTGCATGTGCTTGAATTCAAGTCAATGTTATGTTCCTGTGGTCTTTGTAGATATGTTGGTTATGTTATTAATAGTGGACACTGAAAAGAGGCAGAGTAGTATGGCTGAATGATATGGAAAATATATATTTAGATTTATTTTCATTTTGTGTTTTCTATGTAAACAATCCTATAAATAATAGGAAACTCCAGCATAACACTGAATCCTGTTGTCATATAAACTACTCTTTCATGTTGGCCCCACACACACACACACACACACACATTCTGTTAAGTCTGTCTCCTTTTATATCTGTCACGCCTTCCTTCTCTCTCTATCCACAACTTCCTCACTGCCACCACACACAGTTAGTTGGTATTTTCAGCCTTTTAAACACGAACAGCAAATGGTCACCACAATTCCAGCTCAGCAACCCCTCGCTTGCCTTCTGTAGAACACAGGATTATATACAAACATTGATGTGACTTCACCATTTCACTTTGACACTAGTGTGTCTGGTCTCTTGTTTGTGGACATCGATGTTTGCTTCAGCGAGGCTATTTTCACTACCGTTGGCTGCACTACAGTTAAACGTGTTTGTAGCATAAACCCTCCCTTGTTTCCTCTGGAGCAGATCCCATCGTTGGGAAGCCTTAGGGAACACTTCTCTGAATGTTGTAGCATTTAAGAAAAACAGTTTGAAAGCAGAGTTCTGTGAAATTGTTATGTCAATTTAAAAAAAAAATAAAATAAGAATTTAGACCTACAGAGAAGGCAGTGGTTGAGTCACTGTTCCAGTACACCAGTGAACTTAATGGTGACAAAAAATGTCAAGAATCAAAGTATTCACTGGGATTTGTGCAAACTTCCACAGGAAGCAGAAATGTGAAAATACATATTTGAAATGATGCCCATAGGAAACAGTGTTTAGTACTGCAGAGTACTACAGAGAAATGAATCTGATTCTGTGCCTGTTGACTATTTATTTAAGCTGTGCAGTCTGTCGGTGTAAATCCTTTAGACAACAGCGATTAGACCGTGTTAGTATTGTCCTTATGAATTCTCTGCAGTGAGTCAGACCAACCGTTAAAACATATTAGAGAAACGTTGATTTGTTAACTACGGTACATCATCACCTTCAGCTGATTGGAACTTTTATGGAATCCACCATCAAATTAAACTGTGAAACATGACCTGCAGGGGTTGAACTTGTTTGGTTTTAAACATGGGCACATGATTGGGCAAAGATTAAGTGTGTACTTGAGCAGTGTAATGTAGTCCTGCTGTATACATCATTGTACAGTGACTGAGCTAATTTACTAGTAATTTATTTAATCTGTATAATCATTTTCTGTGTTTTTATTATTGTCCAACACAAATCTAAAAGTCTCTTTAAAACTGAAAGCTTTTTTTCCCTGTAGCAGTTTGTTTTCTTCACTGAACAATGAGAAGCTGATCACTGTCCTTGAAAATGTTCCTATATTGGTTAAATGTTGGGCTGTCACTATAGAGGCCTTGTCACTTTTTCATTATGGATATTTCATGAACAGCGGTCTATTCGAATGCTGCCTTCAGTTTAGTTCATGGTCATTTTTCTATTTACTGCGTCTTTTAAGCTGTTAACTTTTCTGCTCGTGTACACTTTTAAGTATATTGACTAAGAATGGCTGCCCATACATTAGCACATGAATGAGAAGAGCTGAAAGGCTTTAGAAAAAGGAAGGATAAGTAGCTGAGGTATTGATTTATTACTTTATTTTACACTGCCAGCTTCCTTTAGCCATGGAAACTCGTACAAACACTGCTTTAGGTTGTTAGCATGCTTTAATATATCTCCTGGTTGTTTTTGCTATGTCTCATCAAAGTTGCATACAGTTATTTTATATTCTGAAAATAGTGTTAGTGTAAACTGTCATTAATATTATTTACTTGAACATTTTAGTGTTTATATTTTATCTACATGGCATAAATAAGGTCAAGATGGACTGAAATCACCAATCATGATCTTAACAGCTATGTCTGTCTTTAGATCAGCAGATTTTCCAGTATTCATTTATTTTAAATATATTTTTTTTAAATACACAGTTATGTTTAAGTAAAATATTTAGAGCTCAGATAATTTTAATTTAATAATGACTTAATGAGTGTAATCTATTTTCAAGCACTTTTCTTTCTGCCTTCTCTGAGGATGTACTGCCTTTGTGTTATGAAATGGGAACCTGAATATCTTTGGTATTTGGACTGTTAATGCACCACATAAGACATTTGACATCTGACCTCAGACCCTAGAAAATTGTAATCTTTTTTTTTTTTCAATACAATAATTGGTAATTAGGTTATTGGTAGTTCTTCTAGATAGAGATGGTCCTAATACTTATTTCATATTTAATGTTAAGGACACATGTATTTTCACACATGAATAACAAGGATTACAAAACCAATTGCAGAGAGAAGAAACCGGTAGCATTAAAATAAAGTATTGATTAAAAACATTGTATATAAATACATTTTTAAAAAATTATGTAAAATAGCAATTGATAACAATCTTGATTTCCCTATTTCTAAAAGAATAGGACACAAATACTAAATCTAAAGAAACGTCAGGTGAATCTTTCCTTATCTTCGGTTTACAGTCTTATTTCTATCGTGTGGTAAACTGTGAGGTCTCTTATTCTTTTATGCTTATTTATTCAGTATTTGTTGGGCCTTCTGTTTCATGTAGGGCCATAAGGAAGTCTACACCTCTTTTGTTCAGTTCCCAGCGTTATGATGTCCTAATGTTTTCGATTTCCCCATCCAGTCATCTGCAGGGCCCAGCGATGGTGCCGACAGCAGGGGCATGAAGAGGAAAGCTGAGGACAGTGACAGCGAACCCGAGCCTGAAGACAACGTCAGGTAAAGTTGGTTCCTGTAAACAGGACTTGAAGCTTATTTTCCCTGTGAGTGTGTATCGGGCTCAGCCCTCTTCTGAAATGCAGGTGACCTACACTTTAAACCGGACTGGTAAACCCCCTGCGTAGATACACACAGGACTGAGGCTGCAGCTGCTGCTCAGCCGACATCCTGCTCACGCTTCACTTTCTGTGGAGACACTTGAAGACACTTGTTATCTGCAAAAGGTCGTTATTTGTCCAGAGCACAAGTACACGTGATTCTGTAAATATCTTCAACCTCAGGACTAGATGCTAAACAATTGTAGCTGCCACAGTGGATCAGTCTGTGTCTGCGTATATGACTGCTGTTTGCTAACGGATTTCCCATGTGTTCTGTGCTCGTGCTGTTGGCTCTGGGCCAGCTGTGTTGGGTCCGCTCACTCAAGTTAATTACATTTATTTTAAAAAGTAAAACTCAAAATACAACTAGATCTTTATTTTGATGGTCAGTGTGAATGCCACACAAATTTGTGCAAAGTATATGGAACATGATCTTCTCTATCACTTTGGAACAATCGGAATCGATAGAAATGAGGGAGAGATAGAAATGAGTATAAATCAGAATTATAAGAGAGCCCCAGATCTGATTTGAAAATTCCCGATTTAGTTTGTTTGCAAATCTTGGAAAGTCAAATTGTGGCAAAAAGATCAGATTCGAGACTCTTGAGCATGTGATGTAGTCTTGAACTGCTACAGCAGTTTAGCACTTCACTCCTGTAACATTGTTGGAAGTGTTTTGCCTTGACTACGTACAGTTTGGTCAGAGTCAGCTTGCCTGCCACACAGGTAGAAGCAGATTAATCCAGGCAGACACTTCACGGATTCAGCCAGATTGTAGCCCTGAGCTGCTCACCCATAACTAATTTTTGAAATTCGACCCAATAAATAATCCTGCTCCCAGACGATTGGTTGGATTTTTGGCTGATTGTAGTATGAACAGTTCCACGGTCCCATGTTCCACAGTGCCTCTGTCAAAGTACCAGTTGTGAGACACAGTGTTTACCTGTTCCGAGGCTTCATGGAACAAACTGACAGTAAACTCATCAAATCCCAAAGTCACTGCTCCTATCAAGTTACTGATTGTGGTTACATCAGTAACTCGGACATGTCACAATGTGATGAATTATGGCTACAGTTTGAAGCAAAGTAAAGCTAAAAAGGAAAATAAATGTGTGGATTACAAATAGGAATTCAGTATAATTATAATGAGATGGTTTCAACTTTTCTTTCTTGATATTGACACTTACTTACTGGTAAAGTATTTGATAGACCCTCATATGGACTTTCAGACAGCGTGTATGTAGGTAATGAAACGAAAAAGTGAATCTTCACAAAAGCACCTTTAGTTGGTGAAGATGCCATTAACAAACAGAACGAGAGAGCTGTAACCATTAATCCCACAAGCTGCTTAACACTACTACCACACAAAAAAAACACACACCGACTCGCAAACCTCTGCTGAACAGCTCACACCTCTCTCCGCACGTGATTAATATGGAAAGCAGGAATATTTGAGTAAATTCCTCTGTGACGCACTTGTCAAAGCTGCTAAATCCATCAGGCTAAATTGGTATTCATGGAGGCTTCCCTCTCAGGAGTCTGCGCTCCCTGCGGGCCGCTCTGAGGATCCACGACACAGATGCTGGATGGCCTTGATTATGTGTGCAGAGTGGCATCGCTGCCAAATCTACCGACAAGTCAAAGCCATTAATTTATTCCTGTGGCAGTGAGGAAGTTCATACAGTTTTTTTTTTTTTTAGCCTATAGATTAGCAGAGCAGCATCAAAACTAAGGATTTTGAGCAGACGTATTGTTTGAACGTATCGGTGTTTTAACTAATAATCAAGTGACTTATGAAGCTGATGCTCAGTGGAGATGTTAAAATTAAATTTGCTTTGTCACTGGTAGTTTCATCAAACGTGTATCCTGTCAAATGTGAGAGAAACTTCTGGCCCCGTAAACTCTCTGTCATTAGTATAGTTCTACTTTTTTAAAGATTACTTTGTAGTGAAACCAACCAAATATGTTTTGTCGTACTTTTCTTTCATGAATCAAAAGTATTGTACTTTTAATGCATAACTCTGCGTATGTTTGTTAAGAAACCTGGTTCCAACAGTAAAATTTGTGGTGCAGGTTGTGGGAGGAAGGCTGGAAGCAGAGGTATTACAAGACCAAGTTCGATGTGGAGGTGACCGATGACGATTTCAGGCAGAAAGTGGTTCAGTCGTATGTGGAGGGTCTCTGCTGGGTGCTGCGCTACTATTACCAGGTAAGGCTGCAAAATGGTCCCTAACAGAAGGACAATGTCCTCATGGACCAACATTTGCTGAATGTACTACAATATGCAGCTATTTATGAAATTACTGCCTTATTTTTAACGCTTTTTGTAAATAATTTACGTGATCAGCAGAAACTAGTGTGTTTGGGACTCATGGAGACAGTGGATGTGTTGACAATGAGGGAAATGGAATCCGATCATGGTCATAATGCGGTTCATGAAAATCTATATATACATGTAGCAGATCCGATTTTTCTTTGCCTTGTTTTGGAAGCAAGTATTTAACTGTATAAAGACAGAAGATTTATTTTTGTCTGTCTGTATGTTTTTGCCAAACAGGCTGAAAGCACAGTGACAGACAGACAAACAGCCATAACAAAGCTTGTTTTCACAGTGCAAATTTAACCAGTACTCATATTTTCAGCTATGACTTATTTAGACTATGTGCCCCTTAGATTGACTTGGGGAAACTTAAATACGAGGACGCATCCCTCCATGTAATCCTCTGTCCTTTTATCCCACCACTTTACTACTTTCCCTGTCGGCAGTCTTTGGTCATGCACATGCGCTTTTGTGAAAAGTAGATTAGAAACCTGGTTGCACATATTCATGGAAGAGAAATCTGCGTCTCTCTGGGGAAATCAGGTTGTTGTTTCGGTGACAGATAAGAAATCGGCTGTTGGAGAAATCAGAATCTAACCAGGTGGCATACAAATGCAGCCAGCAACACAAAACTTAAAGTACATTTGATATATGAAGGCTGAATATTAAGGGCCTGAAGTATCGACGCTGAACAAACCAGGTTTTGATGGAAAACTAATAAATGAAACACCTTCCTCCTCCATCTTGTCATGAACTCCATACAGCAGTTTCTCTATTCTCCACGTATTGGTTGCACTGTGATTATTTACTAAATAATTTCGTAGTTGTTAAATAATGATCTTTATCTTGAAATGAAATAATCAGATGTGGGCCCTCTCCAGAAGAGCCAGGCTGAGTCGGGGGGGGATTTGTCCGGGCTGATTGTGCGCTCTGTGCTGTGACTCCACATGCTCACCAATCCAAAGCTCGCCTCAGGGGGCCGTTCTGGATGAATTCATTAGCAGGTCCTCAGCGGACGAGGACGTGTCTGCTCTCTGCTGCCACACATTCACGGTTCTGTCCACCCGCGGCCGCAGAGCTGTGATCATGCACAGCTGAACACATGATCAAACAAACAAGGCTGTAGCTCAGCTTACAGATTCTTTGTGTGTTTTACACGCTGATAGTTAGACACTCAGAGCTTTACAGACATTGAAACTTTACTTTTACAGGTTCAGCTTGTATCAGGTTTGCAAACCTACCTGAGAGTAAAGTTATATATACCATAAGTGTTGGGAGTTTACCTTTTTCCTTGTAGTTTTGGATGGGGGGGTGGGGAAGCCCCCAGCCAGCACATAATCTAAAGCAAGTCTTTGTTTGTTCTAAGTGGAGATTGAAACTGATCTGCCAGGCCCGGAAAATTGCTTCTTCTCTTTTTAATTGAAAACCCAAAATAATGATAATGATAATAACTAATCTTGACACGTTTAATTTTTGGTGGCCATTTAAATTTAGCTTAAACAAAACACCATCCTGAATATCTCAGGTCTCTGGTCATTACCAAACTGAAACAAACTCTACTTAAATGTTCTGTCAACATTAGCAGTGAGGAATTTAAGGTTGCTATCAAGTTATTACCAGGAGTTCATTAACAATTTGACAGAAGGAATCAAAAGAGTTATATAAACAAACTAGTGTTTGCTTAAATGTAATTTGTATTATCGGACCAAATCCTGCTTAAAAGAATCAACTTTTATTTTTATATTTATAAATAAATTCCTTTATGCACATATTGTGGCTAATATTTACTATTAATTCTGAATTGTGACTAATGATGAAATGATAATTTAGTTGACTTAAAATTTGACACCAACTGTTAAATAAGGATCAAATGTCGAACTTGCAGTTTTTAGTTTTGTGCTGAGGATGTGCCAATTTTGTGTTTTGGAAGCTGGTAAAGTAAACATGTATGCATTAATATGCATTCTTCACAAACTGATGACACTTCACACACCAATTAGATTCAGAACATTTTGACAATTGAATGCAAACTTTATTTAACTACAGTTTTTAGGTAAAAACATCGGTATTAATTCAGTTTGTTACTTATTTGTGTGCTCGAAGATGAGAAACAACATACCGTCTATTTTTTCACAATTTTGTTTCTTTTTACACGCTTTCATCACGTGTACTCTGCTTGTGAGCAGCAACCTGATAGTAAATGCAGTTGTTTTTATCGTTGTTTGCGGTCTTTGACCCTGCCGCCACTGTCGCAAATGAGTTTCTCACCGACAAAACATTTCGTCATATTACCATAAATGATCTGTGCAATTATTTGAACGTGGGGGATCGGAGCCTCCTCTGTCTTTTATTATGGTAACGTCCCATATTATCATTTGAATGACCACCTTTAATAATGGAGTGGTGTGCTTTAAAACCGGATTGGCTGAGATGTGAGGATTGGTGGGTTTATCACAGGGCCCTGTTCTCTCAGAGGTGGTTTGTGGCAAGTGAAGGTTGTTCTGTGGTGTGAGATGTTTGCTCAGGAAGGATAAGTGGTCATAACACTAGATCTGCAGGGTTAGATTTTTTTCTCTCTCTCTCTATTCTTTATCTACTGCATAGAGATTTCTGAAACGTAAAGCAGAAGAAGGGAATTACTTTTCAGATGCAAGATATTTTTTTTTTTTTTTTGTCCCTACATGCTTCAGGGTTCACGGTCACATCTTTGCAATGACCAATTCTTTCCTCCACAGCAGTTCACAAAGTCTAAAAATGTTGAGTTAACAGTTGCAGCTAATTTGCAGGCTCACACATACACTTTTAAACACTGGTCAGAATTCTGGCTGGTGGATGTTTTTAAATGTCAGCACAGCCGTGGTGCACTGATCACGGGATTTTAAGCTTTATACTACAGTGCAAGTTCTATGGAAAAAGGGCAAAGAAAGGTGTTTTTTTTTTTCTTCTTTCATTTCCTGTGTGCTGTGTATAGGACAGATATTAAATAAAACTATTTCATAGACTGGGTAACTTGCATATCTGTTGGTGCATCTTTGTGTATCTTTGCCCTGTCCCAACGTTTGTTTTTTTAAATCAAAATGAGCACATGCTTTAATAAAAATGTGTTAACCAAAATCGTTTCTTTACAATTTACATTGTCCCGGGTTTTATGAAAATTAAGTCACAGATTTGTTTTAACAAAAATCATCAAACACTAGAAATTACACTTTCCTGAAGTCAGTTCATCAAATGCCAAAGAAGTTTCAATCATGATAAACTTTCTCAAATATATTATATTTCGGTGTAGTAGTAATAACCACAATCAATCCGAGGTTGTGAGGTTGCTTGGTAAAACCCAAGCAGCATCCAACATGGGATTTCTACGCTCATGTAAAGTCTTAATAAAAGTCAGTGTTGTTTCTTTGTGCAGGGTTGTGCCTCCTGGAAGTGGTACTTCCCATTCCACTACGCCCCGTTCGCCTCCGACTTCAAAGACATCAAAGGGATGTTCACAGAGTTTGAGAAGGGGACCAAACCAGTAAGAAAGCAATTCCTCTCTGCTGTCTTCTGTCTCCTTCTGTCTCCTTCTTCTGTCTCCTCCCCTTTTGTCAATGACCGCTGCAAACAAAGCGGTAACAATGAACATTTTTTTTTTTTAAATAAAGCATGTCTCTATTCTCACTTGACATTAGGACATTTTGTGTGCTGCTATTCATGCCAGTGATTTACAGAAGCTTTACAGATGTGTTTTTTTTTTTTTTTTTTTTTTGGGTTAACACTAAAAGACAATAGTGTTAAGTTACAACTAGTAACTGAGACTGACTTTTTTTTTCTTTTTGTACATTGTGTTTTAGGTTTTATTCAATAAGCACAACAACCGCAACCTATGTAGAAGTAAAGGATTCAAGACACTTTCACATAATATAATCCGTTGTTATAATCTGTACTTTCCGCCCTAACTGAGAAATGATGACCATTAACAACATGCACGGTTGTTTTGTGCAGTTTAAGCCACTGGAGCAGCTGATGGGAGTGTTTCCTGCTGCCAGCGGCAACTTCCTGCCCTCAACATGGAGAAACCTCATGATCAGTTCGGTACGTTTTCCAAAATGAGCAGAAAGATGAGCCCACTGTAATAATTAATCGGAGGTCCCAAACCAAGTCAGATAGTTCAGGGGGAACATTTTTTGGAGGGGGGGCTGCTGAGAATGTATCTGCAGCAGATTAAAATTTTCCAAAGGCAGAGGTTTAATTTAGCTTCAAATTCTGCTGAATCTTCTGTGCAGGTTTGTGTAGCTCTGCTCTTCAGCTTCTCTTTTAACTTTTCCTTTGACACAGGATTCCTCCATCATCGACTTCTACCCTGATGACTTTGCTATTGATCTGAACGGCAAGAAATACGCCTGGCAAGGTGAGTCCCCCTCCAGCCATGTCACCCAGATTTCACAGGTGTGGCAGGATATGCAGTCATCCTAAAGAGGAATTACTTCTAATTACTATACTTACAGTAAATGTTTTAATAATTCAATGTTCTTCTTTAGATGCATCCTTGAGTTACTGTTTTTCTGCCTCTTTTTGAAGGTGTGGCCTTGCTGCCTTTTGTGGATGAACGACGGCTAAAGGCAGCACTGTCTGACGTCTACCCGAACCTGACCCCTGAGGAAGGTACAAAGTACTCCCATGTTAATTCTCTGGTTTTTATTTATGACGCAAAATAAACCTGACCTAATGTAGTTCACTACCTTTTACCTTCTTCTACCTACCTAGTACCTTTTGGTACTAGGTAGGTACCATCTGGTTCAGTAAAATCAGAGCTCCAGTCTCTCTGATAGTCACTTTATTTTTTCTTTTTAAACCTCCTGACCACGGCTGCTGTATTTTCTTTGTTGCAGTGAAGAGAAACAGCCTGGGAAGTGACGTGGTGTTTGTTGGGACGTCTCATCCTCTTGCGGACTTCATTCAAGAACTCTACCGCACAGAATCTGATGAGGTAATAAAACCTAAGACCCCAGTCACATCAGATATCACGGATTCCACCGAATAGCAAAGGGTCATACAGAAGTGTCCCCTTAAATTCAACACATAAGAGTCAATGGTTTCTCATAATCAAGTCATTGATTCTTAATGTTTGTGAATAGTCTTAACTATGGTTTGATATAAAACCACACGAGCTGCTTTGTCAGCTTAATACTTCTCTGTAATATCACTCTTCTTTAGCATTTCTGTGGATCAAACTGTCCTGTCTACTAAAACACTCTGCATTACAAGCTGCTTCAATCTGCTGCAGATGTGTTGTGTGGTTTTTGCAGGTGGCGTCTGAGCTGGACTTACTTTTGATTATGCATTTGTTAAACAAAGCAATTGTTGTTTAGGTTCTTATTTCACTCTCTGGGTAAATTCTTCTTAATGAGCAAGTCTTGAAACTAAATTCAGCAGAACTACAGTAGTGAGTAAAACTGCAAGTTTTTCCAACGAGGTAGTTTTTAAACCGTTGCAAGTATTGTAATTAACGTTAAAAGTGTTTCTGTGATTAGGCTGATATCCAGCTCCACAAATCATGCTGTGCATGATCCTTTACTGTTAAACTCAGTACAAAAATGGTTCTGATCAGAAAACAGAAGGTCACATTGAAGTTAATTAAAAGCAAATGATGGAGGGACCAACTTTTTCTTTGTGTCCTTCAGGGCACTGAGATCCCTGCAGAGCTGTGCCATGGAATCCAAGGTACATTAAATCTTGATGACGACCCTATTCTACCAGAGAAGTAAGGAATGCGTTTTATTCTCACCTTTTGAGCCATTTGTCCAGTGTTTTCCACAAACATTTTAAACCACCAAACCAGGGTCAATCCAGTGTGACAACTCCTCATTTATTCATTGATTTTTACATTGATCCTGTAGGACAGTGACGTCCCCCATCCCAATGCTGCGAGACATTTCACAGAGCGGCGCCATTGGGTAACGTATTAAAACCATAGTTATGTTTTTAATTGTTGGGTTCTGGGTTGACAAAAACTCTAAGGAAAAAAAGAAAACAGTTTAGGTTGTTAGCCTCATTTTTCATTTCATAGTGCCCAAAGTCTTTGGATATGTAGATTAAGAAACGTGTTTCTCAAGGTGTTGAACATCAACTTCTTCAAAGACTGATGAATCTTGACTCATCCCTAAACACTCAGCTTCTCCGGGATGCTCCAATCACAGTTTTGACCTGTTGCCAATTAACTTCATCAGCTTTGAGAAGTTCCACGTTTTTTTTTTTTTTTTTTTTTAAAGCATTACACAACTTTTCCAGTCTTTTGTTGCCCCTGTCCCAACGTTTTGAAATGTGTTGCAGACAAAATCAAGTGCACAGTGTATTTTAGTGTTAGCACGGTGCCTTTGGTCCTATCAAGTAATTTGCAAATTACTGCATCATGTTCGCGTTAAGCTATGCGCAACAATCTGCAAGCAGGTTAGGACATCTGTAGTTATCGTGTGTGTGTGTGTGTGTGTGTGTGTGTGTGTGTGTGTGTACACGGTATGTCTTACATTGCTGCTTCTTCCTTAAATGCTTGATCTCTGACTTATCTACGTTGATCACACTGGTTTTGGTGAACTGATGTAACACAGAAAGACTAAGACAACATTAAATATGGGAGGTCTACACAATTGTAAGTTGATTGCAGCCAAATAAAGCAGCAGCAGGGCAGATCTTTGATTCAGTTTCATTTTCTTATGATTTGATGTCAAATAATCATGCATATGTCACTGATTATGTCTTGGTCTGGTTTTAGATGACCAGTGGTCAGGAACCCAAAACACTCAGTTTACAGCACATCCTCACATTAAAGAAGCTAGAACCAGATAGTTTTAGACATGGCTGCTTAAGAATGTATTGAAATCATTATAGAGGGAGAATTTGTTGGCAGTAATTTTTCCCTTGATTAACCGTTTCATCACTGAAGATGTAGTTTTCCTGTGTCGGTGTCATTACTTGTTCAACTACTGTATGTGGTCATTTTAATCAAAGTCTCACAAGAAATAAACAAACCATCATGCAGTTCAAAATCAGCGCAGAGCTTTCATATGACAATACACAGCAGCCTGTGTACTTATGTTTTCACAAACTATCTCAGACCGATATTTTCATGCATTCCTTCCTGAGGATTCTCCTGTCCTCCGATTCACTGAAACACTCACACTCAGTGGTATTTTTAGACTCGGGGTGTGGGCCCTCCTTTCATTGCAGTAACAAGCTTACAGCCGTGCACAGACGCTGAAAAGACTTTCAGCAACATGTATAAAATGGCCGGATCTGTGTGTTGAACGGGATTTTTCTTTGTCATTTAATTTGTAATACGTGAGCTAATGAGCTAACGAGTTTTGTCCTCCATTTGAAACCTATATTCTACTTTCCAGTGTGAAGTTCAAGGATCCGGAGTATGCTGACGGCTTTGTGTTCAAGGCAGTCCTGCTGTCTGGAGCTAAGTGAGGGGCTTTTCATTTTCTAACTCTTATTTATCTGATAACCCACTCGCTAAATATTAAAGGCTCTTCATTTTCAGGCGTGGAGAGTTTTTCACTTTGTACTTCCCATTGTTAAAAGAGAAGAGTGGTGGTATTCTCTGTTAATGTCATGTAAAGATCAAAACCACTGTGTCCTGGATTGTCTTTACTTTCTGACTTCCATATCATCTGCGGCTCATAGCTCTGAGCTCACTGGTTCCTACTGAAGACTCCTCACAAATTCATACTTTAGTTGTTTTAAACAATGCTCACTAATTTTCTAAAATGACTAATTATTCTTGTGCATCGGCCTGGTTTGTTTTTTGTTTTAAAAACATTGGGGTTGGATACGAAGTCTTTTTGTTTATTAGAAGACATGTAATGTTGGGTTTGTGTTAGCAGTTAAATACAACATAGAAAATCAGCAAACTGAAACTTTAAGCAGCAGGTCATTGTTTCACCCATAATTTGATAATTGATAACAGCTGTCAGTCTGCAGCCTGGATTAGCCTGTTCATCTGTGCCATAGACCTCTTTGGTTGTCCAGAAACATCAACACCTCAGCCGTACAAACTAATCCACTGGATGTTTCCTTACCACTAAATACTTTGAGAAATGATTAAAATGGAGTTTGTGCTTAAAAAAAGGAGCTCTTCCACAGGGATCTTCCCTGCGCTCTTGACTCTTGCTTTTATCTGAGCGCTGTACAAAGTAATGGCGGTTCAGAGCACCTACGGCAACATTTGGTTAAAAAAATAAATAAAACAAAATTTGAATTTGAATATTTATTTGTTGATTTAACAAATTAGGACCACAGAACACCAGACTTGAGCTAAAAAGAGGTTTTCATAGCTTCTACTGTAACTTTAAGTCTGTATTTTTTTTCAGGATTCCTAATAAAGTCCTGAAGCCAGGAGATTGGGAGAAGGGCCACAGGGAACCTTGGAGACCCCAGCTGGGCTTCAACCCAAACAGGCACCAGGCTCATCTGGATCAATCTGCCTTCAGGACTCTGGGGTAAGCAACCATGTATAGCCATATAAATACAGTGTATATTCAATCAGACACTCTCTTTTCTTTTGAAATTATTAAAAGCACCAATCAGACATCAGAACCTAGTTTAAGTATTTTTCTAACCAATCGGGATAAAATCTAATCGTGAATTGTCAACTTCTGCCGCTATAGACAACGTAATTTGACCCCGGACTGAAACAAAGCACAATTGATTGACTCTGAAAAAAAAGTCAATGTAAATGCAGAGACAGATATAGATGGATGGTTTAAGTGTGTTTGTATCTTAATCGTTTTAGTCTAATAGGCTTCTGCAGGAAATGAAACAAAATGTTAAACGTAGAAAAATATCAAACAAAACAAAAGCAAATTCTATATTCGCCGTTATTTCTTGAAATTACTTTTGGAACTTTCTAAATTCTGAAAAGGTACAAGTGATAGTTTGAATCCATTCTCACTCCTGTGCTCAGCTTAATAAATGAGCAGAAACATGTAAAACTCCACTAACGCACCTGTTTCTTCAGTGATGATATAATTTTATAGCAAGCAGTGTTAAACAATAAGTGCTGGTTCCGCAGTGACTCAGTATTCAGATTTGGGAGAAGAGCACAGTATTTTAAAATGAAAAATGTGTTTAAATGTTTGCATCCGCCCCCCACCCCCACCCCCCAATGGTCCCCATTAACCAGCCATCCTTGATTATGATCTAAGCTCTCTTCTCCACACATTGATATTATCATTAAGGAAATGTGAATAATTGAACATCTGGCTCGGTCCGACTGTAGCATGTTTGGGAATAAATTATGCAAAGATTTGAGGGAAACACAATGAATTCCTTTTCTTCTTTTTCCCTGCTAAACTAACTCATTAGTTCACTAATTCAGGCAGTTATGTGTCTTGATGGGGCCAAACAGGCAGGTGCTCAGACAATACTAAAGAGAAAAACCTGAAGAAAACGGAGACTTTTTTTTTTTTTTTTTTTCATCCAACGCCAATATTTGACTGTATAACATTGTGTTAAACAGAGTCTTGCCAGGAGTCTGATTATAGTTAGATGCTTTTTACAGATTTATTATTTAAACCTGCAAACAATAAGATTTGGGTTTTAACCAGTTTAATGTAGTTTAAATCCTATTAAAAACTGAGGAACACACAGAAGAACAGCACACACTCAGACTTTTAGTGTGTGAAATAACCATTCGTTCTAATTTAGTCAGAAAAGGGGATGTTTTGACTTTTTGCACACAAAAAAAACTCTCTTCACCTTAATGTTGCAGAAGGAGCTATAATCGATGCACAAACTGAGATGGAAAAATGAAAGGGGTGTAATTGGTTTAAGTTGGTTAGAAAAATACTCAGGTATTGCTTGTGTGGACACATTGTGATTCATCCATCCCACGTGAGATATACAGTCTCCACCATACTCTGTCTATCCCGGGCTCTCCAGGTCTGGAAGGGGCACCCTGGTTACCTCAGTGATTCTACTCCCCCTGAATGCCAGAGCCCCTTAAGGCCAATTTGTACTCGATGCCACGTAAATTTAGTCAGATGTGGAAACCTAAACAAACTATGTGGTGTCAGTTTCAGTCCTACTGTCTTAGCAATAAATTAAGGAAGAACTTGAGGTGAAAATGTTAGGAAGCTTTTGTTTAGAGGATGTTTTGTTGTGACTTGGATCTAACAGCGCAACTTTGTCTCCCCCTTCAGTCACAGTATGAACCGAAACCAGCAAAGTGGACAGTACGGCAACATCCCACCACCAAGCAGTTACCACCAAGGAAACTACCGTTCTCAACACAGCGGCGGTCAACAATCTTTCCAACGTAAGAAACACAGCTTATCTACGATGTTGCTCTGCTGTGTTTAAAGTGCAGGTTAACGTAGGATCATTTCAAGCAATTTGTCATCGTGATGTGTATATCAGTCATGATTCCTAGTGAAACATTCTTGTCTATATTTTCTACAAACCTTCTGCATTTGGAAAGTATTTTTTTTTTTCTAAAAGATTTTCATTTAAATGTATCAGGCAGATTATAAAACTCCCTCAAACTCTCATGTGCATATTTCCATATCTCTTCTTTGAAACAAAGACCGTGTGTGGATTGAATGCACTTTGCTGGATGAAGACAAGCATCTACTTTAACAAAACAGTTTATGAAGCTCTCTCTCGTCATCAGCATGTGTCCTGCTGAAGGGTCCTTAAGCCAGAAGCTGCTACTATGAAGACCATTGTCTAAATGGCAGCATTTCTTGGGGAATGTGGAAGCCAGGCCGACCTCTTCAAGTAGCTTTGTTTGTTTTGACCAACAGTCAAAAAATGTAAAGATTCATTGCTCACAATTATGTGAAACTGAGAAGTCATCACAGAATTAATTTCCTTTTTTATATAAATATAATACATATATGTTTTTTTTTTTTTTGCTCCTCACGTGAGGCATGGTTGAACTACTCGGCACATACAGAGCCAGCTCCTAATCATGGTCTGTGCTCGGCCTCGGCCCCTCGGTCCTCTGCCAGCTCTTCACCAGCTTGACTTTGATGTGCCAATTTGCAAGTAGATGAATAATCTCATCTGCCCACTGATAGCATGTGGGGGAGTCATGGCTATTCTGGTGGCACTTGATGCAAATGGGGGTTTGTGGCTCCTCCGGATTGCGGCAGCACTTCCCCTGGCCTCTGCTGCTTGTTCTTAATGTTAAACTTGCCAATTAGCGGCTCAGGGCATTCTTTTATTTTTATATCACTTGCTGTGTATTTCTTTCCCATCATTCATGGAGAAATTGTTATTTTAATAATCGGGAGTCATTCTGTAATTCTCAACCGGTTTCTTGTGACAGAGGATGATTATTTTATCAACTGAAGTACCTGGAACAGAGATGTGCCACAGTTGAAGCTAGCTTTTATATTAAATATGATTTTGGCTGATTTGGTTTAAAGCTCTAAACCTTTTGAATTTTTTCCTTTGAGCAATGACCCAGTGTTGGTCTTAAGCTGCTGAAATAATTCAACCATAATTAAAAACTCAATTATTTAAAAAATTTTTTCATTCCAGCATTAGTGTAACATGAATTATGAAATTGGACTTTATGTGGGCCGGGTATGATATTGGCATCCGTAGCAGTTTGATTAAGAAGAAAAGTATTATTCTGCTCAGGGGAGCAGAAGCTTGCTTTTTGTCCGGATAACACTTTCTCAGGACCAATCCTCTGCTTGGCTAGTAATCACTGGAGGCTTTGCTGCACAGGGCCTTTGTGGTGGTGGTGGTGGGTCGGGGGGGGGGTGAGATGATTAGTGTTGTGGGAGTCCAGGGCTAGTAATGAGACTGTCGAGTGGCTCTGCTGGACACAGTGGCCTCCTGTGATAAAAGCACCCAGGAGGATCCTGTTTGATTGGGTGTGTGATGCGTTCTGAAGAGGGTTGAAACCAAAGTTAACTTCCCCCTTTGACGGTGCTGCTACCTCCTGCAGTGATGTGTCAACATGCTGCCTCTGAAACATACTGCGGGGCTTTGTGCGACGCAGCCGGACCAGCTGGTGTTTAATAACCGGCCGGGGAATCTCTGCTGGTGGCCATTATTTTCTTGACACAACGTGACATCAAATTTTAACCAGGGCAGCAAAAGTAACGGTTTCATCCAGTGGTCACAGTGGCTGGTAAGCTTCCAAACTCCCCACAGCCACTTCACACTAACAAATGCATATAATAGCTGCTCACACTGGCTGCTGGACCAACTTGAAGGAGTCAACAAATTCACGTGGCCTTAGTGCTAACAGCATTTTCAAGCTCTGTATTTTCACACAACTCGTCTCCAATGTCAAAAAAAAAAAAAAAAAAAAGCGTTAAAAATTGGTTATAGTACTTTGCAGCTTCTTAAAGGGTTGAATGTTATTTATTGAATTTTTCTAGGACTCACGTTGTGACTCACACAAGGACGATACAATTTAAGAAGTAACAAATGGGTTTTAGACGTTTGAGCACGCAACTCTCTTTTTTTGTGCTTTACACTGACTGGTAACTGAGTACTTTGAGTTTTTAATAATTTTGGCCAGATAGTTGTTTGTTTGCACAGTTACTATAATTTTTTTTTTGTAGCAAATTATTGCACAGCTTCTTGCCCTTTATTGTTAAACAACCCTGATGACATTTGGAGAAATAATTGGTATTTAAACTTTTGTAATCAGGTACTGTTTAAAAAACAAAACGAAAAACTAAGCCCTAAGGATTTATTATGGTATATTTACAGATCATTGATCAAAAAAACTACAGTCGTTGTTGTTTTCCTCCCCTGAGTTTCGGCTTTTAAAGCAGCAGCAGTGAGGAGTAACTTGTAAGGCTTTGGGAGTCTGTACACAGCAAAGTTACTGTCCTGCTTCTGTTGTTGTGGGAGCTGAGTCAAATAGTCGCTGAACTAATTGAAAATAGGTGGAGAGAGACGTTTAGTTGTTTAGCGCAGTTGTAATCCCTGCATTAATACAGTGGACACAGCGTGTTTTTAAGGATTTAAAACGTAATCCTTTGTTGGCTTTTGTCTGCCGCACACTGGAGGTCTATACACTTTCAGATCATTGTTAATTAAGGAGATTGACAGGTGTCCACTTGTAATTCTCTCTTTTGAGTCATTGCTAGCGATGAGGAAAAGAAGACCGGAGTATTGTGGAGTTATAATTGGAGCCCAACTGGGTGGTCCACTTAAAGTTTGTTGGTAGAGGAGATAATCAAACATGAAAACTGAATGACAAAAACAAAATGATAATGTGGCGACAGCAGTCTGCCTGCTGCCTAGTAATTGTGTATTTTGGCAGTGGTCAGCAGAACACTGGTGAAATATTTCCTACTTGACTTCCCATTAAGGCATCGGCCTAAAAAAAGAATTCCTTTGGTTTTCCATTTATTCATTTTTAATGATCGACACGAGATCCAAAATGTCCATCTCTGAAGTTTTATGATCCTTTAGCATTACACTGACACCGGACCTTAAGTCCACATCAATTATTAGCTGGTCCAACATCCTTCTACTGTTTGTCTGCTTACATTTTAGAAAGAAATGGGATGGATCAAGTAGTGTATGGCAACGCAGCTTTATTTACCAGGTGCCTTTTTACAGAAATCCATTGGAATAAGTAAAATAATAAATGTAAGTATAAATAGATGCAGCTAGTGGTATATCAGAAACACAGCTATACCACAGTTACAGTGCAGTAAGATGTTGCAAGTAGCCGAATGCTGCAGAGAAATGGATGAAATGGAACAGAAACACCTGATGTTTAGATTGTATGTTCATCATCGGGAGTTGGTTCCATCTGTGTGGAGAATTGAAGCAGCTTCATCGTGTTTGGTTCTGACTTGTTCGGCCATCTGGCTGCTTTGTAAAGAGATTTGAGGGTGACGGTGCAGATGAACTCTGTGCAGGTGGACTGCACCTATCTACATGGGGATTGTCTGCACTGCATACTTCTTTTTTTCTTCTTCTTCTTTTGGTTCAGCCAGATACAACAAAGTGGTTCTTCTTCTCACTGTTTGTTCTGATCATGTTTCCTGGAGTGCATGTGTGCAACAAGTCAACTTCACATCTCCAGTTGTAGGATGAATAAAAAATTGCAACAATTACTTCAACTGATCCATAAAGAATTCAGCAGGACACTGTACTTTAAAAACATCACAAAGAAGTCGCACCATGCATCACAATTTTATTTCTTTTTTTTTTTTTAGAAAAGCTGTTGTAAAATTAGGCGTATTATGCTGCGTCCTGGAGGGACTGATAGGAGCACGCATGTATAATTCTTTATCGAATTTTTATTTTTTTGTTAATTAAAAAACCTGATAGTTTCTGAAGATCAGGTCAGAGTCAATTAAAATACTTTCCTAACTTAAGGATTTGTCTCAGTTGCTCTGGAATCAAGCTGGGAAATACATTTCATCCTTTCAGCTTCATCTACATATTAACCTGACAATATCAGTGATCCAAAACTTGAACCCTGGGGGATTCGTAAGTGACACAATTTGGAAATAATACAACCCATGTGACCGACTATTGTTAACATTTACAGGCCGACAAATTAGTAATTGGTAGTTATTTGACAGAAAGCACAGTTGGCTTAGACGTAAATATGTAAAATCAGGTTTGGTTTTTGTATTGTTGACTACCCAGTCCAACTATCACAACCTGTGTAACACGTAAAGTAACCAAGTTACAGTTGACTTCCTCTAGTAGTTGATTCCTAAACAGTCCTTTAAAAAAGGGACCAGATTATCGTAATTGGGTAGAAGATTAGTGAGACCTCATTTCCCCAGGTAGATATCTGCTGGTGCACACAGATGTTTCTGCCATCTATACGCGGAACCGGGTTTCCGATCGGCTTTCCACAAGTGTACGTGTGCATGACAAAAGACTGCAGACAGGAAAGTAGTTTAGTGGAGTGGCGGAGTGAAAGACGGATCTTTACATGGACGGATGACTTCTCATTATTAAAACGACTCAAACAAAAACTGAAATTGACACAAAGTGGCCTGTTGAACTTTTTCCACCGTAGTTTTGGTAAAACGCTAACGAAGACGTCACAAAGCAGCTTCTTCTGTCACTATATAAAGTAAAGGAGAAGCCTGATTACTGATCGGCAGCATCTTTAGGTGTATTTACTGTAACAACAAAAGTGCGTGGACACGCATCAAGTTTTGTCTTATCAGCTTTAAAGCCCAAACATCGAAGTTGGGGACATTGAACTCTCGTCGTTTGAATGTGTTGGTTTTTTTTTTTGGTTTTTTTTACCACTGACGACTTCTCAGGTTTGTGAATGTGAGCTTCCAGGTCCTTCTCATTGCACCCTTCACCCACCCTGAGCTGAGCCACTCAGTGGGCCTGCCCCCATAAACAAACAGGTCTGCGGCTCGCAGCTGGTCATTGCCTTGGCAACAGTGAATCTGGAAGAAGCCGTGCATTTTTTTTTTTTTTTTTTTTAAGTGTGTCTTTGTGAAGGGCTTGCAGCGATGGAACCAGGGTACTTGAGGCGTCCACAATGCTGCCGGCTGAATGCTTATTTCATTTTCTGAACCAAAAAATGCAAATGTGGCGCTGCTGCTCTCTCCCGACGTCTGTACCCCCCCCCAACCCGCCCCCCCCACCTCCAAAGCTCGGTGATTCAACGTTTGAACATGTTTAATTTTATCATGACAAGCGATTCGTTCTGTATCCATGACCGAATTAAATAGTTGGTATTTTTCTTTCGTGTTTTTTTTTTTTTTATTCTCAGAGACTAAAGCTGATGTGAATTGAGTTGATTAGTATCCACTATATAATGTCAGTTCTCTTTAGTTGCTTCCAAGCAACTAACTGGTTGAACTATTTCAGTTTTCAATGTAAGTTAACTCAAAAAAGCCAACTCTGATTACACGACTGTGAAATATTAGTTCTTTTATGATACTGATTTAAATGGAATCGCGTGTTGAAGTTTAGTAAGAGAATAACGGCGAACGACAACCTCTGACGTTGTCTTTCGTTAGAGGACTGTAACGAAACTTCAAACTTAGTCCAGCACAGCCACTTCTGAAAATGGCATCTTTTGTTCCCTGCAGATTCCAGGCAGAACAGTTTGCTGGGAGCACCACCCTCCTTCCAACAGGCCCAGTACCCAAGGTGAGACAATTGTTTCTGTATTTTCTGCTTGTCCTACTCACTTCCTTGCTTTAATCTGTTCTTTTGTATATTTTTCATATAAACACAGTTACATTGGTTTTTCATCCTTTTATTGCTTAACAGAGATTTGGCCTTTGTCACATTATCAGCCAAGGACTTTGTTTCCTTAACCACTGGTTTAATTTTGTGTCTTATTTAAAGCAGAGAAACTTCACATCCTTTTCTTCAAACTTTCCTCCTCAGGCTTCCTTTGTACAATCCCAGGTAGAACTTGTGAATTAAACATGTCAAGGCCTGTGGTCTGTAGTTATTGTAGCTTGTCTCCAACTAAATCCCCTCACAGATTTGCAGCCTTTCTACACGAGCGCTCACTCTTCCTCTGTCGGGGGGCTTTTCTGCTGCTCCTGCTGAATTAAGATTTTTCCCCGTCGCTCTAAAACAAATTTCTCTCGAGGAGGTTTGTGCAACTTAATGAGGCATCACTAATGCTGTTGGAGGCTGCGTCGTTCCCTTCGCCGCGGCCACAGAGTCCACACAGACTGGCTATTGATTTTGGCTCCAGACCCTCTCTACAGTCCTAATCAGGTTCTCTGGTTCAACTTTTCAGGCCTATTGTGGCTCGGTGTCACCTCAGGTCAGTAGTTATTAGTGGCGACTGAGAACAGTTTCTTTAACTACTCAGGGCCGGAGCAAATGAAATGCAGAAGGAACTTGGAGAGTGGGGATTATGGATTCCAGCGACCAGTTAAGTCCAGCACTGGTCAGAGTGTGACATGTTTAAGTAATGAGGGATGGGACTGTTGCTCTTACTTTCTTCTCTCTTTATTGTCACTAAAGAACAGCCTTTTAATATCACTGTTGGATTGACGCATTGTTCGGTGGCCGTTTGGAGAGATACCGTAGAGATCGACCCAAAATCTGGCGCCCTCGTTTAATGGATCAGCGCAATCCCAGCCATATGTGAATATGGTTCATTTCATACTCGGTTCTTTCACGTGCAGCGGCGCAAAGTCATCTCTGACGAGAGGCTGTTTTTATGTTGTTGAGAGCTCGATCCCTCAACAAACCCCTCTGGATGGGGATTTTAGGGAGGCCACTTGAAAGCAGAATTAAAGGCAGAAAGTCCAGCATTTCATCTCCCTGACAAATCCACGTAATATGAATAAATCTCAACTTTTCTACCGGCCAAATCTGTTTTAGGTTTTCAAGTTGGGTGGGAAAAACGTAGAACCTCAGGACTCGGTCACATATAATTAACATCGAGTCATTAAAAGTAAATGGGAGTATCACATTCATCATCGTGTTTACGATGCTCGGCTATTTTATTCAGGCCAAGACTCTAAAGGTTATTTTTATTATGGATTTGGGTTTTTTGGATTAATTAACTGTTAACTGTTTTTTCTTGTTTGTTTTAAGCCACATATCCGTTGAAATATTGAATCAGCATGGATATAAAACTAATCAGTTAAAACAATTATCGTTTAAGAAAAGATAAAATAATTGTAGAAAATGGAAAACAAGAAAATCCTCATGCTGAAGGAACCAGAAGTTTGTTTGTTTGTTTGTTTGTTGTTTTTGTTTGTTTTTTCATAAATGACAACATACAAATTTGGATTATTTTTCTGCAAATGTGTTTATAGTTTCAGCTTGAGCTAAAAAGATTAGTTTGGTAGATACTTAAGTTTTATATCTAGATCAACATGGGAATTTGTGAAGCAATATCTTACAGTTTTTAGTGAATTAAAGATTAATATATGGGTTTATAATGAACTCACCTGTTTAATCTTTGGCAAAGTGTTTCTGACGTCAGTGAAAACCTAAAATGTTTTAGATTAACAAGTTCTTTGTACTGTACAAAGAGCAATAACAGAAGTTTTCTTTAGAAGTTCATTTTGAGCCGCAGTAAATCTTGTGTCCTCTTCGGCCTAAACGCTACCTGGAGCTCAACACGCGTTGGTTTGTAAGTGCTTAAAGATGCTTCCTGGAAGCTGACGGGTTTGTTCGTGTCTCCAGGCAGCAGCAGCAGCAGTATGGAGGTGGGGGTCACGGTTGGGATCGGGCCATGCAGTCACAGCAGTCGGCTTACCAGCAGAACCTGAGCCGCTCATGGGAAAGCGGGGGATCCGGCGGATACCAGCAACGCTATGACCAACGCAGAGATGACTGGCATGATCGCAGGGACGATCACAGGGACAACAGGGACAACAGGGGACAGCAGCACCAGGTAAATCCTTTAAATCACTCAGTTAAGCCGCAATCCCACAGGAAGGGGTGATGGTGAAGCCCCCACCTCATATGACAGATCACAATCTGACATAAGAACTGTGGCCTTTCCACGCTGAATTGCTGTGTCTCTGAGTTTCAGGTTCCATGTCTGGATGCTGCATCCAGATGATGAAAGACTATTGCAATCGTGTGTTGAGAATTTTATTTTATTAGTTTTAACTGACTGACAGTTCGGTTACAAATGTTAACATCAAGTGTTAGACCCATCCTCACATGCTGCAGGCATCAAAATCTAAATGTGTTTGTTTCCATATCAGACTAAGTTGGTCAGTGGAAACACAATTTTAACTTGTTGTGGCTAAATTAAGGTTCAAGCTAATAAAGAAATCAGACTTTAGTTTTTATTGCATTTTAGAAAAAGTGTAAGTGAGCTTTTGACTTATTGATGCATTAATGTTTAACCATTACTAACCTTGTTGGACCAGATTGGAACCACGTTATGTACTGACAGCATGTTAATCTCTAATAATATGCTGTTGAAATAATATTTTATACTAAATCTGCAAAGGAAAAACTCAATATTTCCCCTAAAATGCATCAGAGTAAAACGAGAGTAAAATAAATTCTATTAAAGTACAGTACTTGAGTATAAATGTACTTTTATAATATAAAGTTACTTTCCACCAACAGATTGACAGGTTGCTGACATTTGTCTGATCGTCAGTGTTTTCAGGTTTTTGTTGTTGTCATTTGTGATGGAAAATTGGATTTATTCAGATTATAATGTTATGTTCGATCCCGCTGCCTTCTGCTCTACCACTGAGCCACCAGGCCCCGTTTTTTTTTGTGTGTGTGTTTTTGATCTTTTATATAACAGAGCAGACAATTATTTTATTTTATAATTTTTTTTAATGCTGTCAAAAATCTTTTTTTTTTCCTAAAAGAAAAAAAAAGTGGAACAAAAGATACTCGATGTACAAAAGTGTAAAACAAAGAAATTTATCAAGTTCTCACACAAAAGAAGCTGGAACCAAGAAATATTTGTTTTCTTCAGAAATGATTAAACAATGAATTGATCATAAAAAATAGATACTGACATGAATTGTTTCAACTTTTCTATTTTCCATAAAAGGTCTAATTTGTTATAGCCAGTGTTTTATTTGGTTTGTTGTAAGATCTGAAGAAATTTTGACAGAGCAGCAACTTTTAAAGATTTTTGACCTTTTATCACTGAAGGTTATAAACATTCTATTAACTCATCACTTCCTTTAGTTTTTCTCAATATCAAGTTACAGCGTTTCCACATTCAAACACTTTCCTTAAACCAAAGCTGCTTCAGCAAAATTCTGATGCAAAGTATTTAGTTTTTGTGTCAGGACTTTAATTCTCACATGAAATAAAAGCAGTAACAACTTAAAGTAGAACTAAAAAGTTAAACATTTTTGCCTAAAATAACAAGTAACTATTAAATCCTTTTTAATAAATCTTTTAATAAAGTTGCTTAGAAACACATTAAAACGGTTTGTAATAACACCTGAGGTTTTTCAAACATCCCAATCACCAAGTCGTGAATATCAATAAAATATTGCCAGTTATTTTGTTGTTAATTCCTTTTCTTGAAAAGAACAGAAAGGTTGAATCTTACACTCTGCAGATTTAAGTTTCTGGATTTAAAAAAAACCTTTTGACCCATGCGAAGTGAATTTAATTCTTCAAATATAGAAATAATAAAAGGCTTTAGTTGTATCATTGCCGAGCAGTAGTTTTAGCTGAGACATGTCTTTACTCACTGAATCACTGAATCGATGAGCAGTTGTTCTGACTTTGTTCTGTGTTCCAGGGCTACAGCTCTGGCAGAGGTTACCCTGCTCCTCCTCCATCCAGAAGATACAACTGGAAATAAAATCTGAATAACGTTGGACTGTTTCTGAGGAGGGGGTTCGATTTTAGGAAGTATTTCTTTTTTCATGCCAATGTAGTCTTGTACAATTAATTTTTTCCTTTTTATCTTGCTTATAACAAAAACATGTGAATTGTGTTTGTTTTTTTAAAACAAGAAACAACTTATAAAAGTTGTAAAGTACAAGTGAGTCAAGTGTCCGCCTGTGTTTATTTCTGAGAGAAATGTCTCCAAAATGATTGTGGAAAGAAAAAAAAAAAACACGTAAAATAAAAGTGTGTTTGGATTATTTTTGTCTAATTTTTGTCACTTCATACAGGACCGGAAGTGTTTTTTATAAAACGTTTAATTTTCGCTTAAATTTGGTTCAGATGTAAAAGTCGTTAATTTTATTAAACCCACCCACCTAAATTTTTGCATCGTGTTTCTCCAAAACATCTGAAGCATGAAACGTTTTCGGATGTATTTAACATAAAAACAACGCAGCCCTGTAAATTACAGTTGGCGTCCGTGTCAAGTAGAAAACCCCAGAAATCTGCCTCTTCTTTGTTTTTAGGTTTCAGAATAAAAACGTTGGAATGTCCAAAATGAAAATATCATTTATTCAATACTGAAAACAAATTAAAACCGGCTGTAACAGAATATTTGATGACTTACTTGGAAAGAAAATATTTCTCAAACCGCTGTGGTTCCTCCCGGATGTTTGTTCTTTTAAATTTCTGCCTCTATTGCTTCACTTTGTATTAACTTCATTTATAAACCTGCAATAATTTAATTTCTTGAAGAAATAAAAGGGGTCGCACTGAGAGGAGATCGCTCCTTATCCGGAATCTCCCGTGGTTTAGTCTCGAGCTTAAATGCAGCAGCAGTCACATCTGTCATTTACCCCCCAAAAAAAACAACAAAAAGAAGAAGAAAATAACAGTGGTAGCAACATTTAGTCCAGGTTCGCTGCTCTAATATACAGTTTATTTTTGCACCTACTATTGCTCAAAACCACCCAAAGTCTTGCGTCCCTGCGTGCGTAAAACCAGAACTTTACGCACGCAAAGGGGGAAAAAAATTAATTGGTGCTTTTTTGTGTGTGTTGCAGCGGGTTTTCTAATGAACAACCCGGGATGATGCCCTCAGAGGCCCCGATCCCGCCTGCCCTCCTCGCGTTATCCCTACCAAGTTCTCCCGTACAGTAAATTGGAGCCGATCATGCTGTTGGTGTACTCGATTAGCGCCGCGTCCGTCTGCGTCATGTTGATCTGGCTGTGCAGTCCCAGCGGCGGACTGGGGGACAAGTCCTCCAGCTCATCCGTGGACGACAGCTGGTTCACCTGTTGCTGCTGCTGCTGCTGCTGCTGCTGCGGGGTCACCGCCAGGACCTCGCCTGAGCTGCTCTGTCGGTTCCCGGTCTGATTGGTACCGCTGGAATCGCTCCGGCATCCCTTACCGTTCTTGGAGAGGACCGGGGACACGGAGGAGGAGCGGCGCGTCGTCGAACACAGACCTCCACCGCTTCCTCCACCTCCGTTCTCCTCCTGCTGCAGCTGCTGCGAGGCCTTGTCCTTGACCTGCCGCTTCAGCTTGTAGCGGTGGTTCTGGAACCAGATCTTTACCTGGTTCGGCGTGAGGTGGATCAATCCGGCCAAGTGCTCGCGTTCCGGGGCCGACAGGTATTTCTGCTGCTTGAAGCGCCGCTCCAGCTCGTACACCTGCGCCTGCGAGAAGAGCACCCGCCGCTTCCTGCGCGGGGCCGCGTGCAGCGTCACCATGGACTTGGCGGTGGGATCCATCCCGGCCAGACTGCCCACCATCCCGGGCATGTTCATCCCGGCGGAGGGGCCCATGAACCTGGAAACTTGGAGACAGCGAAAATGTTTGGTTAAAGACGAATTTAAAGGCCAACTCATAAATCAATAAAATAAATAATAAAAGTCTTTTAAGAAAAGCTAAATAAAACTTGAAATTGCCAACAGTTTATTACTTTTGCAGTGAGCCCCCCGTCGTGTTTTTGGGACCAGTAAAGCATCTATAAAGAGGTCTAGGCCTCCGTGGATGCGGATCAAATATTTTGGTTTCGGGGATTTAATGGGGGTCGCTGTGGACCGGTTCAAACAATATTTTAAATTGTAGAATTTAGTGCTACAACACTTAAAACCTTTTCTTAATGAAACCGCTTTAAAGTCACTGGAACCTGATTAAACCCGTTTTTCATTTGTGTCTCGTGCGTAAAAGCAGCTGATCCGTGTCCAAACTTTTAACCGAACTTCCTCTTACTTGTCGGGTATCTTGGCTCCGGGTTGCTGTACCACGCCGCCGCCGCGGCTCCTCCGCTCCTCACCGTCTCCTGATAGGACGGCAGGTCTCCGACGTTCCCGATGCCCCCGTTGCAAAAGCCGCCGACGGCCCCGGAGAACTGCGGCACGCCGTGCGGGACGTGATAAGGCCCGCCGGGTCCCAGAGCTGCGGTGGCTGAGGAAGAGGAGGAGGAGGATGAAGAAGAGGAGGACAGGTGGTGATGGTGGTGGTGATGGTGATGGCGGTGGAGATGAGGCGGTTGATGCTGCTGCGGCTGGTGCTGGTGCTGCATACCGGGCTGAGAGACCTGCGGCTGCCGGTAGGCGCCCAGCGGGGACCCCAGGCTCCCTGCTGCGGGGTCCATCCCTCCAAACCTGCGGTAGCTGTCCTCCATCGGGCTCAAAATGTCTGAGACTGAGAAGGGAGTGGAGTGCTTTGGGCTCAAGGACATGGTGCGGCCACCCCGTGCCCTCCGGTCCGGTCCGGTCCGCTGCTGCCTATGGCTGGATGCGGTGGGCTTCTGCCTGCGTCCCCCTCCCTCCCTCCGGCGTCTTGCTTGTTGTGTCTCCCTGGGAAGAAGTCCAGCTGATCGGCTGCAGGAGGAGGCGAGTTGCCCTTATCCCGCCGGACTCCGGCACATGGGGGGGCGGAGCGACGCGCGCGCAGCAGCCAACAATGACAACTGACATCACAGAAGCGAGTTGAGAAACGGGTCTGGACCAGCCGAGGATTGGTTCCTGAAGTTTGACCAAAGCTGTGACTAGTTAAAGACGCTGTGACCAGCAGCAGCTCCTGATGAAGATGGACGTTTCTGCAAACATCATGTTCAGGCTCCAGAACCTTTTATTGTCATGTTCATACGTGGATTTCTGCTGAGCGGAGCCTGGAGATCCGCGCGCTGCTGCTTCACATTTTCACACGTTGATTTCGTTTCCTGCCAAATAAAGATCGAATCTGTTTCGTTTAAATGAACTCGAGCTCATCCCGATTATCAACTGGACCGAGTCTGAGGATTATTTCATTTTTTTCTTTCATTCTTCAAAACGTTTAACGAAGTTTCACACACAATTCTGTATTATTATCGTTTTTATTGAATAACAGCCACTGATGGGGACAGTTTATAAAATAACACATTATCGTCTCTTCAGTTTATTTTTTAATTCTACATTTTAAAAAAAACTTTTCTCAGGCCTCCATATTATTAAAAGATACATTTGTGATTGTTGTATTTCTTAATTATCTGCGTGCGTTTGGTTCCAACAGAGAGTTGGAACTTTACAGTGAAAGTCAACTTCAAGAAAACTTAATTTATTAGTCACAACAGAAAATTACTGACAGGAATCAATGAAAACAAACTAAAATATAAATTATTGCCTTTTTTAATCACAGGTTTGTGACTTGATTTGTTATTCTGATCATTTACTCTTAACTCTCTCTCCTGTTGGTTGGACCTGGTTCCTGCTGGTTCCTCCTGGTCCCTAGTCCGTGGTCCCTAGTCCACCTTTGAATTGCGCAGCTCCTCCCGCTGCGGCCCAGAAGCAATCAGCCAATCACCTGCTGACCCGCTGCCCCACGTCACTTCACGTTCAGCTTCGTGGTTTTCCGGTGGCAGATAAAATAATAATAATAATAATAATAATACATTTTAGAAATGGAGCCCCGGGGGGGGGGGTGCAGCGAGGAGAACGGGTCCGACCGGGACCGAGAGTGACCGCAGCTTCATGCATCTGGTAGGAACAGCTGTATTTGCCCTGCAGGGAGTTCAGCACAGTTTATGGGAAATTAAAAAAAGGGCATCCTCTCATTTTTTTTAACCATAATTCAGTTGTTCCTGCGTTTCAGCGGATTCCCACAGTTTAACGCGTCTTACGTCGTTTCCACGCCAGTTTTTCTTCCTGAGTTTTGATCTTGGAGCTTTTTTTTAACTAATCGCACCGCTTGTTCGCGTATTAAGAGGCTGATGTCGGTTGCTTCCAGTGATTCACGCTGAGTTTAAACCCACCGAGGAGTTCAGCTCTCCGCGCTTCTCTTTTTACTCCTGTGATATCACGTCTCTTCCTAGGAGCTTCTTTAATGGCTACTTTTCATTTCTCTGCGTATCCATGGTGACGGTTAATGATGCTAACGTGCGTTTTTTTTAAAACACGGGGAATAAGCTGCTGAAAGGTTTGAACTCTTGTCTTATTTGATAGAAAGGGTCCAAACATGTGGACACGCATCTACTTTAGTTTCTCTTAACGTCACTCAGCAAAATACACTCTCGGAGTAAAAACACATGATCTTTTCCTCATAAATGTCTTTAGTAGAGAATAAACCGAGGGGCCTGTCGTGATGCCTCCGTCTTTGTTATCGTTTAAGTCATTTTCTGTCTTGATTTCTGAAGTGAAGTTCCTGTAGTGTGTGACCAGTACATTTGAATTAATCCCAGGTTCTTTATTACAACTTGTTAGGTTCTGTTTATCACAGTGTTTGAGATACTTTTTTAAAGGTGAATATTCTCAAATAAATGACTCATGAAAGTTCTGCCTTGTAGTCGTGTTTCTGACTGGATCACAGCAAAGTCTTTGGTTATAAAAAAAAGCTTCAATCGGCTGCTGAGGTGAAGTATCTGCATTTTTTCTGAAAGTGCTGAACGTTGTTTTTTGTTAATGTTCCTACCAGTGAACATAAAAGCTTCAGTGAACTTTGATTATCATTATTATTAGGATAAATTATGAACAAAATATTTCAAGTGCACAGAGGCTGATTCACCTCAGAGGTTCAGCACATATTTGAGCTATATACTTCACTTATCTGACTTCTGTTAGAACTTATTTAATTTTGATTGTAAAAAAAAAAAAGTCATTTATTCACTTTGTCATTATTGATCATTAAGAACAAACTGCATTTTGTGTTTAATGTTCCAAGAGGCACAATTTTAGGAATTTATTGCACAAAATATTTTTATTTTTTCTTCTTTATTTCTGACCTTTACACCTTCTCATACATTAAGTTGTTTTTGATTTTTCAAATTAAAGTGTTTTTTTTTTTTAGCATCCTCGAAACCATGTACTATAAACAAATACACATCATGTGCTTTTTGAAAAATTAAATACAAAGGCCAGCAGAGTAATAAATAAGAATGTTCGTTTAATATTATGCACAGGATAAAACTGAGCACGTGACTTAGTAAATAAAGTATGAAACAGGTTTGTAGTATTTGTACTGTGCTGTCTGTAGTTTTGTTCATCTTGTTTTCCCCCCTTTTTTCTCGCGAAGCCATGAGTTCCTGCAGACACCAAAACCCAGGACCTGGACTTGATCAACTCCGAGGAAACTGGCTGTAGATACGAAGACAAAGAAGAAAACTGTTCAGTGTGTTTACAGGGAGACATTTGTCCCCTTTGAAATTCTCCGTCTCCTGATGCAAATCCGTCTGAAAGCTGCTTATCTTGACTCCGTGAAGACGATTGTCTTCAGTCTCTGGAGGTGAGTCAGGTCCCCTCGTCCGAGTTTCGAATCCACAAAATAAATCTTTATTAATCTCTCTTTGCTTCTTTCGTGTCTCTGTTTCTCTGCGGGGAAGCAGCAGCAGCGTCCCTGACCTCAGTTTTCAAAATAAGATGCTTCAGAGGAGAAAAACTGACCCCATCAAGCCCCTCGGAGTGTTTAAGTGAAGCAATTTGCAGCTAAATCAAAGCAACGTAAACAGCCATCAGCTGAATATGAGCTGCACAGTGTTGGTGCATCTGCATTTCAGCATCATAATATATTTTTCAAAATCTACATGCAAAAGGAAATTTCTCCACTTTGGCTTTATGTGAAACCCTGAAGCTCCTTCAGTAATAACAAATAATACAGTGGGAAAACTTTCAAAACTACTGTAACCTACATTCTTGTTCCAGCTGATCTGTTGTGTTTTCTGCGACGTTTCTTGGTTGAGTAAATCATCAAAACACGAATTTCACTTTGTCGTTATTTGTCACTATTTTTAAAGTATCTCGAACCAACAGTACATGTGTTTATTTATGCGGCAGCAACATGCTACAATAAAGGTGACAGGGGTGCGACCAGAGGGGGGGTTTGGGGGGCACGGGCTCCTTCGACTGTCTGATTGGCCACTGATGGTGCCCACTGAGTCTGAGGTGGTAAAATACTTGTTTTGTGGCTTTAAATAAAACTATTATTTTATGAATAAGACTTGATAATTATTAATAATTATTTATGGTATATCCAAATCCATCTTAAGAAGCCCAATTTTGAGCTACCTAGCAAGGTAAATTAGAATATAATTCAAGTTCAATTAGGTGTAAACGCACAACAAACTTATCAGTCAATAAGAGGCAAAAATGAACATTAACTGCTGGTGGTGATGGCTTCAGAGGTTGACTTGAATGTTTTAGAAGCAGCGTTATGTCATCTGTCTTATTGTTACCATGACAATGTGTTTAATTCCCTCATTCACTGATTTAAACCTGACTCCTGGTTATTTTAAATAAATCTAACAGAACGTTTTTTGTGCTTCAACACAGTCAAACTGTGTTGCTCTGGTACTTTTTCAGAGTTGCTGAGCTGACAGCTTGTTTTTCGATCGTCGCCTCGACGAAGCTCCTCCACATTAGTTTTTATGCATTTCTCTGTAACTTTGCAGACGACATGTTTCTGTTGACCTCTGAATTCTTTCTGCAGCTGCCATCACGAGTTCTATTACCAACCAAGATCCTGTGAGCTTGTTCCAGAAACAGCTGTGCCTTCACAGATGAGCTGAAGTGGTTCTTTCTTGCTCCTCTCTTTGGTCTTACCGGCACTTTGGTGGACATTCATCTTGGTCTCATCACGTCATAAGACTTTGTGGTTTTTGGATAACCTCTTTTAAACCAAATTCCAACCTGACTTTCTCATTCTTCCTGCTGATGAGGCCTTTCCTTCTCGTGGAACTCGGGAAGTTTCCTTCAGACGGTGGATTGTGAAACCTTCTGCTTCTGATGTCTCTGATTGTTGTTTTGGGCTTTTTCTTCATAGCTTTCACGTTTCTGTCATCAGCTGTTTTCGTTGCTCAGTGTCATTGGTTTAGGACATTGATGGTTTTGCTTTCTCCTGTCTTCTTTTATTAACAGCAAACCCAGTTTTCACAGGTAAAAATGTGACGGAGCTCGTTATCTTCAAAAAGCCAATCTCGCAGGACACACCTGGGTAGCAAAAAAACACCTGTCGGCTACACGTTCCAGTACTTTTGGTGACTTCAAATGTGGCGGCTGTGTGTAGCAAATCCAATGGACCCAAACAAATGAAGTGGCTTTGCTGCTCTGATACATTTGGAAGAGGCTGTTTGTCGGTTTGTAGGAAAACGATGTTACCTGTGAATAATACATGTGAACGTGGCTTTTTAACATTTTTGTTAATAAACTGAACCTTTTTCTTTGCATGGACTCAGCTCTTTATCACCATCTACTCTAACAGCTTCCAGTCACGACCAGCATTCGGCTCTTCGGTGTGCAGAACACGCTGATCCACGACTCTCCTCAGTGCTTCCGTGTTCAGTTTCACTGCAGCACTTCAATAATATCTCTATCGTTTTCAGTTCTCCTGCATCAAACCAGTTTCTGCCGCCCTGATTCAGAGCACCTGCGGCGTTGGCTCATGTCTCTGCCCGAGGCTAAAGGTGGGTTAGACCCTTACTGCAACCTCTATTTGTATGCACCTTTTTTTTTTTGTCCTCTCTCCTTTTACATTTCCTACCTCATCATTTCCTTTCACTCCCCCACCGCCTGCCTCCCTGCACGTCTCCCCTCGGTTTAATCCTCGGCTCTCTGGAGGAGCATTAGGCCAAGCAGCTGTGGCCCCTGAACGCCTCTTGAAAAGGCAGCCCACTCCAACCGGTGGGGTGGGGGGGAGCTGGGAGGAGGGCTCAACGTCCAGACCACCTGGCTCCTGAAATGTGGAAAGATGCAGCGACCTGTAACTGCACACAGAGAGGAGAAGGGGGGGCGGAGGAGTCACAGGGGTGATGCTGCCCACGTCAGACGAAACTTTAGAGTTTTCTCTTTCTACGGAAACACGACACAAAAGATGATCACATTTTCATGAAAGACCAAAAGGGAACACGGATATGATATCGAAGCGAACAAAATGCACGTATTCGTTTATTCACTGTGGAAAAATCTCAAATATTTGTGTGAGGCAAATTGTTATGCTGTTGTTTTGTCGCCTTTACTTGAGTTGGTTCTCTTTGTCTCGTTTCTGTGCGACTGTGTCTGTTAAGTCTTATTCCTGCAGAAAGAGACACAATCCTACACTGTGCAGAAACATTCGTGCATCTGTCATAAAACAACCTACACATCTTCACTGAGAGAGAGGGAGAGATGCCGACGCGTTTCAGTCTCTAAGAGGAGGAGGAAAAGGCTCCATCTTGACCTGGTTACAGTGTGCTGAGACGGAAAGGTCAGAGGTCGCATCCAGGAGTGGTCTTCAGAAATCATTCAGTGTGTGTGTGCGTGCAGGTCAGAGGTCAAGGCGTTGTCTCTGTGCTCCACTTGGCTGTTAAAGACGGCTTCAGGTGTGTTTGTGTGTGCGTGTGTGTGTGTGTGTTGAAGGCCGCTCATGGCTGAAACCTTGGAGCTTCAGAGCGCCATCAAGTGGTACTTCTTGAACCGTGTTTTTGTAATATTACACTCTATGCAGTAATAACTGTCACTGTGTAATGGAAGTAACTGAGTCATTTTTTCTATTTATGCAGAATAACCAAATGCATCATGCAACTACTGCACATAAGTTCAATTTGAAAGTAGTTGTTTCATATTTTTATTTTATGTTACTTTATACTTCTACTCTCGTGCACAACTTTAAGGAATCACAATATTTTTTTTTGATTTCTTTTGTTCCTTAGATCTTGTGTTAGTTGATACTTTTACTCAGTGGTGGTAAGTAATCTTTCACTTCTACTGGGGGGAAGTAAATTAATTATATTTACTCCAGTAAGAGAAAAAAGGATAAAAACACTAAATGCACTGAATGAGTCAGTGAACTGGAAGCAGCTGTGTGTATCTGGGTGTTTCTCCTCCAGGCCAGTGGGTGGAGACGCACGGTTAATTCTGTGGCCCTGACCGTTTGACTAAAGGACGCACCTGTCTCCATCAACCATGGGACATGTCCTCTGCAGTCCATAAAAAGAAAACACCTGCTTCCGATCAACAAATGGCCCAATATTTCATCATCTATCATAGAACTTTTGTTCACAATCGATTAAAAGCACCTGCAGTTTTTGCAGTTTCTGGTACCACAGTACAGTACAGTACAATCTTAGTTCCTCTGCAGATGGTTAAAACAGAAGGTAAAATGTTTCAGCTCCACCTTTACCTGCTGACACAGTACTGATGTTTACACAGTTGTGACCAAGTAATTAGAAAATGCTCATCTGTTCTAGTATCATTCTCGATACTTTTACTATTTTGGTCGTTTGAAATATTTCTTGATGTAATTACTTTTACTTTAAAAAGTTCATCTTCCATCGCAGTACTTATACACATAACACAGTATTTCTACACTGCACTAACAATACCTTTAAATATGTTTTTAAACTAGGTACTTTGGTTTGATGTAACTCATGTAACTAATTTTTGGGGGAAAAACACACTGAACAGAAAACAGCCTGATTATGAAAATACAATTTTTGCATGTTAATCTTTGTAAGGGCTGAATTATTTGTAGCTTTGTAGCATCAAATTCTGTGTCAGAGGTCACAGAGTACACACAACTGTGTGTGTCTGTGTGTGAGTGTGTGTGTGTTTGTGTGTGCACGTGCCCCCTGTTTAGTCAAGCTTCTGCTGCCACCTGCAGGCTGCATGATAAGGTCTAATGTCACATTTTAAAAGTGTGGGAAAACAATGAAGAGTAGATTATAAATTCAATTCAACTTCTACCAAACAAAGGCAACGAGGACATCAGCGTGTGAGAGGAAGTAATATTGGACTGCTTGTTTTATTTATTTACAAAAGTGTAAATGTACATATTTTATACTCCTTCATTTTATATAAACATTCACACCAAACTTTCCAAAGGGTTGTAAGATAAATCTGAGCTCAAGTGACTGATGGAGTAGAAACATAAAAAACAACAAAGTTCTGCGGATTTAGTGACTTTGGATATTTACATTTTTATTATATATATTAAATTATATTTTTGCACCTTATAACATGTTAAAATCGCTGAAAACCACAGAATCCATTTTCAACAATGTGCTTGATTTAATGATCCTAATCTCTGTTTTTATTCAAACATCTTCAAACTCCTGCTGTTCGAATCTTTATCTTAGAAGTAACTCGTAACTGCTCCCAGCTCACTGTTTGCTAATTTCTGTGTCAGTCACTAACGTGGAAAGAAACTCATCCACATTTACTTCTCTAATGGGTAATAAGTTAAAACAACAGCGTGTTTGAATTTGTCTTCCTCCTCCTCGTCTTCTTCTCTTTTATAGCAGCAGGTGACGCTTTATAACTGTCTCAAAGCTTTGACAGCCCCCCCATCCCTCTGAGTGGAGCTGACCTCTGACCCCCCCCCCCCCCACACACACACACACACACACACACACACACACACAGTCGACTCACACCCCAGGAAAGCGCGTGCTGCTGGTCTTTCTTTGTCAGCATGCAGTAAAGAGCCGGTTGAGCCTGTCAGAAATCACAATATTCAGCAACAGAGATGCTAAAAATACAACTAGAAGAAACAATTTTGTGTTAAATTAGTTCTAAACTGTAGCTAATTCTGTAAATATTAATTCAGCTTTTCTTAAATCAGTTTCTGTTGGTTCACCGTTCAACTGTGTCTAAAACTCAGTTTCTTTAATGACAGCGACATGAAACCATGAACATTTGCTAACTAGTAGTTTTTATATTATTTAAAAAATATTATAAAGCCTTTCAAGCCTCTAAAGTTTGTAAAAAAAATATGCATCACACGGTCACTGTAACTCACCAAGTTAGTTTGTTCATCTGAGCTGAACTCGGTTTGAATATTGTTGATTCATTTCTCCATGTGTCTAGATTTCAGACACACGGACAATTGTTACAGAGAATTTTCTTTTCTATGACGTTTCTCAGTTTCTGACATTGTGAACTAATGTGCAGCCGAAGCTTTTAAAGTCTGTTTGGTCCAAAGTAACAGCATCTGAAGCTGCTCCCCTGCTCTGACTGTGTCTCCAATGAATCTCCAATGAGTTTTTAATGTGCCCTTCATTGTTGTCTTCAAACTGCAAAAAAAAAAAACACAGGTCTGTGAGCAGTTTTGAGTCTCAAGTTCTGCAAGTGTTGCTTTCAAAAAAAATGAAAATATTGAATTGAGTGAACTTTAAAGATTCAATTCATTCAACTAATTAAAATGTTTTAAGTCAGATTAACTAAAGTTTTTACATTGTGGGGAAAAGTACATCTACAATGGTTTAGGTTTAATTCACTCACAATAAAATAAACACAATTTATGTAAGTAAATCTGATTTCTGATCAGACAGATCAGAGTTCGCTTGGTGGCATGAAATATTTTGGAACTTTATCCCAGAATAACAAGCCACTGCACCACGTTTTAACACACCGCCTATGATTCCAGTTTGAGGAGTAGCCCACATCTGAACGAACGGCGTTAAACCTCCCTAACATCTCACTGTTTCAGCTGAAAACTATCGCAGCTCCTAAATGTCACCTGGAGGAATTTGGACACATGGTTGCCGGAGACCTTTTAAATGAATCATTTAATACTGTTGAACCTTCCAGAGTTAAATGAGAAGCTCAGCAGTTTCACAGGGGCCCAGTTATCCTTTCTTAGCATAAAGACAGGAATTATGGGTGAACTAATCCAAGAGACCTCGTCTCATGTAGATTTAGTTTGATTGGACAAACAAACACAGTGTAAAAACAGCAGTTGACCTTTTTTCACCTGTTTTTAGTCTTGCTAAGCTGCTAAGTTAAGCTAATAGTTGCGGATTCTATTTTCATATTTGTTTAAGAGATGTAAGACAGAATGTAAATTCTGGAACAATGAGCTGAGCCTCTAATGGTTGTAACAGATTACGAAGGTCCTGAGCTCAGGAGCCTTCACTAAGTCACTGGATGCTTACGCAGAAACCGGACACATTTCAGACACAGTTCTTTCACCATTTGAAATGCTTTTAATCATCATCATCCTCCAGCCCCTCAGATTTATCTTGGGACCTGTTAGGGAGGCCTGATCCCCAAATGCTGCTTATGAGTTCTCTCTGATGTGGTGTGGTTCCAATGACATACAGCAGCTGGTCCATCATTATAAAGTGACCACAGCCGCCGTGAAATCACAATGAGCTGCTGTGAAAAGAACAAATTCTTTTCAAACTCCTTTCGAAAAGGAAGGAAAATGTTTTGGAAATCATAATCATAAATTTAAACACACATTCTTAATATATCAAGATTAATGACAAAATCCTACAGTACAGTGAGTTTTGACTTTATTACTTTATTTGTTCATAGCAACATGGTAGAAAACAGTTATTCAGCTGTTTAAGTTCATCACACAATTTAAGATAAATACTCACAATACTCATTCTGAATATTTTGACTGTGGTTGGAAAACATTTTACATTCAACAATCTTTTATTTCTTCCATTGGTTTAGCAACTGTGCAGCAGTAAAATGCAGGAAATTATACATAAATGCAGATTTTGCAAATTAATGCTAAAAATAAAATCATCATGTCGAATAAATTAATATGCAGTAAATCAGTCACATCTGCTCCAAAGTTTATTCACCGTCATAAATATTCACTTTATTACAAGACACTTCACCAGTCAACGTCATAAATAGATTTATAAAACACACGGAATAAAAGTGAGACTCCCGCAAAAACACACAAGGAAAAAACGGTTCTTTTTTTCAAAAAAGTCAAGAAAACATTTGGTTTGATGTGATCAGTCGGTTTATCAGCAAACTAACAACCAGCAGACGAGTTTTAGACGATCTGCGCGTCTGAATGATGGGAATGATGGAAAGACAATTAAGTCTTTAGTGAAGAGTTTGTGCTTGAACTCTGCTTCTCTTCTCTGGAGAAGTCTTTTTTTTTCTTTCTTGGAATCTTAAAATACAGCAAACTCCAAACCAAAAGGTGGAATTTGGGGAAAGTCCTCACCAGCTCCAGTGGTACATGGTCGCCAGGTGCTGCGCCCCTGGATGATGCTCGGGGCCGAAGGCGGGGTGCAGCAGCGGGGAGTAAGCAAAGAGCGGGAGGCCCAGGCCGGACCTGAGCGTCGCCTCCACGTCCTGCCTCGTGATTCTGTCGCAGGGCTTCCCATCCCGCACCAGGACGGGAATGGCGACCCGGCGGGCCGGCAGCAGCTGCAGCGCCTCCAGACTGCGCTCGGCCCGAGCTCGCTTCATCTTGTAGCGGTGGTTTTGGAACCAGATCTTAACCTGGTTCGGGGTGAGGCGGATCAGCCCGGCCAGGTGCTCCCTCTCCGGGGCGGACAGGTACCGCTGCTGCCGAAAGCGACGCTCCAGCTCGAAGGTCTGCGCCTTGGAGAAAAGTACGCGCCGCTTTCTGCCGCGGCTCTTCGGCGGCGCTGCGTGTGAGGACTCGTCCGCCGAGAGCTCAAGAGATTTGGGCTCAGCACGGGACTCGATGCGCAGACCATGTACTGTAGGGCGAGACACAAGTAATCCGATTACTCTCGGTGCTGTCATTACTCAGAAACAGACAGTGGAACTCAAAGACACTGACTAGGCAGGTAACATGGACAAAAAACACGGGAATCACACGTTTGACACACGTTTGACCACTGAGTCTGTTTCTCCAGAACTTTGCGGACCTGCTCTGGAGAAAACGCCCCGCGCAGAACTCTGCGTCTGCGTGAAGGAACAGCGCTTGGTGTTCGTGTTATTTCAAAAAAGACCCAAACTAAAAGCATTAGAGACACTTTGGAAATGAGTCATAACTCGCTGACTTTAATAACAACTCGAGGATTCAAATGTTTATAAAAATGGAGACAGACGCACGTTCGTTTCACGGCTGTGAGGGACAGAAGTGGGGATTAAACGATGATTTAGGACCAAGTTCATGACTTAATCAATTATCACCATCCATATTTTGGCAGATTAGTAATTCTGTGATGACGCACGAACAGAGGCGCGTCACGTTCACTGGTTTCCAGTCACACGTGGCCTAAATGTGGACTAATCTACGGGTCAAATAAACACGCGTTTCAGCTTTTATTTTGAAGAACAGGTTACCTTTTCCGCGGCTCCACCTGCCGAAGCTCCCGCCGCCGCCGCTGGCGCCGCGTTCGCGTAAATCCCGGTGGGTAAATCCCAGTTTCCGCGCGGTTTCCGAGCTGGAAACCTCCGCAGATGCCTCCTCCGCGTCGTCTTCCTCGGTCTCCTCGGTCCCGGAGCCGAATTTCCCGGTGGAGTCTGGGAGATCCAGGATGTCCCGCACGGAAAAACCGGTTTTTGAGTTCGTGCCAAAAGACATGACGCGGCGACTGAAAACGAGAGACAGACAAGGAAACGACAAAGTTCCAGGTCCGAGTGCGCGCTGTGGTTCAGCGGCTGCAGCGCAGTTAGCGAGGGGCGGACGGCAAAGGATGGGGCTCCATGAAAACCGGTGAACGGAGCGGGAGCCCGGAGCTGCGCTGGAAACACATGAGGGGAAGACGGCAAGAGTTTGAGTCCGTCCTGGTTTTTAACGACGCGCCTCTGTGTGTGTGTGAGAGAGAGAGAGACGTTAACAAGGACGGAGGCGGGTCCCGCGAGTCAAGTGGACGAGGGTGTGAAAAAGAGGAGTTGGATCGTTTAGTGATGAGGATTAGACGCGTTTACATTAGTTAGTCACTGATCCACTTCCTGTTGGCACGAGAAACAAAAATATGTTTAGAATATGTTTATATCATCATACAATGTTAAAACGTGCGCTTTCAGAAACAGGCCTCATTAAAAAATAAGTTAAAAAAAAGGTTTTAGGCTAAAACGGGTTCAGTATCTGTAATAAAATACATGTAAATATGCAAAATCAAAACTATGAATAAAACGTTTAAAAGCTTTTTGTTGGACAATGAAAAAAATAATCCAGCAAACTAAAATGAACAGAAACAGTTTGTGTGTGGAAAAATGCTAAAGTTTTATTTTGGAATTTTTAGAAGTTTTCTCCTTAATTCCAGGAGCAAAATACAGTTGAAGAATTGCTGAAGCCTCTACAGGATTGAGTTTATATGTTTATAGCCTAAAACGTCTAAAATGAAAAAAAAAGCAGCTTAAAAATGTTTTCAAGTGACTTTAGAAATGAAAGAAGAACGAATGTGTCACAGGAGCAGCGACAAACTGCACAGAGTGTTTGTCGTGAGGATTAACTGAAGCCCAGTTTACACTGCAGCTGATCATAACTTCATTACATAGTTTGTTTCTGTCTAATCTACATAATCTTCTGTCTGCACTGATGGTCAGTGCAGTTATTTAAGACGCTGTCCAACAAACTTCCGTCACACAATGTCCTGTTGTTTTTAGCCTCGTTCTGTTGGAGCAGCTTTTCATTTTGGCCGTTTTCAAAGCACCAATTTGTATTTTTGTTACATTTCTAGTTTTAGTTTGTGTATATTTCTGTAGGTTGGTTTAATTTTGTGTGGCTGCCCAAATATATATGGACCGAACTTTGGGAATAAAAGAAAAACACCACCCGCCAGCTGTTAACGTGTTGTCCATTTGAATCTGAGCGACATTTTAGAGCAATGGAACAATGTCTTCATCCTGCAGGACGTCAGTGCACCAGGTCGCCAGAGATACGTTCAGCAGTTGCGCGTCCGTTTTTTTATTCTTTAAAACACAGCATGAGACTGTAACATGTCAAAAGTCAAACCTGCTCACGCAGCGCAGGTGCAGTTTTTGGCTCAGTCACACAAAATTTAGCATCTTCTGCTGATTTTGTGCATTTATCTCATCATATCATTACTTAGGTTGTTTCAAATCTGTTTGAACTTATTTGTTTTGTCTCTGGGTCTGTGAGTCATTTAGAATCTTTTTTCATTTTTTTTTTTTTGGAGGACATTCTGTGCCTTGACTGGGCACAAATGTAATGACTTTTAATGCAGCTTTAAGCCACGTGAGTGGAAAACTACCTATTAGTAGTTGATGCGCGCTTCCAGTCCAAAATGTCCTTTATCCTTTATTTTAAATTAAGCTGCCAGCATTAAACAGTAACATGCATCATCATATCTAAACACAGTGGTTTTACTTTTGTCACTGTAGGTTCTCTTGGTGCTAAAACTTTTGCACTCTGATTAGAAGTAAAATGTTGATGCAGGACCTTTGCTTTTTTTTGACATTGTGGTACTAAAGTAAAACATGTGAGGACTTTTCCTGCCCCTGAATATTGCCCCGGTTTCTGACCACTGAAGATTGGCCACAGTGTCTGAAGAAAAATCAGCTAAACACATTTTCACATTTCAACTTCACTAGAGAATTTTGTTTGTAATGTCCATTTAGTAAAGTACAAATAATAAAAAAAAAAAAAACAGCAAAAATATCTTTTCCTTATAATATTACAGAAAAAAATAGGTTTCGGTGAAAATCATTTGGGAAAATTGCCTTTTTCAACTACTATTTTTTAAACAACTCAAATGATCTGGCAAAATGCATCATGTTCTGTTATAGCGACACAAGTTGTGGTGTTTTTAATGGCTTGAGAAATGAAGGAAAACTATTTTTTAAAAGGACTTTCCAACCAGACTCGATTAGAATTTTTCTTGTTTGGCAAAACTGTGGGAGGCAGTGTTTGTATGGCTGCGGTCTGGTTCTGTGTGTGTGTGTGTGTGTGTGTGTGTGTGTGTGTGTGTGTGTGTTTTGGTTCCTGCTGGGTGGTCGAACTCTGCAAACAAACACACGATGAGCCGATGGCCACAAAGACCGCACAGCCTCCACATTTATCCCATTTATTCCCCCTGAACACTTTATAATGTCCTGACTGACACACACACACTGCTGGGAAATACATGTGAGCTTGCTGGGAGTTGTCATGGTGTTCAATAGACTGGTTTCTGTATTCATGACCACACACACACACACACACACACACACACACACACACACACACACACACACACACACACACACACACAGAGCTGCTTAATCCATTTCCGCTGGTCGACATGTACAATTACCCTGATTTAAACTGAATTCACTGAATAAAACTTTTGTTAAAAAAAAAAATTTAATCCAACTTAAACCAACCACAGTTCAACACCAACAATAGCTAATAAAGTAAATCCAAATAAAAATTACATTATAAAATCGAATAACATGAAATTATAGTAGAATTAAGTAATAAAAAATTAATACAAATGAAATTACAAAATAAGTGAATCCATAATGAAAAAGAAAATACAGTTTATAAAGTATTTTAAAGTATAGATAAAAAATTGGATTCAAAATATACAAATTGTAAATTACAAAAATATTAGTAACACAGTAAGCAAATACATATGTGTATAAAATAAAATGATATTGTAAACAAAATAGAAGAAAAGGAATTTTGTTTTTAATAAGCTTCACCTCCGCTGCCTTCAATAGTAAAATGCTGCTAAATGTATTAAAAGCATCACCGAGCCAATAGTTTCACAGTTTTCTTAGGATTTTTACTGTCAACCCAACACTTTTACCTCAATAAAGGATCGGATTATTTTCATCATCGCTGCTTTTACCTTTTCGTCCAAACCGTTGGTCCACAGCGCCCCTGCTGTCAGACTGGAGAACTGCACAGCTCGACCACAAAGTATTCACACCCGTGTACTTGTTACTTCATTGTGTTTAAATAGAGACATCAGCTCATCTCTTGCGTTTTTCTGGTTTCCACAGCTGGTAAGTACTAAAGTCATAGTACAACTTTGAGTACTTTCTCTAGTACATGTACAGTATTTGACAGCACGCAGCTCCATCTGACCCCAGCACAGTGGTGCACACCTTCAACAGTTGTCTCCTTTTCTTCTCTAACGATGGGATTATTTGCTTTTAATGTTGAAAGTCCTGCTGGTGCCTTTATTTGCAGCTCAGGAAAAGTCCCAATGCTTTCACGTTGTAACTTTCGAACAAAACAATTCATTTATTTCTTTATTCTGCTTCCAAATGAGTTCGTTTCCAAAGATTTTCCAAGTAACAGCTGAATTTAGTTCTTTTTCCATTTATTGAAGCAAGAACAAATAACAACATATAAGAGTAAAGAAAGACAAATAAATCCTTCATCCTCTTTTTCCCTTTTCTTTTCCTCATCTTGCTTTTTTCTTCTTCTTTTTCTTCTTCTTCTTATATTTTGCCCTGACCTCTCCTGCCCCTCAGCCTGTGGCCAACAGGCCCGTTTTCCATCCATGACCGTGATAAACTTTGAGGTTGTTGCTTTTAGCGTAAACGCTGAACTGGTGATGTGAGCTAAGCCGCTCGATGCAATTAATGAATGAATCAATTAGATGTATTCAACCAGTTAAACGTCCCATTCCCTGAAATTAGTGTCGATCACAAGGTTCCGTGGTCACAGATTTACAGATACGAACAACAAAGTGACACAGTTTAACCCAGAATTCCTCTTCATTTGAAGTAAAGTTAAGCAACCATCTTCACCAGATGATGGTGAAGATCATCAGATGGCGAGTTCGTCACGTCTGCACAGAAACAGAAACTGTGCTGAACATCATTGTCCACACGGAGGCGCCACTGGACAACAGATGTGCTGAGATGGTGTGGGAAGTGGTCTTCTTCTGGTTTTGTGATCTTCTAGGGCGGCTGTGGCTCAGTTGGACCACATGGCCAGTGTATTGACTCCCAGTCCTTCCTGGCTACAAGTGTCCTTGTGCAAGACACTGACCGGTTCCGTCCCGCCCGGAGGACTCCCCGTGTCACCGCCCCCTCTGTGGTCAGGAGCTCCTGTGTGGGAGAAGCGGCACCGGCTGCTGTCGGACAAGTCTGTCCTCTCCATCGGCCGGATCGTCAGGAAAAAAAACGGGACTCCGTCTGAGAGCAACAAACCGGCTGCGATCCGGTTCTTCTCTGCAGAGACACCAACAAGGACCAGGACCAGCGATCAACGGAGAAGCTGGCACAACAGGGTGGAGCTGATGGAGGAGAACAGGCTCAGCAGGTGGTTTTAATTTTGTTATTCTCCCAGAACTCATTATTTAGTCAAATCACTCAACTTATACTTCATAACCTTGAAAAATACTATCGAAAATTCCTAAAAACTGCTTCTTTAAACCTCATTTCAACCTTTGACATCTTCTTAGTATGAAAACTAAAAGTCAAACATGTAAAAATTTTGTCCAACTACCTTTTTTTCAGCTAATTTAATTTCTTTTGTTTCTTTGATCACAAATAAAACCTATTTATTGTTTAGTTATTGTGTTTAAGCAAAAACGTCATCTATAAACACACCACAGTGTAAAACAGAGCCCACTGACGTTTCCTGTTCTTAGCTGACAGGGGGCACCGGGTGGGGTCTGCTGCTGCTGTGGCTCATCTGCTTCAAGCTTTGACCTGTTGTGTGTTCACAGATGCTCCTCTACACCTCAGTTAGAACTAGCAGTTATTTAACTTACTGGTGCCTTTCTATCATCTTGAAGCAGTCCAGCCTCTCTCCTCTGACCTCTGGCATCAGCATGACGTTGTCAGCCAGAGAACTGCTGCTCACTGGATACTGTCTCTTGTTCAGATCGTTCTCCGTGAACCCTAGAGATGGTTGTGTGTGAAAATGCCCCCTAATCAACACTTTCTGAAATTCTCTGTCCAGCACCAACCAGCATGTCGCATTCAAAGTCACTTCAATCACCTTTCCCCCCTGTTTGATGCTCACTTTGAACTTGAATGAATGCATTGAGTTGCTGGCCTGTGATTGGCTGTTTAGACGTTTGCGTTGAGGAGCAGTTGAACAGCATCTAATTGCATGAGGCATAAACAAAGTAATCAGTCCACTAGTAAGTTTTACGTCAACCTGTCTTTTCCTTGCTTGTTTATTGCTTTATGTGGCACTGAACTTTGGATGTGTGATGCTCTAAGAATGTAGGATCATTTAATTGTTCGTATTGGTACCAACAGGTTAACGTTAGCAAATGCTAACGGCTAATGCTAAGGTTAACCTTGACCCAGGGTGACCTCTGAAGACCAACGTCACCTGCAGCGTCACGGACTATTACGATGAAGGCGTGGGAGTAAACTTCAGGTATTGACCTTTAAAAGGGGAATTTTTTATTGAAGTTAACATTATGTTGCCTATAACTCATATGTTGGCATCTACTGAGAAAACCTGTATTTTTCCCCCAAGCTGGACCTGCAGGGTTAGAGTTACCAAATCTGTGGTAATCTACTCACTGAATGAGTGTCTTACTACTCTCAGCAACAGTGAAAATGAGGTGTAGAAATAAAAGACAACTAAAGTGTAAACAATTATAAGAAAATATTATAAAAATGAATAATAACAGTAGTGTGTGTTAGAGATACACACAGTTTAAGTCATGATTTCGTGTCATCTCCTCTGTGCAGGTGGCTGCTGTCACTCTTTGTGTAACACCTGCCCTGACGCTGCTCTCTCCTCCACAACCTTCACACTACAACACTGTCAGTGTCTCTGCCTCTGTCACCGCTACATCTGTGCTGTCTGGTTTCCATGACGACAGCATCCAGGTTGTGTCCTGAGGTGGTGTGTCCTGAGCTCAAACACACACCGACGGATGGTGCAAAGTCCAAAGGTTGTTGCTGTGTGTCAGTGTGTGAAGGCTGATGAATGTTGGGGTCTTAAATCCTCCGGTCTGTCACACGCTAACTTGGAGGTGGATAAGATGCTTCGATCTACAGCCACAGGCACATTTGCTTGTTGTACTGTATATCATTGTATATATCAGTCACATTCCATTTCAGTTCAGGCCGACTGCAGTTTGACTGATGAAGCTTTTTTATAAGTACAAACTCAATGGCAGACTTGATAGAAATCACCCTGATCAGTTTCAGTTCACAGTTAAACCTCCATGGTGAAATAGGCCCGTTCTTCTGAGTAAAGTGCCCTGAGATGACTGTGGTGAAACGGTGCTATATCAATAAAGTTGAATTGAATTGTTTTTTAAATCAACACTAAGTTTTTCTTTTGCAGAATGGTTGAAAAGTTCCACCTAGTCTTTTCTATTTTATACTTAAACTTTTAGATCCATTTGTTCTTTTCTGTGTTAATTCACCAAGTGAGGCTAATTAGGCATCTGTAGTTGTAGCCTGCGCTCATTAATGACTAAATCCATGTTCTCCGCATTTAGCATACATCCAGAGTTGATTGCTAACATGTCAAATGATGAATGTAGTGATGGAAAGAGCAGAGGCTCAGCGAGTGAAACTTGGACTTCACGCAGGTGCTGGAGGAGCTGGGTGGGGATATGTGATGGAGAGAGAGTTAGGTACCAGCTGGTCATGTGTATTTGGACAGTTTTTCACATTTGTGAAGGGAGGAGCGGGTAGTGTTGAGTCTGGAAGGTGGATGGTTCTCTACCTCTTTCCAGAAGATGGGAAGACAGTGAGAAGACTGTGGGTCCTCAGCCATGATTGTCACAGCTGTGTGTGTCCACTCTGTCTGAAATGTGTCCTTTAGTCCTGGGGGACAGGTGCCAGTGATTTTTCCTCAGCAGGGAGGTGTTTGTGGGGTATGCAACCTCAAAGTTAGTACAGCTGTCATCACGCTGGTACCAATAAGTACTCAGTGTGAAGTACTCAGTGAGAAGTACTCAGTGTGAAGTACTCAGTGTGAAGTACTCAGTGTGGCCTTCTGTGCCCCAAAGAGTAAGACGTCACGTATGTTCTGAGAGTGTGGTGTGTGATGCGAGTGTTAGCTTTGTGTTTTTACCTGTGTTAACAAAAGGTGTGTATGTGGAGTAAACTAGTTGTGTCCTGTAATCTTGTGTGGGGGTGATGCAGAGAAGTGTGAGTGAAGGGAAGGGGCTGCAGACTGCTGCCATCTACAGTGGAAACGTGAAATCGTGGAGGAATGTGTCCAAACGTGGACATTTGAACAGTGAGAAGAGACTGAGGTTTCCACTTTTCAAAGACGTGTTAACAGGAAACCTTCAGGGGCCCTCAGTCCTGCACGAGAGGCCGGCAAACACCTGGTGAGAGCAGATGTTTCTTCAAGTTCAGTCACAACGATCCCACAAATTTCAGGCAGTAAAAATAACTGATAAGGGAAAAGCATTGGTTTAACGTTCAAGTTTAGGGAACCCAAGACCTCAGAGGGTCAAACGGGCCAAACCTTTTAGTACATATCCTGTGTACTCAAGTAAATCTGTGGGTACTTTTATTAAAGCTACTTTGTTTCAAGCAGAAGTACTAAATACATCATTTAAAATGTACTTTTAAAAACAAAACTACTATTGTACGTTTTACTCCACATTTATCATACAGCTCCAGTTACTACGTCCTTCAGACCACAACCCAACAGAGCAATGACCGAAATACTTGCATTTAAATATAAGTTGTTTTCCCTAAAATTCCGTGTCACGCATCTGGTTTCTGCAGCTTCTCGTAGTTTAGAGCATTTTCATGCAGCCTGAAATGAAAATTCTGGAATGGCATGTTTTTCTTGTCTGCAACATGCTGCACACTTTGCTACTATTTCATGCTCCCTACCAGAGTACCTGAGGTGTACTAGTACACAGCCCCGCGTGTCTTCTATGTGTCAGTTTAAATAAAAACCCTATTTCCAAAAACGTTGGGTCACTGTATCAAATGTAAATAACGAGGATGCAATAATTTGCAAAAATCAGCATTTGTTATTTCAGATTTATACATTTTTTGCTTTAAAGCAAACTTTCACCATCTGTGTTAGTGCTGCTGCTCAACGATCATTTATGATTTTGCTTGTTACCAAAACCACCCGTGCTGCAGACATGGACAGAAAAAGTGCAGAGCTGCCGATGAAGGATTGGACTTAAGGCGTCTCAGGTGAGTCAGGTGACGTCTGCCTCCCTCCTGCGTTGCACATATGGTGATGACGGACAGCTTTACTCGAGCTTTACTCTCTCTGGCAGAAATGACTCTCCAGCTTTTGAACGTTAAGACTCGATTTGGAAGCGTGACACAGCAGCTGGTCGTCGTAACGAGCCGCCTCCCCCCCCCGCTCACCACCATCACCATCATCACCATCACTTCTCAGAGTTACAGACTTAAGAGGATTTCTCTGCCAGATTCCCATTTGCTGCTGCTGAATGCAGAATGAGACGGGAGGAAACCCAAGGATTCGTCACATCCACTTTCAAATTCCCCATTTGTTTTCAAACTGCCCCCAGATTCCTCCTCTTCCTCCTGCTGAGAAAGAAACCACCACATGTTATAAACACAAGTATTTACATTTTGGCACTTTGACAGTAATTTTAACAAACACAAATTTGTGTTGTGTTAAGATTGGACGGATTATGGCCTGTTAAATTGAGATTTACTATTTAATGCTACTTTAAATCTCTACTCAGCTACGGGCAGCAGTGGGTCGGTGGGTAGAGTGGCCACCTAACGACCATAGGGTCGTGGGTTCGCACCCGGCCGCATGCTGAAGCGTCCCCGGGCAAGACAACGAACCCCCAACAGACCGTCCCAAGACCAGTAGAAATTGGGGAGTGTTGTATCAGGAAGGGCATCCCACCCACCCCTCCCCCCACTGGCCCCAGGCAGCATAATATTTTTGGTCGGTCGTTACTGTTTAAGTCAGAAAGATTATTTTTTTAATCAGTTTCACTTGGGACCCTTTTAAAGTGCGCACTCATCTGGTGGGAGTGCGCTGCCCCACCCACTCCGATCAGAAACATCAGCTGTGGCTGACTTCTTCAGTAGTATAACAATAATTTATTTACAATTTATTCCGAGGAATAAACAGCCAAAGATATTTTATGGACAGCAATTGTTTCATTGTTGGACCCCTAACGTGAAACTCTTCCCAGAATATCAAGTCTGTGTCCTCTGTGAGTCTATCAGCAGTCGGATGTGGACAGTTTGTGGACAGTTGGAGCCTTGTAGGAACTTTTCTGTGACCACCGCTAACCCCGTTAGCTTCAAGCTAAGTTTCTTTCCCTGACCCACTGACTTGCACGATACTGGACACGTGGAGAAGACACTTGAGTTTAAGAGCCAGGACGTGGTCCAGGTCTGTCTGATGGATGATAACCCGCCGTGGATTTAATACCATGTTTTTGCACAGAGGACGATGACTAAACATCACCTGGATTCAGGTAAGACAGCGCAGCTTGACTGCGTCATTTACTGCTGAACACAATTGACAGTTTCTGTTATTTTCATTGGCCGGTGTTACACCTGTACGTAGTAGCTGTGTGGTTTACGTTTACCTGCCTGCAGAGACGTGCACCCCCCTCCCCCTCCCCCTCCCCCGACCTGAGGTAAAGAACTGTTTAAAACTAGTATGTTATTTCCTGGGTTCATCTGTGATTGTAAATGATGAACCTTTTAAAGTCGTCGGTGTTTTATCAGGGTAAACTTAGCAGAATCCCATTGATAGGAAACTGGTGTAATGCTGAGGTTTTTTTTTTTAGGGAAGTATGTCCGGTATAAAATCCGCTCTGAAATGTCGGGGTCGATCAAATATCGCACGTGCAGGGCCACAACTGTATCCTTGCGCATGTAATATGTAAATAGAGAGAAAGGAGCAACAGTATCGTGCTGCAGGTTTATTATTAAAGCATTGCAACGCGGGTTAAAATCAGTCAGACATCTACATCGGATCCATACGTCCAAATATTTCACACGTCACTAAATGCTGAGATGTTTGTTTTCTATATTTCTCTCTGACCTTAGACTTTTGTTTCTTACAGATTACAGCCACTAATTATTTACTAGTATTTGCTACTGTCCTGTAGATGGAGCCACTGCTCTGCTTCTCAGCCTGGTGCTACTTTTTTGAGTCTCTTTGCGGCGGCCGGAACCTCGCTGGTTATTTTTTCTCTGTCGTTTTTTCTTTCTTTGTTTCGGGATTGTAGTGGTTTGAACATCTTTGCAGGTTTAGATCACTTTTCGTTTGTTTGTCCTCACTCTGACTCTGTGTCTTTCTTTGTGGTCATTTTGCGACTCTCTGTAGTGGTTTTGATGGACGCTGTTGGTTTGTGGGTTTGTGTCTATTGTTGAAGTGCTACACTGTAAATCACAGTTACAAGTCTTCTTCTTCTCTTATTATTATAATTATAATTATTATAATAATTATTATTATTATTAAAATTTTTTTAATAGTTGACGTGTTGATTGGTTTCTTGTACTCTAAAACTAGAGGAAAATGCATATTCACAATAGTTTAGACTTAATTAGACTGAAACCAGGACAGATCTGACATTTTTGTCAATCCTCTCAATGTTGTAAAGACTCTGATTGAATGTGGCGTTTAATATGTAATAGAAGTGTGAGATTTTAGAAGTTCTAATATGTTTGTATGCAACAATGTAAAACCTAATAATCACTTGATTTCATTGATCAAATTCATCATTTCAATGTAAAATGTCCACTTAGAACAATTAATGTTATTTAAATATTAACATTAAGTTAAAGGGGAAAAAAATGTTAATTTTTCAAACTTCCTGTATGAGGGATCAGAGCACAGTTCAGTTTTTTCAGGAGGAATTATTTAGAGTGATGCTTTATTGACGATAAATTCGTGTCTAGTGTGGAATTATATGAAGTCATGACAAATCAGACAGATATTAAATATTAGTTCTTTATTATTTGTGTTCTCAAAAAAGAAAAACTTTAAACATAAGTTCAGTGGCTTGTTGCTTCAACACCATGAACACAAACTGTAGTTTGTTGCCACTGTAAACATATTAACGTGCTCCAATAATACCGGAGGAGGCATCACTGTGTTTATTAATGTATTTGTTAGTAATTGTACTTATACTTGGGTGTTTTAGCTACTCTGTACTTCAACAGTTCCTCTGAAATGTAGCTGCTAAACGTTTTAGGCTTTTTCAATAAACAATAAAACATAACGTTTTACACTAAAACCGTTTTGATGTGTGACAAATTGCAAAACACAGTTTCTAGTTGGGACATAATATTACTGAATCTTTTATTAGTTTTATATAAATACCTGGATTTATACAAAATGTGCAACATATTTACAAAATCTAAAAGTGTAAAATACATTTTTATTAATATCCTCTGATCCCTCAGGTTGATGGTTTTACAGAACTTAATTCAGAACTTGTAGAACTTAATTTTCAAAAATAGTTCCTTCAGCTACAACAGTAAATTGATCTATAGAAGTCGAAAACATCAGTTAGGGGCGATAGAAAAAGTGCAGTACCTTGTTACTTTAATTAAATGTTGCTGATCCAGTAACATTGTGTACAATTTGAATCCAAATTGTCTGTGGAACGTTAGAACAGTCAGTTCCGTCGCTCGGTCCTGTAAACTGTGCACTCTGTTAGAATTCAGCACAAAGCGCAGCTAACTACACCTGAGTCTGCCAAAGTAAAGTCTCACCGACGTGTCACCTGCTGGAATTAGTAGACTCTCCAAGGGACGTGGTGCATAAAGCAGCTGTTTCCCTGCCATGCTGACAGCTGGATAGCTTTTTCCTTCCGTGATCCGTTGAAGATTTGAAGATTTCCGAGGTTAAAGCCAAAAAGATGCTCACATGCGTAATGTTCTCTGTGTGAGTCTCATCATCAAATCTGTTTGACTGCATGGACAACGACCAGCAGACTTCATTCACATGCTGCTGAATTCTTTATTTACTTATGCCAAGTTGATCGGTTTCCTTAAACTCAGATGCCACAAACATTTGGTCAAATGTTGGACACATTAAGTCTATGTGGTGCATTTAGTTTTATTGTACTTAAGTTCTGTATGGTGTTAGTTACTGTGTAAAGGCAGATTCTTAAAACAAAATAAAATCATTAAACAATAATATCCATAACAAATATTGAACTAGGAATTAAATGAGCTGGCAGTACATAAAGTAAAGTACATAAAGTAAAATTACCTTCATATTTGTGCATCTATATTCTAATAACATAGCATTGTGAAATAGGCCATTTTATAATAATAAGGGATCATCTAACATATAGAACATACACAAGTATTTTTTATATTTTCATGTTTTTACCTCAGTGATTTTAACCAGTAACAGAATATTCCTACACTGTGATAACAATAACTCAAATAGAATTACCAGGATGTGAAATCGCCACCAGACTCCATTAAGGGTCCTTATGTTCACTAACATCTTTGATTTGAACAAAAAAAAAATCATCTTTTAAAGAAACTAAACTAGCAGACTTCCCAGCATGCATTGTTGCAATGTACCGGAGACTTTATGTATATGTCTTTATTCATATCACGTTGCTCCTTTTCATAAGAATAAGTTAATGATAAATATTTTGGTAACCATGATAAAGGTTAGTGTTAAATTCAGTTCCTACTTATGGACACTGCATTTTGAACATCTGGAAGTAGCTGCAAATGATGTCTTTGTGTTGATTTTAGTGCTAAAGAACTAAAGCAGCTGCACCTGAAAGTTCCTCATGTCAACCTAAAGATGTGACTCCTTAAACTAGAACGTGAAAACCGGACTTTTGAACTTTAGGGTTCTAAATGGAGTTATTGGTTGAAGAATGCAATATAAATGATTTTAAGTTGAATAAACCTGATATTTATTGAACCTAAAATTACATTTCTAAGCCTTCAGGTTTTTAGGTTATATTCACTCAAGTTTTTATTAGACATTGCTTAATTTTTATCAAATTAACTGGTTACCTCCCAAAAAATGTAAGTTAGCTCAACATAGCATCTCTCAATGCAGCGCAAATTTAGCAGAAAGAAAATCGTGTTTCCTGCTCCGGTTCTTAAACAAACTGGTGTGTTTCTTTAATATTTCACTCTCTCGCTCTCAGATTTATGGTTCCGGACTTTTGACAGTCGATCACTCAGTGTTTGAAGCCTCTGATCTGCTGATAACACACAGCACAGATGTGGTCCTCGCTCCCCTGTGTGCTCCACACTGAATGATCCTGCTTGTGGATGTTAAGTGGAGGTCACAGACGTGGCAGATGTAGGGTTTTTCCACTGGTGTCATTTGGAAGAGAAGGCCTTTGTTTGTATAATGAGCTCTTTGTTGGTATTTTTATGATTTTTAGAGTCTGGAAAGTCGATGGAAAGGTGGTTTTAAGCATCACATGCTGAGATGATTGTTTTCTATGTTTCTGTCTAAGCTTAGACTATATAGTTACTACAAAAAGGGTTGTCGTAAAAAAAAGCCGCTGGGACCAAATATGACAAGTACAAAGAAATAGAAATGAATTTCAGTTTATTAAAATAGATGTTTCGCTGCAATGATGACCGTGATAACTCTCGTATGTGAAACTCGTGCTTCGTGCTGAGTGTTTTTATTTGCATTTAGCTGAACTGAGGCCACAACCTTTCCCCGACATTAGTGCTCTGTGTCACAGGAACTAAATATGGCCGCCTGCTCCTACTTCCCGTCACTCTGCTCGTATGGAGGTGCAGGAGCAGCACATGGAGGGTTTCTAATAACCTGTAGCCACATTTGATGCCAGCTGGGTTTAGATTAGGGTGATGGAGCAAGAGAACGATGAAAAACTCTGCATCACCGAGCCTGACGTGCAAGTCTCTGCAAGTTGGATTTTCCTGAAAAAGAAAGACAAATGAATGATGGGCTTCAACATGGTAAGACGGGTTCTTTGCCAGCTAAGTTCACTTCCTTGTTTACCTGCAGTCTATCGGTAGGAAAAACACAACTAAAATAATCTTTCAGACATAATCCTTCAAATTGTTGATTAGGAATGAGCAAAACATCCACTGCGGTTTTTCTTTGAGATGATTCCAAACCGTAAAAACAGGCTGAAAACACAGTTAGACTCTTTCTGTGGCCCAATATTTGTACACCTTGTGTAGCGGGAAAGCTTTAATAATCTCCGATAAAGCATTTTGCGTTTGGTGATGGGTGGCCCGCCCCTTTGGCTTAAAGCAATTAATGCAGCTTTCTGACATCAAACTCTGGGCTCAGCTCGACAGCTTGGAGCTCAAATAAAAAATGATAAAAGGCAAGTTCTCCTGGGAACAGAGTAAAGATGGCAGCCTCCTTTCTCCACTGTTTGCTCAGTGGCTCTGAGAGCAATTCCCCCACCCTCACCCATCCCCACCCCAGCCTGAATGAAATGCGAGGGCACAAACAATGTGCTGGAGGAGAGAAAGGGCCGACGGGGGAATGAACAGTTTGGAGTATTTGCTCAGTGGAGGAGCTGCCACAAAAGCAGAGCCGCAGCGTTCCCATGAATCAAGGCGCCGTCTCAGGCGCCTTTTTGTTGTCCTGTGTCTGCGTCACCAGCCATTAAGACAACACTACACACAACTGGTTTCGTGCCATTTAAAGCCTTTTCTCTGTGAAACTGTACCGTCAGGTGACCTGCTCTGACTTGTTTTAGTTGGCGTGCAGGCGGCTGGCTGAGTTCAGCGCTGCACGTGGCCTTAAAACGGATAAATATGCAGCCTGATATTCTGCACTCAATGAGCGTTTCCACCGTTCAAATGTGGGAGAATGAAGATGACGTTTAGGCCAATAATTCTGACGTTTAGCTGGGCCTGACTGTTGCCCCGCCAATTTTGATCCCCCAGACTCAGAGCTCTCTGGGTGGCCAGGCTAGAGGCCTGAAAGGGACCCAGATTGACGCTTAAGCTCATTCTGCCTTAAGAAAGCATCATTGTACATCTCCATGAATGGCAAACTGCTGTTTGTCTAAGATGGACGTTTTTTTTTTTTTTTTTTTAAGAAGTATCGGTGGTTCAAAGACATCCCACCGCGTGAGACCACAGACTCGCTGCTTGTTCTCACAGCTTCCATATCACAGCAGGAAATTATTTTTACACTGAGAGCAAAGATGAGAAGCGCTTTCATGATGCACTTGGTAAAAACCTACACAAACAAACACAACTTGTGAGATCTCAACTGTCCATCACAATGTCTAGCTACAGTTTGCCCTCACAGATTCTTCATAAAGCTGATAAGAGGAAAGTCTGCGGTGTGTCTTTGCGCTCTGTACTCAAGCATGATAAAAAAAAAGGCAGCGAGTTTTGATCCCCTGTGTGATGTCCACACACCTCATTTGTTGTCCTGTCCCGTCTCTGTGTTAGTATTTTATTCCAGTGCCTGAAGCATGTTGGGCATCTTGTTGTCGCACACCTTCCAGGTGCGTCCTGCCGAAGCAACATGCTGCTCGCACGAATCCACAACCACAATCATTAACGTGTTGCACACGATGCACAACAACCTCCTTAGAAAGTTGCAAGATGAGCAGAGGTTGGTAGGATTCAAACCCCCCAGGAACAGCACGAGGCTGCAAAGTTGGGCTGTGCTGTACTTGTGCATCGCTTCAGCTCCCGTAACAGTTCTAACGTTCTGACTCCATGACTCCTTGATGGTAAACACCATGTCTGCTTCAACTCAAACTGGGAAGCTTATCAAATTCAGTTGTGCACATTTCAACCTCTCGGGCTCGATATACTCACACAATCGACCAAAAGTGTGACGCTTTAGATCAGTTCTGACAGGTGAGATGGAGAATAAATATTGGAGATTCTGAACTACTGTATTTCTAACTCAGAAATCAAGTTTCCGTTCATTTGTGGCATTGACCATGTTAACTACAAACCATGTATGTGGGTTATATTCCACAGCAAAAAAAATTGTCGACCTTATCTCATAACTACGAGATCCGGAAATATGTATCTCTGATTTATGAGATGGTTTTGATCCGATATGTTTTCTCATAATTATGACTAAGGGATCTCATAAAGTTGAGGGCATTTCAGAACCTGCCTTAGAATAATTAGGTTTGAAGATGTCTTCAGGATCACAGTAGTTCAGTGACTTCCAGTCTAAAGTAAAGCAGAGTTGTCTATAACCAGTTTGATGAACCATAAAGCAAAGTTTAATTTGCAGCAGATATTTGTTCAGAGGCAGGAATTTGTAGGTTACACTTCAGGATACAAGGAAATAAGGCAGTTATTTGTTTGTCCAATGGTACATAGCAAAAATGCAACTGCTAATGGCTAATTCTGCATATTTAATATTCCAAAACGTAAATATAGGCTGAAGAAGAAGGTCATGTTGAAGCCCACGCTGCAACTTCTATGTATCTATGGCAAGTCCAACAGTAGACACACAATGACTGAAAACAGACACAAAATGATTGAAAATAGACACAAAATTACCATAAATAGGCACGAGTCCAAAAAAGGACACAAAATGGCTGCAAATGCATGCAAAGGACCAAAACTCCCAAAACAAATGTGAATTTACCACAAACGGACAATGAGCCACGCCCATCGCCAAGCCAGCGCGATGCACATGTGCCATCGACCTATTTCTGAGTGCTGAACGTTTTGACCTCACCTCGACTTCCGGCATCTGTCTCACACACGCGTCCTCGCATAAACCAAAAAACAACATTCCAAAGTCCCTCTTGGACAAGGCATCAGTGGCCTTTTTCCCTTTCTGGCAAGTTTGTTCCGAAAACCACTCGTGGGCCTCGATAAAGCCGAGCACAAATATGAGGAAGATGTCGATGTTTACTCAGCGTGCACGTGGTCTGCCGGCAGCATTAGAGGAGAAGTCCAACGAAGACCAACTCACAAACACAGACCGCATGTCGCAGACCAGTGTTCTTACAAATCAGATGTAAACCTCTAAGTTTTGTTATGCACCCAACAGTGTCTCCAGTGTTTAAATGGCTTCTCCGCTCACTGTTTGTCTGCAGAGAACATGCATGTAAGTTTGTTAGCATGCTAATGACAACGTCCAATCAGCTGTGGAAGTGAGGACCAAACACTGAGCACTAACAATGTTATCAACTCATTGAGAGCTTGTTAACATCCGTGATAAAAAGGCTCCATATTGACATGTTCGTCATCAACAAATGATGCACCTGAATCACTTTATGGGTGTTTTTTTATTTCCATCTGTGATAATTTTATATGTACGTCACTATGGCGATTTAGCCCTGTCTCTCTGAATTGTGTTCTGTGGTTGTTTATTTTTTAGCTCTACTATTGTTTTGTGCCTTTTTTCGCTAATCTTTCATTCATTTTGGGTCTTTTGTTGTCTCTTCAGGATAACTCTGCATCCTTTTGATGCATCGTTTTGTCTTTTACCTGAGCTTTGTGGTGAAACTATTCATTAAAAGTCACTTTATAATTGGACTCCTTGACCTTTTTGGGCCCTTAGGCTTGTCCTCAATAGGTCTGTGTAATAATCAATCCTTGTGGATGGATTCACAGCGTAAGCTTTGACCTCCTGGTGACATTGATGAAAACGGACCACATGATTGTACAAAAGTTCATATTTGATAAGATAAAGATAAAGACAATGCTGGTATTGCTCAACCAAAATGTGGTGGAGAGTGGAAAAAGAGGAAAGGTTGGCTAATAAAAGCTCAATGTGGTGCTTGTGGAGAGTAAAGCTTATAAATTGACATCAAATTGATAGAAATAACATGATTCAGGAGCTTTAGTGTCACTGTTTGCAAACAGAAACAGCTCATTTTACAAAAAAATGTTTGTGTTTTTTGCAGTATAAGGTGTTAAATGTCTATCGGCTCTGGGGTTTGTTCATTTCAGACTGTAGGAGTAGTTGTGCAAACATGGCTCAGGCCGTCTCGTGTGTGTGTGTGTGTGTGTGTGTGTGTGTGTGTGTGTGTGTGTGTGTGTGTGTGTGGTAAATGCTCCTTGTCCAAACACAGCATCGCTGGCTAAGCTCTGACCTCGAGGTGCTCGGCAGGCAGCCTTCCCATTATTCTCGGTCAGAAACAGGTCATTATTATTCATAATGTGCTGATTGCTTTCTTTAGCAAACAGAGCAACTCAGCCAGGAAGCAGCCTTCACACCTCCTCAGTCCTGATCTGCACTGCTTTTATGCTAAATCACTTGAGGCTGAAACGGACGTGGCCCTGAGAGCTCAACGGAAATTTAAGAGAAAGGGCAAATAAACAAAATTCAGGCAAATTAAGAAAACATTGACTAGTTTGATAATGCTCTGGTTTCTTCTTCTTTTCCTTTGGGCTGTTTCCTTTCAGGAGTCTCCACAGTGAATCATGTGCCTCCATCTAACTCTGTCCTCTGCATCCTCTTCTCTCACTACATCCATAAATCTCCTCTTTGATCTTCCTCTAGACCTCCTGCCTGGCAGCTCCAACCTCAGCATCCTTCTACCGATATATTCACAGTTTCTCCTCTGAACATGTCCAAACCACCTCAATCTGTCCTCTCTGACTTTATCTCCAAAACATCTAACATGAACTGTCCCTCTGATGTCCTCAGTCCTGATCTTGTCCATCCTCGTCCCTCCCAAAGAGAACCTCAACATCTTAAGCTCTGCTACCTCCAGCTCTGCCTCCTGTCTTTTCTTCAGTGCCACTGTCTCTAAGCCGAACAACATCTCTGGTCTCACCACCGTCTTGAACACCTTTCATTCTCGCTGAGACTCTTATCACACAACACACCTGACACTTTTCTCCACTAGTTCCAACCTGCTTGTACTCGTCTCTTCACCTGTTTTCCACACTCTCCATACTAACTCCTGCACCTTCTTCATCTCTGCTCCCTGTAACCTCACTGTTCCACCTGGGTCCTTCTCATTCACACACATGTATTCTGTCTTACTGCGGCTAAGCTTCATTCCTCTGTTTTCCAGACTAGACCTCCACCTCTCTAGATTTTCCTCCACCTGCTTCCTGCTCTCACTTCAAATCACAATGTCATCTGCAAACATCATAGTCCATGGAGATTCCTGTCTAACCTCATCTGTCAGTCTGTCCATCACCAGAGCAAACAAGAAGGTCTCAGACCTGGTCCTTGATGCAGACCCACCTCCACCCTGAACTCCTCTGTCACACCTACAACTCACCTCACCACGGTCTTACAGCTCTTAGCCCTTAGCCTAGATTCCACTGCTGTTTCCCACAACTTCATTGTTTGGCTCATCAGCTTTATTCCTCTGTAGTTGCCACAGCTCTGCTCATCTCCCTTGTTCTTAAAAATGGGCAGCAGTTCACTTCTCCTCCAGTCCTCAGGTCTCCTCCAAGATCATCATCATAAACATTCTTAAAAACCTTGTGAACATTGTAAACAGTAAAATCTGTCAGAGCTGTTACGTTGTCTTTTTAAATAGGAAATACACATTTTGGTTACTATCAGTCCACTCATGACTTTAACTATTCAAATTCAAACTGTCTGATGAGAAACACGGTCTGACTGCTTCTTTTTGGAGACAAGAAAACTCTGAATGACTTTTTTCGCTGATTCTGTGTGTAACATTACTGAACAATGTGTCATATCTCCAGAATCTTATTTCTCTGAGGCACAGATCAACTTCAGTGCTTCAACACAGGAGCAGGAGATCAAACCGGCAATTGTGGGATTGGTGGACGACCGCTCTACCCCCTGTGCCACAGTCGCACGTATGTGAGAACCTGGCAGAAGAATGAACATGTCAGTGGTCAGACAAGAGACACAGTTTGTTTGGAATTTGTTCAGGACTCTCAAAAAGACCGGAATGTTTGTGGCCAAATGCCGAGAAGTTCTTCAAGAAACCTGCTTGAAAGCACATGAGCCCTGAAACATGTGGTGACAGTTCATTGACCGTGATCAAAACCAAAATGCAAAATCCTAAAACATGTGTGGAGAAACCTGGAGACAGATGCTTCCATTCAATCAGATGGAGTTGAGGGGATCTGTCAGGAAAAACTGGAAAAATTGACTAAATCCAGGTTCGAGAAGCTTGTGGGGACTGACCCAGGAAGATTCCTTCAGTTTGGAGTGTTTTGTTTAATGGATTGAGCTTTTTTTGTTTTTGAAAATCTATTTTCACGTGTGACATTAGGCCCCTCTTAGCACTTAGCTTAAAGCACCTCTGTAACCCCACAGACCTGCTATCATCTCTTCAGCCTCGATATCTTGTCTCAATTACTTTAATGCCTTGTTGACGCGGCTACCAGCAGCACAATCAAACCCCTGAAGATGATCCAAAATGCAGCAGGAGGTCTCATTTGTGATCAACCAAAAAGGACTCAGCACTCTTCAGATATCTGCACTGACTTCATCAGGGTTAAAGCTCTGACTCTCCCCTTCAGATTGGTCAAGTCAACAGCACTTTCCTACTTAAACTCCCTCATTCAACTTGTAGATGTTTTGAGGAGAATGATGCACATGGTGAAGCTGGGAGGCCTCCTCATAAAACCTTCTACAACTTAACATCTCCCCCTCGTTGAAGCTTGTTTTAACCTCGACACTTTTACCAACTGTTATAAAACCTTTGTCTTCTGTTTGCTCCATCTGTGGCACTTTTTAGCACCAGAGTCGAAGCTGTAGGAAAATGTTTAGTCTGTGAAATGCTGTTTCTCTGGGATCAGAACAGATTTTAAATCACGAGCACAGAACGATTTATTTTCAGTTGGTGAGTGGGAAGCAGGGTGCAATTTATTTTATGAAGACGAAGTAAAAGAGATGATTATTTAGTTTTAGGTTTCATGGTACCAGGGGCAGTTCTGGAGGGGAAGTAATATTACTGCACCTATTAGAGGAATTAAAAGTTATTAATTTGACATCATATTTTATCCATGTTTCCTCTGATGTCAGCAGACTGACAGCTCAGAGTTTGGAACTGCACGTACTGCTCAAATTATACTACAGTTGCACAAATATTACTACACCCAATGCTGCAGTGTGAAATATGTCTGCATATTTCAACAGTTTCACCATCATCTGTACATTCATTTGAAACTTTTGTTTCATATTGTCGAAGCATCCACTAAACCTGTAACTTTACTGCTCAGTCAGTATAAACACACATACACATGTCATTAGTTTGAGGATTAAAGGCCAAATGGACCAGCATTCGAAAGGATGAAGCATGTAGCCTGATGCTAATTTTATTTTAGAGAAACATTTTGTCATATTTACAAGTACATACAAACAAATGGGTTCTGAATGATGAATTGTCTTAGTTTAGTTTCCTGTTCTGCCGAATTATGTATTTGAAATCTTGGTTAATTACTGAAGATTATTTTTACTTTTGTTGTGGTGGAGAATGAGATTTTTTTTTTTTTACCTACAAGATACTAATATCACAGTATGAAAATACTCCACTAAAAGTAAAAATCCAGCATTTAAAAACTTAACAAAAACTTAAAGCTTTTTATTGTTGTAGCTGGCAACACTGGAGCTTTTTTGATCATTTCTGTAATAGTTGTGTGTTAAGGAGGTGGAGTTTTGGTATTTTTAAAATAACGTCAGCCATTAATAAAATAGTTATTTTTTAAGCTACAGGTTACTTGTTGTTAGGCAGTTTAATTTCTAACCTTTGATAAAGTCTTTCTAGGCTTAAGGCAAATTATTAGTTTGTAAAGTAACTGAAATTATTGTAAATTATTATACGTTTAGTAAAATAAAAAGAACATTAGTTTGGACCCAACTCCAATAAGATGAATTAATATTTTTATGTATTGGGCCACAATTGACCATTTGTGGAGAATCGGAAATAAAACGAGTAAAACATTCAGTTTCCATGGAAGGACTTTTATCAAACACCTTAAAGAACATTTTCTCACATTCACAGTCTGCTGCATCTCATGTGGAGTTCATTAGGGACCTGCCGTACACGCCGTGGTAGTAGCTGGTGTCGCTGTGAGCCGGATCCAGGCCGCTTTTGGCCGGGCAGCCGTAGCCTCCGTACGGCGCCAGCGGCTCCAGTTTGTGTTGCTGCGGCTCGAACATGAGGTTGTTGATGGAGAACGGGTGGCTGAACGGGGGGTGGAGGTGGTAGTGGTCTGGCTTCAGGTGGGGGGCCTCTTGCAGCAACAGCGGGTGATGATGATGGTGATGGGGAAACAGGTGTTGCGGGTGCGCGAGCGGGGAGGGTGCGCGCACGGGGCTCGGGGGCAGCGGTTCTCCCCGGTGCGCTTTAAGCTCCACACCGGTTCTCTTTGACGAATGCGGGGAGGAGGAGGAGGGCGACTGCGGGGAGTCTGACCCCGAGCCGGTGCTGGTGACTGAGCCGCCCCCTGAGCCCGGCTTCCCCGCCGCCTCCTTGTCTGCGTTCCCAGCCTTCTTCCCGCTCTTGAAGCGCTTCTGCCGCCGCAGGTAGCAGCCGTTCTCGAACATGTTCCCCGAATCTGGGTGCAGGGCCCAGAAGGAGCCTTTCCCCGGTTTGTCCGGTGAGCGCGGCACCTTGATGAAGCAGTCGTTAAAGGAGAGCGAGTGTCGGATAGAGTTCTGCCAGCGCTGCTGGTTCTGCCGGTAAAACGGGAACAGGTCCATGATCCACTGGTAGATCTCGTTTAGGGTCAGCATCTTGCTGCCGGACTGCTGGATGGCCATGCTGATCAGGGAGATGTACGAGTACGGCGGTTTGGCGTGCGTGTAGCTGCGCCGGTACGGTTTGGGCTCCCTGGACCGGATGCTGCAGGCCTGCCCGTACACCGGCCTCATCCCCGGCATGTTCCCGTACGGCGGCGGGCTGATGGGGCTCATGCTCCCAAGGCCCGGAGTCTGCACTGCGGCCCCGTGGATCTGGGCCATCCCGGCGGGCACCGACGAGTGGGTGACCTCGACTGGGTTCATGTAATGCGCGTTCATGTGGCTTGTGCCGGTCATGCCAGGCGCGCTCATGTAGCCGCTGATGGGGTTCATGTTGGCGGTGTAGCACTGAAACACACAGGATTAAAAAGGCCTGATTTATAACAATATAAATAAATATGTATATGTATATATAATATATGCAATAATTGCAAAAGTAAGAGCAATAAAAATGAAAAACTCCTTTTTAATGAGAATTTCCCAATGATTAATTCTGTTCTTTTTAAAATCTTCACTGCTGCAATGAACTGTTTTCCTCACATACGTCCAGCTGCTTTTTGGCCTAAAACTCTCTGAAAAAATGCAAATTTTCTCCAAACTGAAGCTGGTGTATCACTTCTTGTTTGTTTGTTTGTTTTTATTAATTAGTAATTAAAAGTTAAAAAGAAAAAATAAATTCCTGCCGTGTTTTGTAAAAGGCCTTTAAGGGGATTTCAGTTTATACTAAAGAAAAGCAGCACATCTAACACAGACACTGGAGAAACTAGACTAACTTCATTTAATGATTTATCAGTTATTAAACAGTTTGACAATCCACTGATTTCTCCACTGATAATTACTGTTAATGCTGTTGTGCTCTTATCTTATACTGTAAACCCACATTATCCTTCATTTGCCCATATTTAATATGTTTCCATCCAAAGATAAAATTAAAAAATATTACCTAAGATGTAGTCCGTTATTTTTCTTGCTTTGTTTTAAAAACTTGATCCAAATTAACAGCTAATATTTCCCTTTAATTAAATCAGGGCTATTAGAGAAATCATTTTACTTTAGTGCATTTTCCTTCATAAATCATGTCCTTTTGTCTCCTGTTCCTCTTGTCCAGATGTTCTAAATAAAAACAACTTGAACCCAAAAGCACCAAGATAGTTACATTTTCTGCAAGTTTCAGTTGTTTTACCATTTCATTTTTTTCCTTTTAGATTATTTTATTAACAAATAAGCATCACTTAAATTTTAAAAAGGCCAGATTACAGTTTTTCTCCAGGAAATGGACACGATATTTAGCTTTTTTCTCTCCACAGTGCAGGAATATAATCTGTGTTAGCAGGACAAATACAGTTGTGTAATCTCAGTGGGAAAATACTGGAATTCTCTCAAAAATATATTGTAGGAAAATTCCCCAATTATCAGAAACCTACAGTGTATTATTGGATGGATGGTTGGACTTGATTGGATGATTGGCTTCGTGCATGAATAGTGATCGTCATTTAGATTTTTAACCCTACAGGTTAAACTCACCAATGACTATTTCAAACTTTCATTAAAACAAAGAGGTTAATTTTCACTTTAACAGTTTTGCAGAACAAGTCTCACGGAATGTGCTGTTGATGCTGACGTCAACGTTTAACATAACCTGATTCCTATAGAGATATCACAATGCAAATACACATTTTTAAAAGACTTGTCTTATTTTAAAAGTTTTCCTAGAATTGAAATTTGCTTTTAAATTTGGACTTGTAAGTAGCACGTTTAACATTCTTTGCCACAAAATGCACAAAAAATTACCCTGAAAAGTACCATAATCTCAAATTGTGGGCGATTAACTAATTAAATGTTTAAAAAATTCCGAAACTCATGCGTTCAACTTCATGAACTAGACAGGAATTAACAGTATCTCCTGCGCCTTCTTTAGTACAGATTAATATCATTTATGATGGCAGGAAAAGGGGTTTTGGGTGTATAGGATGTACACACAATGCATTAAAAGTTCTACTCACAAATAAAAATGCAAGTAAATGTGATTTAAAACAAAAAAAAACAATGCGCATATTATGACTTTGATTTAAAGTTTAAATTTTCTTTGAAGTGTGTAAATATAATCTCCTAATAATCTAGTTTTTAAAAAGTCAGTCTTTCCACCGAACATGATTTGTTGCATCAATTATTGCTCTGCTCCTGCATTAAAGCATGCGCGATAGAATTCATGAAGAAATACATGCAACAATTTGAAAACTAACGCACTTTTTATCATAATTTAACACCAGGGTTACATTTTAATTCATCCCCCGGATGTGAACTTCTCACCAGAGGTTGTGAAAAGATAAAAGCGGTCTATTTTTTTTATTTAAAATTATTGTTAAATGTAAAAATAACTTTAGACCCACGAAAAGTCAGTAGTCAATTTGAATAATTAAATTGTGTTTCTGGTCCACATGCTCTCGTTCAGGACTAACGTTACCCAGCGGGGTTCCGCTCAGATGTAGCCGCTCTAAAGTGCACCAACCTCGGTCTCTCCGTAGTAACCGCTGCCGCTCCAGTCCGGAAGTTCGTGTCCTTCCATTTTAACGGCGCTCAGCATCGTTAACGCTCCGACTCGGATTCATGAAAAGCTGCTCGAACGGTCTTCACCAGCCGGTGCCGGTACCGCAGTGTTCAGGCTGTGCAGAGCCGGAACCTGTGGCTCCAGGCGGAGCAGCGACTGTGTCCGGTGAACGGCGTTTTCTCAGTGACGGTCCTGGCACCTGAGCTCGCGCTTCTGCAGCTGCGGAGCGAGCGTCCAATCAGGTGTCTCCAAGGTCCCTCCTCGCGCTCTCATCTCGGTTTGAGTGGGATCCGCACCTCGGCGCGTGAGTCCCGCCCCGTGGCCCTTCGGGACAGCGCGAGACGGTGTCAGTAATGGGATTACTTCTAGAAAGTTATTAGGTAACGCAGTAGCTAAGTAGATGATGCTATTTTGTTTTTAGGTAAACGTGTTTTTGAGTATTTTTCCTTTATGATACTTCACACTTTTACCCTTTACATCACAGATGGGGCATTTATGACGTACTTTACATGAGTATTTTAACTGTAAATACTTATACTGCATCTCACAGTGAGACATTGAACGTTTTATCCAACAGCTGTTTTCAGTATGATTTCTTTGCCTTTGGTCAGTTGTTTGTCATTTGTTGTATATTTTAGGCCTGTTTTTTTTTGTTTTTTTTGTGTTTGTTTTCACTTTTATCTCTTTTTAGCAAATTTTGTGCCTTTAACGTAAGCTGTTTTAAAATAAAAAATAATTTACTTAAAAACAGAATTCCAAGGTCCAAGGGCCCTCAGACCTTCTGTAGTAGACTTCTTCACTAAGCTTTGCCTAATCGCTTTGAAGGATTAAATAAAGAAACATTGAATTTGATGAAAAATCTTAATGACACTTTGTTTTCCACTTTAACGCCCCAGAGTCCATGTAGCCGATGTTTTAGAGCTTTTGACTTTTAAACATTTAGTCTTCATTTCTGCAGTAAAACCAACTGATGCATGCTCTGCAGCAGCGATGCTTTATTTCATGCTCATGGACATGGAGACATTGATCTGTGGATTTTGCTGCCTGTATAATGATGTCGGCAATGTGAATGAACTTTAAATATCTTACACTTGAGGGTGTTTTCAGTCTTTTTTTCTTGTGCATCAGCTTCCCATGAATGCATGGCAATAAATCTTAACAAGAAGACTGCAGACTGTCCACTCTCCTCCTTTGTCTGTTGGCTTTGTACTGTTTGTGGTCTGACAGTGTGTATTTACCTGGTGGTGAATCTGAAAGGACGGCACACACAGCTGAGCTGAAGGTATAACAGAAGTGGGACCACCATGCTCTCTGCACACACACACGTCCTGCTTGTCTTTTGTGCAGTCAAACTCGCTAAATATTTTTCTTTTGTGTCACCCAGCGCCCTACTACTTTGTCGGACAAAGAGACTTGTAACATTTGTTAAAGGTGGGTGAAGAAGTGTAATGTGGGAAAGGTGAATTCACATTTCCCACCTGATGTGAAAAGCAGTTAACTACTTTACCATGTGAGATTGTTGCGTATGTTTTTGATTAGAGAGAAGAAAAACTGCACATACAAAAGTTAAAGCCTGGGCCAAATCTGGAAACCAGCATTTAAAACCTGAGAAACAGTGATCTAACTTTAATATTTGCACTAGAACTGAAGGAAAAGTCACACAGGTGTCTGTCTGCAGTTTTTTTTGAAGGACAGGTTCATATTTTTTCTTGTCTGTCTCACAGACAATTGCTCGCTGTAACCAAGATCCCTTCAACCCCAAACTTCAGTGCCGGTCATGGGGAACAAACTCCACAATCTGTGGTTTGTCAAACCTACCATATAGAATCAAATCCCAGGAAATGCACTGTGAGCAAGACCCTCAGTGCTAGTGACTGCGAGGGAGATGAGTTAAATGCAGAGTTTGAATTTCATTCTAACATGAAAGTGAAAATCTATATCTGGTACGTTAGCGTGTCCAGCGAAGTCCGACTCACAGCTCACACCTCCGGTTAAAATGTTTTAAACTCTAAAGCTTTTTGTAACTCTGTATGGTTATAAATGAATTGTAATCCCCTGTAGGATCATCGGCCTCAAAACACGATTTATGTATAATATATGATGATGATAACTTTGGTCAGGTGTGGATGTGATAAAAGATCTACATGAATTTATAATCATAAGAAAAGATCTTACCTTCCTCTCTGTCTGGCATTTTTCAGGGGGCTTGCGTCACCCCTGCCTCCACATTGCACCTCCCCTGTGTGCAGTCAAATCACCTCCGTGGTTTATGTGTGGAGGAGCGTTGCATTTACCTTTTAATCAGAGGATTTCTTCTTTTTCCAGAGCTGCTTCTCCTCCACCAGCCCTCATCCTGCAGCTGTTAACTGGCTCAGGTGAACAAATATTGTCTCGGAGATTACAGGTGTGCAGCTGCCGCTCTGCAGAGACCCACAGCTGCACAACCTGCAGCAGGTGCTCACGGGTCCACATGGAGGGTTTCTGCCCAAATTTTCTGAGGGTCGGAGGCTCCTCTGCAAAAACCTTAACAGAAACGAATTTCTCAGTCTTGTTATTGATAAGTTGAAAGTAACTTGGTTTCTTGTTTTTGAATATTAAAGGTTTGTGTTTCCTTCCTTTTATTGTTGGCTGGAAACAAAATCACAGTGAACTTTTCTTCCATCTGACATTGCTTTTGTGCATGTTGGGTCTCCTACTACTATATTTTCCTAAATAATTACAGTAGAAGCAGCAGGAGAACGGATGGATTTCTGCAGTTGGTGGTGACAGTAGCCTGGTAGTGCAGGTAGTTGTTGTTGTAGTGCTTGTTGGGTTTTAGTATTAGTAGTAGATGGTGGTAGTTGTATTAAACTGTCTTTAATTATTTTTGTACCAGTGGAGCTTCCGTACGGCGGAAGTAGCAGCACGCTGTTAGCCTTTAGCTTGTTAGCTTTGCTTGTCCGACACAAGGACAGAAGATCGTATTTCACGTTCTAGGATATTTAAGTATTTCTATGGGTTGAAGATTCTTTATTTACGCTACTTGGGATGTGAAGGTGAGAATATTTAAAGGAGTCAAAGTATGTGTGAAACTCAGCAAGTTACACCGTCAAGTTGTCAGTTTGTTTGCTAAATGGTCTGTGAATCATGTTTAATTCAGCTAATTTCATCCAATGCTGAAACCAATTCAATGATTATATCACAATTTATTGAACAACAGAGAGAAGCTGAATGTTTTCAATTGAAGCTTTATGCTGCCTCTGTGTGGAGAAGAAAAACATATTTAGTCCTGAGAAGATCCACAGAAAACTCAGTTTGAATTTTTTAACCTCCACTTAATTGGCTCCGCAGCTTTAATAAGAAACAAAAACGAAAGACATAAACTATTTAAATGTGTATTTCAACCCTGTTAAAGTCGTTAACGCTTTTGCCAATATTATGTGAAAGTTGATTCACACTTTACAAAAAAAAAAGCATCTGTATGTTACCAGTGACAGACTTTGCTTGTGCTTTTTGTTATTTGAGTGAACAGACTTTTCCAATTTAAAAACCACATCTTCCAAGTAGTAATGGAAAATGTTTGAAAGATTAAAGTATTAAAAAAAAATAAAAATTCTAATAATTGAACCCAAACTAATTGGAGATGCTCAAAACACTTTATTCAAACGGAACCAGAGATCTTCTCATTCTGTGATGGTGAAGGCTATAATTCCTATAAATTGATCTTCATAAACATGAGGATTAGTGATTGAAGATAAAACTCAACATGTTTCTTAAATTCCTCCTAGTACATAAAGAGGTGTACAATGTCAATTTTCATTCCTTTGATCCAGCTTAAATAAAAGTGTGTTTGTCTGTTCAGATGCCTCCAAAACCTCCGCGGCCTTGGGCTAAAAAGCTCATGAAGGGAGTGATCGTTGTGGAGCTGCTGGGCGTCTTCGGGGCCTACGGTCTCTTTCACGCGATGAACAACAGTCAAGGTAAAACACAGGAAAGGAATTGTAGCTGCGCATCTTGAGCTCTGCAAAAGTCTGAAATGCATGTGCATGTGTTTGCAGGCTGTCAGGAGATTTTATAACAACTGAAAGTAACAGTGGTACAAGAGTCGATTGTGCTGTAGAAGCCTCTTGAATGATTGATTCTGAATTTTCTCAATTTGTCATTATTAAGCCAAATGTAATTAACAGGATCGGTTAATTCATCCATCCATTCTGTCAGGGATAAATTAATGATACCAGTAATAACTATTGGGCTAAACGGGGCTTAATAAATTATTATAAGTCTTTCTACTCAAACCAGCAAGAGTGAAATATTATATTGCAAATTAAACTTGTTGAACCTTCAGAAACCTGCTTCTGCATCAGACGCATCCTAAAGATCACCTGGATGTGTCACTAAAATTTGTGGTTTTATTTTCGCAGATTTCAGGAAAACTGTGAACAGGAGGTTTCCGTCCATTCTAGAAGGTGAGTAGAACCCGAGCGATGAATGTGTGTCCAACACATTCATGGCTCGGGTTTTAATTTTAAATAATGGAATTTAACTGCTTTGATTACACAATGTCAGATATTGCCAGTTAAATTATCATTGTCCTTATCATACCCATACTTAAAGCTAGAATATGTAACTATTTGTAGTAGTTTTTCCAAAGTAAATCTGAATGACAGGTGCTGTCACTGCTTCCTTTGATGTCGTATCCAAATAACAAACTGGCAGTAGAGTGAAGATTTGCTGTTAGTAAAGGATCTAAAGTTTTAGCCCGAAATATATAACAAAATAACAACTGAGCTTATGTAAACTAGTCTGCAATGATGATTCTTGTCCTCATTGATCTAATAGGGTTTGATTAATTATTACCATAAAGGTGAAATATAACGTCTATCACATGTTCAGACAGCACTGTGATGCCTTGTTTTGTTAGAACAGCACTTTTCAGTTTTCCTTACATGACACTGATTTGCTGTTTAATAACCTGAGATGTGGAAGTAATTACTGTAATTAGACGTCTTGAGGCAATAAGTATTTAAGCTATTGATCTTTATCAATATGTCCTCAGATATTAAGACTAAACAACCTTTACAGACTCAGGAAAAAATAACTTTAATTTTATCAACTTTGAAAAGATTTGTATCATTATCTGCAAACAGAAATACATAAAGTATGAGTCCATGTTTAATTGTACACAAATCAAAAAGCTCCTCTTCGGTTTGTGGTGACGTTAATGAGAGGGAAGTCAAACGGCAGCTTTCCTCTGCTGACTGGATCCAGTCAGAACCAGTTTCTGCTCTTTTCTCCCAGTTTACTACCAGTCCAACGAGTGGGCGGGAGTCTACGGCATCCGAGAGAGAGACCACGAGGCCTGGTCTGCCAAATAAGACTGACGATGTCCATCAGTTTTTAAGTCCAACCACAACAGAAACACTGCTACTTCTTCCTCTTCTTGTTCCCGAACGTCCTGGCTCGGCCGAACATCTTCTTCCTGTTGAACGTGGCCTTCTTCTGACGCAGCGTCTTGGCATCGCGGCCTTGGATCCAGTTGTCACGCTGAGCCTCCCACTTCAGCTGCTTCAGACCTGCAGGGTCGGGATAAGGAGTTAGAAAACAGGTTTGCACTTGTATTTATCTGTCTGATTTCCAGGTTGGAACTACAGGTTAAAAATGGTAAACTGGCTAAAATCAGCTTCACCCTTTTTATGAATGACATGTTTTGCCAAACTTCCTGTTATAGTCACTAATGAAGGGTTCACACATTAGGAGAGAAAGCAGTTGGTTATGTGATACGCAGCACATTTTGTGGGCAGATGCACCAACTAGATCAGATCAACTCATTTATGTCAGTACAGCACCATAAACTTCAGGTGGATTTACTGCATTAAGTGTACAGTGGTGAACATAACAAATTGACAACTAAATGTTTGATAGAACTATAGTTTGAATTAAAATAAAAATCCATAAATCACTGGGGCTGGGTTATTTCCAATGACCCTGACCCCGTTCTATTAATTACATTAGTGATAAACATAATCTCAATCAAAGCAGCTGAAGATTGTTCCATGAATGATCAAGTATTTATCTTTTGATGTAATGCAAATTTTAACACTTGCACTTTGTATTAGTGTTTTGTAATAATAACATACATTGAACATTGATAATTCTATGTGGCTTTGCAATGTTAATATTGTCATTTTCAGACTGTATTTATTTATGTAACCTGTTTTCTCTCTGGAGACGTCATGAACTGTGCTGGTGTCCAGCTGACTCAATAAAAACATCTGTTCATTTTGGGTCTTAAAATTATTTCAGGTAAGCAATAATAAACATGAAGAAATAATAATAATGAACATGAGAAAATTTAGTCTCTGTAAAAAAAAGTCTTTGCAGTAGGATTATTCTGCTTTATGTTATCGAACATAACCCACAGCCACTTTAAACTAACGTCACTCAGACATCTTACCTGCTTTGTCAGTGTTGGCCATGGCGTTCACACCGATGTTGTCAAACTTGGATCCAGCGTTCTCATCCAGCAATGAGCCAAACTGACAAAAACGAAAAAATTTAACAAAACATGTTTTTATGTGCACAGAGAAGCACTTCACTTGTAAGTCGCTTAAGATAAAAGAACCAAATGACTCAATATCAATGTAAGCAAAGCTGTATCAGAGCTGAGAGGGTTGGGCAGCACTAACTTCAGTTGCATAATGTAGCCAGAAAAAATACTTAGCATCATTCCAAGTAGAGATGGAACAAGTTGTCAAATAATAAAAACCATCAATAACTGCTGGTCTCACTCACTTTCAGATAAAATGCAGAAAAGTCAGTTTCAGCTGACAGAATATATATTTTCTATGACTGAATATGTTTGTGTCTAAAAAAAAAAAAAACTTCATATCTGTGGGGTCATAACATTTTACAAACATTACGTTGCTGCTAAAAAGCCTCATTTAACATCACTAAAATAGGACAGAAGCCTTTCAGCCTTTCACTGTAGATTCTTTTTGTCCACTCACCTCTTCAGCAGAAGCAAACATGGCAGCATCAGTCTTTCCTTTCTTCTTTTTCTTCCCCTGTTTTGAACCTGTGAGAATGATCAGAAAGGGAAGTTAAAACAATACATTTAGACGTAAAAAAAAAAAAAGAATTATGAATGAATAGAAAATAGTCATTTATTGTGGTACCCACCTAAAGATCCGGAGAAGTCGAGCTCCTCTGAGGATTTTCTCTTCCCTTTCTTGGCTCGAGGACTAACATCTGTAGCCTCCATGTCATCATCTGAATCTGCAGAGAAACAGTTAACTCATGAACTTTTGTAATAGTCATTGTGGCCACTGGGCTCCTGGAAACACAAAGCCGTAGATATGCTTTTTTTTATATACATTCATCTAAGCCTCACCTCATGTATTAAAAGATTTTAATTCTTCAGTCAGCTTTTAAATATCTACTTAATTTTTTTCTGTATGTAGTAAAACTTTTTTCCTGCGCGTGTGCGAGGAAAAAAAAAGTGAATGTCAACGCGTTTTTTTTAAATGTCAACTTGTGACAATAATAATTAACAGATGATAACAAAGATCCAAAATGTGACAGTAAGAGACGGAGCTTCATATGTGAGCTTCATATGTGAACTCACCAGCGAATGTGACATCATCATCCTCCTCCAGCTCTGGGACTGAAGAAAGAAATGGGATTAATATCCATGTTAGAGAATTGTTCTGCACCAACTCACTGAATCTTGCACTTAATCTACACAAAAGGAAAATATCCACCTGCTACATATAACAAATTACACACACACACTTTCAAACTGCAATAAAAATGACAATTTCCTACCTTCATCATCATCATTAAATTCTTCTTCGCCTCCGTCCGGGTCCATGAACATCCCTCCTTCCTCCTCCAGTTCATTTCCAAAGTCTTCCTCGTCCATGCTGCCCAGAGACACCTCCTCATCATCCAGGTCGTCCACATCTGAGTTGTCCAAGTCCGAGTCTGCGACCTCAGCAGCAGCTTTCTTTCCTTTTTTACTCTTTACATTCCTGACAAACGTTAAGGGAAGACGGCAGGCAAAGAGGGGAATTCATCAACATGTTGACAAAAATTAACTAATAGTGGGGCCACAAAATTTAAGAAAAACTTTCATTTATCTAATTTATGTTCACAGATTCACCAACTATTAATCTGCTTTTTTTTAATTCTATCTATGAATCAATTTATAAGAAGAACCAAAACCTTGCTTTGTTGTTCATATTAAACTGAGGTCTACTCACCCTGCAAAGTCCAGATCATCATCGTCTATTTCTGTGAAGTACGAGTCTCCCTCATAGGAATCTGTGGCAAAACAAAGTCACACAGTATGTGCATGTGTACGTACAGAGCTTCCTTCTTATGGTTCTAGTTTGGGGAGCACATGTAAACTAATGACTCTAAATGGAGTTCAGATTATTTACCCAGTGAAATGTGGAGCAACAGGTCGACCAAGATTTCAACTTTTTCCACTTTAGATGATGATGTTTTTTTGACATAGTGAAGACAGACTAACATTGTCTGCCATTTATATCAACCAGGTGAAGTCGCCCTCGTAGTAACTTGGTTAGTTAGTTAGCTACACTAAAGTGACTTGGTGACTGTGGATCCACGTGTACATGCAGAATAGCAGTAAATCTGAACTTCTTTTCAGAAGCACAGCTCACAGATTTGAAATGTACGGTGACAGAAAATTCAGCTTCCTGCCTGTTGTTACTCTGCAGTGACAGACAGCTCGTATCCAGTGTAGGAAGCTAAAACTCTGCCTTGATCTTCGTATCTCAACTCACCAAGTATTTTCTCGAACTCGTCATCGTCCACATCCTGGACGCTCTCGCTGTCACCGTCTTGCCTTGGCCGACGACTTTGCTTCTCCTGCTGACGTTTCTTAAAGAAGCTGTGGACAGTCAAACATCACAACCTGAGTCAAAATTACTCCAATTGTCTGACAAACGAGACACATTTCGTCCAAAACCTAAGTCGATCTGCAACACACAGACGTTCTTCACATAACTACATACAGTGTACTATAAAATATCACCATCATATTACAGCTTATATTAGTCTTTTCAAAACTTGACTTTTTCAAATATAATATAAAGTAATTAATTTCTGTTTAGGGGAGTCTCTTTGGGACAGCTATAAAACACTGACCTTCCAAAAGTAGCTGAGCAACGTGACGAACAAATTTGCATAAACCAAATTTTAAAAACTGACACTTTTGAGACACCACACAAACAGAAATGAGGCTTTAGGTATTTATTTATATACCAGAATTCTACAGTGCTGCATGTTGCTCATAAAGATAATGTCTCTTTTTCTGACTCACCGGTAAAAGAATATTTCATCCACAGGGATCTGATTCTCTTCTTTAGCCAAAAACTCCTCACAGTTCACTGACGACAGACGGAAGAAAATACACATAAAAGAAATTACAGACAGAAGTATTGGAGACAAAAAAAACCCAAAAAGTAACAATTTAATTTAATCAGACTCACCTGGTAGCCTGGATACCTGATTGACAGGTAGCCTCTGTCTGGGCTGCAGCGCTGCAGCATCTGTGTTTTCTAAAAAAAAAAAATGTATATCAGACACTTAAATGTTCCCCACCTTAATTTTCCCTTTATTTCATGACTGGGTTGATTTGTAGCTGAGTGTAAATAAAATCTTCTACTTTAATCTGTCTCATGCACGTTTTCCACATACAATATAAAAACTATTTGAATATAAATAAGAATGAGGAGTGAAATTCAATCTGTGTTACTTACGTTTTCCCTTCAGCTGTTTGGGGTTTCTAAAGACAAATCGATCCAAAAACCGGATAAGGGTGAAGTCCTGCAGAGGATCACCGGAGTACAGGATGAACTCGCCCTGGGGAGACGACAAATACCAACATAAAAAATGTTAGATGCACATTTACTCTACGAAAATCTACTTTAAGGGCCGATTTTAAGTAGGAGGAAGTACATGTTGTACCTGAAGGATGGTTTTTGCAAACAGGGACACTGAAGGATGGAAGTGCCGAGCGAGCTGCAGAGAAGCGAAAGGAAAAATGAAGGACAATCAAAACACTTCATTTAGTTTGTTCCCAACTAAATGAACGTTTTGGACAAGATTCAACATCAAGCTGGAACTAAGGCAAAAGTCACAGGTTTATTCAAGTCATTAGAATTAAGCGCAAATTAATTCTAATTAATTCTCACCCTCTGTAGTTCCCATAAAGTCGTGTGATCGGCACCGCAGAATAACGGGTTCCTGTGCAGCGGGTCGTAGCTCTGGGCGCTATTCATTCCTGGAAGGAAAATCATTATTGAACCAGAAAAGCAACAATGTGGAAAATTGTGTAAGAACGTGGTGGCAAGTGCTTTACTTTTTGAATATGATCATGTGGTCTGGAAATTTAAATGTATGAAATTGGGGATAATTGTAAACACATGTAAAAACAAAGTGAGAAATGTAAATTATAAGAAGCTTAATTTACAAAGCTTTTTAATTTTTTTTATTTTAAGAATAAATCTTTACATCCACACGTTATTTTACACACTAACCAATGTAGCAAACAAAACAAACTATGACGTATTTCACTGACCTTCCAGGTTCTGGTGATGTACCCATGATGCCGTGGGTTTGGTCTCCTTTGCCTCAACACTCCCTCCTTCCTCCAGTTTGTCAGCGTCCACAAAGCGCTCTACTTCATCTTCATCATCCTCCTCCTCTTCAGCAAGATCTCTGAAGTCCTCCTCCTCTCCATCCTAAGACAACACAGCGGGGAGAGGAGTTAATAAAAAAACAACCACAACTTTATCAAAACTATCGAAGAAATGTGTCAGCAAGACCACTGACCATAAAAGAGGAGAACACAAACACAGGATGAAGAAAAGCAGCATATCTAATGGAACTAATAAAGCTTCAGCAATGTTTAGGACTCTTCTTGTCAATATTGTAGATTATTTATGGAAACACACTTGTGTCAAGAATATCAAAATATTAAATCTTAAAAATTGCCTAAACAATGTGCATTTTTTCTTGAAATCTAGCCTCTGTGCGATAGAACCTCACATTTATTATAATGTATTCTATAAATAAATACACTTGCTTGATTTCAATTATTCAGTTTTTTTTTGTCTTTTTATAATAAAAGTTAAAACAAAGAAGTTAAATCCTATATTCTTTGAAAGCTGTGCAACTGTGGATCACTATTCCCACAACCATCAGAACACAGAACACGTTTTTTCAATTCCCTGGTTTTCACACATGCTGAACCGGCAACAGCGACTTTACAGTGACAACAGAGAAATAAAGCCATTTCACAGCAGGGAGAGGGAGAGATTAACAGAGCAGAAAGGACTGATTCGACTCTCACCATCCTTAAAATATTCCTAAAATGTATGTTATTCAAAAAAAAAAAAAAAAAAACAGTACTTGTGCTGACAGACTTACCCCCTCGTCCAGCAGCAGCATCTTGAGGGCCGGCTTGGCCTTCATGACCTCTGACACCAGGAAGAGCGCTCCACAGGCAAAGCTGGCATTCTGCTCTGCGCTGACCTGCAGCAGTCGCTTCACGAAAGCTTTGACCCGCCGCAGCACGATGTCGGCTTTCAGAGACTTGTACAGGAGGTTGAGGAACATGCTCTGTCTAGAGGACAATGACAGCCCTGGGTCCAACAACTTTCTGCAGAGAAGAGGAACCGTTTAGATTTGCAGCCTCACAAGGACAGAAAATCATTTATTTTGGAAACTTTTCTAGTTTGTATTTGACTGTGGCACTTTATAACCCTTCTGTTTTTCAAAAGAAAAAACACAGTACATCAACAAAAAAAAAATTGTAAGATCTTTCAAACATGGTAAATATAAATCCTTGATTAAAAAAAAAGTTGCAATAAAACCTGCTATGTTCCAGCTACATTAATCCATATTAAAAATTTTAAAATTCCACCACACCTGACAAAACTGCTGACATTTCCAATTTGTAAAAGAAAACCTTCCAGAGATTCAACTCTTAACACTTGACATTAAAAACTTCAACCCTGAAGTAGATTTGGTGAACCCGACCCGACAGGTGAGGGTGGTTTACCTGTACAGAGCGACATAGTATCGGTCAGAGATGCTCTGCTGGGAGTCCATCACCTGGAACAGCAGCATGAGCGCCTGCACAGCGGTGTTAAACTTCACCAGATGAACCACTTTGAAAAGCGTGTCCAGCTGTTCCTTCACCTTTTCGTCTCCAGCGCTCGCGTAGGGATACGCCCTGTTCACGCCCGACAACAGAGCGCTCAGCATCTTTGACTCAATATCTTTCTTCTTGATGCAGGCGCGGAAGAAGGAGAAGTAGATGGTGATGAGTTTGGAGGCGAGTTCGGCCTCGTCGTGGCTCAGCATCACCTGGCTGAGGAAGCAGACGGCGTAGTACTGTGCCTTTGGGCTGATGTTGGGCCGGAACATGAGTCGCTCTACCTCACAGCACACAACCGCCTTCATGTTGGGGTGTTTGTGCAGCAGCATCTCCAGCAGGTACGATGCTTTGGCTGCCGTTTTGTACTCGGGGTCTCCCAGCTTGTTGACCACCTGGATGAGCAGTGCCCTCTCCTGCTCTGGACGGTTGCACAGCAGTTCGTGGGCGGTGGCCAGCGCCTTGGCTTTACTGGTCGCCACTGTGTCGTGACCCACAGAGTCCAGAGCCGTCACAAACTCGGCCACATGGTGCTTCAGCAGGTGCTCGAAGTACCAGAGGACGAGGCGGCGGTCACGGGCATCTCGGTTTCCACTTGCCTTCTCCTCCAGTTTGTCGAACGGGTGCTGCGTGAAGGAACGGAGCTTCCTGTCCTCTGGCAGAAGGTCGGAGAGCAGCAGCTCTCGCAGAGTGTCCAGAGCCATGAGACCCATCCGCCGGCTGCCCTTCTTCTTCACCATGATCACCAGATTCTCCACATGTTCCAGTGAGTGCACCGGAGCGTCCTGGATGAGAACTGTCATGGCCGCCATCCTGTCAGCCAGCACACCTGAGGAGACGACTGTCTTCATCCAGGCAGAGTTGGCTCCTTTCTGCAGGTTCTTCTTGCTCCTGTAAAGCTCCACCTCGGCCTCAAACAGCCGCTGGGCGAGCGCCTTGTACTGAGAAACAAGCTGAGGATCCTGTGCTGTGGATGAGCCCTCGGCTGCGTACTCCATGTCAAACCATTTCCCCCCAGGTTTGATCAGCAGAATCCGCCTTTGCTGGAACTCAAACACATTCACTTTCTGTTTTGGCTTTTTCCCAGCAGGTACCTGGAGGTCTTTTGCCTTCTTCACCTTCTGTTTATCCTCCACTGCCTTGTCTTTGCTAACTTTCTGCTCAGCGCTGGATACTTGTTCCTCTGCCAAAGCTTTCTTGTCTTTGGCCTTTTTAGTTTCCTTCTTGCCAGAGTCTTTAGTGTTCTCGCCTTCAGGCTCGTCTGAGATGATGTGCTGCCCAGCAAATGCCCGGATACCCAGTTTGGTGATAAATTTCTCCAGCTCGCCCTCCTCCAGGTCATCTATGGCTCCCTTCTTCCCTCCATCAACAAGCTCATTGGAGTCATTGAGGCCTGCAAGGAGGACGTAGTCGGCCTGCACATTGACAGAAGAGAATTAGATAACAGATGGGTTTAGAAACTACGTGGGACTCCTCTAGAACAAGGTATGTCTGCCTCTCTTTTACATTTAGTGTTGAAACAATCAGCTGATCAATGTATTATATAATCGACAGGGTCTGTGTTTATTAGTCTGGGCTCTAATTTCCACACCAAGTCAGGTCTGACAGTTTACTGGAGGCTATAACATTTACATATACTGTAAATCTTAACAGAGACTTTTCTAAGTGGTGCCGCGTGTTGTTAACTAGTGAAAATGGTAGAATGTCAGCCACAGACAACAACGGAATTACAAAAATTAAAACAAGGCTATAAGTTTTCGTGTTAAACCGCGAAAGCATTCAGGCCAGAAAACGCTATGAAGTTGTGAATGTCGGTGCTTTCTGTCTGACCTGTGTTCCTCCGAGCCGTAAAACCTCGTCCAAACTGAACTCTTCTTCATCTTTCTTCGCTCTTTGTTCGCCCCCGCCAGCTGCTGGATCTTCACCCTCCTCTCCGCTACCGGCTTCGGGCTCCATGTCGTTTTCTTCGGGCTCAAAAGTCACTTTGTTTGCCGCTTTTGGCTTTCTCGGGTGCCTGTTTTTTGGTGCCATGCTTGCTACGACATGAGGATAGTGACCCGGATGAAGAAACGGCGTGACGTCACGATTACGCGACATTTTCTAAATTTCACGTAAATGTATATTTTTTGATTAAACATAAAATATAAATGTACATTTCACCGTAATGCTTGCAACTGGCAAAAGACACGCAAGAATAAAGAGGTATTTTCCACACACTTATATTTAATGTAACAAATACGTCACCGAAGGTCGTCCAATAAGAAAGTCTGTTGCCTTTCTGTAGCAGTTGTCAAGCTTGTCGTTAAAAGACATGTTACAGGAAATGTATTTCTTGCTTTATATAATTTAACAAAAAATACATTCCATAAAAGCAACTTTGAGAGGAAAACAATTTAAATATATATCTATCACCAAATACTGAAGAGTAGAATTAAAAAAAATGTCATTCAACTCAGCCTCATTTCTACTAAAAGCATCTATAAATTCTTATGCCATATTATACAGTATGTGCTTGGTTTTGCTGAAGGAATTTGAATTCATGGTTTCTTAAATCCCGACTTGTCTTTATGTTCTAACATTAGCTCATTGATTTAAAAAGTATCAAATTAATTTGCAAGACAAAACATTCCGAAATAATTGTAATCACATTCAATTGAAATGGTAATTTTGTTTTCATTTGGCGCTGCATACTCATAACAAAAGCGTTTTAATTTGAAATAATCGCCGGATGTGGTATATTTCCTTGCGGCTAGCTAACGTGTTAACTTTAGCATTATGCTTTTGAACAAGGACTTTGGAGTTTTATCTACTTTAAAGCACAGACAAATAGAACTCAGTCTATGCTAATTTTCTATCTGTTACACCCGAGGCTTAAACATTAGTTCAGTCTGTGACTCCGTTTGTCCTCTGCCGGGCTAATGCTAACCCGTTAGCCGCTGACGCTAAGCAGAGAGGAGGAGAGTTTGTGCATGTGGATGATTTTACTCACACGTGAAATAATCATACAAAGCTTATAGCACAGGCCTTGTTGTGTTTACGTAGATCGCTCGGCAGTATGAGGATTTCTCTTGGTGTTAAAACATGGCAGCTAGTCAGCAGAGTCTTCATTCCTCCCGTCAGTCCAACAGCAGCAGGTGAGAGCTGTGACGCTTGATTTCATCCTGGTCCCGTTTAGATTCATGCATTAATCCCTCGCTTGCAGCTAATGATCGTATTATTTACTGAGAACGTTTGTGTAAATTCTTCCTTTATGTTCCAGCACTTGTCATTCAGCGGTAAACTTTAATATGTCTCTTCTCAGTGCGATGGCGAGCGTCTCAGACTAGACTCTACTGCAGCTCTTTACCTGAGCAGGAGAAGCCTCAGCCCTCCATGCTGCGACACCTGACCTCGAAAATAAAAGCCACAGGTCCGATTTCCGTCGCAGAGTACATGAGAGAGGTGCTCACCAATCCTGTGACGGTAAGCGATGATTACTGACTGAATTGAATGTCTGATTAAAGTACCATGTTTTTCTGCTGAAACATCTCTGTTGTCTTATTATAGACGCTACAGTTGTTGCTGTTGACTCTTTCAGGGTTATTATGTGAGAAACAACATGCTGGGACCAAGTGGAGACTTCATCACATCACCAGAAATCAGTCAGATTTTTGGAGAGGTGAGGATGGAAAGAAAATGTACCCTCCCAAAATGTATCTCTCTGTCTAGCTGACAAATGGCTCCAGATGACATCACTTGGAGGAATGTTCAGTTGCTGAAACTATAGAGTTTGTGATCATGGTCAACCTTCTTTTTTTAGAGCTCCCCCAGAGGACATCATCCCTCAGATGACTCATCCAGGTGATGTCTTCTGGAGCAGTTTTCAGCTAGAAATCGTTTAATACAGAAAAGCCAGAAGAGTTTAAAAGCATCAATGTACATTCACACCCTAAACTAAAGCCTTAGAAAGCAAGTTAAAAAAATTGGTGAAGTCGCCCGTTAAAGGAATGAAATGGTTTCTACAAACTGTGGTGAAAATAGTGGAGAACAGCAAACTGTCAGCTGATTACTCACTGCTCGCTGGTTGTTTCCTCGGAGCCTGATGCTCCTTTTGTGTCTAACTGACCTTCTCCTGGTGTTTCGTTTGGTCCTGTATGAATTCTTCACTTAATTTTCCTCAAGCTGCTCGGTGTGTGGATCATCAGTGAGTGGATGGGAGCAGGTCGCCCCAAACAGCTGCAGCTGGTCGAGCTCGGACCTGGGAAAGGATCGCTAGCCAGTGACGTGCTCAGAGTAAGAAACACAAGTAATTCACTGATCAGAAACTATCAGAAAACTTGCCTAATGCACACAAACGGGCCCTATTCATTGTGCATTTGTCCATCATTTAACAAATCACATTTCACATTTTTTATGTTGAAGAAAGTGAATAAAATAGAAATAGAATTATTTTCTACAAGAGAAAAGAAACAAATACATGTGGGGTTTTTTTTTTTTGCACAGGTGTTCAGTCAGTTGCAGTCAGTGTTTGGTGAAGCCTCAGTGTCGCTCCACTTGGTGGAGGTGAGTCCAGCTCTAAGTGAACTTCAGGCCCAGAATCTGACTGGGACCTGCAGCCAGAAGGCAGATGCTGCGGATGAGCCGGTTTACCGCAGTGGCAAAACCGCAGCTGGTCTCCCGGTGTCCTGGTACCGGCGCATAGACGACGTCCCGTCAGGTACGCAGCTACGCAGTATTCTGTTTGTATTGGTCTTTTTTTTATCCCAGGTCTTTTTATCAGATCGTCCTGATCGGAATTGAGAAAAGTTCATAATATTTCTGCAATTACTACTGCTCCTAATCCAACTACTGCAAATAGTAATGGAATTAATAGTTATATTTCATTAATAATGAGACAACATTACTGGCAACCTGTGTAGTATCAGATTCGTTTTTTCAATCAGCATCAGTTACAGCTCAATCATAACAAGTCATATAAAATACATTCAATTAGAAATTAGTTAACGCATTACAGAATTATTACAGATTTAATAATCACTCAGCTTTCATGCACTTTTTTCCACCTAAAGTATTAAAACCCTTAAAATCGTAAAACTGCTCCTCACTAACCTTTCGGCCTAATTCTCTTACTGTCAGGTTCTTTTTTCTTTTTCCCCAGGATTCAGCATCATTATCGCTCACGAGTTCTTTGATGCTCTGCCCATTCACAAATTTCAGGTACGTCTTAAATCCACAGTGTGTAGTTTTATGTGATTTTGTTATTTTATCAGATTTGTCTTATTATATTCTATTTTTTTAAACCACCAGATGGCACCAAAGTGAAATAAATAAAGTCCAACTCTTCAACCGTGACCTGGATCTAAACAGCTCGTCTAATAACAGCATATAGTTGTAGATTAATAGGCATCACTTTCTGTCACAGTGAAATAATCATTTGAATATTATTTTTATTGCTTTGCCTCAGAACAAGTCTTGTAATCAACTATGAAAAGATTTTCCTTATTGAATGTGTCAGTAGAAAAGGGAACAGATGCTGATATTTTAAGTGTTGTGAAAACCTGCAGATGTGTCCTCTATAAGCTGAGCTCACGGACGTCCTAAGCAGTCGTGTTTGGTCTACAGGGACAATGCAGGTCTTGGGTGTTTACTGCACACTGAGCTACGTTTCTGTTTGTTTTGGGCAGAGGACACAGAAAGGCTGGAGGGAGGTGATGGTGGACATAGAGCCTGAGAAGCCAGACCAGCTGAGGCTTGTCGTGACGCCATCTCCGACTCTGGCGTCGTCGACACTCGTGCAGGTTGGTGTCTGAGCAGCTGTGACTCACCAGGAAGCGTCACACCGTTCTTCAGAATCATTAGTTTATGAATATTTCCATTTCTGCTAACATTTTTCATGCTCTGAATCTGGATAAAGGCCATTTTTAATGTGTTTAAGAAAAGAAAAAGCATCAATTATATTGCTAAAATTATCTATGTCGATGTCTAACCCATTAAATAGTTGATGTTGGCACGACAAACAGTTTTTGAAGTGCATGTGGAAGCTGCTCTCAGCCCTGTGGATTATTGCACTGAATACGACGAACGTCCTTGAAAACTGGAGCTTTGGAAGTGAAAAGAACGATGCGAAGCTACGGCCACTTTTAAAGAAACAAATGCCAAGATGCTTAAAGCTTTGGAGGTTTCATTGAACTGAAGTGGACTCATAAGAATGTAATTATTTCCACTTTAAAGCCGAGATGAAACTTTTTAAGACTCTTTCTGTGAGTTCTCCTCAGATCCACTCTTGGAGGTTTGTTTTATAGCTTCCAGCTGGTTTTTTTTATTGCCCACATTTGTACCAGCTATACATTCGCAGCCCGTTTGATTCGGCCTCTCTTGCTCGATTCAGTCACTTTGAACCTCCTGCCAGAGGCCTGACATCATCCCCATCAGCAGTGGCGGCAGCAGACTGTTGGCATGAAGAATGCTGCTCTTCAGCTCATCAAACATATGCACAAACTGCGAAGCTGTACAAAGTGGTTTTTAAGGGCTGTTTCAGGATCCACAGAGGCAGGAGTGTGTGATGTGGCTGTAAACGAGCGAAGGAACGACCCAGATGTGGCTCATACTAAACTTTTCTGGTTCTACTTAGGTGTTTAGTGTGTTTTTATGCAGGGGGATTCAACCCGGCAGCACGTCAAGATATTTCTAGGATCGATCAGGATCCTATGATCAGGATCAGGGTTCCTCCAGGTTCTCTGCTACGTTGAAAAGCTCTCAAAGGGAAAATGACAAAGACCTCAGTATTGTAATGTCACACAAAGATCTGTGGAAGAATCACCAAGGCTCAAGTTCAGAGACGTAGGAATTTTGCTTGAAGAGCTAAATTAGATTGTTTTGAAACCTAAAAATGTTCAGTTTACATTTACATTAAACATAGAAATGCAGCAAATCTTCACTTTGATGAGCTTGAATCAGAAATATTCAATATTTTAGCTTGATAAATGACTCAAGTGATTTATTAACCTGATAGAGGCCAAAACCTCTAAACACCTGTCAGACTTCAGTGCTGCGTGTGTGTGTGTGTGTGTCAGGCAGATGAACGTCGGGATCATGTGGAGGTTTGTGCAGAGGGCGGGGTCATCATCCAGCAGCTGGCTCGGCGAATCGCAATGGATGGAGGCGCGGCGCTGATCGCCGACTACGGCCACGATGGAACGAAGACGGACACGTTTAGAGTATGATGGACACTTCACATCTGACAAATAGCCCGAGTTTGTGTCTTTGTGTCTTCGTGTGATGCCATACTGACTCCATGGTGCTGAGTTCAGAGCTCGTCCTCCTCCTTCTTCTTCTTGTCTTTGACTCTTGCTGCATATTTCACATCATTGTCACGCTGCAGAACACATTTAGGTCTGATCAGTCACTTCCCCAGTGGTTCTGATGATGGAAACTGTAAGTATCTCCAGAGATTGGAGATTCATCAGCCATCAGACATTTTTTCCCTGCAGTTCATATTGAGTTACCTTTGAGACAACGTTTGTTAGAAAACAGCAAATAATGACGAGGAGGTAGATTATTTAGAAAAGATGAGTCTCCTTCATTGCAGTATTTGCTACTAAAAACAGTTGGATCCACCTTTGTAAAGCTTCAGTCTTTAGTGAGTGCGCTTTGTTCGCTCCTGTCTTCAGTTGTAGTTAAAGGAAACAGATGTAGGAAGTGGTGAAGCTCCTCCGCTGCAGGCGGAGGGGAAACCTGGGCCAACGAGCTCACTGCTCCTTTTCCTTTCTTTTGCATGAAAATTGCAGTTCTTAGTTTTTTGTCAATTCAACTTCTCAAAATTACACCTTTTCCACGGTACAAAAAATTAAAAAGCGGCATTTTCTGCCAAATATAACTGTGCGAATATGTAAATATGAAAACCCTCCTTTTCTTTGTTCAGGGTTTTAAAGGTCACCAGCTTCATGACGTCCTAGTGTCCCCAGGCTCGGCCGATCTCACAGCCGATGTGGATTTTAGCTACCTGCGGACAATGGCGGGAGGGGGCGTCGTCTCTCTGGGCCCCGTCACTCAGAGGACGTTCCTGAAGAACATGGGTATCGATACTCGGCTACAGGTGAGATATGTGGAGATATGACCCCAACCACATCATTTATTTTCCAAAATATTGTGACCACAAGTATTAATTACTAGTTAGTTAATTAGTCAGTGTGACAAATGAGGAAATATCTGCATATAGAATCTCACTTTTAAGTAATTCTACACATGTGGCTGAAGAAACTTGGATATCAAGTTAGCACAGCTGCCTTATGTGTTTCTATAAATATTGTCTTTGTTTTTGTACAAGATTCCAAAAATCTAGTTAAATATACCAGTAATATTAACAAAAATATGTTTATGTTATGTTCCTTGGAGGAAAGGTTTTGCTTGCACAGCTCTTCAGACTTTCTCATGTCATTTGTGGTCACAGTGTATTGAATTTGAATAGTGCCATAGTTATATTGTTATCACAGAAACAATGTATATTGTGGTGGTATAATTGTAAAGTCTGCATCAACCTCCCGTGTGCAGGTTCTCCTGAGAAACTGCACGGACGCATCCACCAGGAAGCAGCTGATTAGCAGCTACGACATGCTGACCAACCCAGAGAAGATGGGCGAGCGCTTCCACTTCTTCAGCCTGCTGCACCACAGCCGTCTTGCCAAACCCCAGAAGCCAGAGGGGCTAAGGCTGGAGAAGAAAAAGCAAACGGCACCACTGCCTGTGGCTGGATTTACAGAGCTCAGCTTCTCCTGAGTGACAGGAGTTTTAAAAACGTTTGAAAATAACTGCTTCAGACCTGCTGGGACATCTGATACTTGTGAAGCTTAAAAACTGTCATTTGAAAAGTTGTGTTCACAGGATTTTCTGCTGCAGCTGATATTAAAAAATGCATAGTATTCATACGTAAGGATGACTTTCACTTCAGTTCTTCACTTCCCTGATTTAAAACCACTTGAGGACGGAAACCAGGCTCACAGGTTTTAAGGTTCATCAACAGTAATTTAGTAATGTCCCTCATTTGTTGCTCTGACTACTCATCTCGTCCATTTCTCATTGCACTTTCAGTGTCAGACCGGAACAAATTCCCAGCTCTTGTTCTGTGCAAAATTACATACGTTAATCGGCCTATTTCAGTACCAAATGTCCTGTTTTTCTTTGTGTGTGTTTGTGTGTGTGTGAGAGAACCTTCAGCACACACACTTTTCGCACTAACAGCAGTCGGATTTTGTGCTATCACTTATTAAAGATGCTTCAGAAAGGAGCAGGACGAGAAACAATTGCAGCAATTAAAACTTTTTCAAGACACATTTGAAAAGTTGTGAACCTATTTTTCAAAATTCAGAAGGCACTGACACCTGGCATTGAGCGTCAGGAAGTAAACCGTGACACCACTTGAGGTCATAGGTCGTCTTCTCTCCCCATCGACGCTCGGCTTGCTGTCTGCAGCCACATCTTGAAGCAGTTAGCTGAGCTCACAGTTGTGCTGCCGACATTCACAATGCGCTCGCTGCTCCTCCGGTAGCAATTAAAAGATTCAGTTACAAGTGCGACGGGCTGCAGCAGCCAAAACAAGCAGCTGTCCTTCAGGGGGGTGACAGAGCGAGGCGATCGGGCTCTGGATTGGTAATTAAATGATCGTTTCCAAACATCCTGCTGGGGATGGTTATCAGCTTTTCCTCTGAATCAGGAAGTGTTTGTGTGTGTGTGCGTGTGTGAGACATTTGGAAATAATTATTTAATTGAAACTAAAGATGTTTAGGTTTCTGCCACCAGATGAACTCTTTTTTTGGAAGTTTGCATCTTTCAAATGACTTTGGTTTAAGACACAGTTTGAGCAAAAATTTGCCCAAAGTTTTGGTTCAGTTTCTAATTTAGAGAACAGGATTTTTTTTAGATGTGTCTTATAACATCTGCCATGTGACCAGATTACCATCAGGCTGTAATCATTCTGGTAATAGCTGCCACTTCCTAAAGCGCTTACATTGGAGTTTGTTAATTCACGTGAAGTCTTTCAAGTTAAAGTGATTTTAGCATAAAAGTCTTTGTTTCCCTGTTGAGTTCGGACAGTTCATCAGAAAGTAACAAACATCTACTTAATATCGCTAATCTGGGTCGTTGAAGCTTTTTATTGTGTCTGCACTTATATAGAGCTTTTCTACCCATTCGCACTCACAATCACACACACTCAAACACCAATGGGGGCAACAACACTCGCCAGGAGCATTGTCTTCCACATGTGACCGGAGGAGCCGGGGCCACAGTCTTTGCACAGATGAGAGACTCCATCACTTCGCTTACAGAGTAGGCATCTTTTGGAACATTATGATCGAAGCATTCTTTGTATAATTATAGCTAATAATTTGACCTTTTTTCTTCTGTGTCTGTACGTGAAGTTTTAACCCCAAAGTCAATCATCAAAACGATAGAAACGAGTTCTGTTTCTACCCCAAGACCCTTATCTGAGGGACCAACGAACCTTGAGTGCTTGGCTCAGCAACTGCTTCTATCTCAGTGATACTGTGCAGCAGGTTCAGACATTTCTTGGGTTTATAGGAATTAGGAGTGAAGACAGTTTGATGTGGAGCTTTTAGTAAAAGCATCTGCCAAAGGACTAAAATGGAGCTGATTGAGTCGTTGACACAGAATTTGAGTTTCTCCAACTGATGCCTTGATACGCTGCTCTGGAAAACAGCACAGTGTAAAATTCAAGTTCAGATGTTTGTCAGACAATTTTAATAATTTCTCATCAGAATCATCCACATAACAATAATGTTTCTAGCAAAAATATAAAATGTGAAGTCAATTCTCAGGCTGGAGTCAGTTCAGTGGTTTCTACAGAAAGACAATAGCAGCTTAGTTCTCAGCTTGTCTTCAGAAAGAATCTGAAAATAATGTTTGTCTGCGAGAGTAAAATGTTTGTAGTAAAATCACATATTTCAAAATGTTTGGAAACTTGAGGGAGGGAGGGAGGGAGGGGGGTTATACTCTCGCAGATAAACAACCAAAAGTTTTCACCAGTTAAATTGTCCTTTAAATGAGTTTTCCAATAGTGCAAAAACAATCCTGTCAGGTCAGTCATCACTGAGACGTTTGTTTCTTCTGCATGTTCCAGTTGATCAAAGAGCTTTTAACTAATCGTTCTAAAATGTAACGGCGACATAATAAAAACCGTGTAAGATGAAGAAGTATATATAAAGTCTGTGGATTGGTTCTTAGCCCTTGTGTGGCTTCGGTGGCAGGAAGCCGCGTTGATTCTCATAGAATGCTGAATTCTGGGAGAAAAACCAAATCCAAAAGCCTCCAGAACTGTGGCCCAAAGTTTGTGTTTGTAAAAAATAGGAAAACAAAATAGGAAAAAAGGTAAAAATGTCTCTGGACCTTACTTGTGTCCCCGATGCCTCCTCACTATCCACGTTATTCTGTCCCACCGTGAAGGCAGCTCACGGTGTCTGTGGGCTGCAGAGGCCGCACTTGGACTCCTGCCCTCTCTGCCAGTGTCCTCGCAGGAAATTCTAGGGGTCCTCCTCCATGTCGTCCAGGTTGGGAGACATGATGAAGTGTTTCGGGTAGTGCAGGTCTCTCTCGTCGGCGAACTCCTCCCAGCGCGCATCGTCGCTCTCGTGGGTGATGTAGCGCTCGCCTCGACGGGTCTCGAACTCCCTGAGGTCCAGCCAGGTTTGGTAGTCCTGCGAAGGACATCACTAACAATCAAAACCCAGGACCGTGACGTTCTGAAAGACAATGGCGCTCGACCGACAGCGAAGACTTTTCTTCTTTAGAACGAAACTGCACACATTCACAACATGAGACCAAACCCTGCTCTTTCAGCTCATGTCTGCATCAAAACACCAAGTTCTCCCACCGAGCATCTGTAGAGGACAGATGTGCCAGCAAGCCGCAGAAAGACAATTGTGTATTTATAAAAACATTCAGCGGTAGAGCATTGGGTTGGGATGCAGAAGGCCGTGGGTTCGAATCCCACCCCATCAGGTGTGGCCCCGCCCAGCCACCAAAGGCCACTCTGGTTCCAGTCATGAGCCCAGATTACAGAAAAAGTGTGTGGTTACCTGCAGCCAGGGGTGGCTCAGTGACTTGTCCACGCTGTAGCGCTTCCTCATCTTCACCTGCAGCAGGTTATTGATCAGGTCTATGGCTGTGAGGAAGAACACACACACACACACACACACACGATATGAAAAAGCCACGTGAGAACACGTGGGACAGCCGTCTCTGTCATCTGTCCCACACATGATGAAATAGGTCCTGGTCAGGAAACCAAAATTGAGCTGCAGTCAAATCCACTTCATCAGAAACCACAAAGAAATTAAAACTCTCTTTTGTGATTTAAGATCAGGTAACACTTATAAAAGTCCTCTAGTGCAGAATCGCATAATAATTAACACATAATTAACCACATACAATATGCATCAAAACTGTCCTTTAACAAACTTCTCATCCAAACCGAAACACAAGAATTATTATGAAAATAATTAATTACAATTCAACAGTTTCTCCGAAACATCACAACTGCAATTAGTTTAAACCGTGTTTCCTGCCGACAGCTTTTGTCTACTTTATTTTCCCTCCAGTGCAACAACATGTTTAAAGACTGAACGTGCACACAGTGAAGTGATGCACTGGTCCTCGCTTGTTCTTCTTCTTCATTCTAAACAACATCTTAAAGGTTTTGGACTCACAACAGGAAAAAGTAACTCATCCTTTCACTAAGACATTATTTTCTGCATTTTTGCTTGAAAATTGTTTGAATGAATAATAAATATAAATGTCAGCTGGATGTTCATTTTTAATGACCTGGTTTTTGTTTTTACTTGCCTCAAACTGCTTATTAACGTTAGAATAAGTTCAGCTCTGTTATCTTTATGAGCTAATTCCTTATTTAAAAACTCTACGGGAGCCCAGACTGTTCCCTACCTTCCTTTGAGATCTCCTTCCACGGGTTGGGTGGGTACATGAAGGCAGCGTTCTGGATCTGGTCATTGATGTCCTCGTCTTCGTTGAAGGGAAACGTCCCGCTCAGACTGACGTAGATGATGACGCCAACTGACCACATGTCCAAAGAGCGGTTGTAGCCTTTGCTGCGGAGAACCTCGGGCGCCAGATAAGCCGGCGTTCCAACCACGGAGCGACGGAAAGACTTCTCCCCGATGATGCGAGCGAAGCCAAAGTCACACAGCTTCACCTGGAGCAAGGTAAAAGAAAAAGTGGTGCTGCTGGTCTCTGACGTCCAATCCAACATTTACAGCCACAGATGAAATACGCTCATACTTTGAGTTCTGAAAATGATTCCAGAAAAGTTCTAACCTGAGGGAAGGGTTCTGCTGAGGCCAGGAGGACATTCTCAGGCTTCAGGTCACAGTGGACAATGTTTTTAAAGTGAAGATGTTTGAGGGCCACCAGGATCTGTGGACAGTGATTTAATGCTCAGCAAACGCACAAATAGGAACTTTGACCCTGCATGTGCCATCGACCTACAGTATGTGAACATAGCTCAGTACAAAACACTCTTCCTGGTTTTTTTGTCGTCTGTGGTCGTCACTGACCTGTGTGACCAGGAACTTGGTGAGACGCTCGGGCAGTCGGCTCTTCTCACTGGATAAAATCATTTCCAGCATGTCGCCGTGGAGCTTCTCCATGATGACAAACACCTGCTCAGGTGTCTCAAACATGCACTCCAGGTTAACAATACCGGGGTGGTGGAGGTTCTGACACAAACAGGGAAGGAACCTTTACAACTGGACACTAAAACATCTACTCAGACGTTTTCAAAGTAGGAAGTTCTCCTTTAAGAGCACACACAACTTGTTCTTCCCTTCACATGTTGCGGTGAGTGTGTCGTACCTGGAGAATGGCCACCTCGTTCCTCAGCTGGCTCTCCTGCTTGGTGGGAAACCTCATCTTGTCGATGATCTTAATGGCTACGTCCCTGCCGGTCTTTCTGTGTTTACCTGGATAATGAGCAGGGAAAGAAGTTAGTAGCTTGAGGCGCTTTATTCGTGCTTGTCGCTACGTCACGGTGGGTTTTCCTTGTTCGTGTCACTGTGAGTTTCTACTCTCATTAATTCTGATTCCCAGGTTCTGATAAACGCCCACTTTTGGCTTCTGTAGCAGGTTAATTTGTAGGTATCAGGAAGCCAAAGCGCCGCCACACTGGGGTTAGGTTTAGGGTTTCTGCCTGCATGTCTCACCTCCGTAGACAATCCCAAACTGTCCAGAGCCGAGGACCTCGTCAGCAAAGATCTGATACACTGAACTGATGTCCTGGGAAGAAAGAAAAGATCAGACTGGTTTCACATGTCGTCAAATTAATTAATTAGTGTATTAACCTGCTAAATAGAATAAGGAAGTGCAGTGAATATCAAAAATGAATGAGAAAACACTACTGCTCTACTGAGCCAAGTCGGACATTCGGACCCCGGCGATAATGTGATTATTAATGTTGCTTTTTGCTTTAAAGACTCACAAACAGATAACATACCACATTTTCTTGAATCTGGGAGTTGGACACTGATATGCTGATAGAAAGTTCCTCTGAGGAGACACAAAACAGAAAATGCAACGTGAATAAACTCGCCTGTGATTAACTGTAGCCATTAACTCCACGTATGGAAACTCCCCTCGCAGCCGAGACACGTGAGCTTTGATTTTCCTAACCTTGAAATCATTAAAATCTCATTTCCTACGCTTCTCTATTGGTTGAAGGGACGACAGGAGATTTCCAGCTGAGATCAAAGCGACACATCTGTTTGTTCAACACGTGCTCAAAGATAAAAGAACACTGAGGATGTTCTTCAAATCTTTGTTCCAGATTTCAGATTTCTCTTTCGTCGCAAACCGTTGCGTGCTGTGGTGATTCAGCCTGACGTTACAAGGCCGAGGGTTGGGTTTGCGAAAGGAAAGCCACCGCTGCAAGTGAGTTTCCACTGATGAGCTGATATTGATTTCTGATCGCTGGCTGCTGTCTGATGGGGTCACTGCTCACCAATCAATAGGCTTTGTAGGTTGGCAGCATTGTGGATAGTCGGCTCATCATCTGTTGTTCAAGGCTTTTATTTGAGGTCATCTTTAAGTTTCTTCTTTTAGGTTTTAAAAAACCCTCTTTGTGTTAAAGTTGCTAATGTTGCAGTTATTAATGACACACTTCCTGCGCGTGTTTCGCAATAAAAGCCTTTCCACAAAACAGAAGCCATTTACTGGTGTTTTACTGTGAAACATCAGCAGCAGGTGTCGTGTTAGACATGAGCAGTTCAATAACTTGGGGCAGTTCTCTCATTTGCTGTATTTTCAAAGAGAACATTTCTGTCTCTGTAATTGAGAAGAGATGAGTTTAAAGAGCTCTAGAGGTGCTGACAGAGGCGTAGCTGATGGTTCCTGTATTTATGCTAAGCTACACCAGGCTAACAACATCGTCGCCCGCATTAACGTGTGGACAGGTGTTTAACTCTTGAAAATAAGACAAAGATTTCCAAAGATTTCCCAAAATGTTCAGCTGCTTTTGTGAGACATAACATCTACTGCAGATATATCACGGTTTAAGCTGCAACTGGATTCTGCATCTTCAATTCTGTACAATGCTGTCAAACCTGGCAACCTCACTGTGACAACGCCACGTCTTCACTGTAGAAACATTATTACTGTAAATCAATATACGGGCAGCAGGCCACTAATCAAATCTCCCCTCTAATACTTTTTATTTTATGGGCCACTTAATGTTAGTTTCAGTTAGTGTGAGGTTTAAAGTAAAGGAGCTACAGCACATTGTGTAAATAGCATTTTTAGATATGAGATATTTCTTTCTTTCCTTTCATCCAACCACTTCGCCATTTTCCCTCTCTGCAGTTTTCTTGACTACACGACAACTAATAAATCTCATTGAAACCAGATTAGTTAAAGCTACAGTATGGAACTTTTTACTGGTGTAAAAATGGGTCATTCCTGGGGAAATGTAAGGCCCAATGTAAGGTACCTGTCCTCTGCACAATGACAAAACCACTTCATATATTAATACCATCACCTCTTTTATGGAGGTTTAAGTGTTTTTGACACAAAAACTCTTCCTAATCAGAAACATGTCAGAGTTCAAACGGATCAGAACACGCTGACTGTGAACACATAGCATTAGTGTCTAGGTTTCAGAGTGTGCGGCTGAAAAAAAGCAGGAAGCAGGAGTTACATCATATGTCCATTAACTTATTGATGCAAAACACTGCAAAAGAAAACATCAATAAAAAAAAAAGAACAAGAGGTGAAGCTTCACATTAGTGGCTGACTACATCCTGTAAAATATGACTTTTATAACAACAGAGCTCTTCTTTGATACTTAATGGTGAGTGGTGCTGATCTAAATTTGAGATGAATCTCAAAAGACACTTTAACCTGAGTTGGATCACGAGTGAGATGAAGCAGAAAATCCTCCAAAATCCCTTCAATCACATTAAAATATCAGCAGTTTGTGTGTGTGTGTGTGTGTGTGTGTGTGTGTTGTATAGCAGTTGTCTCCTGAAACAATATTTGGAGGCTTTTCACAGTCAAATCCACACATCCATTAAAACCTAAAACCATATCAGAGTCTAATCTGATTTGAGAAAACACTCCATTACTGTGTCAAAGGGTAAAGACATGGAGGAACGTCCGAGGACGTTCAGGGGAAGAGCTTTCAAATGAAATAAATCGGAGCAAAATCTGCCCTTTGTTGAATATTAGTCGGCAATAAAGATTAAAATATGTGCAGATGTTATTATTTTTTTGACAAGCAGTCTCATTTTCTTAACACCACATTCACAAGCAGCCTCAGTGGAAAACAGCAGCAATAAAATAATACTGAGGGGGTGTGTGTGTGTGTGGGGGGGGGGGTGTATAGTCTCCCTGAGGCCTGTGGCTGAAAGAAAAGAGCCCTGAAACTGAGACTCCAACCATCAGCTTTTCCTCAGTTAGTGAAAACTTTGAGCTTCAGTATCTGTTGACGTGTAGCTGGACTGCTGATGTATCCGTCCAGCTGCTGGACACGTGTGATACTGCACATGTGATATGAGCTGCAAGTCCAGCTCATGGTAGATCTTTATTTCATTTCCAGTGAAACTTTGCAGATTAACGCTGTAGTTATTATTATTCTTCTATTATTATGTCTTCGTTACTCACTGTGCTCCTTCCCCTGTCCGGGCCCGGTGCCCACGCTGGCCTTGGGTGTGACCGGCATCATCGCCTGTCGGATGGCCTTCTCCCAGCTCTGCCCCACGTCCCGCCCCACACCGGACGCTGCCAGGACGGGGTTGTGGCTCTGGCTGCCGTTGTCCTCCCCGACGTAGTACACCATGTTAGCCGTGATCACCTCGAAGCAGTGTGGGTTGCTGTCCTGAGGCAAGCTGCTGAAGTCCTGCGCCGGCTCCACCTGCAGGATCTCGGACAGGGGGATCTCCTGTGGTTTGTTATAGGGAACAGAAGTCACATAGAACACCTGTCATAGATCACACACGCTCATCATTTGAGACCACTGTTACTCCAGTTTCCCTTTTGTGTGTCCGTCCTCCTCTTCCAGCTCAGAAACTAGTATTTCTCCACTTTTGAAACATCTCCCCTCTGGAAATTCTGGCGAACTGCTCTTGTCCCAACCATTTTTAAAGTAACTTTGGACAAAATGAGGCATGCGCGAGGTCTCGAGATGATCCAGAGGACGCTGTTCCCTCCATCCTAACACCTCTCCTCTCTCCGCTGGACTGCGAGACGCTCTTTGAATTTTACTGTTTAAAACTTCCCTTCCTTCCTTTCCTGACAGACTGCATAAAAAAAAAAAAAAACCTGCGCCAGATCAAACATATAAAGATGAACGGCTCGGCGGTGCTTTTATGTCCCTCTGTGTCATCTAAACGTCTTGTGTTTGGCCAAGTCCCCCCCCCCCTCCCCCTTCCCTCCTCGCTACCAACCACGCCCTCCATTAGCATCTACTCATCCTCTGATTAAAAGGCAGGACATGCCTCAGCCGTTTGGGGCACGAGGCAGCGAGGCAACGAGCCAAAAGGAGACGGCAGGGAAGCGACCCGCGGCCCTGAAACCACCATGAATCCTCCCCTCCCTGCCTCCACCCCCTGCTCTCTCTTTCTCTTCAAAGGAAGCTTTGTGCAGCGCCGTGTGGTAAAGGTCAACAGGTCGCTGGCAGACATGAGATAAAAAGAGGTGGCGTACAAAGAGGAAAACGATGGAGCCTGAAAAGAGCTGCAGCTGAACTGAGATACTCCTGATTTATAAAGAAGATTCAAAGATTTAAGAAAGATTCCAAGTCAGAGAAAAGGTTGAACGTTTAACTGTTTAAATAAATTGGCTGGTGCCTGTCAAAGGCAGGATGCCTCAAAGTGCTGTAGGTCTGATCAGCGCTCAATTCCCATTAATCATTTGGTAGAACTTCACTTCACAGCTAGTGGGTGTTTAAAATATCCTGATATCTGCTCCATGGTCCAAAATGGATTTAAACCATTTGTGATTTCCTTTTTTGTGGAAAACTAATCAACTATTACAAAAATATTTAGAAAGTCTGTCCACAATTTGTTGATGTCCTCAGAAATACTGTCAATAACACAAATATTGACAATCATACAGTCTTGTTTTATTGGTATTTCTATAGTTTTTTGAATCAACTAATTCTATCTGCATAATTATTAACAAATGTAAAAAAATAAAAAATAAACACTTCTCTCTTGACTGACAGCTGAGCGTTTGTTAGTCTCCTGCAGAAACGATTCAGTAACATGACACCTATGTCATAACTAGACTTTAAAGAAATAATCACAGACAATTTTCTGGGTGATTGATGGATTGAAGTCTAATGCTGAATGTTACAATATGAGCCCCCGTCAACTTCCTGTTGCTGCCGCTGTTTGACCGAGCAGTTGAAACCAGATCTGATCTGACTGGGTTTCCTACCTTGTAATACTTGGCTCCACTTTCATTCTGAAACAGAGTCAGAGTCTTGCTGTCCAGCCTCCAGTAATGTCTCTTCCTCTATAAAGACAGAGCAGATCATCAAAATTAAACATGTATATGTAATATGAGTATTAACCCTATGAGCAGTGTGTCCGTTCGTAGGTTGGCTGAGATGTATATACGTATTATTATTTTGTGTATTTCTTCTCACCAGGTTGTCGCGGCTGGTATAGTGAACCATCCAGCCCTCTTTAACCACTGTCGAGCTTTTCCTCTTGGTGTGTTTGATGGACTGAACCACACGCATCAGAGGGATGTTACTGCTGGTGGACGGGCTGCATGAAAACAGAGACAAACGTAGACATTTTACGACGTGCAACAACTGAAGTGAGTAAAAATGTGATCGTCGCTCTGGCTTCTGTGGACATTAAGTTAAGTTTGCACTGCTTCGACCCACAAAATATCCACTGATCAGTAAGTCTGTCACACTGTCACACAGTGAACTAAGACAAATGTTCATACAAAAAAGGTTTTATTTTGCTGAACCTGGAATATATATATAACACAGTAGCTGAGTTCAAAGTGGAACAGTAACCGAACAGCAGCTATTATGACTAGAAATGCAAGTCGACGGCTGCAGAAAGCAAACTGTTAGTGAGGAGTTGTAAAGTTAGCAATTTACCTGATATTTACCGACATAATCAGCTGTTTAAAACAAATCCTGTAAAACTACAGGTACAGCAGTGAATGTGTTTTTTAATTGCAATGAACTTTTTTCCCCCCAAGAGGAAGAAGTTAGAGCCACTTCACATTAAAACACATCTAACTAATCTAACTGATTTGCACAAATATTGGTGCAAGATTATGAATTTCTCAAGGTTCCCACATTTCACTTTCAACCAGCATCTATGAGTCATGTAAGTTGGGCCAATAGGTAGGACTGCAGGCGAAATGCCCCAAGAACAAAGACCTGCCAGAGCATCAACAGGGAAGAAACCAGTTTCTAGACAACAAAGTATTAGAAGTATGATGTTCGTTTGTTCAAATATTGTTGAGCCCCTAACATTGGGTGGCCGTGTATGTAAAGAGTTCACAGGTCAGTTTGTTGTTACAAAACCTTAAATTAAAACAGTCTCGGCTCAGCACATCTTGATTGTTTCATTTCAAATCCATTGTGGTGACGTACAAAGTAAAATAACGAAAACTTCATCACCTGATGGCTCTGAGTGTCTCATCGTCCCTGTCGCCATCTGTGCAGGAACCTTCGATGTAGAAGAGTTTGTCCTCTGGAGTGGACGGCTCGTCCTGGTCGTCCATGCTGTGACCTCCATCACTGTTGACGTCACAGTTTTCCACCTCCATCGTGGCCTCAGAGTCCAGACTGGGACTTATCGGTTCTGCACAAACACATGGTCCAAAGCCTGAGGACAGGATCTATGACTAACCAATGGGACTGTGTATTGGCAATAATCTGCCAATAAGATACGTATCATGATACAGAGGTTACGATTTAATATATCACGATATACTGAGAGTTTTTTTTTTAAATGGCCAATTTTAGGAAAGCTGTCATAGTATAAAGAACAAACCATCATCTGCATAAAATCTGAGAACATAAAAACTGAGGCCATTGGCAGAGCAGAAAAACAGAGTCTGTCAGCCAGATGTAGTTCCTCTAATGGCCGCTTGATAAAGATGTACCTGAAGTAATAGTCTGCTTCTTTTATTGATCTTTTTTAAAAAAAAGTCTTTTTAAAGGCACCAACAGCAACTTCTGAGAGAAGCACCAGCTGGTTACAGGTGTGTGAATCGGTGCTCAGCAGGATTTGTACAGTAGCTTTATCCAAAAAGGACGGTAAAACAGAGACAGTTAGTTTTTATGAAAACTGTAAAAACGGTGCGAGGAAAAATGAAAACAATGAGCTGAAAGACACTAAAATGCTCTGTAGAGTGGAGGGGAACAGGAAGGAATCCTTCCGTCAAAGACGAGCAGTCAAGTGATCCAATAATTATAGAAAAGGTCTCAGTTTTAGGTTCCTCTGTCAACTCACCTCCGTTAAAGTCGACCTCACCAAGACAGTCTCGGGGGACTTTGGCTGCACATCTTTTGTGGCAGTTAAATTTACAATCTGAAGAAAAAGAAACATTACAAGACATTAATCCTGCCTGGAATAGCTGTGAAATATAAAAACGTACATTTACTCAGAACATATTTGAGATGTTTGTGCTTTACTTCAATGTTTGTGTACTTCTACTTACGTATAAAGACAGAGGTAGTAGCTGTACTTTTCGAATTAAGGATTTTATTACCGTTGTCCTCCAGTACATACGGTGCATCCAGAAAGTTTTCCCAGTGCTCAACTTTCTCCACATTTTATTATGTTACAGCCTTATTTCAAAATGATTCAAATACTTCTTAATGACAATGTGAAAGAAGTTTGTTTGAAATTCACAGACCTTCACAGAGTTTTCCCGTAGCCCCTCCTGAATCTATTACCTGTTAATCTTGGTCTCAGGTTTAGTTGCTGTGTTCTTTCTTTTGTCCCCGTTCGCGTTTTGGTTTAGTTCCTTGGTTTATGTATCATGTTAGTGTTCTGAGTCTACTGTTGTGTTTGGTGCCTGAGTGTGTTATTCCTTCCTTTTGTGCTGTTAAAATGTATAAAGTCTAAAATCTATTCTAAAATCCTTCTCTCACTGTGTTGCTTTTGGGTCCATACACAAAGTCATGATACGTTGTCCTTTTGAAGGATGAACCGTTGGCCCAGTCTGAGGTCCAGATGCTCTGGAACAGGTTTTCATGAAGGACGTCTCTGTACATTGCTGCATTCATCTTTCCCTCCATCCTGACTTGTCACCCAGTTCGTGCCGCTGAAAAACATCCCCACAGCATGATGCTGCCACCACCATGCTTCACTGTAGGGATGGTGTTGGCCAGGTGGTGAGCGGTGCCTGGTTTGCTCGAGACATGATACTTGGCATCCAGGCCAAAGAGATCAGTCTTTTTTTCATTACACCAGAGAATTGTGTTTCTCATGGTCTGAGAGTCCTTCAGGTGGGCTGCCACGTGCCTTTTACTGAGGACTGGTTTCTGTCTGGCCACTCTACCATACAGGCCTGATTAGTGGAGTGCTGCAGAGATGGTTGTTCTTCTGGAAGGTTCTCCTCTCTCCACAAAGAAACGTTGAAGGTCTTTCAGAGTGACCATCAGGTTTTTGGTCACCTCCCTGATTAAGGCCCTTCTCTCTCGATCATTCAGTTTGGCCGAGCCGCTCCAGGAAGAGTCCTGGTGGTTCCACACTTCTTCCATTTACAGATGATAGAGACCTCTGTGCTTACTGGGACCTTCAATGCTGCAGACATTTTTCTCTACCCTTCCTCAGATCTGTGCCTCGATACAATGCGGTTTCTGAGGTCTACAGACATTTCCTCGACCTTCATGTCTTGGTTTGTGCTCTGACATGCACTGTTAACTGTAGGACCTCATATAGACAGATGTGTGCTTTTCTAAATCACGTCCAATCAACTGAATTTCCAAAACGTGGATCAAGTTTGAGTGTCATGACAAAGGCCATGAAGACTAGATTTTGATTTAGTTTTCAGTTGTTTTGTGTTTTTAATACATTTGCAAAGATTTTCTTTTTTATTGTTATTAAGACTGGAGCAAAAATGATCAATCATTAAAATAAGGACACAAAAATTGCACATTCTCTGGTTATAATAATAATATACAATATTGTATGTGTGTTGTCACCTTTGCACTGCATCCCCTGGCGGAAAAGTCCCTTCAGCAGCCGTTTACAGAACTGGCAGATGGTGGGACGAGTGTAGGTGTGGACAGAGAAGGTGTGAGGGACTTTGACCCTGCACAGGACCATCTTCTCCATCCAGATGGGACGACCGCTCAGCAGAGAGTTACGCTTCCCGGCACCTAGGAGGGGGCGCTGCTAAAGAGGGGGGAAGCAAAACCAAGAAACATGAGGGAGAGAGGAAAAAGAAGAGTAAACACTAAAAAAATCTGAATAAGATTCATAGATCCCTTTATTAGAAACCTTAATCTGTTTTTGTCTTGGAGACTGTGTCCATTCATCGCAGATTTTCTGAGATCTCTTTTTTTCGAATCACATGCTCATGTTAGCTGATGCTGCTCACGAACAGCATCAGCTGTTTTGAAGTCAGTTCTAAACCGAACCTCCATTCTTGTTTCATTGATTGGATTCAAGGTCTGACACCAGGAGCCTAGTGTTGCCATCACTTTGTTCACCTTCACTTTGTGTGCTTAAAGGGTGTGTTCATGAAAACATGAGAGGTCTGAGAAATATTGATTAGGATTATGTCACATTTTCTGACCAATTTATGCAGAAGATCAGGAAATTGCAAACGGTGCCATCACTTTTTACCTTTGACTGTATATATAACATAACATCTACATCGTTGGTGCTCTTCTATCGTTCCACCATAGAGAGCATCCTAAAGTACAGTATGTTACTCTGGATGCTCCGCAGCTGACAAGACAGTGGTACAGTGTATGTGTGTGTGCGTATGTTTAATCACTATGTTTAGTTATTACAGAAGAAAAGCTGGTAATATCTGCTGCTGCTGTGCCCAGTCAGAGCAAAACCCCTTCCCTTCAGTTCAAGAAAAAACCCGTCAGAGAAACAGCCAGCTGCTACATTATCATCATCATCATCATCATCATCATCATCATCATCATCATCATCATATCGAGAGTCAAATCCAGGTGGATGAGGAGCTTTTCACCTGTCGAACATCACCCAGCATCTCTAGTCATCTTCAGGCTGGTTATCACCCCACAGGTTATAGTGATAAGAAATAAAAAACATTATTTTCCAGATAGGAAAATCAAAGGTTTGAACAATTAGGAAGTGCATGTATAAGTGTATTAAAGTTTGCCTAATCAGTTGTCAAGGAAACGCTCTTTTGCTAACAGCTATTGGCGCTGTGGAGGTCCACGGTCTCTAACCGTGTTCTGTGGAATTTATTATCATCGTGTTCTGTGGAATTTATTATCATCTCAACGTTTTTTGTGGAATTACTTTGTGGAACGAGGAATTTAATAAATGTTCAGGGTTTTGTCACACACGACCTTTGGAGGGGATAATTGTTGGACCACCGGACACGAGTAGGCCTGACTCTACAAGGACTACGACCCCCTGCAGCCTTGGGGTCATCAGAGGGTTGGAGTCCCCGTCCTTCGTAGGCTTCGGGGTGGGACCATTACTGTTTACAGTGTTTATTACATAAATGGCATCTCATTTATGTAATAAGTATTAATGCAAAGAGAAAACAGACACTGTAGGACTGAACACAGTTGCATCCAAACTCTTTGCAAATGCTTCGCAGATTTATTAATACACAGAAAAAAAACATAGCCTTCATATTGAGGTCACGTCCACTAATGTTGCTTCATTCAGAGTTATAATTCATTTAAGATAGAACGTTTTCATGTTTGGAACAATTCATGTGCTGACGCATCCTCCTTTGTGCCCTGGTGTTAAACTTTTGCAGGTTTACATCCAGGATGCCAGCAGTAGTTCTCAGAAGAAGCAGTACTGTCCCATTCAGATGAAAGGAACCTGGACACTGCCAATCAGGACAGCAGCACATGCTCATGTCTTGCTCAGTTACATTCTCTCTGTCTTGGTAGAATAACATCTTTCTAGTGATCAATGCTCGTCTGCTGCTAAATGTTTTTATCTTTTGTCATTTCTGCTGTGTTGGGACTAACGATGCTAATCAAACCAGCACATTTACACTGATGTGGCCACAGTCAGCGCAGCCACGAGCTGAAATTCCCAGTGCAGCGCTGTAAAGTTGAGGGGAGCTGCTGGAGACACTGTGCACAATGTCACGTTACACACCGAGTCCAAATCACCACCAGACACACACGTTCAATCCACATTGACTCTGACCTCATTTTTCTTTGATTTATTTCTGACACAAAATGAATGACATGAATATAAACACACACTAGTTTCTCCCTCTCTCTCTCACACTCACACACAAACACACATACACGTTTGCCTGCCTATTTTTAACCTTTAACCCCAACAGGGATGTGAGGGAGGACCGGCCTCACGTCCACAGTATTTGAAGTCACAGTGGTTGTTGGAAAGACAGCCAACAAACACACACACACACACACACACACACACACACACTCAGTGACGGCTGCAGGCAAACAACTGGATTTTCCATCCAGTGAACACACACGCTGACTGACACAAACACTTGTATCAGCGCCGCACTAACAGTATGAAAAATCAAAGGAGACACAAAAAGTAAATCAAGTCCAAACCCCAAAGAGCTTTGACCCATTGGACACAACACAATTACAGATGTCACCCTGGACTCAGACATACAGTTATAGTTAATGAAAATAAACTGTAATAAAACTACATGTTGGATGCTTCAGGTGTTTCTCTTCCACACCAAGCCAACAGTCTAAACTGAACAGAGCAGTGTAGGGTGCACTGCTAACTTTGCTTGGTATCATGATACGCATCTCATAACCAGCTTCCTGCCAATTCACAGCCCGTTAAAACATACGGATTCATCTGCTTTCTCCCAATAACAGATAAAAGTCTTTCCATCCTTCCCGAGCACATTTTAAAATCCCAGCTCTGATTTTATTTTGTACTTTTGGGAGACTTGTGGTTTCGCCTCCCAATAACTACGTGCTTCATCACACTGAGCGATGCTAAAGGATTCAGGCAATGGTATCAGACTCACCTCATCCTGTGGTGTCGCTGTGAACTCTGTGGATGGTGGACGAGCGACGGACATGATGGAGCCTGGCAGGGAGACGTTGGACAGCCGTCTCTTCTTCACCCCGCTGCAGTTGTTGGGGATCTTGAACGCGCAGCGTTTGTGGTAATTCAGTCCACATCCTGCGGAGGTGAAAAGGATTTAAATTGAAACATCCTTTCTTTCACCTTTCTGTTGGGTTGTGGTATTTACCTCGCACCTGATCCCACCAGCAGCTCTGACGGTAAAAACCCATCCCGGGACTCAGACTCAAAAGAAGAAGAAATCAATTTTATTGAACTAAAACATAAAAATTAAGAAGGTCAAATTTTAAAAATCTGCTCCCTGTAAAAAATTGGTTCATAGAAAAAATTCCATGGAATAAGCTTTGGAGTTTAAAAAAAATCTAAATGCCTGTCTCTTTTTTTATTTCTTCTAAAGAACTTTATATTACGACCTCTTACTCTAATTTTAATTACCTCCATACTGTGAAAAAAACATGACATGACATGACATGTTGTGTTTAAAAAAATGGTTCATAACACAAATTCATTAAAAACTTTTGGCAGTGATGCATAGTTTTTTGAAACAAGGCTCAAGCAGAGAACAGCAATGGTTTCTGCTTGATTAGTAAGTTTATTTGCATTGTTATTGAGATTAATTTGATAACTACAACTGCCTGAAGGCCTTGTTATCATTTTTACATTTAGCAAACTCGGAAGAAAGATACGAGCTGAAAATCGCGAAATGTCGGCTTCAAATCCAAGATGAACCACAAAAGATCCAGCTGAAGCGGGGAAACGTTAACAGCAGAATAAATCCAACACAGAACAAAGCTTCTAGCATCAATCCGTTCATGTCACTTGGCACAAACTTCAGACTTAAATACGACTTGTTTAATTCAACTTTTATTAATGGGAGTAAGCAAAGTGTCTTTCCCAGTTTGCCCTGTCCGTGCACTGCGATAAGGCCTCTGCTCAGTCCCACTGTTGACCTGGGATGGGTGTGTCAGGCCATGTGCTTCCTCCAATTGAGCTGCCCATGCGGAGCCTCTCAGAGAAGACCCCCTAAAGCCCCACTTCCCTTTGGATGGATGAAGAATAGTTACGGGGTTTGTCCTTTAGAGGATAATGTCAGATGTGCGTGTGGCCTAAATCAACACCGTCATTCATAAAAATTGTGCTCACACGTAAGTATTAAAAAATGCCAAAAAAATGATTCTATTTGTTCACAGTGACAAAGGACCAGTTTTAACACAGGACCCGTCCACAGACAAGCCTTCGTACAGGTCATCAGCTCTGATCATCTGGTGCTGTTGCGTCAAGTGTTTAAAATACTAATAACGGACGTGCACGACAAGGTTTGGTCACTAATGCGGCTCCACTCACAAAGGACCAGGACCAAGATCTGAATGCAGCGTCTGACATCTGTGTCTGTTCCAAAATGAGGTAAACTGATTGTGGTTTACTGAAGATTTTTGTAAAAGAAGAAGATTTTGCCTCTTTCTTCTGTTTGTCACTTCCTGAAGTCCCAATAAGAGCGTGGGGTGGGTGAGTGGGGGGATTCTCATGCCATTTCTGCACTGACAGCTGCTGCTCTCTTGGCATCACTACAGTTCAGATGCTCTCTGACACCAAAACTCAAAAGACGAGGCCCATTGAAAAACAGTTACAGGAAGTTTCAGAGTCAATGAAGACATCCTGCCGTAGCGTCAGCACAGCTTTGATTCAGGCCTGAAAACCATTGTGAAAATCTGTGTGTGTGTGTGCGCGCGGTGGACTTCAACTTCCCTCGATCGGCGCGGACGTGGCAGAAATGAAAGCCGAGGACACACACACGCACACACACACACACACACACAGTGTAAATCAAGTCTGATTCAAAACAAGCACGACTTCCTGCTTTTACATGCTCAAAGTTCAGGTTTCAGTTTCTCCCTGCAGCAACACAAGGTCCGATGAGCAGCTTCGGATTTGTCTGTTACGCTCATCAAACTGGGATTTCTCTTACATCACCACAGAAACGCTGGCTGCTCAGCGAGCTTCCCCTCGTAAAGTTTAAATGACAGGAAGCTGGTCTGGGAGAACAGAGACATCCTGGCAATCAGCATCTGATGATACACCTGTTGATTTAGTTAGTCAGGTTCTGTCTGAAGCTGCTGCAGAGGCTTTGGCAGGTGTTGAAAGTTTAAACTTTATTGGCACATTGTTACCTTCACATTTGAGGCCCTGACGGACGAGCCCCCACAGCATCTCCCCACAGTCGTCACAGAAGGCCGGGGCCTTGTAGGAGTGAACGTACAGCGTGTGAGGGCGGATCTGGAAGTCCTCAGTTGTGGCGAGAGCTAAAGTGAGCAGATACACAGTTTTAAGTTTAGAAATGAACATATGAGCACTTTAGTAACACAAAGTAAGTTCAACTATTTCCTGATCTTTTATTTCCAACGCGGTTGCAGTTTACTTTGCACTGAGTCAACCAACACCCCACTCGTCTAAACAATATAATCAAACAGATTTGAACTGACATTTGTAATGATTTAGAATCCGATACTGATTTAGTGACCTTTACATACATTTACTGATGATACTGGAAAGAGTAAATGCTTTGTGCTGGAGATACACATATGATATCAACTCACACAGATGGAAGCACTTGGATTTCATCTCTTTATTTCAGACAATTGAATCAATATTCCTGGTGAACATCATTGCATCTTTGTACAATTACAACAGTCAGTGTTTTACTGTATGACACTTAATCTCCTCTAACATGAGACAAACTAGAGCAGGATGAAGACAAAGTTATTTAGAATCCCACACCTTTCAAATGGCAAACACGTTTTTTCTTCTAAAACTTTTTACATCCCAGATAAATAAAACGATACATAAAAAATATCTAGTATATCTTCAGTCCTCCTTTACGATAGAACAAATAATTTTAAAAGATAGATCTGTGTTTAAATATAAGTACACTTTTTTTTCTGTTAGTGTTTTTTCTGTAGTGGACACGTGTAAACACCAACGTTTTTAAAAGAGAGTTTTAAAACACTTCATGATTCATGGTGTTACTTTTTTTTGGGTCCCTTTTCTCTGTGAAGGGTTTAGACTTTGACATTAGATATTACATTGTTGTGGTTTTTCAGTTTTAACTGGTGAATCTTCTGTGTCCCCTTGGGTTGAATTTGGTCTCTAGGATTGAGGAGGTCCGTGCTAAAAGTCTGCAGCTTTTTTTTTTTGACCTTTTTTGGATGTGCAAACTAAACACAGGAATGAGGTCGTCAGTGCCTCTTACTGCTCTGGGAGCAGAAGCCGCATGAATAGTAACAGTGATAAACCAGCAGAGAGCTGCAGAGTTTTGCAGCAGCGTAAGGATGAGGAGGAGGAAGTGGTTGTGGGTTTGAGCGCTACTTTTCTTCCTCCTGTGTAATTTCAACCTGCTGCTCTTCTGCATCTGGGTGTTGAGCTGTTAAGGGGTGAGCAGTAGTTTCTACAGCCCAACCTGTCAACATGATAAAGGAAGCGACAATCCAATACACAATATTATGGTTAGAGCGTGCAGGGCGACACAGACTGACGCTGTGGTGGAGGAAACGAGGGCTGGGCGACCTCAGTGCCCTCCAGAGCTCGAGTAACAAGCGAGAACAGAAACAAAACATTATGAAGTGATGTATCGACTGCAGGTTTCAAACCTCGACTGCCAGTCTGTGATTCCTTTATTCTTAACAGGGACTAATAAGCAATCATTCACAAATTATTCATTGTTATTCACCTCTACCACTGAGCCACCAGGCCCCCGTTCACGGGTTTAATAGTATTTGGTGTCAAAAGACTTTTGTTCTTCTTTGGCTAATTTCATGCCCTAAAAGGATCCGGAATTCAAAATCTACAGCATCAAAACCAATCATGATGATTAACTGATGTATAAATGATACTAAAATGTAGGTTTCTTTTACAGATGCACCAACGACAAAGTCCCGGGGCTGCATTCACCCTCACAGAGCCCCTGATGTCGCCTAAGAAGTCCTAGCAGGGGGTTTTAGCTTGGGCTGTCCTGACCCCATTTTTTCACCAGACTGATTACGAGTACATACATTTGAGTACTTGCCAAGTATTAATCTCTTTTGCTTCTAGAATGAGTTGCTGGACAGTAAAATCCTCATCAGTCCTTTGCAATTAAACAACAGCGTCCGGTGTTTAATAAACGGAGCAACTTTGGCTAAAACGAACAAAATGAAACGGAAAAAAGTGGAACAAAGCACAGATTTAGGGGGAGATGCTGGAGGAAGTCTACACAGGAACATAATGGTAAAATAACTTCAAGTAAAGTCCTAGTTACTGTAAATGAACCTTGTTATTGCTGAGGTCGGTTATAACAAATTAACATTTATAAAATAATCTTGAGGAACATGAGTATGACTTAACTTGTGGATTCATTCAGAGAATTTAAAAGGACTTCAGCAACCAGCTTACAGTAGGATAATGTATGTTTAGAAGATTTCTTAACTGTCATGTAACGGTGAACCGTGGTTTCTGAAATCGTGGTGGGGATCAGAGAAACCCGATTTCCCCGGGTAGATTTCTCCTGGAGAAGGCCAATTTCTCTGCCATGCAAACACGTAACCAGGTTTCTAATCTGTTTCTGCCATGATTTCTACTTAACAGTTCTGTAACCTCACACGCTCGTCTCCGAGTACGAGGACTCAACTTCTACATGGCCAAAGATCCTGATAGCAGGAAGCTAACTGGCTTCCTAACAGCGCAATGCTGAAAACTGCAATCCAACAGAGGAAAGTGAAAACAAGAGTTAGTTCCTTACCGGAGAGCACCACCTCGACCAGGTCGCCCTCCTGGATCTCTTCCACTGAGGTCAGACGCTGCAGGATGTTGTCGGAGTTCAGGTCGTGGCGGAAGAGCAGGATCTTGTCGTACATCCCGAAAAAGCCACATTCGGGGAACTGAGGGGGCGGAAAGAAGGGAGGAGATTACACACAAACACACACAAACTTTGCAGCTACACAAAAGACAGGAGAGTGCATCTCAAAAGGGTTTTTCACACTTTAGGCCAAATGATGCGGAACAAACAGATGGCGCCGGTGTGTTTTATTGAATACGTTGCAGGCATGCAGCCCTTCTTTTTCCTGTGTGTGTGTGTTTTAAATTATTAGTTTGTGCTGAGAAGTGCGTTCACGGCTCATAAATATTAAAAGTCACAAGGTAACTGCAAGTGGAGCTGAAAGCAGCAGGAAGGATCCTGACTGCTCCATTTGACATTTACAGTTGGCGACAAAGTGCTCTTGAGCAGGGAACAGCCCTGACCTCTTGACCTTTGACCCTCCCTCCAGTGACACATTCAGAGTGAGCAGTTTGTCATCATGTCAGCCTTTGTTTTTCCATAGCGCCGTCGCTCGTCAGCCCGCTCCTGAAGTTAACCATTGCCTAATCTTTTCATAAGAACATCACATGGTGTGTGATGAAACCAGTTCGGAGAAAAACCATGCGGGGAAACTACACCGTTGGAGTATTGTGAATGTGGCTGCTGAATCAGTTTCCACTTGCGGGCTGTTTTTAAGATGCAGCTTTTCTGCTTTAAAGCAACAGAAGCCTCAAAGGAATGTTCTGTTCTCCAAAACATGAGGGTTTCCCAGCAGCTACAACCTCTTTCATTCTTTCTAAAGAACCTTAAAAAAAAAACAACAACAACACATGGTGACACATTCAAGTCTGGCTCACTGTCCTTGTCAGACGTCTCAGCCACCGCTGTCCACAGTGTGATAGTACGTTATAATCAGCTGCTTTAAGGTCAGGGCCTTTTCCCGACAACGACAGTTATTAACCTCAGCGTGAAGGAAAACACAAACTAGCAGCAACTCTGCAGAGGTGCATTCACCTGCTGATTATCACTGAAAGGAGCAGACGTCTGCTACCTTCACTGCAACACCTGGACTTGCTGCAAGGTGACATCAGTTGTTAGGTTACAGGCATAAAACTTTACACATGTGGTGGAAAGAGATGTTTGACTGGATACAGTGCCATGAAAAACTATTCGCCCTCATCGTGATTGTTTTGCATATTTGTCTTGAATGATTGAGATTATCAAGGGAAAAGATCTGTGCCAACCTGCCTGGCGCTACGTGACGAGGTAATTGGCCCCTAAACCTAATAAGTGGTTGTGCCACGCTTGGCAACAACAACTCTGTTGGTATGATGGAGCTTTTTTAATGAAATGCTGTGTTGCTCACTGGACACACACCTTCCAAAAAGTTCTACTTTTGTCTCATCAGTCCACAGACTATTTGCTCAAAAGTCTTTCAAGGGATATTCAAGATGTATTGTGGAAAATGTGGGTTGATCCTTTGTTGTTGTTCAGCAGTGGCTTTAGTCCTGGAACCCTCCCAAGGTTTTGCCCTTTTTGCCCAGTTGTTTCGTATTGTTGAATCGTGAACACTGCCCTTAAAGGGCACCTTGACTCATATTGAACCTGCTCCTTTTGGATCTGGTCTGAGTAGTACAGGTACTAAAAGCCATTAAAGGTTCCCTCTGACTTCTTTACATTAAAATAGCTCTACTTTTATCTCCAGATGGCATCACTTGGAGGAACCTTCAGTTTAAATTACGTCACCTAGTTGCTCACACTGTAGAGGTTGTAATCAGGGTCAACCTGCTTTTCCAGAGCTCCTCCAGATGACATCATCTGAACTCCTAATGATGAAAGACTCCTCTGGATGATGAGTTTTTCAGCTAGAAGCAGAGAAATGTTTTCATATAGGGTCTAAAAATCTAAAAGCATTAAATCTACATTTAAAACTAAAGTCATAGACATAGTGGTGAAATCTTGTGTCTTGGAGTAATTATGGCAGCCTGGACCCTCCTGGGAAGGTTCACCACTGTTCCAGGTTTTCTAGTTCTCACCATAGTTCTCTGACTCGCAAAGCCTAAGAAATGTCTGTGCAACATGTCAATTACTTTGTTTCTCATCCGTTCTTACATTGCTTTTAAACGCAGCTTGATGTGATGCTGGTTAGGATCTTTTTCACTTTCTCACACAGGGCCAGGCAGATTTGAAATCCTCATTTTATTTACTCTGAAAATATGCAAAACCAATAGGTTCAACTCCAGACATACTGGTATAAAAATAATGGCAGCGACAGTAATGAGCATATTGGCATAGGAAAGAAATTTTGCATAAATTATTGCTCGTTTGAACATTTGTGAGACTTTGATCAATTATTCCGACAGCAACCTTCTTTTAAGCTTTTTAACCACTTAGAGACGCAGGTGGAGCAGCTTCCTGCCCCGAGCTGCTCTCTGTGCGTTAGCAGGATGTTAGCAGCCTGCAGGTAGCGTGCAGCGTCGGCGCAGGAAACCCAACAGACGGGTGACGAGGCAGAAGCTGCTCAGATCACATCAACGTGCACCACACACACACAAGGAGAGAGAACATCATGAATTATGCCTGAGGCCCTGTGACCGACTCCCGGCTCGCTTTAGTTGCTTGTTACCACACACCAGCACAGAAACATGATGGTCTGATCCAAAATACAACAACTGTGTTATTACTTTAGAAATCTGCTTTCGGTTGGATCAGTTCAGAATCAGTGCACCGGTTTGCAAACATGGTTTATCTTCGCACTGGTTCAGCTTCCTTTCACAGATTGAAATATCCAAGTGAACCAAAACGCGGACGTGTGGACGATGTCTTTACGGTTGATGTGGAATTGTTTCGCATCCATTTGTTTTGTTTTCTTAACTCTGTTGTGTGGTTGTTTTGCATGTCACTGTGGTTGGAGTTGGTTCTTTGTGGCTCTAAATCTCTTTCTGGTGGTTTTGTGGTTGTTTTATATCAGTTTGTATTTTCATGCAACCATTAAAGATAGAAAATAATTAGGTAACGTATACAATGAAGTGAAACTGGTCATCAATTCAGCTTTTTAAAAACTAATAATAATGTCTTTTTTATAGCACAACTTCCGCGATGAGGCGGCGCAACTCTAGGCCCCTGACGTGTCCAGAAAAGATCCTGGCTGACCTTGTCCCACCACAGGTGGAAACTTGAAAAACACCCACTGATACAGACTCCTGTCACTCATCACGGACAAATTCCTGATGCATGATGTTATTACGCTATAACGATTCGACAATTATTCTCCTGTTGACTCCATTTGTGTTTTTTTATGGACCACCTGTCCTCTCATCCTGCAGCAGGACTCAAGCGGAAGCAGAAAACAAAATCTCCACTGTGTGAGGTCTGAACCAAGTTCAGCTGCGATGACGACACATCTGGACTCGGTCCAGCAAGCTGCTGTTTCTCTGAGGTGAGCAGAGAAACGCACTAAGCAAATGGAGCAAAGAGTGTGTGTTTAATACACACTGATCCCTGCTTTATAGCTAATCCTCCATTAACCAGGCTTAACCTCCACACACACACTCCTCTCACACTCCCCCCGACCAAACCCAAGCCAGATTTTAGTCCTTGTTCTGGTCATTAGGGTCAAAGGGGCCAAAAACTTCAGGCCCTGCTGTGAACTTTGATCCCCTGCATGAGCTGGAGCTGCCACACTCTGTAGTGTGAAAGGCCTCTTTTCAGACTGACAACAAAACTTTATGCCGAGCATTTCTAGTTTAAAACATGCCGAGTCCGTCTTCTCAGCCACGACCGCAGAGTTTCTCTCTCCTCTTTTGTTCCTCAGTGCAAAGCTTCAACATTCGATTTGTCACATTTGTCACATTTGATCACAAGAGTCTCTGTGAGGAATCGCCGCCAAGTATAAAAACCAAGTGAAGTGTGTGGTGCTTTTTTTATTTTTTATTAAAATACAAAGACAAAAATCTGCCAAATCTGTCTTTATGTCTATGGTTTCTCACGTTTTTAATACTGGCTGTGAAGGTCTTGCAGCGAGCACCAGGCTCTGCCGTCTGAGACAACGTGGTCAAAGATCCCAGCAACGGGGGATCACGAAAACCGAAGGCTGGTTCGCCTTGTTTTAACTGATTAGGAGGGTCCCACTTTTAGATTTTGTCCAATCATTTGACAGTGTAAGGAGACGGCAAAGGCCGAATTATACCTGTCTGCTGATACACGGAAATGCTGGAGCGGACCTACGCTCGCTCCACAAGAGAGCAGTACCACGTTTAACAACCCTCAATTCGCTGAAAATGAAGAAACAATCCAGAAAACAGAAATTAAGTTAAACTTAACGGGGATTTCAACCATAAAATGGACCTCATGAACGTTTTCCAGAGAATGGCAAGAATGGTTCTTTGACAGGATGCTCTGCTGAGGTGTGGTCTACTCAACTGACATTCACGGAAGTACAACGTTAGATTGGCTCCCGTGTTTTCTGCAGTCGTTGCTCAGATAAGGATGTGATGTGTTTGATAGACATGGAGAACTACAAAGGCCTGTCCTGTTATTAAATAAACCTATGAATAATTTGAGAGGTGTGGTCATTTCGAAGAAACGGTTTTCATTAACCCAATAGTTTGTGTCCCTTGTGGAACCCTGACCTTAAATTGTCATAGGTCGAAAACACACCTCAAAGCTCTGCGTAGGTGCGTGTCCACGTTTACGTCAGTCTACAAACAAGTGAGTACAAACCAGCCCCGACTGAGCTCAGAGGACAGGTGACATGCAAGAAAAGGTCCAGTGAAATCGACTGTAGGCTTTAAACTTCATTAATACACAAGGAAATGTATTATATGGTTTATCTTTTACGGCTCTATTTATTTATCAACCTTTATTAAAATGTTTTGCTGGTTTCTGGTTTTATGCATTTGCCTGTGTTTGCCCTGCTAATACAAGTGTGATGTAAGTATGTGAAGTGATTAGTGCAGCTTTAATCCATAATGACAATATAGGGTTTATAGCTCTAATTTAACAAAAGTACAAAAAACCCAAAAACCACCTCCGGTTTCAGATGTCACTTTTTTTTTTTTTTTTTTAATATCGACTGACAAACAGCAGCAGCATCTGACGTGAAAAGCACGAACAGATAAAACAGCCATTATCTTCCACCGCAGAACACAGGAGCCTCTCAGCTCCCATCGAACTCAACTCATCCGCCGCACACATGCATTTAGCCTGGAGAGACGGCGCTAAAATGGACTGATGGGAAATATCAAGGTAAACAGCAGCACATCTGCTCGCTCTGTCACCTCCATCAGAGAACAACAGGAAGCCGCACAGAGTGGGTCAAGGTTGACACGGAGTGCGTGGGAGGGTCATTCATGCACTTTTTAAAAAGCTGAAATCAGTGTCACACACACTGATCCTTAAACTGCTGGTTTATCTGCAGGTCTGTTTACAGCAGCAGGACTGAAAATGAACATCTCCACCACAAACCGTTTATCTGCTGATATCCACAGGACATGAGGCTGGACGTATGTGTTATGGAGTGTAGACGTGAGTACTAGCCTTAACTTTAAAGGTCCGACGCAGCTCAGGCACAAACTCACCTTCCTTTGTTACTTCCTGTACACAGACCCACTGAGCTGCGGCTTGGTTTGCTGTGGGCTAGTGTTTGTTAGCCCGTCAGCATGATACCTGCTGACTGCAGACCCGGGTTACTTCTCGTATCTGCTACTGTCTTTTTATTTATTTCTATTTTTTTTAAAACCGGTTGAAGACGATAAAGACACACGTTGTTTAATTTCCACGGGATGTGATTCAGGCTCATCGCACAAGAAAAAAAAAAAAAAAAAAAAAAACTCAAAAAAGATTGATTCATTTTCACGCAAAGAACCAAACTTCTACAAACGGAACGTCAGCCAATTTAGGCTTCACACGCTGCAGACGAACAAATTAAATGATGCAAAATGAAGACACGTAAAGAGACTCGGGAGCTGCAGTTCCCGTGGTTTTGAAGAATGAGGTCTGACTGAAGTGTTAGAGTAGGAAATGAAGACCTCGTACACTCACCGAGGCCTCTGACATCACATGGTCAACCACAGGAAGGCAGCCTGTAACCCACCATCCCTGACCGACCCACCCACACACACACACACACGCACACACACAGAGCGCAGCAGACAGACCTGGCAGCCTGTCTACATGATCTCACCCCACCGTACTGACAATCTGGATGCAAATCTTTGTCAGATATCCTGGTTAGATTCAGCTCGTTACAACATCAAACCCGAAGTGATTTCCTGTTTCTGATCAGATCAGTGAGATGGAAACTTCCTGGTGCTTATCAAAAACGACAGGTACAGTGGTTGTAGGTGATGGATGAGGAAGCTACAGGTCATTTAACGGCTGCAGTTCAAAGTGCAACTTTCATGCTGCTGCAAATCAGAAATGCAAAGACTGTTGCTCCCTGAACTGCAGGCAGAGAGTTTCCCTCCTTCACGTTTATAGGTGGTTTTCCTGCATTTGTTACATCAAAAGCTGCAAGCAGGAGCTTATCAGAGACAGATGAACAATCTGCCTTTCAGATTGTGTCAGAACATCTGATTCTGAGTTTCCACCTAGTCAGCAACGTGCTGCTGTATTTCTAATAGGTGAACAGCAGCTGCATGCGAGACCTGAGCTAACGGATTTAAATCTGAAATATGTCTTCTTCGTTTCACACGCTGGAACTATTGCATCTATAAATCCTCTAATTTGCGAATTATTCCGGATTATTTCAGCCTCCACTGCCCCTTTAAACGCACACCCAGAAACATGGTCTGCAGGTCTGTTTGGTGAAATACTTTCAAAAGTTTCGAGTTCACCAGCCCAGTTTACGGGTAACTGCCTCCAGTGGTCATTAGTGGAACTGCAGGTGGAGATATGTGAAAACTGGACATGTGCATTTACTCGTCCTTCCAAAATGTCCACGTTCCTGGTCTCATGGGACGATTAATTGAGCTGAGATTTTAAGAAGAGTCAGACAGATGCTGTTAATTTTTGTTCATTCAGCGAAAAAACTCAGCGCTGTTGGCACGTTTTACCAATATTTGTCTTTCTCTTTATCAAAATTTACTCATTGTCATTTATCCACTTTTCTGCTGACGGATTTTTACTTGCTGTTGCACAGATGTTGCTCTAATTTCATCTGAAACTACAGTGTGATCAATATGAGAAAATGAAGGGAAAAAAAGAGAATGTAGATGAAGAACTGAACTGAGCCTGAAACTTTAAAGCTGAATTTTAAAATGTTGATGCATTAGCGACTCAAACAGCAGAAACAGAGGATAAAAAGTGGAAACAGAAATGACCATTACAAACACTGACTTCTCTCTTCCTCACTTCTCTACCTGAAGCACCACCTGGCCTTGGTAACTGTGGAAACCAGCAGAGTGGAGGACAGAGTAGCTCGCATCGCCGTGGTGACAGAGTCAGATGCTGCTGTCATGATTTAACTACTGGTTTATGTTTGTAATCTGCTCTTTTTTTTTTTTTTTTTTTCTCTCCCAGTGTTTTACATTTTTCATCTTCCTGTTTTTCTACAACTGACTGAAAGCTCAAGTCGTTATTTATGCTTTGTTTTTTTTTACCTTGGTGTTCATTCATTTTGTTACATCGCATATGAAAACTATTTTCTTTTTCAGTTGTGTGATACTTTTGAAAAACAGCTGTAAACCATGATGGAATTTTATATAAGACGTGTTGTAAACACTACGTCGAGCATCAATATGCACAGTGGACAAATTGTTGAATCTCAGATTCCTCTGTCTTTTTGTTCAAAACAAAAACTTTAACAGCTTTTAGTGTTTTGGCTCCAAATCCTTGGGAGAGGAAGTGTGAATGTTTGTGAAAGAAAAGTTTTGGCTTTTGATCCTATTTTTGTAGTTTTAAGGTTTTATTCAGCATAGTCTTTAAATCTGTTTTATTTAATTTTTTAAATTGAATTTGTTTTATTGTGTTCTTTTCATTTTTCATGGATTATAATTTGAGTGATTTTATCTCGTGTACATTGGTCTCACTCATACTTTTGTGTCCTATTGCCCTCGTTCGTTGTGACTTTCGTTTTGTGAGCACTTCTAATCACTTTTTTGACTGTTTTTGTCCTTTATTGTCTTTATTTGTCACACATTCAATCATCTGTAAAGCTCTTTGAATTGCATTAATCTGGATGAAAGCGGCTATATACATAAAGGTTTGATTGATGTGTTTGATGATGTGAAATGAACTATTGATGATAGTTTGATGATGCAGCTGACGTGTTGTAACTTGAACATAAATGCTGAAAAACATTCACTTTATCGATCCGTTTAAATATGAAAATTTGATATGGGCGACTGTGGCTCTGGAAATAGAGCGGCCGTCGACCAACCTCAGGGTTGTTGGTTTGATCCCCGGATCCTCCGGTTACATGTCAAAGTGTCCTTGAGCAAGACACTGAACCCCAACTCGCGTGGAAGTTTTTGTGCCTTTCTATCATCGTGCTAAAACTAAAAAAATGGAAACTCTTCTATTCGGCCTGTTCTCCAGGACCATGATGCTTCAGGTAGTGAAATAAAACTGTTCTCTGCACAGTTTGCAATAAACAGCATGACCGTGTGGCATGTAGCGCATTAAATACATAAATGTTCTCAGACACTGCACAAGCTGTTGCTTTTAATGGCAAAAGACATGATGCCAAATAACAGATTCAAGACTCAAGATTTAGGGACAGACAATCTAAGTTACAATGTAAATTTGAAAAAAGTTATTTGTTAAAATTAGATTTTTTTAAAGAAACAAATCTATAATATTCATTATCTGCACATGGGAATAAAAGATAAATTGATAAAATATTTGGTCCTATCCTGTTCTAACGCTCAAATCTATAAGACTGAGAAAAGAGTTTCATTACACAATCCTGGTGTGTGAACACAGGGGGGTGGTCAGCGTAGAGACGAGAAGAGGAGGGGGACTTCCACATTTCTCTGACACACACAAACACACAGAACAGTGAAAAGAACATAACAACCGTGTCTGAGACCTGAAGCTTCATCCACCCACCGCTTGCAGCTCCACAACGTGGACACAAAAGGAGGAAAAAGAAAATTCCAGTAATGACGTCATTCTCGTCCGGGCTCGTCCAGGGACCTGCTTCCACCGCCTCCAGGGGATTTATGGCATTTTTACTTTTAACAATTAAAAAAATGATCAAACTACACTTCCACAATCAGCAGCCCTGTTCTCAGGTCAGTTTAAAGCTTTAGGAGGAGACTGGAACACTTTATCCCTTCAGTTTGGTAAATTTGGAGCTTTTCAAATGTTCGCAAAGATGTGTGTTGTCACGTTCTAACGTGCATCCAGCTTGTCAAAAGACCAACATTCATCTTATACACTGCTTAATTGTTGTAATTATTATTTTCTCATCGACAGCACGACGCGTTGTGGCCGAGGCCTTTTTCAGTGCATTCAGCAGGACAACAGTAAATGGTAAATGTTCTGCACTTATATGGTGCTTTTCTACCTATTGGCACTGAAAACACTTTACACTGCTTCTTATTCACATTCACACACCAGTGGGGACAACAACACTCAGCAGGAGCAACTAAGTTTGGGTTTCAGTGTCTTGCTCATGGACACTTTGACATGTGACTGGAGGAGCCGGGGATTGAACCAACACCTGTGAGATTGGTGGACAACCGCTCTACCTTCCTGCACCACAGTCGCCCACAAGACAAAAGACAAAGGATGCAGGACCTCAACATGTTTGTGTTTTGAATTTTCTTTGAGTTACATTTCCATCAGCAGAAAGAACTAAAGGAAGTTCCAGGAACCTGAGGCGTCTGGGAGTCAAGTGGTTAAGACACATACACATAACTGCTTTGCTGCAGGTCACGTCCCCTCTCTGCTTTCTGGCCTGGTTTTTGTGCAATTCAGTATCAATTAAAGGAAGAAAAGAAAAGCCGCTCCACACCCAAAAGAAGTTCCAGGAACTTGCACGGGTGGGGGGTGAGTCACTTTTGACTGGTCAGAGGTGGAAGAGCTCTCACGACTCAAGAATTAGCAAAAGCAAGTTGTGAAAACACACACACACACACACACAGGTTTTTTTGACCGCAGTAATTTCACTGAACCACAACGTGGGCTCTGGTGTGCGCTTTCCCTTCTTTGTGTCGCTTGCCGTTTACACCCGTGTTCGCATTAGCATTTTTCACACCGTGCTTGTGCTCTTTAGACAACGGCAGCTTCGCGAGCATCATCGTTCACATGCTTCCCTGTGTAGTTTGTGTAGGTCTGGAGGATTTCAAGGGTGACAGACTCGGTCTAATCCTCCCTGTCGACAACGGTGCTTCTTCCTCACGAACTTGTGTTTGCCACAACACTAACAACAGAAATGTCAGATGTGTAGATGCTTGGAGCTGGGAGTGAACCGCAGAACTTTCCCCTATGACGGTTGTGATTTGAACCTGGTGACAGGACTGTTTGATACCGTCCCACCACCAATACCATTTCGTAGCCTTAATTTCTGACGACGTGCACAAGCTATGCTCTGAATCTGAATCAAGCTACGTTAGGGCGCCTGCTTGCGAAGGCGTACACGTCGTTAACAGTACGTTTACCTCAACCCCAACCAGTCACAGCCCCTCTGCAAAATCCTGGAACTGCATTTAGCACTACCCAGAACCTGAACCAAGGGGGCGAAGCTCCTGCAGTGGAAAAGCCACACAAGGTCAGGTTATGGGCTGCTTAGGTGATGAACCCAACATGTGCTGCCCTGGATGCTCTGAATGGCCTTAAATTAAAGGGTGAGGTGCATGGGTGCAGACGAACAAGCTCATCCCGGCTGCAGACTGACAGATGCTTAGGTGGGTCAGGTGGGATTCCTTCCGGGTGGGTTTTAGCGTTCAAAATACGATGAATTCAGTAAAGGACATTTCCTACAATAACGGCTTTAGAAATCTTTGTTTTCCCAGCGTTCGGCTCTGATTTCCCCCCTCGTTCCGTTGTCCACAGTGAGAACGAGCAGCAGCGCTGGGAAACAAACGGACCACCCTGCCGCTCCTCTGAAACACAGCTGTGAAACAGGAAGTGAAGCTCGCTGACACAGCAGCAGCGACCGGGCAGTGATATTCCCCGTGAAAAGACTTTTCCTCTGCTCGACACAAGCGGTGACAAGTGAAAGTCTGTGACGGAGATCGTGACGCGTCACCTTCAGTTTTTTCCAGTGATTCGAAAAGTTCTGCAGCGAACAGTTATTTGTTACTTAATAAAATGCTATAAAAATATAATAGTTATAATAAGATTTTTCCATAATAAAAGCTGTGATCACCTCAAAATCAGAGGCAATTAGGAATTTAAAGAACAGTTTGAGTAAACTGCAACTCACTTGACACAACACAGAGAAAACGTTCATGACATGTACGTCCTCCATCACTGGACCTGCTGCCTTCAACAATAAATAATGTGCAGTGTTACTGGATAAACATGAAACAGGTTACCCCAGTCTTCCTACAGCACACTCCGGTTTTACTGCTTGTTAGCCAAGTTACGGGCGACAAACTGGACACAACTTTCGTCTCCATTTCTTCCACTTTTACGGATGACTCGCGATTTTCTTCTGTTCACCACAAGTCGCCAAATCTAACATTTGGTCGAATGTTTCTCCTCAGTTCTAACTGACGAAGCCTTTTAGACGAGGAATCGACAACAACTTCAAGCAAGACTTCCACATTCTGGAAACACCTGTACAGCTGCAGAAGTACTTTTCCAATTCCCAGCGATCAGTCCAGCACATCTTTCATCTGTTTCTGCAGCTGGTACGATGCCTACACTCAAATCGGGGGGAGGGAGTTGATCTGCTGCATGAGCATGAGAAAACTGAACAGCCACAAGACGACAACATTACACTGTTCATCAACACTGGAAACTAAGCACGAGCATTTTATAATTCGTCCAGTTCCCACAGACCATCAGGGAACCTGTGTAAGTCCAGGTACTATGAAAAATCCTGTACATTTTCTGACAGTGACAATGAACAACCTCAGCTCCTACTGTCACATAATTTGTTTTTAATCTCCGACTAGTGGAAACTGATCATTTGTCTGGTCGAGAACAAAACATCTAAAAACAGCCACTGATCAATTTCTCAGTTAACAGGTAAACTGGTTCTGGTCTGCTTCAAAGACTGTGTGAATTTCTGCGAGCGCAACATGCATTTCTGTGGTTGTTTCAGTTCTGTAGAGTCGGCGTTAGAGACACTTTCCTGGTCCTCAGAACTTCAGAAAGGGCTGTTTGAGGGTTACAGCATGTGGTTTTAGGTTTCAGGTTGGACTTTATGGGAATGCATTATGTCAGGAAGTGTCCTCAGGTCTTTTACAGTAAGAGAACTGTGTTGATGGAGGAGGGGGTGGGGGGATGCATTCAGTCCTGCAAATGCAGGTGGCGGGTTCAGGCGGGCGGAAAAACCAGTAGATGTGAGAGATAAAGCTGAGCTGAGCTGAGAGCAGAGGCCTCAGCTGCACGAGGAGTTTCAAAACCAGCTCAAACATGAAGGAAAACTTTCTCCAGTTCTCTCAAAACCACGTCCAACACTAAATCAGTTGGACTGGAGAGACTGATCGGAAAGAATCAAACACTCAAATCGGACAATTCGAGCTTTGAGCTCGTCATTCTGCTTATTGTACGTTTATCTGCTATTCAATGTTAAATTTCAAGGTTCTAAAATGTAGAACAGAACTACAAACCATTATATAAAATCTTTGGCTTGCCACACGCTGGCCAATCAGATCTCAGGAGGACTCAGGGTGTTTGGGGGGCAGGTCTTAAAGAGGCAGGAGGTGCTGCGAAAAGGCCATTTACAAGAAAAATAAGCAGCTTTCAGGGACTGTAAATCAAACAGCCCCCGGATAAAAATACAAACCAGAAATTATTCAAAACGTGACCACTTTAAAAAAAACTGTCCACACTATCTCTTGGTGGGTTTAAACCAGCATTTTGACAATTTCACTATCAGGATTCCAGGAGAAACTTCCCCAATCAAATATGAGTAGATTTATCAAAATAAGCCCTTGATGTGATTGAAAACTTTTGAAACCCCCAAATGTCCAGAAAACATCCTACAACCACGAAAATGCACAGTGCAGACGCCCCTACGAGATCAGACACTGTTGGCTAATCAGCTCTTATCGTTTCCGGTAAAAGTACAATGTTGCTGAGAAACCAGGGATTTAAGAAAACCAGGAAGTACAGTGTGCAGCCCACCAAGGGGGACGCAAAATGATGCAGGAGGATGAGCGAGTTTTCTTTGTACTGGAAGTCACTTCACCTGGATATGCTGCCACAGTGATATCGTTTAAAACCTTTTGAAAATTGACAAAACCCCCCTTTAATGGATGAGGTCGCACCGTTTACATGAACTGGATTCAAAGTCCAGGGTGATGACACCATGGAGCTCGAAGTGTGTTTTGGTTTGTGCCAAAATGAAGCCTGAAACTTTTACCTTCTGATCCACGATGGAGCAGACGAGCTCCCGGACAGCAGACAGCGAGTGGTCTCCAGGGTCCAGGGTGACCGTCTCCCTGGTGAGTCCGATCTGGAGCAGGAAGGAGACTCCATGGATGGATCCACGCGAGTTGGTGGGGCTGGGGGCCGTCTGACTGCCGTCGGACAGTCGGCCGCAGATGGTGGCGGGCGGGCTGGGAGATGGCGAGGGCGTGGGCGGGATGACGTGCTGGGGGAGGACGGGGAAAGACCGAAGGGGAGGCGGGCTGTTTTCGGCAGACATTGGCTGCTATCTGAGATGTCGTCCAGGCAGGAGAAATAACATCCAAACACCGATTCTGAGATAGTTCGTTAGCCGAGTGTCTTCTGTCCCCTCGTCTGTCTGGGTTTCCTGTTACTAAAATCCTCAGTCAGTTTCCTGTCACTGCCGGGCATCTCTGAGGTGACAATAACTCAAGAAAACCCTCAGTTAAATCCTGCTCTTGTGGCGGGAAACTGTTAAAAAATGCTGCAGATGTGTAGGTTCTTCCTGCTGCTTTAATCTGTTGAGGATTAAAAAAAAAAAAAACAAAGCCGGTTAGAAGTTGAAGGAAACTACAATAACCAGAATATTCTGAAGCACAAATGCTTCAGAATCAATGCTGGTTCTGCCTTTGCCTGGAGATCAAATCCCCGCCTGTTCCAGGTGCCAACAAACATGGCCGCCACACGCAAAGGTTCAAGGAAGGTAAACCTCGAATATCTTTCCGGAAAGTTTAATTCAAAAGTGAACTTGTCCACAATCCCAGCAGAGATGCTAAAACGGACAGTGGCCTGGGTTAGCTCGTACGTCTGGGCCGTTGTTGCGTTCTTAATAGTTTTCAAGCAGCACACAGACACGAATATTGACATGAATATAGTCCAAACTGATGGAAATCGCAGGGACAATGTTGATTTTAGTGTCTTTGTGGCGACTGTGGACAACTTTAAAACGTGTCTTCCTCTACATCCTTCAGACAAATGCAGTTACTCACTACTTTCCAGTTTATAGTTTCTCATACGCTTTCTGCTGCCAACTGTATATGAAGTATTTAAAATGGGTAAAACGCAAAATAATCACACTAGTTACATATCTCCACTATTAATGACTCTTAAAGTGACACAACGATAAAAGTAAAACACACCATTTTTCTACACAATGAGTAATTTGCTACTTTATGTTTATCACGTTCTTCACCACTGGTTTCTCTTCTTTGCCTTTTTTTGTTAAGAATAGATGAATTTATTCTTTTAGTCAATGGAACAATAAGCATAATAATGACATCATCCACAACAATAACAACAACACTACTGTAATGATATAATAATAATAATAATAATAATAATAATAATAGTTTTTTCACGAGTCGCTGATCTCTGGGCACATCCGGTTTAACTAACAGCGTCTTCCAGAGGAGCCGTCATCACATCCACACAGATGTGAGGAAAAGTTTAAGTCGGTCTTACCGCGGACACTGGGCCGTTTTTCCGCTTCCATCGGGGCAGAAACGGACCAACGAAACGCGCCTGAAGTCCCGTCCGGCGGCGGCGGCGGCTGGTCGCAGCTCGGTCTCCGGGGGCCGGAAGTGAAGACTGAAACTAACAGGACGATCCGGGAGACTTGTTCAGTTCTGTTCGTGACGCCGAACTTCAGCCTGTGCAGCTGCAGCTTAGTGCGGGTCTGCTTCTCACGGCGACACACACTCAGACACACACTCAGAGCAGAGACAGTGAGCCGCGGCAGGAGGTCTCACTCTGACGGAATTTCCAGGGACAGGAAACGGTGCGTTGTGTTAATATAAATGCACCGCACCGACATGTCCTGTCACCTACACATTTGAAGAAATAAATATACTTATATTCTATATTTTTAAATACATTTATAACAACATTTATTTTTTTACACGGATGTGACAATAACGACTGGCCTGATGTATTCACCGTAATCTGCCACAAAATGGAGTATTTTTGCGGCGCTTACAGATTATATTCATGTGTTGTTTTTGTGGTGGTATATTAGATTTTTAGAGGAGCAGATCACAGGATGCCACTGTGTTTACTTTGCTACACCTGGTGGCAGTTGGAGAAGTTTAAAAAAAAAAAAATAAATAATAATGAAATAAAACAATAAAGCCAGACGTGAAAAGTTTGTTTCCTGCGGACGATAGTTTTACCTAATTAAAGATGTTCTTTGTGTGTGTGTGTGTGTCCCTGATGTCCTCTTGTCCTGCAAATTCAACTAATTATTTCTGGGCCACACAACCTCGAAGCGGACTATTTCCACTCCCATCCTAAATAAATGCGATAAGAAAAGTTGCCTTTACTGACCAATAAGATGCACAAACACAAACAAGAGTTTAATGTTGTTTTTGAAAGGTACATACCTTTATAAAAGGCTCCTTTTAGTGACATGTTGCTACTGAGGTTGTTTTGCTTTAATTAAAAAGATAGAAATATATAAACTACCAAAGTTCTTCTTCTCTTTAACAACCGTAGACTGATTCGTCTTTCACACAGGAGACGATCTTTTCCTAGTCCACGCTTCAACTCCTTCCATTGAAGTTCATCAGAAGCTGTGGCGCCTCCTCCTGGTGGAAACTGCTCCATGAGCCACAGTGAAGATTCCACTCATTTCAATTATTCATGCCCTGCGTTACCTCGCTGCGTTATCCTGGTAACGAGGCCAAACAACTAACCACGAGGCCAGAAAAGACTTCACACCGCTAACGTGGGTTTTTCCACATTGTTTTTTTTTTACGTCCAAAATGTCAAGAATACCAGTTTTTGCCAGTTCAACATGTAGCTACAAAAATGTGGTCCAAAAGCCTGAGACAAACCTTTTTATCAGGTTTGTTTAGGATTTAGAAACAAGACATTCTGGCATAAAAAAGAAGAAAACTTACAGTCGTCATACACCAAGTGCTGCTGGAGGTTTGACCCCTGTAGAGATTTTCCATGCAGTAGAAAAATCCTTCCTAAACCTCAAGAAACTGAACCTTGGATCAGTCTGTCCATTGGTTAGTGAATGTAGTAACAGCTCAGAAAGACAAAGACACATTTTCAGGTGTTGGTCATGAGAGGCATTTTATTTTACTGATCCTCTGGTTCTCAGAGAAAGCACAAGAAATAAATATTGATCCCATGAACAAGAAGTAATATAACACCACAGGAAACGCACGTCCTGACACGGACTGAGGTTTATACATTGTAAAGCGAGTGGCCAATTGTTAAAGACGTAATCAGCTGAAGCAGTGGATTTATTAATGTTTCTTCTGAGGGAACGATGCCTTCACCAGTTCATACACAACATATCCAGCTCCTGGAAGGGAAAACAGTCTGGTTAGCAGGATCTGATTTGAACAGCAGTTTTCTATGATGAACTTTATAACCAGTTGTTTGTTTACAGATTATTTAGCACCCAAAAATCACATTTTTTATTATTCATTAAAAACGGTATTTTCTCCATCAACTAATCAATGTTACTTCATTATCAAACAACTATTTATTTGGCATAGGTTTTATTTACCCAGGACGGTGAGGGCCATTGTTGTTCTATACAGCAGAGCGTCAGCGCTGCCTCCTTTTAAATGAACTGGCATCCCATTATCCTCCTGCGTGCGAGAAACATGGTGACAAGGTTGAACTGGAACCATATTGTTCGTTGTGCTCCTCAACATCACATCCACCATTGGATGTCATTAATCACATCTAACTGTGATTAAGGACATCAATTAGGAGCTGCTTTTGGTTTTGGCCAGCCTATTTATAATGAGTTAGGGGCCCAAGAACAATTTCTTACATTAAGGCCCTTTAGTACAGCACCACCCACCGTGACCTCAATAATAGAAAGGTGATCATTCTTCTGTTTGACCTGTTAGAGGTGGAATTCATGGCAGAGCAGCTGTTTTGGACTGCATTAGATGTACGAGTGTCCCTAATGAAGTGGCCAGTACCATATAACTACAGTTGGGCTGAATGCCTAAAAAGTTTGTGCCTCCTTGAAACTTTGATAAAATGAGTTTACATATGGGAAATTTCAGAGGGTTATAGGACATGAACATAAGGAAGGTTGATACTTTTCACTATTTTCAGCAGTATCCACAACATGAAAATCGTGTAATAAATACAAAAACTTTAATGTCCTCATCTACAAACAGTACAGTGTTAATTATACAAACAGGTTTTAACGGCCTTTGTTGTTCGTCTCATAAAAACGTAAAGCTGCCAAGGTTTAGGAGAAAAGTTGATTTGACACGGTTCAAATGTCTCATGTTTAAGAAGGATTATCAGGCAAAGTGCTACCACTGTTCTACATATGGGCTCCAGGTTTTTCAGAGGTGGGAGAAGCAAACAAGCTCCTCTGGTCATTTGACAGACAGTTTTCCCTTGTGCCCTTTGAGTGACTAATCCATTAGGTGATGCCATTTTATACAAAGCAACATTAAAATATCACCCTGTCTCAACGGAGCAAAAACTCCAGAGAAATGCGAGCAGCAGAATCTGTACTCGTGGATGGATACTGAACGGGCACATCAGGCACTGGCCCACTGTAGAAAGCAAATGTTTTTTTATTGATGGAAGAGTTCGAGAACTCAAGAACCGTACAAAATTGTATGCAAAATGTTGCATAAGGTAAAGAAACTCTGAACAAATACAGGACCAAATTACCTAAAGAGAGACAAAATGACACAAAGCATCTCATATTCTGGTCGGTTTTGGTGGTAATTATGGGGTTGGGGGCTTTTTTTCCATGTGTGCACCCACCTGGAGCTTATTCTCTCAAAATACATGTCTTCAACGACAGCAAGCTTCTGTTCCCCAATATCTTTTTAACAGCAGTAGGTACTTTCAGAGCATGTACGTTACTTCAACTCGAGCAAAGATTTCGAAGTAATACTTGGTTGCAGAGCAGCTACTGTTTTTTCGGGATACTTTCACTTTTACTTCAGTATTGAGCTGGTGTACGTCGACAACTGTGCTACGCGGAAAACAACACCCTAAAGTGTAGCTGGAGTGTGGAAATGTACATGTAATCGGCGATGCTTTTACCTGAAACAGCTTCTGCTTCTCGGGGACTTTATTTTGCATCTGCCGACGTGCAGAGCTGGAGATGGTCCGCCGCGCCACCTGCTGGAGCGCCTGGAATCAACCCACATACACAGTTACAACTCACGGGAGGACACGGAGAGCAAGGTTACTCCGCTACAAGTGAAACTAGAGAAATTCTGTCTGTAAAAAGAACGAGAATAAGCGTCTAAAGGCGAGAACACATCTATAAGACAAGCGCGGAGGCTAACGGCTAAGCTAATGCGGTCTCTTCCACCAGGCTTTGACCCCTAGCTAACAGTTGATAATACACGTCGCTGGGATTTTTATTTCCGTCTCTTTTTTACAAACACAGACAGGTGACTCATAACTTAAGTACAAATTCTACCACTAACGATCAAAATAACAGTAGAAAATACACTCACAAATATATGTCTGTACATTTTCTTAGTCCGTCTGCTGTCACTTCACTCACACACAAGGACACCGGAAAACTGCACTTCCGTTTCCAGCGTCTTCTTCGTCACAAAAAATAACGGCAGGTTGTATTAATGCAACGGGGATCTGCTGCCCCCTTCAGAGGTAAACCCGAACTCACCTCCCAGTGAGGCGCTTCTTTAAGGAGTTTGACCAAGAATACAATTATCTGAAGACTAATATCAAACAAAAACAGGGGGAAAAAAAAGGGGGATCCCTTTTGCATAATTTAAGCAATGAAACATATTGCTATCTTAAGATCTAATGTCAAGCAGTTTAATGCAAAATATTTACTATGCCACGTGAACAATTCCAATATTTTTAACAACTGATGCTGAGATTAATAATTGTAAAAGTAATGAAAAGTGACCGCGAGAGAAATCAATAATGTATGGTGTGAATTAGAGTGCAGTGTTACAGCTACTGTTTTTGCATTTTTAAGTATATGTAAACAATTATTTCAACAATATTGTAGCTAAATAGGCCTTGGGATACTGGTGACCCTTGTAAAATGACAATTTGCTATAAAGTAAACCACATTTAAAAACTGACTGATTCATCATTTTACTTTATATAGGAAATACTCCATTACAGGTAAAAGTCCTGCATTTAAATTATACTCAAGTAAATGTGCAGAGGTTGTAAGAACATCTAGCAAAAGTAAGACTACTTGGACTCTGGATGGTTTACTTCTAGCTACTGAATTTGAGTATGAAGGACGTAAACCGCTTAAGTCATCTGAATATGGCTTATACTAGGGAGAAGAGTCTTAAATACATATCAAACATGGTATTCACATTAATTTTAAAGACACATTTATTCTTTCAAAGCAATACAACACAGATGAAGTATCAAAAAAAATGTCACCCCAAAAGGTGCAGTTAACAAGTCAGCTTGATGAAACTTATAATTAAAAAATAAAAACTATTTCACTCAGCACAATTTCTCATGCAGCATCTACAATGTTTGGCAAACTCAGTGCAGAAACTAGGCCTATAATCAGCTGAGAAAGGCAGACAGTGGCTGTAGAACTATGCATGTACACGTGATTTAGTCTAACATGGAATCACATGCAGGGAATCATACTGTGTTACTATCATGCTGGATTTATAATTTAGGCTTTACGCATATAAATATAAAATGAATGAAGCCACAACAGTGTGTCAGTATGTATTCTGCAACTTCTCCTCAAACCAAGACAGTAACTATTAAACTCACATTAGACCCAAACCCCTGAAGTGTGCAAATACAGGCTTTAAAATGCAAACATCTGTTAAAACTAAAATAGATACAGTGAAAGAACATATTTGTACAGCTCCCGACTTCTGAACATTGTGTTCCCTCAGCACCACTTTAAAAAGTGCCAAGACTCAGTAAGTCTTGATTTTTAGTTTAAAAGCAAGATGATGTCACAGAGGAAACGAGGCACAAAGACGAGCTGTTACCCAGCATGCAACCCAGGACATGTAGTAACAACATCCCAGCTCAGCTTAACCGACCCATCAGCACCTACACCAGCCTGGAACGCTACCCAAGATTTCTGCTGTGGGTTTTTAATTCATTTAGCTGCTAACGTTGATGTAGTTGCACCAGCGCTATTTTCTGATGGCTAATTGCTACTTTGACACTTTCTCTTTAATGCAGCATAAAAGTGTGTAACACAAACTAAATGTTTTTACACAAAATCAGCTTCTTCAAATCTAAGTTATATTTTTTTTTTCATTCCCAACTAAGAGGTTACTAATGTTACCAGCGTGAAATGTCTGTCAAACACGATTAAACACTGGTTATGGCATCTGCTTTTTTTTCCACTATCTGGCAAATTACCAGCCATAGTCGTGAGATTTTAAAACCCACACCGTGACTGTTTAATACATTAATGAGGAGGTTACTTTTTTGAAGGTGCCAACCACTCTGACCGCTGGATGAACCTTTACCGGGACACTCTATGGTTTACTGAAGCAGTGGTAAGCTGGAATGTGGAGCCGGTGTCTCAGTTGGAGATGTCAGCGCTGTTGTTGCGGTTGCCATATTTGTGGTGTATAATCAAAAGGACGACGCCCAGGAAGAAGCAGACGGAGCCCACAGTGATGTACGCGATACCCAGGAAGGGGTTCTTGCCTCCCATCCAGGAAATGGTGCTGAGGATCATTCGCTTCTGGCCCTCGAAGCTGCGAACGGGATAATCTGGGTTTAATGAGTTAAAGAGGTAAACTGTGTTTACAGATCGAACTGACCTCAGGGCACCGCACACATGTGCCACTCTGAACCGGAGCCACCGTGTCAACACTACACAACTGTCAAACTTACTACAATACTTCTTTTATATTCCTAACATTCTCCAGACTTGGAATTTGCTTTAGCAAAAACAGTCAATCTTATTCATTTCATTTATTTATGAATTACTTTACGGAACCAAATCAACGTGTGGAGCATGTTCTGCTGTGGCCACCACTGAAGGGACAAGCCCAAAGCTGTTGATCTCAGCATTTCTTTGTTTGCTGTGTCTAAAAAACAAGCATCTGCTTCCGGAGTGGATACAAACGCTTAGCTTTTTGTTTCCCGTCTTCCTTTTAAACATGATGCAGAATCCCACTGTGACTGCACATTGAAGGATACTGTAGACAACCTCCAGAGTGTAGTTTCCTCGGGGCAGAGTTGGAACCATGTTGTTCTTCTTCTGAATGATGCGGTAGAGTTTGCGGAAGGTGGGCAGGGCGGCAGTTCTCATCCACACGATGAAGTCCTCATTGATGAAGCCGTTGTTCTCTGGGTCCGAGTCCAGCTCGTAGACTGGCCTGCGCCAATTCACCGGCTTCGTTGTCCCTGGGTACGAGGAAAATCAAACAGTCTTCACACCAGATGAATGATTACTGATTTGTAACTGGAAGCTGAAAATGTATTTGTATACGGGAATATTTCCACCTTAGTTATATTAGCTGAGATTTTCGAAATGTTACAAAAACACAGTTACAACAAGCTGCTGATGAAACCTTGAAAAACTGCTGTAAGGTTTGGGTTGTTGCCTCCCGGGTTCCTGAACTTCACATGTTTGTCAGTCCACCAGGCGATTCCTGTACTCGTGAGTGGAATCTGAACCTTTGTGCCATTGGGGTCATTGTAAAACAGCTCCAACGTGTCTGCAAGAAGAGACACATATGGTGGCTTAGAAATCATTTTTTATTAAAAAAAAAAAAAACAAGAGTCTGACGAACAGAAAACTTCTCACCATTGAACATGCTGTTGGCGATGGCCCCGCACGGAGCGATCGCCTTGTTTTCATGAAAAGCATATGGCTCACACTCCTTGCTGGGTTTCTGCAAAGGAGGAGGTTGAGAGAAGGAGACTAAAGATGCTGGCTGCACTTAAAGCTAAAGAATGAAGAGTATTAAACTTCATTTATATAACGCCGTATAAGACCGGGGTTGGTGTGCAGTGTCGCTGATGCACCCTATCACAATTGATGGCTTCTAAGGTGAAAATCTCATCTCCTCGAGCAGCTTTAGCAGAGTGACAACGCATTCTAACTGGTACTCTGTGCCCACAGTCACACGTTACATTGTACTGATATAACTCCTACCTTAAGAGACTCGATGTCGCCATTCAGCTGGTTGTCATCCCTCGACTTAACGTAGCGACGGTGATTTTGATAGAAGTTAGAAAGACCGTAATACATGAAGACATTACTCTGTTGAAGAAGACATTTAAAGACAGAACCAATGAGACGGGCTGTGCAGATATGTATAGAAAGTCCTCGGAATTTCTGCATGTGTAAAACTATATTCCTTACTTCATAGGGCTGGTCCAGGTAGAAGGGGATTGTGCAGGTACAAGGCCTGGTGCTGTTCCAGCTGAAGTGCTGGGAGCAGTTGAAGCAGGGACTAGACATGTCAACTCCGGTATAATCAATCTGTAACCAAGCAAGTAATCACTCATTTATTATAAGAAGATAATGTTTAAACATCAGAACCACCTCTTCCTATGAGACACACAGTGTAGGTAGCAGCAGTATAGCACATTTTATAAGGTAACAAATATGGGGAATAATTTGGTGAGAGTATAATGTGCAGTACTGCCAGCAAGTAATCAGGATTCCGTTTTGCTGACATGCATGACTAGGAATTGCATTCAATTTTCACATATTCTTGGCATATTACTTTTGATCGACTAAGTGCCGATCATGCCGAACTTCACCCGAATATCTGCAATTTTAGACCATGGGGATGTTTGGATGTTGATTAAATTGTTGACATTTGGTCTGAACTTCAGTCATATTTGACATGAAGGCTCTGGACAAACACTGAACTAGTTTGATTTTAGCTTGCGTCACTGGGGAGAACAGCAGCTTTTTTAAAGCCATGGTTCACTAGGGTCGTGTCCCTGCCTGTCATGTAAGGTTACCTCGAACTCCTTGATGTTGTTGGACGTCACGTACAGGCCGATGCCGATGGGGATGAAGATGAGTCCGATGATGAAGAAAGCAGGGAGGACGGTGCCCGCGGTGAGGATGGGCTGCCATGCGGGCAGTCTCTGCTGTTTAAATGCGGTGTTTTCGGGCTTCTTGCTCCGCAGTGTGTCGCCACCGGGTCCTGACACGGTAATGTGTCCGTCTTCGTCTTTGGCGTTGTAGCTAGACGCCATCATGATTGTTGGTCGTTCTCGCTGTTTGGCTAGCTGTTAGCCGCTAGCTGTTAGCCCTTAGCTGTCACAGGGTAAACCCACCTGATTAAACACCCCACAGCCGCGCTGACATGTGACAACTAGTGCCTTAAATAAGCGAATTACGCTGACAACGTAACGTCATTTGTGTTTTTAGATAACGTTACTGTTTCATTTATTCCATTAGTTAAATAAAAAACCTGGTAGCGGCTGCGGGCTTCTTCGGGGAAGTTATAAACAAGGGAACGCAAAAGCGTGATGACGTCACTTATTTATTACCGAGGGCGGCCTTCAGGAGCTGAGAAGAACATCGGAAATTATTTAATCGATCAGTGAACAAATATGCAGTCAGGGATATTTAGAGGTACCTTAATAGTGTAACCAACACCACCCCCAAGCACACAAAACACAGATATTATAATAAATAGGCCCAAAATGACAAGAGAGAGTTCAAACAATCACAAATGGACGCACAAAGATAAAAATCATTAAAATGAACAGACACAAAAAGGCCACAAAAAGACCAAAAAACATCCCAATGAGACACGAGGATGCAGAAAATGCACACATGCACAAAGTGACCCACAGAAACTCAAATAATCAAAGACACAAAGAGGGAGAAAATTACACAAGCTGACAAAAAAGATCCAGAAAATACCCATAATTTTATTTCATCTACCAGCAGTTGCAGCCCTAGTTTGTTTTTTGAATTGATATACTGGGAACCAGATAGCAACCGGTCCTGCTAAAACCTGGCTGATTTTAACCAATACATTTTATAGATTTCTAACTCCGGCAACAAAGTGAAAATTGTGGAGAGGTGCAGCTGTACTGCAGCAGAAATGTCTTACACGTAGTGTTAAACAGTTTTCTCAGAGGAAGACGAAAGGGTGTGACCAGGCTCAGAGGTGATTTGAAAAATCCTTTTCAAGCCTCTGATGCTGTTGGTAGCAGGAGCAGTTGATCCACCTAAAGCTCTGCAGCAGCCTCAGGGGAAGCCATGCCAACATGCTGCAGCTGCAACAAAAACACTCAGCCTGTTAGGGACCAATTGTCCTCTGGCTTCACGTGCTTCTGCCAGACTCTGTTTAGCCCACTGCATCATTAAATATCCTCTTTCCTTATATCAGCAGCTTTTCCCACTCCCTCATGCCCCTGACTGTTTGGATATTGGATGCTAATTAAGGCCGCAGTTTGTTTTGGTCCCTGCTCTCCTTTTAGCCTGCAGATAATTGTGGTTTATTGATTTGAGTTTAATCACGCTTGGCAGTCTGTTGCAGTGTTATGCTTTATAAGCTCGGAGATGTTTCTAACGACTGTCTTCCTGAAACGAAGACAATCTTTAGTCTTTGTATTTTTATTCTTGACCATGAGAGGGAGCTTGATGTTTACTGTGTCTCCCTGTGTCCTTTCAGACACAGTTCTTTGCGCCATGGACAGATTTTGAGAAATGGGCCCCGTCAACGTTCCGAAATAAAGGACCTCAGAAAAGAAAACTACAAAAATGAGGCTGGCGCCATCTGCAGACACATTGTGTTTATTTCTGGTCACTATTTGTCAGTTTGGGTCCATTTTGTGTCTTTTTGGTTGTTTCCGTTTTGCATTTGTTTTATTTTCTTGTCTATTGGTGGTTATTTTTTCTGTCTTGGTCATTTTCATTGTCTCTCTTACATCATCATTTGACCCATATCAGGTCATTCTTCAAATGTTTGTTGTCGGTTTGTGTCTGGTAGTTGTCATTATGGATTTTCTGTGCTCACTTTGCATCTTTTAACACAGTTCTATCATAAAAGAGCAACCTTCATAATATGCATAAGTGTCTATAATAACTTTAGTCTTGGCAGGAACCCACTCATTTCTAAATGTAAAATATTGTTGGCACCCTTAATAATGTTAACCCTTATGTGTCATGGCCTAATATTTACTCATTAAATTCTAATATTTTGTTCAGCTGTGTTTCAACGAGCAGCATTGGTAATAGAGGAGGTTTCCTGGTGGATTGTTCATAGCTCGCTCTCTCTCTCTCTCTCTCACACACACACACACACAAAAACTACAAAGCAGTACCATACATGGTTCAGAGTTTTTAATTTTTTTTAATAACAGTGCTCTGATTTGTGGAAACCTCCGTAAGCTGTGGGGAAATAAACACGTACTAAGAAACCTTTGAATGATTAATTTTAGAGCCACTGCCAAATATCAGCAAGGTGGAGTGTTCACATGCAAGCTGATGTGCAGAAACATGAATATAAATGCGTGTGTTCAGCCCTCAGCTCTTGCTCCCCACTGCGGAGGCCGAGCCGCACGCCGTCGACTTCCTCAGCTCAATTTTCATCGACTGGCTCTCGGCCCGAGACTCAAACCTGGCCACCGTCGACACCCCCAGAACCGCCTTGCTGCTGCTCGGTTTCATACCTTTTGAGACAGGGATCCGTGTGGCCGCACCCCGAGCTGACTGCACATCCGAACTGGGCTGGACAAACGAGAACGAGAGGCAGGATTTGAATCACAGAAACACAAAATCCAGAGGTAACTTCATTTGTTACAAAATGAAAAGCATTTCTCACCCGTTCCTGATGACGTGAGGAAACCCACATAACTGACATTCCAACATTTCTGTTTTGATTCAGAAAGTTAAAGATCTATCTAATCATTCAGTGGACTGAATATTTTATCATCAGAACAGCGAAAGTCGTTTCAAGCAACCTGTTTTTCCGACATTGCTGGTTAATTAACTTAGACTTGAGCTTGTTTTACACATGAACTCCAGACTAAAGCCCCTTTCAGACATGTCAGAAGTATTTCACTTGGACATTTGCGTTCGCAGGAGAATGGCAGAATTCCAGTGCATGTCCGAAAGGGGCAATCACAGTTTCTGGATGACCAGCTTTCACGCACCAGATGGTTTTTGGGCAGCTCACAAAAACTGTTAAGGGATGAATGTTGAGAAAATAAGTCCAACTTGTGATGAAATTTAGGCCACAACATGATTTCCTCTGATCAGGGAAGGTTTCTGCCATTGAAATAATTAGTGACCACGTGACATCAAAGATGAAGCAGGATTATCATTTCCAGACTTATGCACTAGTCCCTGCACCAGCTTTGTTTTTTCACGGTCTGTACTGAATTTGCACACTGCTCCAAACGAGTCACTGGAAAAGTCAGTCTTATGATAAACATTAGAAAATAAGCTAGTTTTTTTTTTTTTTTCAAAACCTTTAGGGGCTGAGGGGTCATGGGATGATTATTGGGAGAGAAAAACTGATTGCGCTGTTCTCAAGGTTTTTTGGGTGGTGTCAATGTTGTGGTAGATGGGTGGAGGTTTTCAAACTGTGTCAATTATCTGTACATCAATGTGCTCAAAGTGCAAAACTGAGCCATTCAAATGGGTCACATTTTGGTTAAAGGGGGAACTTGTCAGTCACGTGAGACCCTCAGAAAGGCGTCCCAAGTGGGATTTGATGCATGTTAGATCATTCCAGTGTTAGCAGTGTGTTTATAAGTGCACTTTTTATACCTGGACAGACTGCTAGCTAGGCAGCACACACCACCTGATTTCATTTTCAAATATTTCAGTTGTAACTGCAATGTAAAAATTCAGAAATCATTCAAAGAGCCAAAAATAAAAGCAGGTGATAAACGTGAGACGTGATGGTTTCTCACCACTGACTGCGTCGGCCTGGAGGACGCCGAGCTGACGGGTGTGATTGTTATGCTGCTCGTCATTTTGCTCTTTCCCGTTGAGGGTTGGTGTGGCGAGCGGAGCACGGTTCCTGTCGATGCCTCTTTGCTGTCTGCGGTCATACCAAGAGGTCTGAGTGTAAACGTGGGGCTATTGCAACTCTCCGAAGGCCTTTTGAACTGTGGACCCAAGTGGATGTGGATCTTGTTGTCCTCTGTCGTGATGATGTTGCTGCCGGGGTTGTATTTCCGGACAGGTGCGGGCCCAGGCTGCTTTTCTGGAGTCATCTTAATCACAGTGCGGCCCGCAGAGAATTCGTGAGGTTCCGATGAGGTGCATGCTTCGGCCACAGGAGTAGCGCTGACTGTGATGATGGAGACCGGAGACTGAAGGCTGCCAGAGCCACTGCCATAGCTAGTTTCTGGACTCTTAGCTCTGGAGATGGTGGTTATTGTAACTGGAGACTTGGCTCGATCAAGTCCTCCCCTTGTATCACAGGCTTTGCTCTTTGAGGTCGCAGCCGTGGGCTTGGGGACGATTGTGATTCGAGGTTTCTGACCAAGAGTCGGGATAATAGTGGTGCTAGAGAAGAAATCCTCAGCTTGAGGGCTGGTGATCTCCAGGGTGGCAGTGCTGTTCTCGTGATCCGGAGTCACTCGGATGTGGAGTGGCTGAACTGGTTTTTGGGACATTTGACGTGGACGGAGCAAGATTGCTCCATTGGTTTTCTCGCGAGTGGTTTGGGTGAGTGTGATGGCCTCTTTTTTCTTCATCCACGGTATCCAGGATTTTCTTATCCCAAGGTCTGCAGATGCCGGAGGGTATCGCTCAAGAACTGTTGGCTTCTTAAGGTCCCGCTGCCGCAAATTGCTCATCAAATGGTTTTCCTCAAGGACGGATTTTCGGATGAAGCCTGCTGCCGTTTCATCCTCAGCCGGCTCACTTGCCATCACATCTGTCTGCACGGCTGTAGAGGTAACTGGGATGTCAACTATCCTCCTGCCGTTCATGCTAGGCCTCAAGGCCCGACTGTAGCACTTGGTGGCTTCCAACTCTTTGGTAAGGTTTTCCACCTCTTCACTCATGTTCTTCTTCTTCTCTTCTTCCTCCAAGAACCTCTGCTGCAGAACAGCATAATTCACCTGCAGCTGCGAGAGCTGGTCCTCCTTGTTCATCAGTTCATGGATTTTCTCCTTCAGGGCGTGAACATCCACCTGCAGCTCTCTGGATTTCGCCTCCTCCATCTTGCAGCGGATTCTCAGCTCGGCCTCCGGACTCATGACTTCCCCTTTCTCTATTGCTTTGTTTCTGGCAATCTGAATTTTCATCTCTTCCAGAAGCTTGGAAAGCGCATTTGCTTTGTCCTGCTCAGTCCTGAATTTCTTCTCCAGCAAATCATATTCATCCTCTGTTTTTATCAAATCCCCTTCCACCACTTCCAGCTGTTTGAGCCTGCTCTTGAGTCTTTCAATTTCCTGCGTGAGCTCTTTTACTTTGTTGTCATCATCTGGATTTGTGTTACTGGCCTTGTTGGCCCAATTTCTCTGCATTTCCCTTTCTATCTCCTCTAGTCCCTCAATCCTTATTTTCATCCCACTTAGCCTGTTACTTAGCTCCCTACACTTTTCCTCTTCACTTGCTAGTTTCGTTTTGAGTTCATCGTTGTCTTTAGTGAGAGTCGTCACTTTTAACTCCATCTCTGATTTGAATTTGAGAAGCGTTTTGCTCTCCTCAATTAGCTTCTCTGTGACCTCTGTAACCTTGCCTTGCTCTGCTTTGAACATCTTACTCAAATCATCGCTTTTTTGCTCTTCCTGTTTCAGTCTTTCTTCCATATTTTTTCTTTCATCTACCAGTATGACTGTGAAGGACTTCAGCTTCATGAGGTCGTCTTTGAGGACCATTTCTGCCTTTTCAAACTTGGACTCTGATGACTCCAGTTCTTTCAGCTGGGTTTTCACCCTCTCCAGCTCTCCAGCCAGATCTTTCACGACACGTTTCTCTTTTTCCAGGTTTGCATGAAGCTGAGAGCATTCCATTTTACTCTTGTTGAAAGCACCCTCCAGTTTTTCCAGTTCAACCATCCTCTTCTGCAGTTTGTCCACCTCCAGCCTCAGCTCCTTGCTGTGATTCTCCTCATCCTGTAGCTTCTTCCTCAGCTCCCGACATTTATTTTCAGTTTTGGTTATTTCCTCGTCCTTGCCTTCCATCTCCAGCACTCTCTTCCGCAGATTCTCCAGCTCGGCCATGAGTGATGAATTACCGGACTCCCCTTTGCTGATCTTCTTCCTGAGCTCCTGCAGGTCTTCTTCTGACTTCTGCAGCACCTTGTTGCTCTCCTCAAGGTCTTCAATTTTGTTTGCCAGTCCTGCCAACTTAAGCCTCAGCTGCCGGCTTTGGGACTCCTGGTCAGCCAGCTTGGTGCTCATCTCCTCATGCTCTTGCACAAACTTAGCTGCCTTGTGCTCGAGCTCAGACTCCAGCTTGAGGACCTTTTTGTTGTCCTCCTTAGCAGCATCAGTTACAGCCACCAGTCGTTGCTCTTTTTCCTGCAGCTTCTGAGTGAGGTCCTGGATCTTTTGGCTCTGCAGGTCAATCTGCTCAATGTGCAGCTGCCGTTCATCCACCAACATCAGGGCAAAGGACTTGAGCTTCACCAGCTCCGCTCTGACGTTCTCCAGCCTCCTGCTGTGTTCCTTGTCTTTACGAGCCTGGTAGCCCTTTTCCTGCTCCAGCAGTCTTTTGAGTCTAAAAACACACAGAGAAAATAACAACATGAAAGAGATCACTTTTAATCACCAATATTTGGACACATTATTATTATTATTAAAGGGGATACAAAGATTGAAATCTATGCTGTTTTTTCCTTCTGTAAGGTTTTCAACCTACTGTTTCAACTTTAAGAACAAATTGATCCTTGCTTTCTCTGCAGTAGTTGTTTTTGCTGTAGCTCAGTTGGTAAGGCAGTCGTCCACGGACCACCGGGTCAGTGGTTCAATCCCCGGTCGAAGTATACAAATGAATTATAAAAATTGTATGTTAACGTACTTATAAACTTGGAAATTTTAAATTACCTGGAGTGTAATGGGTGGATATAAAAACAATGTAAACAAATAAGTGCACAAAAATCCAACTTGTAAACTCAAACCTCAATAACAAAATAATGTTAGGAACCTGCTTTCAACCAAGACGACTCTGATCACCGTCAAAGTCAATTTCAGTCCAGTCCTGCTTCAGGGTACTTTATGAAGCCGTTTGAGAGACGGGGGGGTGATGTTTGTAAAGCCTGTGGGAGTCACCATATATGGCTCGTTGCCCGATAAAGGGTTGAAGGAAAAAAGATGGCTGTAACCAGTTTAGCCCAAACCTGACAGGCTAAATAAAGTGAAGCTCATCTCCTCCAGTCAAGGAACAAAAATAAAGCAAGAACAGCGATGATTAAAAAAATATTAATGTTAGTCAAAATTCAGAGGTAAAAAAAAAAATCTACTTTCCTCTGTTCCAGCCCAGATTCACTCTGAACCTTTAGAACATCTTTAGTCTGATATCAGCGAGGGGATCTGGAAGCTGTGATGGTGGAAGTTGTGATACTGTTAGCTGTTGTCGTAGGGAGTCAGAAATTTACTTTTTACTTCATAACTTCAACCGTGTGTCTCCACATTTGGACTAATATTGTTGTTTATTATGATGAATCATACATTTACACCTAGTGACTGTTGAGAGATTCTTTTTTTTATCCCTTTCAAACTGTTCTGCAGGTGCCTCTGTGAACAACCTGACATGAGCAACACAAATCGATTTCCAGTGAGTGTTACGTCGATCTTGAAGGTGCTTTTGTGTTGGATTGTTTTTGTACGTTCTGTGATAATTGTCCAAACCTGCAGCGCTGTAAGGAAGCCAGCTTCATACCGTGTGTGTAGAGCGTTCCTGACTAACTAATTCCAGGACGCTCACCATCCCCTCGGCCCCCTTTTCCCTCGTCTCTTTATCTCTCAAGCTGAAACATATTCAGCCTGTGTGGATGCCCTTCAGCCTCCGTTTACATCACCCTGGGAGAATTTGTGTCCAAACTTGCCCACTTGCTTGTTGACTTTGGACACAACAAATAGGAATGAGGTAGCAAATTTTGGACTAAGAACTGCATGATTGAAAATCTTCGTAGACTTGATGATTTTTAAAGAAGCAATAACATATCAAACAACTGGAAAAAACAATACGAAGAGGTGCTGCCTGAGTTCTTGTTTCTCATATGCAATTTCATATGGGACAAGCACAGTCACATCAGATACACAAACAGGTCCCAGCACTGCACAAGAAGCGGTGAAAATCCTAAAAACCACGTTCCCTACTCCTGCACAGACACCTTCACAGTCTGCTCCTTCTGCAGCAAAAATGTCTTTTGCCCCCCGAAACTCAACTTACCAACGGGTCAGGATGCAGGGCAGGTTGATCCATATCTGAGTGTGTGTTTCTAATGCTGAGCTGGAGCCAAACTGCGGCTGCTGAGTCTCACTGGGTCAGAGATTGAAGGCAGGAGGGGCCCCCGACTCCGCCGGGAGTTAGCCATCACATTCCAAACATGTCACCAGTGGACAATGAAAAAGTTGGATGTTGTGCTGAGCTGCACCGCTCCTCTGGCCGGTGATGTCATCCACCCGTCCATATATGGTGCACAGAAGCACAGCCCTTGTTTGGACTCTGAGGAGGAGGCTTTCAGCGAGCTCTTCCTTCTATCTGCTCTGTTTTCCCTTGAGGAGCAGGTGTGATAACACATGAAGCCAATTTTACAGTTTCAGACATTTCACTTTTGAGCCCGATCCAAAGAAAATTGTCTCCTGTCCATCCTGCAGCCCAGCAGTGTCTCCATAGAAACAAGACAACAATACATAGCAAGAGTGTTTGTTTTGGAGAGCACAATACCCCCCCCCCCCCCCCCCCCCCCCCCCCCCCCCCCCCCATACAACCACACCACCCCCTGCCCCACTCTGTCGTGCAAAAGGAGACGACCAGGGATATAATTTCTCCATAGTGGCTAAATTGTGTGTGTGTGAGATCATCGCCTCAGACGCCTGAGGAGGCCTGTGGTTTGCATTGCAGAGGCGCCTAAATGAGCCAAATGTTAGCAGTGCAAAGAGCTTACAGATGCAGATGCTTTCTATCACTGCACTAATAATCCCAAATACATATTGTACTGAAATATCACTGGGATAAGAGAGAACTTTGTGCATTAATTAGCTGTATTTGGTGGTTTAGACACTTCTGTTGCACAGTTAAAGCCTCCAAGACACCTCTTACTTCTGTCCGGTGTCGAGACTTGTACATCTGAACGAGGAGGGATGAAGCAAATGACAACGCGATGGTGACATCTGTAGATTCTGCTCTGTCAAGGCTTTAAATCCATCAGGTCAGGAGACATTAGAAAATTCTGTGGCTGCCGTCCCAGTTTTTTTGACGTCTACCCATCTCATTGAGTGCATTTTAATACATCTCCCCAAGTGCAGCTTTAAAATATAAATATATAATAAATCCTCTCTCAGGACTGAGTAGCTGTCATTATAGCCTCACTGGCAGATGAAGTCTGTGCAGAAAGCTGCTCTATTCATAACTCCAGTGCTGACAGAAGGCCGTGAGAGAGAGAAGAGAGTGCTGAACGCCTACAAAACAGACCATGAGATGCAGACCTGAAGCTAATTATAGCTGCAACAGTCAGTGTTCACTCTTAATCAGATCAGACAACAAGAACACTTTGACACACACGAGACACATTCGTTGTTGACTGTTTACTGGATTTTTTTGTTGAGGCTGCGTTTCAACATGAATCAGAATTGTACACCACTGTGAAATTACAGAGACAAATCTACATGTTTGTGAAGACAAGCATCATTTACTGGTTTCTATCCTAGCGTCTCAAACCACATGAACCCCTGGCAGACATGGATCTAGGGTCGCCAAGCACTCAGAAGTCACTGTCTCATAAAAACAGGGGCACAAATGTGAGCCCCTGACGCTGTTAACGTACCTCCTTAAGGTCATTTGCCAGGCTGTAATAGCACAGACCACAGTTCTGTGATACAGGCAACAAAAGGCTAGACCACCCCCCCACCCCAACCCTGGTTAAGGTTAGAGAGAGACTGGTTCTTCGAAGTTTTCCCCAGTCTTAACCAATTATTGTGGGAGCCTAAAATGAACCATTACAGATTTTAAAAACACTGTGGTCGGAAAAACTGGATGCTGTAGTGCAGTGGAAGCTGAAAATGGAAAAGGGCGAGGCGACTTTGACAAAGGCCAAATTGTGATGGCTAGGCACGTGGTTTAGACCAACTGCAAAACTCCAGCTCTTGTGGGGTTTTTCTTGGTCTGCAGTGGTCAGGATGTACCCAAAGTGGTGAACCAGCAACAGGGTCATGGGCAAACACTGTTTGGAATGAAGACTGACCTGTGTGGTCAGGCAACCCCTTTCATTAATACTGAGTTTGATAGAAAGGAGTCAGGCAATGTTCTCCTGGCCTTGGGTCCTGCCAACGTGGATGCTACTTTGACGCGTACCACCTACCTAAATATTGTTGCTAACTGAGTTCAGCCCTAGTCTCTGCTTTTTCAGCAGGATAATGCACCTGCCACTCTGCAAAAATGGTTCAAGAAGTTCAAGGTGTCGACTTCAAATTTTCCAAATCTCAATCCGATCAAGCATCTGTGGGATGTGCTGGAAAGACACGTCCGATTCGTGGAGGTCCCACCTTACAACTTACAAGACTTCAAGGATCTGCCACTGACGGCTTGGTGCCAGATACTACAGGCCACCTTCAGAGGTCTAGTGGAATCCATGCCTCAACAGGTCAAGGCTGGTTTGGCAGCAACAGGGGCCTACTTGATATTGGGTTGGTGGTCAAAATGTCATGGATAATAGATGTACGCTTGAGTGTTGTTACGCAAACAGAGGCTGTAATCGTCCGGCAGGATCTCTGTTGGGAATGACATCACCCTCTCTGTGTTTAGGCTTGACACATTCATGATATCACCTGCAGCAAATCTGCACGCTGACTTCAGCCCACAGGAATGTGTTATCAGACAGAGCTGTGAGCCGAGAGCAGGGCGAGGACAAGCAGAATGTGGACAGTTTCATGTGGACAATCTGACCTGTAAACTACAAACCGCGGCCACCGAAATAACCACGAGGAATAATGAACACAGTTTAAACTGACCTGCCGAGGGACTAATTGTAATTGTGATGAGAGCAGGACTGACTGTGTGCAGTGAGCAGGTAGACACATGCTGAATAAACAGAGGTAAACAGAAGATTTGAAGGACGTTGCTACGAGCCATACAAAGAGGTCTGAGATCCTGTGGGGCATAACCAGGTGCAGGGAAGCCCTCTTCAGGTTTCAGCTGGTATTTGAAGGTTTACCAAGTGTCATGTTGGCCACCATCTGACCCTCATCTAGCTACTTGGCTTTAACATGCTTGAAATACAGGGAAAGTGTTTGGATGCTGCAAGCTGGATGTGTATACTGCCACATTTGTACACAGGCATCAACCCAGTGCTCAGGACATTTGAAAGAAAAACAGAAGCGTATCTGCCCCCTCACTGCAAAGCTTTTGCCATTTAAACAATTTAAGATGTACGCAGCAGAACTACGAAATGCTGAAAGACGCTGTACAACAGTAAAATGGTGGAGGGAAACCATAAAAGCTGAGTTGGTTGTTGGTGATGAGCCCACATTCACCCACTTTGAATGAAATCACTGTATTCAGTGGCTTTTTGCATTGTTATCAGCACCATTGCTATGGGCCAGTAAGGACCTGCTCAACATGCCATTATCCTCAGTAGGTCATATTATCTGTAATAATGTTGCTGACGTTATCTCTAACCCTAACACAGTCAAACAGTGGGACTCCCGGGCCGTCCCACACTGGCCTTAGGGTGCATCTGTGACATAAATATGATAATAGAAATTGTAATTGTACAGTTCATAAGTGTTCGCAGCTACAAATACAATTCCTATTCCAGTTACTTGGTTTTTTCAAGCCAATTGGTTTCAACTAATTCGAATTACAGCATCGATGCCTCCTCTGCAGTGAGAACATTTAAACTGTATGCAAACAAAACGAAGTTATAACAAAAGGTTAAAGATGAACCTAAGAGCTTTGAACCACTCTTGGATCTGCATGATGCTCCGCTGGTTTGATAAAGATATCAGATCCATCCATCACTCTGCTCAGGGTTTTATCTGATGTCTGCTGCTGGAAAAATAAGCACGAATCTCTTGGAAAAAATATGTTTTCCCGAAACTGAGGAGGGACTGAGGAACTAAAAGTGCTACAGCTCGACCTCTCTGAGCAGAATGTGTCACCGCAGCTTTGAGGTGTCTCTGTCTGGTTTATGAAAACAAGTTCATAACAAGTAAAATACGTTATTACGTGAGAATAAGCATGTTAGTGTGAGGTAGCTCCATCCTCAGCTCTCACACACACACACACTTTAGCCTCACCTCTCTCTCTCCTGCTCCAGCAGGTTGGTGAAGTCGTCGCTCTTGTTCATGAAGTCGGCGTGTTTTCGCTTCTCGTTGTCCAGCTCCATGACGGTGCGGCGGTGACATTTCTCAGCCAGCAGCAGCTGCTCCAACATCCGTCTGTATGTCTCCTTCTGTTTGTCCTCCAGACGGTCCAACTGACGGGAACACATCCACACTCCTTATTAGCACCTGCTGGTGCCAGTATCTCAAAGCATTAGTTATGGCTGCGGTGATTTGTGGGCTAACAATGAGCAGCGAGGAGCTTTATTCAGATACAGTGACGCTCACTACACATTCGTTCAGCCTTCTCGCTGTCTTACACCCTGCAGACTCCCTCAGCACAAAAGGACATGATTTCAGGCTCCACTTTCACTCTTTATCTGCCTGAAGTCTGGCATCAACACACCACCAAATTAAAAGTTTAGACCCTCTTTACACAGACATTTCACGACGTCCCACAGAGTCCAGCCCTTGTCCTCACCTCGGCCATGGGTTTCTCGTACACGTCCTCGGTGCTGTTGTTGCTGTGGATGAGCAGTGTGTCTCTCTGCAGGGCCTGCAGGGGTTTGGTGGGGGCAGCAGAGCCGTAGTGGGCCTCCAGGGTCTCTGGCCTGGTTCTCTCTGATTTCAGCAGGTTGATGACGTCCTCCCTGGCCTGAGAAGACATTACGAGTCTTTAACCGTCTTTCTTGTAAAAAGGGTGAGTGCACCCTGACAGAGACTGTCTCTGTTGATCATTATGAAAAATGGTTTTGTGGTGTTATTTCTTGTGTGTGTGTGTGTGGGTGTGTGTGTCTTGGTTGACCAGGATGGAGGGACTGGTGAAACACCCTTAACAGGTTTAAGACTTTGTTTTAAAGAATAACATGCACATTGACTGTTGGGTTGTTGGGATGTAGAAACTCTGATGGTTTCTAGGTGGTTGCTAAGGAGTTTGTAGGTGGTTGCTATGCAGCTAGACAGTGGAGGATGCGAGCACCTTTGTGGTAGAAACAAATGTCCTCGTACGGATTTATTAACTTATATTTGGACTTTTCTACTCTTTTGAAATTGATGGAAACACGTTTTGCTGTTTAGTAGCATGTTCGTATGGAACACACATAGTTACATTCCCATTAAGCACATTACAGTATCTGTGTGTCTACAAACACCAAAAAAATGAAGGCACTGAAGCCTCGTCACACACACACACACACACACACACACACACACACACACACACACAAAACCTAAACTAAACATGTCCTGCTCTTTGCTGCTGCACATATTTAGAGGACTGATTTAAACTTTTACTCTTACAACCTCTCAATGTATCGATATCGTGGTTTTTCATCCAAATATAGATTTAAGCCCTAAGAGACAGAGAGAGACAATAGAAGGACTAATCAACAAATTGAGAGGTAAAACAATCAACTTAAATAGAATTAAAATTAAATAATGTATAAAAAAACAAAACAGGAAAAGTGTGTTAGAATTAAAGCAATAAACATGTTTTCAATCTGGAAATAATACATTAAAGGAATAAAATAAGTAAAATAAAATGGTAAAACATTTACTACATATTGGATAAGTCCATAAGTGCATCTTTAAAATTTATTCACAGCTGTGAAACAAGCTGTGAAACAGCTTCACTCACACCCCTGTGTGCATGATGCTGCAAGCTCCGCCCGTGCACAACATTACCCCATCAGCTGCTTTTACCCTGATATCACCTTCATCATCATTTGTGTCCTGCTTCCTCTGGGTTTGCACCAGCAGAGGGAGCTGCACCACATATCATTTCACAACTAAAGAGCGGTGGACAGTGAGCGCGGTCCTACATGTAACTTAGTTCATAAACCATTGCAGCTGGTGCTGGATGCTGATGACGCACGGTGGAGTCGGAGAATAAGATAAAAGCAGTAAAACATGAGCATAAGTCGAAACAGCAGAGCACGAAACAGGAATGTGTAAAATAAATAGAAATAGACAGAGTGACTGAAAATAAAAATGTTATAATGATACAGATGATGCTGCCTCATGTCCATCGTAAAGGACACATCTCACTCTGGAGTCTCTCTGTTTGAACTGTTGATGTTTTTACCCAACTGCAATAAAATGCTGCAAATACAAACTGAGCATGAATATATGTTGATCATGGAGGGATCGTTGCAATGTATCATGTACAGGTCTGCGTGGATCTTAGCATGTTTTACTCTTTTAAATTTACAGATAGCGAGTAGTTTTTTTATAGCAGCTATAATTATATAGAAATTGGATGGATGTTGTTGCACATGTTACAGTGACAAAGTTCTATTCTATTCTGATGTAAAAATCATTTTTTAAGTTGTGCTGCTCGTGTTGGTAATTAAATATTATTACAGGAAATTTGAGTATTCTGTGACGTTCTACAATTTCGTGTTGGATTTCGTGTAACTCAGGGTTATTTAGGCCTATTGGGATCAGAATGTCCCTAAAAATGTGATGCCACAAAAACAATGCTATTGTAAATAATGCTGTAAGCATGTGGGGACAATCTGCATTTAAAATGATACCTGCAAAAGCAAAATCGCATTTTCTAAAACAAATGTTGAAAGTATTCACATCAGTAAATATGATATTACTGGGTTTTAATAATTGATGCATGAATGTGTTCATTACTTTAATGTTGCAGCTGATAATAATGGGGTTGATTTTTTGAGTTTTGAGTATAATAACTCAATAAATATATATAAATACTATATATATATATAATTACTTTACTTTACTGCTGCGTAGCTACTGAAAACTTCACCCCAGGAATCTGCAGTGACTTATGATTAAACCCTAATTTTTTCTATTGGTCCGTTTCTAAAAGGTAACTAATTATCAAAATAATGCTTCATCCAATCGTGGTCTGACTCAGTATTTATGGCAGCAGGACGGTGGGTTTCAGTTCAAGTCTGATTCAAACAAAGTGTGTGTTTATGTGAATGGAGGAACGTGTGGCTCACTTTCATTCATCATTGCACATTAATGCTGCTGCAAATCTTTACTTTCATTTGCATGGCTTTGCAATATTGATGCATTTTCCTTCACTACACCTATTATTGTGATATCGCAGGGGATGAAACTCAAAATGGCCTCATTATGATATTGTCGCCCACAGGCTCTGTCAGTGCTCGTGAAACCAAGCAGAACAAAAGCTGCAGCTCTTCCTGTGTGAAATGTCACGCTGCACTGGGCGTTTCTGTCTGTCCCAGTGCTAATGGAAAACATTCAACATGTCCAAACAGATGAGCAGGATGGAAACAGAGGGTGAGGCAGCAGCATCCTGCCTCTCTGGAGAGGACTTCATAAATGTGCCTCCATTAGAAAATCATTATCAGACTGGAGCCCAGCACCAGCTGGCGGACACGGTTTAGCTGGAAACACAGTCCACATCATGCTGAGAGACATCAATGTGTCAATTTTATGTAGATGCAGAGCGATTGTTAGAGAAAAATGGAGCAGCATCAACTGCTTTATACGTTTACTCCAAACTTTGTTAGGAAATATTGTACATTGTACCAATATTTATATATTACATTTAACTCCCCTACATTGATTCAAAAAAAGATACCTGTTACTTTCCAGATCAATTTCAGCTGCAGTGACCAGCACCACCACCAGATGTTTTCACCAAGTTCACCACCTACAAACCTCTTTAGCCTCCTTTAGCTGTGCACCAACCAGCTGTCAGATACAGTCAGAGACCGGCTGGTGAAGAAAGCTGGTGGAGACCAAAAGCTGAGCTTTAAGGAGACTGATGTTTAGCGAGTGATCACATTTCCTAGCTTATGTCTTCTTCTAGCGTAGCCATTAAAACAATCAGAAACTACTTTGACAGGAGCCTTCTTCCCACCTGAACTTCTCCCTCCATGACTCCCAGCAGCTGAAGCAGCTCCTTCTTGGAAAGTTCTGGCATTGCCATGGTCTTGCTCTCTGCAGGCTTCTGGGTCTTCCTTGTGGTCCCAGACATGCCCGTCCTTCCATCCTTCTCCTCTCGCTGGACTTTCACCTTCCTCTTCATCAGCTCGGCCGCAGGTTCCTCGTCCTGCTTGATGAAGCCCTTCGTGTGCTGGATGCGTCCGTCGTCTGGACCCTGCATGGTGCAGCTCCTGGATCGCATTTTTACCTGTGAGAGGAGCAAAAATAAATGGAAAACCAGATGTTTGTTACACACACTGTGAGCGTATAATTTATTTTCCTCCCTTCCAGCAGCCGTTAGGTTTTGGTTTCAACACTGTTCGAGTCAGTGTGTAGAGAACTAAATGTAAGCTGACATCAGTAATCCATCACAGTCAACATTTAGTCACTTTTGTTTTTCTTGTGTAGTATTACTACTTAAATCAGCTTCTGTGTGGAAACTTGAGCGATGCTCTAATGTTTAGAAGCACTGTTTCCATGCAGGAAGAAATAATAATTCTCCATTATTTTTCCAAAAACATCCAAATTTGAATACATACATTTGTCTTAAAGGCGACGTCCCCAATTTTCAACTTGCTTTCTTTGGCTTTAGTTTAGGGATTTTAATGTACATTAATCCTTTTGGACTTCTGCATATGAAAATATTTCTCCAAGTCTAGCTGAAAAACTCCTCAGAATGACATCATCAGGAGTTTTTCATCATCAGGAGTTCAGATGATGTCATCTGGGGGAGGTTGACCGTGATTACAAACGTATTGGTGTCAGCAACAAGATGACACAATCTGAACTAAAGCTGCCTCCAAGTGATGTCACCTGGAAGCACTGTTCAGCTAGAAGTAGAGAAATATTTGAATGCAGACAGGTCAGAGGGAACTTTACAGGCATTCAGTTACATCCACTGTGCTGCTCAAACTAGGCCCCAAAGCAAGTTCAACATCAGTGAAATTCCGCCTGTTGTTGAGTTTCACCACAAAAGCACATTTCCATGCAGAGTTACCACGACTGTGACACAAAGGTGATGAAATGCTCACCATGATAAATTACTGGCACTAAAAGCTGCTTTTAAGGCAAAACATAATAATAATAGTGTGGTTTGGAAAATGATTGTTGTAGCACCAGTGAGATATTTTAAACCACTTTAACTGTACAACAGTTCAAACCTGTTGGAACTGAGGACCAGGGATTCCCTCAACAATCCTGAAAGTCAAATCTGTCACAATAAGCGTTTTGGCTGTGCCACATTGGTGCTTTACTGCTCATTTCTAAGGTCCAAACTTTGGTTCAGATGGGAACAGGTGAACACGGGAGACTCAGCAACTGAGGGTGAGAGGTTTGCTCACGTTGCCAGTTAAGGTGGTTTGGTGTTTCAACGGGTTTCGCATCAGGCTGGGATGCAGAGGTCTGCAGGATCAAATCTCAGCCCCAGGTGTGTCCTCGTTAATCCCCTTTGGCTCAATGAGTGTAAATCAGACCACACAAAACCTTTTCCTTGTTAAACTGTTGCCCCCTCTATGGAGGAAGGCAAAAAGGAAGAGTGTGCATCCTGTTACAGGCCTTCATTCGACCCTGTTTGATCTGGACCTCATTCTCACTAAGTGCACAACAGGTTTTAAAGGTGTTGGTTACAGGTCAAATGAGTAGTTTTATCACATACAGTAAATATCTCAGGATTGAAAATCTGAGCTTGTTGATGATCATCCTTGGAGGGATGAGAGCATGGCTATCACTATTCACTAATAACAACAACCTGTCGGGTCGGCAGGGGGGCTCCTGAGAAAACTGGACAAGAAAGAGGCCAAAGTTCCTCGAGGCTGCAGGTCTGAATGAAAGCAGACTGTGACTCAGCCACAGAAAATGCTGGCAGTGAAGTGGTAGCAACCACGTTACCGCCGCCTGTTATTAATAGTTGTTTCGGGGGAGATGCCAGTTTGTCCCATGCATCAAAACCGGCCTCGTTCTGATGGTCAGGCGTCAGATTTGGTCAATTTTCATGTTCTAAGACTGAAACATCTCAAACTGAAAAATGTTTGTGTTCTTTGGAGGTAAAAATCCATCCATGAACTAAAAATACACTGACAAAAAAAGGTTAAAATAAAACAAAAGCCTCATGAGATCCACGTCTTTTTGCACCTTAACAGTGAGGAAACAGTTTGTATAGAGTCTGTAAATAGACACGGGCTGTTTACAGGTTGTTTAGAAGTTTTATTCCAGTTGCCAAGTGTCACATCGATGCATCACTGAAATGCCAACAGTGACGTTTCAAGTCCCAGAGCAGCAGAGCAGAAGGATCCGTGTAAACACTGTCACAAGAGACAAACTGGGATCCGGGGGTTGGTTCACTGTGACCAGGATGAGGACAGAGACATGGTCAATTCTAAAAAAAAAGTCTACTTGAAGCCCCAGGAATAGAAACACACAAGTGATGTTGACTGATTATTTGCCTATGATTTAATGTTATCGTTAAAAAATGTTCAAATGCTTTTTCCATTGTCACCTGAGAACTTTAAACTCAAAACGTAAAGTGTTTTCTTTTAATTGCTTCACCACAAACACTTTTATTGAGTTATATTTTGGATGATGATCAATTCCTCTTAGAATTATCTGTAATAATAAAATAAAAGCTAAAGAAATGAGTTGTGGGACTGATGGAGCCTCTGCAGGGCATCAAGTCAGAGCTTCTCTCAAAAATACCCATAATTACATTGTACAGCTAATAAAACTGAGAAACTTGGGAAATTTGCTGTTTAGTTACTTTATACTTTGATATTACGACAATTTAGAGGAAAATATTGCAGTTTTCCTGCAGCTGTGTTTTACACTGACTTAAGCCACCAATAAATACAAAGGTGCTGGAAGAGAATCACCTTTTATTTTACTTTATTTAAATTTGTTTTTCACATTGAATCGTGGCTTTTTTTAACCGAAAACTACAAAAAGGACTTGTGAAATCGAAACTAACCAAACAATGCACAGAATGAAAAAGGAGTGACAGAAAGCAAAGATACACAGATTCACCCCCTCAGTGCAGTTTAAAGGGTGAACTCGTGGTAAATTACTATCTACATGATGAAGAGACAGAAACGTTTCCCAGAGGGCAACATGTGAGCGAGGCCTATGGGACAAATGTAAATACACCAAAAATATAACTTGCCAGATGACGTGTAGATTGCACCTTTGGTCGTCCCTGCACAGGGTTATTTAATGAGATGTGTCTCTGTGATTTACGCTTGCGCCTGGATAAAAACCCAGACAGCTGTGGCCCATGGTCGACACATGAGACCTGCAGTGGTCCAAAAGTGGTGGTGGAGGTATGTTGGCAGCTGGTGTGACGACCCAGTGGTTAGAAAACTCATCTCATAATGAGAAGGTTGCAGGGTTGAGCCCGGAGTCAACAAGTGTCTCCAAAAGTGTCCCGATGAGACGTCTTCTTATGGTCTCTAACAGGCAATTCACTCTAAAGATTCTCTAAAAACGGTTCAGTGGGTCCTGGTTTGTCCGTTTGGTAGATACACACATACATACAGCAGGTTTGGGTTTTGTGGCCACCGTCTTGGTTCAGGGAGGCTGCTCCTCCTGATGCACACGTGTGTGAAGACCTACTGAACTCACAGCTGATTTACAGATGGAGAGATCTGACTGAATACTTGCTGTAAATAGATGAATTGCACCAGAGCACTTTGCAGATGACGACACTGATGCTGATTCGACAAAGTGACAACTGTCGCTCATCTACTCAGCGTACAGCGTAAGCTCTACTCATTTGCGAGCTGACCGTGTGCGGGAGTCACAGCTGTTTTGTTGGGGGGTGGGGGAGACTTAGGGTCTCCCCACTTGTCCAAACTCCAACGCTGTCACTTTGCAAACCATCAGCAATCACTGGGATGCCTGAAGCTCCATTTTCCCCCCCAGCTGGAGCTCTCACTCCTCCACAACAGCACAGGCTTGTGAACAGTCGGAGTGTTTATCGGGTCACTTTAAAACACCACAACAGTTGTTAACTCAACAGACCTCAGCACCAGAGCATCCGTCCACCGGAGGTCCGCTTTGGTTTCTGCTCGGATAAAAATAATATTTATAGACGTGTCCTTGGGCAAGTACAGATGAAGCTGGCATTTCTGGATTCTCTGGTCACTAATTGTTTTCTCCTTGACTGCCTACACCAAACCCAAACCCCATCTTTGGAAAGGCTCCAACTGCAGACATGTATGGGATAGAAAGACGGGCCGGATTCTCCAGACGTTGTCCTGAGTTTCTATGTAAAACAGGCTTTACAGTGTATGAATATGAGCCTGTGTGATGGAGAAGCAGGGCATGAAAAAAATACTCCTTTAACATTTCACTCCATATTATTTCATTTTTTAAAGTTCACTTAGAATCATTTCTAGCTTTAAATGTGCTTCCTAATTGCACACGACTGGGCCACTCAGGCTTCCCTTTACAAGTGATGGCAGCTGTGCAAATTCACCAAGATGCAGGCTCGTAGATCAAATATGACTATATAAGGGCAGACTGCGCTTCATGAGATTTTAAGACGTCTGGCCAGTTGTGTTACCATGAGGAGCGTGTGTGTGGGGGGATAATGCAGGCAGTCATCTGTGGAGGATATACTTTCCATTGCTCAAAGTGCATTTCCTTTACTTTGATGGCTGCATTGACTGCACATGTACCTGCACAGTCGATAAAAATGGCAACATGTGTGATCTGCAGTGCTGCAAGAGTCCAGCAGAGTTTTGCTGAATCGGTGGCTCGTTCTCGTCTATTAAAAATCTTTGGAAAACCACTTGACGCTGCAGGCTGAAATACACTGTACAGTTCCCGACTGATATCAGTGCATCAAGCAGCCGTACTTGAAATAGTGACACTTACAGTTGGGCCATGAATGTCACTGCGGGCTTGAGTTACCGTGTTTAGCATATTTATCACAGCTGCTTATCATAGTGATATCAGAAATAGAAGGATCGTGGCTTGAACGTGGTACAACCACGTCATTAAAACGGCTTTTATATTCAAGACACAAACAATTTGACAGCAACTCCTGAAAAACGTTCAATTTCTCTGAAACTCACAAAAGTCTCTTGCCAAAGACTCCCAGAGATGCTCACACGGGTTCAATCACCATCAGTGCTTGGTTTTGTTACTGTCTTTAAACTGCATTCATATCATTTTATCGCCTTACAGAAGCGTTTTGTCCTATGGTCAGATAACTGGACAGGGCCTGAGAGACCAGGCTGCTCCTGGGACAGAGCATCAAGACAGCTCAGTTACAAAACAGCTCAAACAAAAGTTACAAACCAACAAAAAACACCAAGCGCCAGAAAGCTGCTGCACCAAACATCTAGATGCTAAGTGGCTCTGCCGTCACTACCTGCCGCCTTACACGGAGGTCTGTTCCACAGAGGATAGAGGAAGCAGGAAGACGCTGCTGCAAAAATAGAAAATCCTGAATGCAGCTGCGTAAAGTGTGAAAAGCAGGTCAGAGGTTGGGACTCAGTACAGTACAGATTCATTCACAGAGGGAAACTTCTCAGCCTTCAGTGATGTTTACATCATGTTTGCTAAATGAACGTTTGCTCATTCAGAGGTGGAATTGGCAGCAGAGCACAACCCCCCCCCCCACACACACACACACACATCTGCTGGAAGTGTAGGTTAAGTGTTTAGCTGTGAGCCCAGCTGCACACTGCTGAACATGCCTTTGGCCTTACTAACACATCCAGCTGTCCTGTTTGTCGACCTGACGCTGTCTGATGATCCTGTGAGCATAATACAGTCATTTAATCTGTGGTCTGAGTGTTAAAGTGCAGGAATCACTGTTCATCATTAATTCACTGTCCGATACAGTAACTGAACACGTTCATAGAAAAGCTCTGGTGCTGCATGTATGAAAACAGAGCGGCTGAAATTCCTGTTGCTGAACAGTTGATTCTTGTAGAAAGGGAACAATTGAACATTTATTTCTATGATTCTACGGAGCGAAACAAAACGGAACAAACAAAAAGTTTCGGCTTTATAATAGGAATCTAAAGAGGAACCATGAGCCGACTGATATCATACCAGCTTATTGATATTTTTAACAAACAAAACGTGGTGAATTTATCCAACTTAAGCCTGTCTGTGAATTCCCCACCCCACCTTCCTTCTGGGGGAGCTGAGCAGCTTTATTTTGATGGGCATTTTAAAACGTGTCGGCTTAGATTGGCAGATGTGCACCGGTGTTACACCTAATATCACTGCCAGCTCGACTGAGAGGATTAAAGATGGTGGACTCATCACAGACCAGTACACGAATGCAAACTAACCATTGGCCCTTCTCATGTGATTTCAGTCGTCCCACCAAAGGTGTGAATACACGCAGTAAAGGAGCTCACTAAAACGATGTCCTTAGAACTGTGTGGCCTCATGAGACACTGATGGATGGGAGGCTCCTTTCGCTTCCCATTTCACCCTAGCAGACTGTCCACATTACAGTTCGTTCCCAGACCACACCAGTCATCGTGGGCCGACACGAGCCAGGTTTTCAAACTCTCAGCGGTTTGTGTAAGAGCTCTAATCAGCAACGACCAGTCAGGGAAGCTGACATCACTCCCAACGTGCAACCAGCCAGAAGCCAAGTCTCACATGCCTTTCAGATGGAATGAGCATGAAGTCACTTCCCTCATAAACTCTGAGAAAAGATGAGGGTGGGGGGTTGTGAAATGAGCAGGATATCACATGAGGAGGGTTTGACCACTGCTCATTTCACATTTTTACAAGCCATTTAGCCCCTAAACAATGATGAATCTCAAGCGGTTGCTAGTCAGCCCAGCAGCAATTTAGCGTGTCACTGACGAGAGAAATGACTCATGAGCGAGGAAAAGAGCTCAGACTATCCCATAAGTGGCCTCAGAGAAGAAGCCTCTTATTCCTGCAGTACTTTAGTGACTGCAGAGAAACTGTGCAGCAATAATTAAGAAGAATGTGATAAAGTCATTTTTTTCATTTGTGCTATAGCAGAATCAAGCAAGAGTGACACAAAAGTCCAACTTCACTAATTGAACTGAATTATTGCTACAGCGGTTCAGGACGGGAGGTTTTGTCACTGCCAAGTTTGCATGTCCTCCGCGTGATCGCGTGGTTTTCCTCCCACCGTCCAAAGACTTCCATGTTTGAAGGCAGCCCGATCCCATTCCGAAGACATCAAAAATGTCCACCTTGTCCTCTGGTATTACATTTTGATGCTAAAGGTTCCCTTTTGTATCGGTATGAGGCGCATGGGTTTGTCTGGAGCGTCACTCTTTGATTCCGTAAAGCGTTGATGATAAAAGACACAGGATTTTCCCACAGGAGACCGAGGTCTCAGTCCAGTAGAGACCTGCACTTTAATAAAGATCCTTCCAGGACCCTACATACATGTGTATTTTAGCAGAAAGTACGTGAGTTTTTTGTGCCTAACCCAGTAAACCGAACAGAAAACTTCATGACGAGAGGTCCGACAGTCAGGCCCCATCGCCCCCGTGGCCTTAAACAGTGACGCCAAAGAACATGAAACACATCAACAACGACGCCTTGGGAAACTGCATTATCTGACGTTGTGGGATGAGAAAGTTTTGGTTTGGCCAGTGACAGCTGGGATCAGCTCCAGAACCCTCATTCATTCTCTAAATTTCAACTGGAGCTACTGTAATATGAAATTCAAGGAGACCCTTCCCCCCTGTGTTTTGATGGTTTAGCCCCCCTGACTTAACTTTTTTAACATCATCCCCGCTGAACTTTACAGCTCACATATTAAAAATGAAGCTTCACGACTTCAAACCTTTCGAAGCCAAAGGAGGGACTGGGAGTAAATGACTCCCTGTTTGACCTCTGGAAGGAAGAGAATTCTGACTGGCTTTGCTCAAGCACATTTATCTGCAAAGGTGGAAAGAGCGAAATCTTTCCTTATTCTTTGTGTCTACACACACTGAAAATCCATGTAAACGCACAAAAACGCTCCAAAGGGGACTTTGCATAAAATGAGGCCTGTGAATATGCAGATAATGCTACACAACATCGTGCTGTGCACTCAGTTGCATTTATTTCAGACAGATGGTTTCAGACCACCACTACAACCCACCACCAATCTGAAAAGCTCTCACAGTGATGCATTTATGATGCCAGACGATGGGATTTTTTTTTTTTTGGTCACAGAAACAGATCTGACATAAACCAGTTCATGGCCGCACTAAACATCCCAAACAGACGCACTGAAGCAGTTACTCAGATGAGAAACGTTTTCATTTCTGCTTCTTCCAAAATGTGTGGTCATCCATGTCAAAAGCCAGCTCGTATATGTTGCCCTAGACTCTGAGGGAGACCGTTTCTGCAAGAGCAAATCTGGAGCACGGATGAAAACCCAGATGAAAGTTCAGCACGTTCGAAAAGCCTTTAGTGAAGAAGCACGGTGACATTACAGGATCATATGTGAGCATCCACCCTCTCTTAATTTCACAATCTGTGACAGCAACGTGACGGCTTTCCCAGCGTGATCCATCATGATGTTGTTTTCACGTCCTCCTCAGAACCCAAACCTTGACTCTCCTGATCCCTGTTATGCTGTCATGGGAACAGCAGTGGGTCTAACGAAACTAAACAAGTGGGCAAATGCTGCTGAACGTCCCACACAGATTACGGAGCTAAATTAGCAGAATGATTTCATGCTTTCTGCCTTATCACTTGGCCTTGGGCTGCTGCCGTGGGAAGACACAGTGAGACGGTTAGAAATTGAAGCAGCGAATTCTGCCGTGTAAAGACTAACTGAAAAATGATGTGACTGTTCTGTAGTGGCCCCACCAGTCACCAAATCCCAGCACATTGGTAGCTTGTCAGTACAGGTTTGAGGTGATTTATGTGAGTGCTTTCTTCTCGATGCCACTTTCTACATGACAGTCTACATGATTGTTTTTGAGCGAAGCAAAGGCAACAATGAGACAGTGATGTTAACGCAAAAAGTGTCTGGCCTCCCATCTGGCCCTGTCCTCACTCCATATCAGAGGGAAATTTAAAAATTCTTAATGGATTTATTTGACAGGTTTTGTTAATTTACGACATCATTTTTAGGTTTTATGAAGTTTTTAAATGGATCAAACCAATTTTGTATTCAAGTGGAGTTGAAACAGTTGGTCGATTAATCAATTAGGAACTAGTTTATAGAAAGTTAACTGGCCAGTATTTTCCTATTTTTTTCCTAATTTCCATGCAAAAATGCAAAACAATGAGGAAACATGTTTCCTGAACATATAACCAACCAACGCCTGCAACTAAACTTGACATGATGTTGGCGCGATGGTCATTTAAACGTAAGAAAGTGAGAATAGCTTTGAACCACATTGTGTCTGTCTCAAATCCGTTGTCCAGTTAGTGAAAATCCCAGCGGAGGCTCATAACGAGGGAAAATCATCCCCAAAGACTGAACCGTGTTCCCATGGCCCACAGTTGGTCTGTGCTCCACATTTTACAGAAACTCAATGACAACCGTCGAGATAACGCTGACAGAAGTTACGTCCAACTCACACCTTTATTTATGTTCATGGAAATAAAATGAGTTTTTAGTGAAAAATAGCCCATTTAATCTGCAGACTCTGTGGCTCATGTCCTGACTTCTGCCACTCACAGAAAAACAAGTTGCAATAAAAACATGGGGGAAAAAAAGCAAAGCTATTAATGGAGCGGAAGGTCCCAGGAGATCTGGGCAGGGCAACGCTTACTGGCTACAATAATATAAAGGAAGTTACACAAAAGAGCTCTTCTGTTGATTGTTTGGCTACGACATGGATCATATGGGCCCATTTTCCAGATGTCACTACAGGTGAACGAATGAAAGCACTTACGAAAGGGCAAAAACGTCCAATCTAATGTAATATTCATTATTGGTAACAGTAATACACTTTTTAGACTGAAAGTAAAACCATTTGTGGTCATTTTGCATCTGTTTTTGGTCCCGTTTTGTCTCTGTGTCATGTTTCTTTTTGGTCATTGTTCAGCTGTTCATCCATTTGTGCCCATTTTTGGGCCTTTTTTTTTGGGCCGTGTTTGTTTGGGAGCGTTTTGAACTTTTTGGTTAGATTTGTGGCTTTTCACTGAGTTCGGGAGCTTTCAGACAAGTGGCTCAGGGGCCTCTAACCTCTGGGGCCCTATTCAGTAATCCGTCCATGCTTAGGAGCCTTTATTTGGATACGGGAAACTCCCTGTAACAGAATCGACGGAGCAAAGAGGAGGCAGTAAAGTCCTGTACCCCATGGAGAGTGACAAGAAGCAGCTGAATTATAACTACATGTACAGAATGTGTAGCAAACAGAATAGTTAGAAATATTTAATGTAACCAGAGGCAAAATGTCAAAGTATGTGGAATGAAGACTGAGTTGCTGGAGCAAATTAAACCATGCAGAGTGTCTGAGTGAATTCGTCCTGACTCATGAATACAGCAGCTGTACCAGTGAATCAGTGAGTTACAACTCCCTTCAGTCACAGCCCAGTAAATGCTCGTCTCAGGAAGCCGTACATTAGGAAGCATTAATTTAATAGATCTTTTACCGGAGGACTTAAGCTGTGCTGTCTGGAGAAGGATGAGCTGCTCTTGGTGAAATGCAGCCGCAGAACGTGGAGGCAGGGAGGAGACCGTGCAGCAGGGGAAGGACTGCTTTTTCACATTTGACAGTGTTTTATGAGGAAAGAGTAATAAAAGTATCTGATCACTACAGCTGCTGGAGGTCATCAGTGATACGCAGCTTTGGGTGCAGTTTATCCCCCTGTGAAGCATAATGACAGGCCACCGGCCAGCTGAGGGGGGCTCTGGGGGGAGTTGCTTATGAAGTACTATTAAAGTACTGAGATGAGAAGTCAGGCCCTATGAAGAACTGTTAAAAACATAACTAAAGGCAAATTAGTGAAATAAAAACGCACGTTTGCAGTGGTGGGACATAATTACTAGAACATACTTACATAATAAACATGACATTTATATCCAGCAGTCTTTTTAAATTTATATGACAAATACTTTCACAACAATCCTCCTTCATGTAGGTGATAATGTGCAGTTTGTCTTTGATCCGTTTGAAGGCTGCACTTTTACTGCGGTTGAATTGTTTAGTGTTAAAGTGCACGAGGAGCTATTTCTATTTTTCTGTCCACTGCATTTGCTGTCGAAACGTTCAATGTCAAACTGGGTTTAGTTTGCAGAGCTGCCTAAGTTGTTGAGACCTGTAGTTAAAATCGGCCCCCCAGCTGTTTCCCCCATAAAATGTCTGTAGAAATGACCCAGTATTGATTGATACAATTTTGATTTTGTACTATACTGCAAGCAGTTTGTTCATGAGGTCATTTGTCAAAGCTCTGCTCAGCAACTCTTCCACGAAATCAACAGATCACTAGCAACTAAGTTAAATAAGTGTTGTAAGAGTTTTAGGTTTGTATTTTAAGTGATAACTCCTATATTTGAAGTACAGTACTTGACGTTTAATTTAATATGTTTTGGCAAATGATAAATCTTTTTCTTACCAAATAAAATCTAAACTTTACTGAACATCAACAAGCCTCGAACTTTGACTAACACCTGTTTGTGATTGACATCCAACTCCCTTTTTCTTACCTGCTCACTCAGCTCTTCAAAGATGCTGTTCAGCCCTTAATCTGACTCCAGTCCTCTGCGATACCACATCAGTTTGTTTCTTAAATGTCTTCTTTTCTGTAACTTTAGTCCAACCTCTCTGCCAAAGACAAAGTGACCGAATGTCCTGTTCAACTTTGGTCTGGTAGCTCAGGTTTAGGATGAGAGAAGCTCAGTGGAGAATAGACTCTTTGTGTTTAAGATCAAATCGCTGTTTTTGTTCCCCCCGGAGATGTTCAGCCTCTCTTTTTCGGTCTGTTTGCTTCAGGTCAGCAGTGGAAGTCTGCTCTATATTTAACCTGTGCTCTCAGTCTGTGTTAGCAGCTGAACTGACACGCTGAGGCTTTTCCAAGCCCCCAACAGCTGAACTATCAGCCGGTCCAGCAGCCTGACCACACCTCCTCCTGCTCCTGCTCCCAGCCAGGGGCTTGGCTTGGCTCAGCTTAGACGGGTCCCAGTTTGTGCTGTGCTTTGATAAGGTTTGCATTTGGGACATTTTAGGTTGGTTTTGCAGCTCCTCAAAACCTCAAACCTTCACTTTGCCACAGATGGCAAATCTGCCCAGTTGCAGGTTTGTAAATCTAACTACATTTGCCGTTTAATTCAATAACTTCACACACGCACACACAATCATGTGAAGCTGTGAGTCTGTCATGGGCTCTAGGTTTACTTTGGTATGTAAGGTGCCTTGAGCTGGCTGTGAATTGGTGCTATATAAATAACTGAATTGAATTTTAAAAAAAAAATCTGTAAATAAGCCGTTGTTGAACCGAGGATTATTTCGCATGTCTCTGGTGGTTGTGATGTGACTTTTCAGCGTTTTCAACGATGCTTAACATTTTTGTTTTGTAGCATTAGCTGTAGGACAATGGAAGATGCTCGTAATTCAACCCCCACCACCCGTTTCACCTCATAAACCTACAACATAGATATGCAATAAACAAACAACGTAGATAACAACCAGATTGTGGTCTGGCATAAAGCCTAATGAACAAATCTCACCATCAATAAGACGGCGAACATACTGGACACCATGCTTGGTCGTGTTTCTTTGGGCCATTCTGTTTGAGTTGACTTAAGCAACCTGACTTGAACCTATAGATTTCTTTTGTCCTTTCGGCGTATCCATAGTAAATGAAAGGTAAAAACTTATGGTAAAACAAGGTTAAAAAAATTTCAAAATGTTAGTCTGAAGCCTTCAGCCTGTTCCTGGTGACCTAACAAATACAAACCTAAGAAAACCAAAAGAAAACCCCGACGACCTAAACGACTAGTACTTTTTGAGGATCGGGGCAAAAGTTCCACACATTTAAGCAAAGAAATTTGTCTGCGGAACAGTTACCCTATGTTTGTCTGTGCTCCACAGCTGCCGCAGGTCCACACTGTCAAACAGGAAGCAGCAGCTTTCAAAGCTCTTTATAGAGTGGAGAAATTGGACTGTACCATGTGGAGTTGAAATAGAGGGAGGGTTTTATATTCTTCAGAGAATAGTCTGTAAAGAACCCGACATAACATCTACTGTTTACACGTCTGACCGTTTTTAAGCCAGTCGAAGCACAAACCGCATGAGTCATGTGATTTCCACAGAACCGTTTGCCTGGTACACTACAAATAAACCTCACCCTGGGTGAGGATGCTCCCGCCACCGTGTCCATGTCAGCCATTTTGCATCTTTTTGAGATGGTTCTGCATCCATTTCCAGTCATTTTGTGTCTTTTAACTAAACAAGAAACGTGAACAGTGACTTCCGACGGTTCCCCGACTTCCCAGGTAGGACCGTGGAGTGATCCAGCCGTGACTTGGACCTGTTGTCCTGCCTGTCAAAGCAGCTTCACTGAAGCTGAAAAAGACAAGGTCCACAAGCCCTTTTAGGAACATTCTGATTTATTCACAGCTGTAAGTACAAGAGCATTTGTTCCTAATAAAAGTGAGATGGAGCCAGTGCTATAAATATGAAATAGTGAAAAGTTGAGCTCACGGTGCAACATCCAGCTTCAGCAGACACAACACAGCTGGATTTAAATCCACTGCTGGATGTTAACTATCACGCCTGAAGTTATTCGCCTATTGAAACGGGATTTTGCAAACGCATATATTTTTTTAATTAGCACAGTTAAAGGAAGCCAAAATACCTTGCATCACTTTGGAGGCCACCGTGTTCCGCAGATGGTTTTCTGGAAATGTTCAAAAATGCCAAATATGTCCACGCACAGACGTGATGTGTGGAAAATCATTCCAAGAATCATCTGTTGGGCAGCAACATGTTCACACCCGTCCACGCTGACAAACTGTCTGACTTTTCTTTCTTTAATCAAAGCATATAGGTTTATTATTATGGCATTAAATTGGCATCAGCTCACTTGTTTAGATGTCAAACATTACTGCTGCATGGAACTGTAAGATTTTAGTCCAGTGGCAAAACCTCTATTCATCCATTCATACTTGATATTTCAGTCTGGACCACAGTGATGGACATTATCATCATGTATGCCCTCACCGGGGGAAGACCGTGACTCAGCTCACTGTAATGAGATGCTTCTGCACATGTGCACAGTTCAGAGTGAACCATGAGAGCTGGTTAAACTGGATACAGGGCTGAAAACTAAAGATGGGACCTTCCCGTGGTTCCAGTGCTGTGTTTGATTATGTGGAGCCACATGTTTATACGGCTTTTCATGTACTGGGAAATAAACGTCTAAGATTTTTCCCCCCGGAGTTCGATGAGAAAATCAATACTAACCTAAAGCCTGTGTGTTAACTACGGAGCAAGAGCCAGGAGGCAATTAGCGTAACATAAAGACTGAGAGCAGGGGAATCTGCCAAAAATCAAAATAATCACCTTAAAAGCCTGTTAATTAGCTCAGTGGATTTTATATGTTTAAGCTCTAAAAATCACGTGTATCAAGTTGAATTCAATTCAATTCAACTTTATTTATATAGAGCCAATTCACAACAGAGGCATCTCAAGGCACTTTACAGAATAAAGTCAACACTATAAAGATATATGTGCAAAATATCTCCAATAACAATATTGTCAGGAAGACAAAGGGAAATATATGTATTTGTTTCACCAACTGGCTTTTAAAACAGTTACAAATTTGACAGTCTTTTTCTCATCATTATAGAATTTGTTGTTAACAAAAGTCTCATAAAAAGGACATTGCTTTAAAAAGACTTTAATATTGTACATCTTTGTACTCACTGTAAAGGACCGTGAGCAGTGACGTCATATTTAAATTCTGTGAGAAATGTCGCCATCTAGCGCTTGTCATCGTTTCATCATGAACTGTCAAACGTTTAAGCTTGATACCCTGCAAATTATTTTGCATTTTCTCCTCTCTGATAACAACACATTAAAAATAAATAGAAAAATAAAAAATATAAATATTTTTAACTAATGCATGTAGGATAAATATGTAATGCTGCAATGGCAGAAAGAAATTAATGAATAAATAAAACTATTCGTGTTAAGGATTTTTAAATGGATGCTTTTAGCAGAGAAATGTTGTATCTCTCTCTCTTAATATTTTTATTTGTACCATGTCCTCATAATCCATGTTCATAAAATACCTATGACATCATGAAGACGCTATTTGCGCTGGCGGCTTTTTCTTTAATCACCTCCAGAGTCACTTTGGGTTTGAAACAGTCCCTTTACCACTGCTTTGACCGTTGCGCTTTGTCGAAATAAAAAGTTGACATCTACATTCGAAGAAACTCAAGATTTGCGCAAGAATTAAAATGATGCACGTCCGGAAATGCCCTTCAAAATAAAGTTATGGTGATTCTAAGGCTTTGTTCACTCTCATTGTCTTGTAGGCGCATCATTAGTTTTTTTCCCGTTTTATTGAATTGTATCTTTTTCCTGATAGAGCATTGTTAATGTTTGATATTTGTTGTTAATGCTTTCTGATCACACGCTGAACTACTATAATTCCTTGTATTTGGTGAATGCATCTCATTTTGATCCCCACTCAGACTAATAGAAAAAGGGGCTTTTACTTTGAAGCCATATCCCCCGACTTACTTACGTTTCTGTCGCGAACTTTCCTCCGCGGATCGGCGCAGCGGCCAACGGCTACAAACAGCCGATCTGCTGCCTTCAGTCTCCGATGAGCAACACTATCATCTGAGCAGGATCATGGAATAAACATGGCCCACAATAGACGCCTTTTCTTTGAAGGTAAGCCGTGACATCCCCGCTCCTCTGCTCCGAAGGGCCAGCAGCCATTTTACCCGCACACAGCCTTCGGATTCCTGCTTGCTGAGGCAAATTTGGGGTCGCACATAATCGGTCCAGAAATGTGTGGATCCAGAGCTAAGCGGCTAACGCTAGCTCCCTTAACGCTTGCTTCTAGTACAGCGCTCATCGTCAGCCAGCGGGGGCTTATAACTAGCGCTGCCAGGCCGGCGACAGGGCCTCATCTCGGCGCTTGGAAGGGCCAGACGAATCCGTGTCGGGGGCGGTCCGGTCCGGTGGATTTTCACATGAATCTGGGCTTGCAGGGCAGAGCTAGCACCGTTAGCGCTGACGTTAGCGGGGTCTTCAATGTGGGAGCTGGATGTAGCGGCGGCGTACGGAGGCCTTCCTGTGTTGGCTGCTAGCCACCACAGAGCGTCTATACACCGCAGAAAAACACCAGAACCGCTGATATGATCCAAATAAAAGCATTTCGTGCTTGTCCCGAGACTGTAGCCTCCACATTAGCCTGCTAGCTTCAGGTCTTAGCGCGCTAATGTTAATGGTGGGAAACTGTAAACAATAAGGTTCCTAGTGTTTGCTGCAGGTACAGTGTCATCACTCACGGTGCTTCTCAGAACGTCTGATATTTCGCACTTTCCATGGCAGAAAATGTCTAGAAGTGCAATAAAAACGCCTGCACACAGAGTGAAGGTCTCACTGAGTTTTAAACGCATGATCTGAGCCTGTGTTCTGTCCCCTGATGTTGTGGCAAATTAAAAGGATCTGAGACTTGGAAACTCTGAAAGTCTGGGTTAGTAGTTTTGGTTAGAACGCCTCGAATGATGTTTTCTTAAAATATTCATTAGGACGGAGGTGCAACAAAGCTGGGGGGGGGGGGTGAAACATGTGAAAATTAAGAGGAGAGCAGATGATCCATTGTTGCCCATCATAGTTTGAATGTTGCACATTTGGGGTCTGCATTAACATTCATTTACATGTGAAGATGTAGCTGCTGAGGCCACTCAGACTCCTACAGACGTCTTTCTGTATGAATTCATTGTTACACCCTCTGCAGACAAAATGACGAAGCTCAAATGTCCCCTCACTGACATGATTGGGTTATTTGTTACGACTTAAAGTGCTGGAAAATGGAGCAAAAAATGAATTCCGCTGACTTGAGGGTGGACTCTGTCTATTAACCATAAGCTAGAAGATCGTGCACAATTAGGTTTGTGAGGGATGGAGCCACCTGATGCAGAACAGGGAGTGTAACAGAGACTTCCGTTCCAAAAGCCTTTGAAATGGGATAATTCACTGAAAACTTGGAGCAAGTGTTCTGCTAGTGGCCCTGTCTCTTCTCTAGTGGCTTATTCGCCGCTGTAGAAGCATTATGTGTGAAGCAGCCAAGAAGAATTGACCTAAAAGCTTAGAATTTAGTTGTGTGTGTGTGTGTTACACAGCAATAAAGAATCATGTTTTAAACCATGTTTATGTGTGAAATACAAAGACGTGGATCACGTAAGTTTTAAAGCTTCAAATGGAACATGATGAAGTGGAGAAAAGACATCTCTGCCAAGCTCAGTTTTCCCCGTGCGCACCACAGTGTCAACCCGGCATTTGTCGCGTTTCCACGCGCAGTTTAAAAGGGAGTAAATCCAGTGTTAGTCTGGACCAAAATAAATCAAAAGAGACGTATTTCTGATTTCACTGGGTCAAAGCAGGCTCAGCCTCAGTTCAAGTTTAAAGGACTGGTGTCTAAGGAGCAAGAAACAGGAGTTCATATTAACTACTTGGATTCTGTTTCCCTGCTTCCACATCTGAATCATCTGTTATTTACTGGTTTGCTGTCCACCTCTTGGAAATTTCAGTTGAGGTTGAGATGTAAACAGGAAGCCAGAGTGCTGTGGCGGAACGGCAACCCAGACATCCAGCTAAATATTTGTGCAGCACTAATTCTTCTTTGTTCCACTTGACCTCCTTTAAAAAGCGACAGATGATACACAAATGAGCGGACAGCAACACCTCTGCGTTACTTTGAATCAAACTGTGGGCAAGTACAATCTAATTGAAAATGAACATTTATACCAAAAACTCCATAATTCAGTGGAAACGAGCTGTAATTGATAAGAATACGCAACCCTGAACAGAATATCATGTAAAGCATTTGTTCGTGTTGGCCGAGCGCACAGACACACGGTTGGAAACAGTTCATCTCCTGTTTAGAACAGTTACCTTTGACAGCGAGCTATATTAAATCAGTTTAGCGTGTTACTATGATGCTTGGTTCTACTAACCCGAGTAGCATTTGGAGGTTGCGTATTTAATCATTAACTAGTTAAAACAAAGCCTGGCTGGGCTTTTTTAAATGCTGGAGGACATTTGTGGTGTTATGTCTAATCACTTCAGCACAACACCTGTTCCTGCTGTTTAAAACCAGAACTCTCCAAATGGCCAAGGTGACTGTGCCCGACATCAGAGTTTGCTGAGCTCATTTTCACTGCGGTTGCCGTGTTGTAAAAATGCAGCTTAAAGCAGCTTCTGGGATATGAAAATGGTGTTCTGTTAAATTGCAATACTAATCATCAGCCCTAGTGAAAAGCCCAAATGCTCAGAACTCTGACTTGAAGATGTAAATTCACTTTAAGTGGCCTTAATTGTCTTCTGTAGAAAAGCACCAAACCCTCTGGATTGAAGGAGCTAAAATCACAAAATCACAAAATATTTCACACTCCTGTTTGAAAAAAGTAATAAAATGATGAATCACTTATTTAAACAGTTGTAGAATATTTTTTGTTGAGCAACTTATTAATAACGGTCACTGGTCCTGCACATTATGAGACCCTGGTCTGCAGAGTCTTATTTAAAGATCTTGTTTAAAAAAAAATAATAAATTATGATGGACACATCTAAATATAGAAATTGCAATATTGAATTCCCAATTTCAACAGGTTTATTGCCTTGATTCTGTTAAGAGAAGTACTGAAGGGGCTTAATGCAGCAATAATGCAGTACTACTTTTTTTTTTGGTTCGTGTCCCTTTAAAAAGCTGTTGCTGATTCAAATGAATCAGTTCACTTAATTACACTCAAAGGTCCAAATATGGCTGAAGTTTTTGATCTTTTAATGCTTTTGTAACATAAAACTCAAACATGCATTTAAGAATATTTTGACAGTAGAACCTGCTCTGTGTGGAGTTTAACAATCAGTCCTTGGCCTAAAAACATTACCCACAATTCTCCAGATTACTGGAGCTGCACATAATGTGGATTTTTGTGTAGGTGTAGGTGTAGGTGTGTATGTATTATGTTAAAAAAACAAATCGCTGTAATACATTTACAATGGGAAACAAATGGATCCTTAACTCTGTCTTGTTGTCCTCTGAAAGCTTTGACTTGTGTAACCCCTTCCCCAGCTTGCAGGGGGGGAGGGGGGGGGGGGGGGGGGGGGTTGTTAACACTGTGAGGGGCTTCTCATCTCTCCACATGAATCCACAGTAATTCAGGCTTAGACTTTATTGACACTGAGCTGATATCTGAAGTAATGTTGACACAATCGATGTTTTATCCCCGAATACTTTAGGGAAATTATTCTTCTAACAGAGATGTACATGAATGCACCAGCAGACTTAATCAATCCACAGTTGGCTCTAAATTTCCATGCAGACTAGAAAAAGGCTTAAAATGAAAGATGCAAAAATGTTATCAAATGAATTCTAGTGAGCTCAAAATTAACATGAAAACTTTGCAGATAGAAACAAGTTACTAAGGATTGTAAAATATATGTTGTATGTGGATCACTGTGGCTTTGGATACTTAATGCATTAGAGGCCATTGTGCTCTTTTAGGCAGAGATGGCTGTGTTTTGCTGCTAACATGACCCCTTTTTAAGACCCTCAAAGCAGGGCTATCGCTGCCCCCAGGGGCACGTGATGATCTCCATCCGTCACGTTATTTGACCATTTGGTTCTGGTTGGGGTAGTTGGGGTACACAACCCAAATCTGCACTGTATGTACGAGATGTTGTGATTCAGAGCAGCGACGTTGCCGTAGGTTTCAGTGGACAAGGTGAAACGTGTGGAGCTACACAAAAGCCGCTGGCCGTCTTCTTCAGCTGTCATTGTCTAAACTGCTCGCATGTGAGTCTCCTGGTTTCTCCTCTAGCGAAACGTTATGTTCGATTACACAAACATGTTGCTCAGCTGGATCTGACTGGACGCCGTGACGGCAGTTTGGAAAGGAGCAGTTTAAATGGAGCTTTATTCTCCTGGATGAGCTAAAGGAATAAGACATTGCCTCAGACTTAACTTAATTTCCTCGTTGCCTCATCCCTGAATGTGAGTCCGCTGCCCTGCAGACGCAATGTTTACAGCTTTTATACTCTCTGCTATGGAACAATGATCCCACTGAGGAGTTTGACTTATTTTACACGTGTACTGTCCTTATTGACCTACTCTCATGTCACAAATCATCTTTTCTTAACTCTGATTTACAGAGGGAATCCTAATAGACCATGATTGATAACTAATAACTTCAGCGATGAAGCCAAAAGAGACACAAAATTGGATGAAAAAGATTTGATCAAACTTAACTGCAGTGACATGAGCGTATTTGCAGACATTAAATGCTACTTTAGCAACAATCTAAATGTTCCCTTTTGCTAATTGTGATGCCAAGCGGTTGAAATGATCAGTGGAAGATTTGTGGAAATGGTCATTTCAGCTGATGCCTTGGTCTTGGTGTCTTGGTCTTGTCTCCCTGCACTGACATGAGTCTGGTTTATTATTCAATTCAAGCCCTGGATAGATCAGAGACCAGGCGAGATGGAGGGTACAAGCACAGCTGGAGCTTTTCTCTTTCTGATGACAGTGAAGAGGAAAGGAGACATGAGTAAGCACTTTTCTCCCACCCTCGTTTTCAGCACCACCAGCGCTGCACTGCATCACTTCCCACCACACAGATCTTCCTCCACATACAGGAAAAGCCCCCAGTGACACCTCTGCTGATGAGCTGGCTAGTTCCATCTCTGATGATACCCTCAGAAGCAGCAGCCCAGATGTGTCTGCATGTAAATCCTCCTCTCTGTTGTAGGGTTAGACCGATATGGAAGTTTGCTGATGGTGAATAATTGAATACAATCCTTCATTCTTAAATTTAAGTGCCCTTATGAATTTTTATTCCCTTGTGCCCTTATGAATTGTAGTTTATTCTGCATAAAAATAAAATGGGAAAATCACAAAGCAGATGACTTAATGATACTGATGTTGATGTTTTAACTTTTTCTAATTATTGCTATTTCTCCTAAATCTTTTCCCTAATATCTTGGGAGCATAGCAGAATCATAATTAAGAGGCTGCTGTCTGTTTATTGTCGTGAATTTTATTTCTTATTTCAAAATAAGCATTTTGAAATTAGCGCTCCATTTGTGATGTCCTGTCCAGTCTGTCATAGCATAGAACTCACTCACAAACAAATCTTAGTGTTGATGTTGTGAGTATATAAAGTATAGATAATATTTTTAGAAAATGTAGTTGCATAATTTAGCTACATAAATTTCCTAAGCATCGACTCTCTGGTATTGCTAACCTGAAAATTACAATTAGAAGCCCCCGAGGTCACTGAATAAATGAGTGGGAAAAAATATAACCATATGCTATATGATCTTTAACCCACTGAACATCTTGATGGTGTCTCTCCGTCACTGCCTTGAAAACACTAAATGATGGATTAGCTGTAGAATGTGCTTTCACCCTCCAATACAGTTCCATAGAATGGTGAGGACATTGTGGCCCGACACCTTATTAAGACACTTTGTAGATTTTCCCTTTAATTTGTCACCTGTCATCATGTTTGGATGTTGGTTGTAACCACAGTCCACAGTAGAAAAACAAACTGCAGTAATGAAACTGTATCGGTCAAACCCTAGAATTCATTCTGCCCCCTTTTTCTGCAGATGTGTCATTTTCTATCTACACTAATGTTCACACAGACATATTGAACAGTGTAAAATGTGCAAACACAGAATACACACCACACCATAATCTCTTATTTTGTTTTTCTGTTGTCCTCCTCTCAGTGCAAGTGTGGTGAGCACCGACGATATGGACCGGCAGCAGCCGACCTCCCCCGAGGAGAAAAGGGTAAACTGTCCTCCCCGAACGCTACTCTTCTCTCTCCCTCTCGTTTCCTGACTCTCACCCAGAGTGTTGATGATTCTCAGAGGGCTGCAAGGCTTTCTGACAGTGCCTGGGGGATGTTAGTCTGGCAGGCGCCTGGTGCTTTACAGCAATGTCACCCAAAGGACCCGACAGTCCGTGAACCAACACTGCTGGATGCTATGAGTCATTTTAAAACGTACTTTATAATGATAATCCATTTGTCAGGAAACAGCTGCGTCATCTCCGGGGTAATTTTAGTGAGTGGTTGATGTGTTCTGGTTCGATTCTTTGCAGAGTACATAACATGATGTTAACTCCTACTTCACTTCAGAGTGAAATATCTCAACTCGAATGATGTTCGACTCGAATGCCTGTGACACTGGTTGACATTTGTGTCAGACACTAATGGATCACGAGGGAATAAACCCTAAAGACCTTGACGAGCTGACTTTTCCTCTGGCCTAATGTACATTTGTTAGATACGGTCATACGTTTATTTTAGGATACTTTAAAAACTAACAATCATAAATCTGAACTCAGTTGTTATCCCATTATTTTAAATGTGAGCAGGTATTGCAATGCAATGTTACAATACTACGTGCTCACAGATCGGACTTTGTCATAATATATCACACGCAGCATATTGTGATAATTCCCCCCATGATCAGAATATGTCACTTGGATAATATAGTTGTATGAGAATGCAAATGTAAGCCATGATTTTATCATCTATATTTTATAATATCATTAAATGTTGCTGCATTAAGAAAAGACACGATTCTGTTGTGGAAATCACTGCATGAGCCCAGGCAACACCTCCGAAATCCGTTGGCAGTGAACATTTTCTCTGCGTCTGCAAATTTAAACAAACTTATATAAACAAGATGCAGGAACCCACTGAAAAATCATGTCCTGCATGCTAAAGAGGACAGGGATCATCTCACCTGTTATCAGCTTGCAGTTCATCCCCCTCTAGGAATTTGTGATGTTGTGATTGTAACGGTTAATTTGAGCAATCTCAGATGCTCTTGCTTAAAGTAAAATGACTGGTTTGTGGTGCTGAAATCCTTTTGGCGATGAAAAAGAAAAACCTCTTCAGTGTGACTGTGAGATTGTGAGTTTTGTTTTCTCTAAGTGACGACCCTTCTTATTAACACGTGCACCGTCTCTGCAGTCTCCCACCCTTAGGCACTTCACTTCTTCCGATCCCTTGAGAACGTATGAAAACCGGCCAAATAGTCACATGAGGCCGCTGAACAAGTTTGCACCTAAACGGCTCAGGTACAGTGTCTTCTGTAAAAGTAAGTAAATATTAGGTACAAAAAAATCATTGACTTCCCACTATGCTGCTGCTGCCTGACAGGTTTTCAACAGAAAGTAGAATAATAATAAATCTGCACTTGCAATTTACAGTTTCTTAATGTGTTTATTATGATTTAAACATATTTCAATACAAAATCTAAAAATGCCTTTCAGTTGGTAGAAATAAAAGGAAAAGTTAGATGAAGAACCTCAGAAATAAAACGGATGACGAGGTAGTTTTAGCCACTTTCAGCCGATCTCATAGACACTTGCTGCTATTTCTTTCACTGAAAATCAGCTGATAAGAGCGTTTTATTTAACATGATTTGGTTGTTCTCTTCCCCCTCCTGCAGCACCGAGGTCCCTCTCACAGTAGCAACATCCTCCCCCATGCCCAACAGAACCAGCCTTTTAATCATCAGTCCTGCGCCGTCGCAAGGAATCGTTATACAAGGGCGACACTTCCAGCACGCACAGATTCCCTCGGCAATAAGGAAACCAGCCCAAAGGTAAAACAAAAATGGATTGATAAGACAATGCAAGCCCTGAAACGTACGAAACAGAGAGGAAGGAACCATGTTGGCCCAAAATTCAGTCTGTTTGCTCAATTTGTTCAATTGATTCCCTCTGCAATTTATTTCCCGTGTCTGAATTGGAAAACGTAAAAGCTTTCTCTCCCACAGAGAGGGTCCATGTGTCCTCTGAGCTAAAGATTTAAAAAGCCTAATTAGATTATAATAGTAGAGTGTCTCGGATTGATTTTCTTTTCTCTGTGGGAAGTTTTTCAAAGCCCCAAAATGCATAGCAGAGTGTATTTGTATAAGTGGATTTGATGCACACATAATCTCAAATGTAGATGAAAGAAAGTTAAAGGTGAAGATGTTCATTCCATCCTCTGCACAGATGAGGCTGCTGCTGAGGTTTGTCGCTTTCATTGAACTGCAGGCTGTGATAAACGAATTAGGGCGCACGAGTTGATTGCTTCATTGAGACATTGCCTCTTTGATTTTTATCTTCAAGCAGCCTTGATTTGAAGGAAAGGTAAGACTTTGATCGAGCTGCACCGCTCGGAGTCGGTCTTTGTTAACCGGCGGGATCTGATTTCATGCTGTTTTTCATGTCCCCAGAACAGTGTGCATTTTCATTTGTCTCAGGTTTTGTTCTCTGATGACACCGTGATACTGTTTGGTTTCATTTTTCTTTGTTGTTTCTTGTGTAAAATCCAGTTTATGCATTGATGGACAAAACACACATTCTACTATTAGTGCGTTTGTAGAACCAGGTCCAATGCTGTTACTTAACTTTTTATAGCTTTCAGTGTTTTTCTGAATGCTGCTGTAGGAACTCCTCAGATTTTAGGCTCTGCTCGTATCATCCCGATGTATTCAGGTCGACCCAAAGTCTGGCTTTTTGCCTCTTCCTGTTCTATTGTTTATGCAAAACAGATGCTTTATTAACCAAATCATCTCCTCCTGCAGAAATGACTTTTCCACCACACAAGCTGTAGAAGTCGACAGCATCGTCCTGACCTGTCCAGAAATCCCAGGTATTGACACCGTTTAACTTGATTCTTTTGAATTATTCTGGAGTTGTAGACAGCTGGTGTTGAGTTTTGATGAGTACGATGTGTTTCTGTTGTAGGGAGGAAAGGACTGTGTGTGTAGTGCAGTGCAGTGCATGGATGTGATGTCTCTGTTTAAAAGTTGTGAGATTTAAATTTGATAAAAAAATCACATTGCCCATTTTGATGATCTTAAAAATGTGAAGTTAGTGGCATCCAGTTCCAGTGCGGTTGCATCTGCAAACCTTAGGTGAAGGAAACGCACATCAGTCGTGTTACAAATATTCCTGACAGTATGTTGTCGGCCACACTGACCTGTGAGCTGTGCTCTTGGGTTTATACCAGTATGACTGCTGACGCCTGACTGCTTCGTTATTGCTGGTATACGGCTTTTTAACTATCTTTTATGCTTTTTAAGATGTTTATACTTTTCAAAATGATTGCTTTTATGACATCATTTATGACATCATCAAATACATCACATCTAACTGGCTTTGACGTTTGCCTAACCAGTGTATAAGAAGCCACACTTTGTTTCAGCATAAACACTTCGCCTTTTCTCAGCTTTGCTTGGAAAACCCTTTCAGCGCCGAAGCATTCAGAGCATTTTCCTTTTGGAAGTGCTTTTACAGTCTTTTGTTGATTTAATCCTGCAGAAGACGAGACCCTGAACATCAAACGCCGCATCCCGCAGAAGAGGAAACCGTTGGAGGGCTGCTGTAGTTTTCCTTCCCAGGTCAAAGCAGCAGAGGTAAGAGACGTTTTTACAGCAGCAGCACAGAGGTCTGGACTCTGAACATTGTCCTCTTTCTGAACTGAAGGCAGAATTTAACTTTCTCTCTGCTGTTTTGAGGATCTTTGTATGTTTCCACATTCTGGTTGCCAAAAGCTAATGAACCAGACGCTCATTTAAAAGCTCATAATCTATAGCATCATAAATAGGATTGGAATACGTTTTGTTTGTGTGCACTGCATGAAAGCTACCAAAAGTGAATGTGTGTTTGAGCATCTAGCAAGAATTATTTTTCAGAGACCAAAAACCGAGATAAAAGAGAAAAAGGTGGACTCAAACACAGCTTCAGATGCGATGACAGTGTTGTTGTTCTTGTCTTGGATATGTAAACCGCTTGTCGTGGGTTCCTCTGCTTAAAGTGGTTTTCTCTGGCAGCCTCTTAGGCCGACTGCCTACCAGTCGGTGTGCGTGAAGTGCAACAAGCCGAATGAGGACAGCAGCGAGTGTCATAACTGTGGGAGCTGTACCGCACCGCTGACCTGTCAGCAGGCGACCCTGTCATCCCCAACACCCCGACCCCCTATCAGATCCCAGCCCTCCCCCGGACCAAACAACCTGCAGCAGAACTTTTACAAACCGGCCACGACCATGAGGGTGCCCCGGACTGAGACTCTGCCGATACGAGTCACGAGCACCAGGGGAACCCTGGTGCCCCTGAACAACAGCAGGTCGCCTCTCTTAGGTGGGTCGTCGAGCTGCTGTGATCCCAGGAACCCCACCAAAGGGAAGAGGACGGCAGCAGCCCAGCAGCCGGAGCTCAACGACCCCAGTGAGTAATCGAAAGCTCTCTGTTGATGTTCCATTTTGCATCTTGTCAGATGTATAAGTTTTTAGTCTGTCACCTCTCAAAAGTGTGTTTTTTTGTTTGTTTTTTTATTAATTTTTTTTTTTTACATGTTTTTTCTATATGGCCGTTTGGTTTGGGAATTTATGCTTTTAATTTGGTGGAGCCTGCAGACTTGCAAAGACTTCAACATATCAGAGCTGCACATTCAATCATGCATTAAAAATATCTGCTGTTGTAATGGATGAAAAGCTTTTGTTCATTGGTCCAGTGACTTTACCTGCCACCAAATTCCATTGAAATTTCTTCTCTTTATCAACTATAGAACTGGTTGTTGTAAATGTGGTTCGTATCATCATGTGTTGCAGTCAGTTGCATCATATCACACTGAGCCAATAAACAGAAACGGCAACAAAGAAACAAACTATTAGCGAGCGAACATTGATGTCACATGCTATTAGTAGTACGTTTTAAGAGAAAAACACAAAATGCTGGCAGATCGGGAATCGATCCCAGTTTGTTTCAACTGGTTAACAAAACTGGCATCTGCACCCAGTTCAGGATGTTCTGGACTGTTCTCAGCTCTCACTCTGATGGCTGCAGACCGACACCAAGAGCCAGACTGAGCGGTGTCACTTTCTCCAAAAGGGTTTCAAATATTTCATTTTAGTTGGTTTTCGTTATTGTAGAAATGTCAGTAAATGGCTGAACTGGGAGAAACGGAAAGATGTGCTGAAATCAGAAAACAGCATTTGAGTAAGAGTGAGGATCTTTTGACAGTCTGACACTTTGCTGCCTGTGTGAAGGCTTTTACTTCATTTCAGAAATGTGATTTTCATAGACCAATAGCAGAAATGTGCAGCAAGGAACATGCCTTAGGAGATAAAGAGGTTCAGTAGGAAACTGAAATCGGGCCAGTGTTGTGGTCCATCAACAGAACCAGAAAGTAAAACAGCCAGTCATCCTCTGGGCTCACTAGTAGGCGTTTAACTGGAGTTTTCTGGTATTCCTGTTCCCAGTCGTCTTGTCCAGTGACGATGATGAGGAGGAGCCTGACAACGCCAGCACGGGCAGCGTCAACAGACTGGACAGCGTTTCCCCTCGACCCGCCGACTCGGCCCACTCCTCTCCGGCGCCATCCGGAGGCAGAGTGGAGGCGGCGGTAAAGAGCGCTGAGGAGCAGGAAGAGATTAACGCTGAATTCTTTGAAGACGTCAACATGAAGATCACAATACCACGGCGAGCCCGGATGAAAGATCAGGTGCGGCTCAGTCGACCCTCAACAGGTCCCATTTCCTTCCAGTCGATAGCGACCGGGGAATTTTGAAGTATAAACCTTTGAAATACTGCATGCAGACTTATTCTGGCTGGGTTCTTTTAGTTTTTAGTGAAAATGGAAACTCCATTACTACTGAGCCGCAAATCAGAACAATCATTCCCTGCACCTTATTTATAAAACGATACTTTGGATTGTGCAGTGAAGTGCACGTCATACTGTTCCTGAGCTCACATATTTGCCTTTATCTTTATTTTACAGTTTGGAAATCAACCCCCGTCTGAGCAGTTGTCCCCGAGGACAAAGAAGGCGAAACTCACGTCCAGTAAGTGTGACAGCATCATACTGGAGTGTCGGAGCGTGAGAGTAGGGACGCTGCGCAGGATGGTGACGAAACCCGTCGTTGTGAGTGTTTAATGTCTCAGTTTCAAAGATTGAAATCCCCCCGAAGAAGGTTGAAAGCATGCGGAACGGAAATCATAAACTGTGTTTTTGTTCTCTCTCTTTTTCAGTTTACCATCGAGCAGATCCAGCTGGAAACTCAAGGTATGAAGCAGCAGTAATGAGTCCACTAAATAAAACTGTGTGCAGAGCTGCTGGATCAGTGATGGCACCACGGAGATGTTCAGATTATAATCATAAAAACTTTGTTCTGCATCCGCTGATCAACCATTACAATTAAAAAAAAAAACAATTAAATGTAACAATGTACAACATAAGTTATATTTGTGCTACAACTTTTTTCTTTCTTGAATATATATTTAGTAAACTAGTGTATTTGGTGGATGTAAAACTTCCATTTTGAGAGTGAAACAGCTCCCCCCCCCCCCAATCAGGTCCGGATCTTGACAGCGTAGAGGTTTGTCTCCGAGCGTCGGAGCTCATCAGCTGTGAGTGGTGCAACGTGCGAAAGCTTCCGGTCTTGTTCTTCCAGACGACTCCTGAAGAGTGCAGCCGCCTGCGCATGCAGCTCAACATGTCCAAGGAGAAAGGAGGCCAGTGGTACGACTGCACGGGAAACCGTAAGTACAAGTATACGCTGACAGTATAACCGTACGGTGCCTAAATCCCTCTGTACACCTCCAAATATTATTACCACGTCGTTCTGTTTGTTGATGGCTTGTTAGAAAGAGCCGCTCTTGTCACCAAATCAGGGAGACAATTTTCAGGAAAAATCAGAGTCAGACATGCAAATCGTGTAAATCTGCCAAATATTACTTTCAGTGACAAAATTTACGCGGCCTTAATAAATGCTAAAACCGTGATCGAACTTCTGAGGTTTCTGGCTACTGACGCAAGCGGCATGTCGGACTAAATAAATCCTGATTTAAAAACTCACCTGTTCCATCAGAGTCGGATGAGAAATACATCGTTCTGATCTTTGAGAACGGCCTTCAGATGAAGGAGCAGATTATCTTGGAAGACATTCTGGGCGAGATCGGCAAGACCAACAACCTCAGCAACTTCCCAGCCAAGCTGTCATTCGAAGAGGCAAACATCCGACTGGTCAACTACAACAAGGCGTCGAAGCAGAAGGAGGAGAAGGTGAGCGCTGCCTCAGTGGCACCGGATACCAGTAGGCCTGTAATAAACTATCTTCATTCTGTGGATATTTGTGTTCGTTGAGCTTCTATAATATCTGACGTAGTGAAAATGTCTCTTGGATTTGTTGGGGAGTATCTCAGTGACATGTCTACTTCTGTCCAGCCAGCAATGAAAAAAGCCAAAGATGTTTTTAATTATTTCTTCATCATACGTGATGGGAACTAAGAATCTGTTAATCTATCAACTGATTTGACTTTATCAGCAACACTCTTGATCCAGTAGTTTCTGTTTAGTTTTGTAGTTTGTGATTAGGCAGAAATGTCCGTGTTAGGTGTAAAATACATTTCAGGCTGTTACTTTTGAAACCGGTTGCTTTCTGCAGATGATGCCAATACAAACGCCTCCAAAAATCTCGCCGGCCTCCCTGGTGACCAAGGTTCCTCAGGTCACACAGGCCGCCCCGGTGACGCCCGTCACAATGCCTGTACGGACACGGATGGCCACTCGCCAGCAGACCAGCACTTACTTCGAAGAGGAAGACGAGGACATGACTGACCTCCAGCCGACCTTCTCCGGACCAATCGTCAAGTGAGTCGCTCTGTTGTCACGGGGTCTCAGCACCAGGTCGATTCATCATGGTGGTGGATTTGGGATTGTAGCCACGAGTGTGTTGGTGTGAATTAGCTGTGTGGTTATTTTGTATGTACAGTGTCATTATAGCAGTATATGCTGTATATTATCACAGTAAACACCGATCAGCCACAACATTAGGTACAGCTGTACAATCTTATGCAATCCAATCAGCAGCTCTGCCACAAACTTTACTTTTACACTTTCATAAATTCTCTTTTATTTTTATTTAATTTCTTTATGGTTTAACATGTTTTGATTTTTGTTTTCCAGATTAATGGTGTATCCTCCTCCTCCAGCCAAAGGAGGCATCTCGGTCACCAATGAAGACCTGCACTGCCTTAATGATGGAGAGTTTCTAAACGATGTTATCATAGACTTTTATTTAAAGTACGTGTTTTTTATTTGCTCACTTTTTGCTCGTTTCCTTACATGAGGCACAAAAACAACACTCCACACAGTGAAATGCACATCTCAAGTGATGGTTTTCTTTGTCTGACGTTCCATTGTGTCTCCACATTAGATATTTAGTCTTAGAGAAATTGAAAAAAGAAGATGCCCAAAGAATCCACGTGTTCAGCTCCTTCTTCTACAAGAGGCTGAACCAGAGAGAGCGGAGGAATGCGTCAGACACAGCAAACCTGCCGTGAGTCTTAATCGGGATCAATGCAAGATGATTTATTTATATATGTGTATAATAAAATATTTAGATTTTACATCAAATCATACTCGGACTTTTCTTACTCTTTGCTTTTTCAGAATCCAGAAACGGAAGCATAACAGGGTTAAGACATGGACTCGGCATGTGGATCTGTTCCAGAAGGACTTTATTTTTGTTCCCATCAACGAGTCGTGAGTCTTAACTTTCACTTATTATTTAAGACTTGAATTAACGTCGTCCTGTCTCGACTTGCTAAACTGCTGTTGAACTCTTTTGCCAGAGCTCACTGGTACCTAGCAGTCATCTGCTTCCCAGGGCTTGAGTTCCCGGCGTTTGAACACAACCCGTTGTACCACGAGTCGTTCGCAGCCTCGGGCTCAGAGCCTCCGTCAGAGGAGACCATCCCGGACCACTGTCGGCCTCTGTCCCCAGATGGAGACGGGCTGGACAGCTCATCTGATCAGCTTTCCCCAGGTGTCCCCGAGGCGTCTGCAGAACCAGACAGCGATCTCGCCAAGGACAACTTTGCATTCCCAGAGGGGGGGCAAGAGCCTTCCAGCACCCCCGCAGTGTCCGGTAATGACCAGACAGACACCGAGCTACAATACAGCAGTGAGTGTCACAGTTATTGATGTGTCCACGAGGCTTCTCAGTTTTTATGCTTTTTACAACCGACATCCAGAGTCGGTTGAGTACTTGGCCGACGTCTGTCTGCTCAGATTTATTATCTTCTACATGCAAAGAGATAATTACCTGCTGTACCAGCTATTGCTAATCTAGTGCTGATTTTGAGAAAGAAATCCGGTGAAATTGCAGCCTCAGGTGCGACCAGTTAGAAGTTCAACTCTAAAAGTTGGTGCTGCACGAACATTGGTGGGAGGGTACGAGTGAGTCGTACAGACAAGTCACGCCGGATGTGTTTTACTTCTAACTGTAGTAGCAAGATGGAATATCTGAACAGTCATATGAAAAGGAATCATCAAACATAGATGCACTGAAAAGGATATTGAGATTCTCCAAAAATGCCTCCTGCTGTGTTCAGGCAGCTAGTGCAGTTGTGTCACGTTTGGTTTTGGCTTTTAATTCAAATAAAGATGCAAATACATGTTTAAGTATTGAACACCTGAGACACATGGACACTTTTAATGTAATGTGGATGTGATTTACTTCTGTATTAGGTGAGTTGCACAGAATCAGCGTTTGTTACAGTTCAGGTAAAGGAGACGATGACACCTACACATTCTCTGATGACCAAAGCTCCTGTCAGGTATTTCCCCTCATTTCTTCTTGGTTATTTACACTTGTCTTTTTGTGCAGGAAATATTGAGTTTTAAAGGAAGTAAACCCACCAAAGTTCTTTCCATCTGTGTCCAGGACGAGTGCAGCGAGGACGGGACTGAAGACGCTCTCAGCTCGGACGCTTCTTGTTTGGCCTCCAAACGCAGCCTCTGCAAACAGTGAGTGACTGCATTTGTGCCTTGTCCCCTGCAGGTGGCGCTGCAGCTCTGTGCTCTCATGTTGATGTGCTGCAGTGAGTGTTGTCAGCCCAGCAGCTTGAGGCCAAACAGTGACAACAGCCTGAGATTTCAGTAGATTGGATGCTGTACTTATAAATGCTTGGCTTATGTGACTTTTTCTAAGATGCATGTAAAAATAACCCAACGCATACATGTCTTATGGTTGACCTGCCTTTTTTGTTGCTTTTTCAGATTTAATGAAATGTAACAATTAGAGCCTCTGATGCACAGGTGGCTTCTAAAAGGCGGATTCAGAGCCTTGGTTTGTTAAAAATTTGTACATATTTGCTGGAAGCTGACTGTTGTTTCTTTGTTCAGGCCTTGTATCCTCATCATGGACTCTCTCCGTGGCCCGGCAAGGTCGACTGTGGTGAAAACTCTCAGAGAGTGAGTTCCTCTTCAGGAAATGAGGGGTTGATTCAGAGATTAATGCCAGACTTTCTTCTTCAGCATCACCTCATGTGGCTCATGTTCAGGGCCAAGAGGGTCAACGGGAGCCCGGTGCAGAGAGAAGAACCCTTTGTGGCCTATAGAATCTGGAATGATGTTGTTGGTTCACCTGATCTGAGATCTGCTGTGGAGTTGGTGCTCCCTCTTGTAAACAAGACAATGCTGCAGCTCTTCGTGTGATTAGATCAATTTAAAGTTTTACATTCTGCAGTTGTTGCCATGGACAAAACATGTCGGCATTAAAGCTCAGACATTATTCACGTAACCTGTAACCTGTCCAGTGTTGGCATTTGCTGATTCATTTGCTCATCTAAGAACCCAATAGAAGAACCCTTTTCTGATCAGATTTGCGTAGTTTTTCTTTGGATTTAAGTAGTTTGGTTCAACTTGGGCTAAATCTGTTACCCAAATGCTGTAGCTAAGAAACATCTCGTTGTTCTGGACATGAATGACACTACCAAACTCTGCACGCTCAGCTGACTCTCTCCCAAAATTCAAAAAACTGCTGAAAACTGAACTCTTCCACATCTTCCTATGCACTTAAATGTCCTAAAAAAAAAAAAATAATAAAAAAATCCTTTCTGCTCTCTTGCACTTGTATCTCGTGAACTGTGAACACTTTTCTGATAGGACTTTGCTTTGATGTTTTCCGTTGACTTAGATTTTTGCTGCCTTGTATCTCACTTGTAAGTCGCTTTGGATAAAAGCGTCTGATAAAGGACTAAATGTAAAAATGTAAATGTAATTTCTGAGGAAAAAAATGAAGTAACTCACCAGTTACTGAAGGACTGTGTGTGTGTGCTTTAGGTACCTGGAGGTGGAGTGGGAGGTGCGGAAAGGCACTCAGCGGAGTTTTGGGAAGGAGCTGATGAGGGGCTCCAGCCCACGTGTGCCTCAGCAGGACAACTTCAGCGACTGTGGAGTTTACATCCTGCAGTATGTGGAGAGCTTCTTCGAGGTGAGCACCAAATGTTTCCTCTGCATTTAGCAGTGTTCGATTTGCCTGGTTTTTCATTCCGTTTTCTTGTTGTGCTATCGTTTGACAAACTGCTCCAGTGATCAAGGTCAACTTGATTTAGATGAATTTGATTTTTACACATTCCAAACTTTTTTGGAATGCTTAGCTCTCATGAAATCCAAAATGAGCCAATTTGGATTCACAATTCACAATTTGTACAGTGTGCCAACTTTTTTGGTTTCAGGTTGGTATTTTTAAATCCTTTTTATCTTTTTCCCACAGAATCCAATTCAGAGTTTCCATCTGCCCGTGAACCTGTCGGAGTGGTTTCCTCAGCAGCGGATGAAGACGAAGCGTGAGGAGATCAAAGACTTGATCCTGAAGATTCAGGCTCAACAAGAACTGGACAAGAAGGAGTTGGAGCAGGTCAAGGCCTCGCCCAGCTCTCCTGTGGAGCCCGATATTGAAGAGACTTCTGGCTTGGTGGGCCTGTCGCCCAACCTAGCCATCAGCCGCTGAGGTGACCGCCATCGCCCTTCGTCCTGTCGTTCCCGGGCCCCAGGAAGTGGGGGTTCAAACTTGATTGTACGCTGCTGGTTTCACGTCAATGTGTCCTGAAACGGTCCCTCCATTCACCACAGACGTCAAACACACCATTAAATTTATACTGAATAAAACAAAAACTGTAAATATGCTGGAGTTTTCCCGCTGCCTTTGTAATCTACTGTTTTATGACTCATTCATGAAGTGGCCCGTTAAGTTATGTTTTCATAGATGTTCTTCTCTCCGGGAGAATCTGTGCAGAAGATACTGTTTTGCTCTTGCGTCATTATTTTTATGCTTTCGAGTTGTGTAGATGAAGAATAATAATTATTAAAAACCTAGAGAAAGTTGCTGTTATTTGTAAGTTAAGTCCACTCGTCTGAAAGAGCTGACTGACAGCTCATGAGTCACATATAGTTCGGTGCTTGTTGATGTGGAGTGGATGAGCATTTTCAGCATTAAAGGCAAACCTAGATGCAAGAGCACGTCCTTTGCCTTAGCTTTTTATTTGTTCTGCGTGCAAGTGATTCATGCAATTCGTGTGTGTGTGTCATAAACTGAAGTGGTAAAAATGCTAGCACTTAAGTAAATATGCAAATACTTGTCCTAAAGACGAGTCCCCTTCCAATTTGAGTACATGCTTTAAATTAAAGGGCCTTGTTTTATTCATGTACAGATACAGGAGAAACAAAATGTCTTCTTCCTTTTCAGTTATTGACCTTTTAATCAGTAGAACTACAAAAACCTTGTGTAGATTAGTCAGCTGTGTTTAAAAGCTGTAGTTTAAACAGTAGTTTAGTCCAAATCCGGCTGTTTTATTTTGCACCTGGACGTCACTTGAGTTCTTTGTGACTTGAGTTTCAAATCTGCCACCTTGTATCACTGAGGTCTATGGTCAGGGCTGGATTTCTGCAGCTCTAATCATTTTAAACATTTTCTGCAAGTGAAATTGTTTAAAAGGAACTTTGGCATCTTTCCTCTGCTGATATTTTTTTTCTTGGGAAAACTGTAATAAGGCTGAAGTTGAAATGTCAGTTTACTAGGAAGTGCTGCAGTTAAGTATCCCAACCCCTTCCCACTTTTGTCCGTAGTCGGCCCAAATGTGGTTAAATGTGCCAAAGCTCAGCCCAGACCTAATCAAATCTACAATCCAACAACCGTCGCTGGCCCAGTGCTGGCTCAGTGCTGGCTCACCTGATAAACCAGCGCCAGAACTGGACTGAATCTCAGCTGTGATGGGCCCAGTTCAGCTGTCTACCTGGCACAACAATCCAAAGTAACTGATTTTACAGCTCTGTAGTTGCCTCAGTGTGAGAGAGGTTTATTTTTTTTATTTATTTTTTTATTCATGAACAGGATGAACAGTTTTTCACAGTGATGTTTTACTGGGAACTGGTCTTACACTTTTCCGCCCCTGTGAGCTCTCCGCTCAGCTGAGGATGTTAAGTAACGGAGACAGTTTGGTCCTACAGATGAGGACACAGTAGTAACAAATCAAACGGCTCCCAGTGGTTTGCAGCTGCAGGGTGAAGGTCCAGAATTTCTCTGTAATCCAGTGTGGGCAGAAATTGTTTTTCTAACAGGAAAATTGACTTTTTTTTTTTTTTTAAGCCGCATGATCTTTGTTGCCAGTCTGTTGTCCAACCAGACTATTGATGTTGCTGGACTATATTTCAAAGAGCCAGCGTGTCTCGGGTGGTTTGCTTTGAGACACTGCTCTCAGGTTTCAGTCTGCTGCTGCTGCTGCTGAGTGATTTATCCAGGGTTACGTTAGCACACGCTAAAACATTCATGACTATTGAACGTTGCTTTGTCCTCCACTTCTGAGCTCTTTACACTGAGGCCTTCAATTATTGAAACGCGAATTAAGTGCTGATAATGACCAGTGACGAGCTAATTAATTTAACTGTTTTAAATTTTCTTTTTGCCAGACCTGAAATTTAGAAATGGAAACTTATATTCTGAATATTTTACCCCTGTTCTCTCAAATACAGTTTATTAATACTCAAAAACATTAACATATAATTCAAGTCAACAATCTCTGTTACACAGAAAATTTTAATCTTAAATCCACAATTTCTCCAGTACATACAGTATTTTTGATGTACTGTCTGTAAATTCACTCACAAAAAACAATAATTATTTTGAAAAACAAAAAGTAAACTGAAATGGGAATGTATTTGTACTTCTAAACGCTTATTTAGTGTGGTACACTTACACACATAAAATGTACTTTAGGTGCACTTGTACCTCAGTATAGTAGTGTACTCAGTATTACTATTTGTAAGAACAAAATCAATTCAAGTTGTATTTCAAACAACACTTATTTAAGTTGGACTAATAATGTTACGTTTCCTGGAACTTTGAATGTTTCTGTTGCGGTTTAATTGTTAAAATCTTTCCTTAAAAAACAAGTTAGGTACTTGTGATACTAAAGTATTTCTAGTATACATTCATGACGTTCTACTTCATGACGTCTTCAGTCACGGGTTGTTGGCCACGCCCCCTCGAAATGTATAAACGGGCATTACTATTGTATACTATTGTAATTTCCAATATTAAGCCAAAGAATTTCAAAGTAAAACGCAGACAAAGACCCAGACACGGAGCCTAATTAGGGTTAAACATCGAGTTTACTGAGGTGATCACGTTGACACTCACCCATTTAAGACCCTGTGAACTTTGTGTGGCCCTGTGGTCTGTTACCGTGACGACACAATGATTAATTCATCATTAATATTTCAGTTAGTTATGTGAGACTTGGGTCTGCAGTGACCGACAGCGAACGCAGCAGCAGACGGAGATTAGCGCCACTGTTGTCATCTTTGACATTATCCCAGTTGAAGTAAATGAAAGTCATTCAAATGAAAAAGCTGATTGTCTATATCTAATTCAAATACACTGGGAACATCGTCCCTGTAATTACTTCCAAATTACACACTGCTCTCTGCGGAAAACGAGAGAATTCTCCCATTAAAATCATGTTGAAACAGTGCTTCACCCAACTTTAAATGAAGAACATAAAATAAAGGAAAAGATGTGAAGACAACATGAATTATCGAGGGTATGTCCCAAATGCACAAAAACTTTTTTATTTAAAATATAAAATCAATGTAATATCATTTCTGCGCTTTGCTCAAAGGGCTGCTGGGAGTGATCATGTTAAAGATTTTAAAGCTGCTGGTTTTTCTGCCACACGATCACGTGGAGATGGTTTTGAATTATTCCCATACGTGTTCACTTCAGGGGAGGGTGAGGGTCGTAACCGTTACATCTTGATGACTCCACCCTGTTCCCAGCTCCCCCGTTTAACGAGTCTAATCAGGCCAGGGAGGAACAAAGGCTCCTCTGGAGGATGTAACTTGGTTCCACAGCCGCTTTATTCTGACTGAAGACGCTGCTTGGATAAGTAGCGAGAAAAAAAAAGTCCAGTTTACATGATTCAATCTTCGGGTAAAGGGATGAATGACTTAAACAAGCACACGCGCACACACAATGGCCAAAAATGTGCACAAAACAACCAAAAAGAGATGGAAAGTAAAGAGGAATTGCTTTACTTTGGTGTTTTTACCTGTAAGACCATCTTTTTCTTCCAATGTCTTATTTTTTTTTCTACCTGTTTAAATCTACCTGCATTTGGCTCGTGCACATTAGCGCCCCCTGCTGATGCGATATTTGCCAAGTGCGTGACGTCACGGCGCCGGTTTCCCAGGATCATTGCTGGGGGAGTCGGAGGCTGCGGGGCTGGGAGAGTGTGGCCCAGGCTGCCGGAACGGACGCCTATCACCTGGAGACACCCGGCACGGCTGCGCTTCGTTTTAATTCTAATTCTTAAGCGCTTTCCCGAAGAACGAGTTGCGGAGCCCCGGGAATTCACGTCCAAACCAGGTAAGTTACGAGGCGCTGTGGCTACAAGGCGGTGGTGTTAGCTAGCAGACGCGGCTACCGCACGGAGCAGCGTCCCGGCGTTAGACGCGCAGGAGCCTGTCAACACACACTGGGGCTTCGCCAGGAGGAAAACACAGCTGAGAGCTGGCAACTCATGATTTAAACCACAATATTCAGCGGACGCGTGTGACTCCTGTTCCAGCGGGGAGGACTTTACTGTTACTCCGTCGGTCGTGCTTTGTTTGGAGCGGTGGACGTCAGATGTCCTTCGAACATGTGGCAATTAAAAACTTTCCGGTGATAAATAAAGACGTATTGGAGAACCCATAGTCCAACGCATCGCTTTTTAAATAATTAGGATTCGCTCTACAATTCGGCTTCTAAAAAGTGCACCGTGACTGATTTTTATTTCAGCTAAGCTCCAACTTTATCAGTGCACTTCACGGCGTTGCCAGCGCCACCACACGCTGTATTGTGCTGCTTTGGAAGGTAAACGGGGATTCAAACGCTCGTCCTTTTGAATGTGGGGGTGATACCTACGTCGATTTTGAAGAGCAGCGCTTCGAAAAGAAAGTGTTGACTCATTGTTCGCAGCGCACGTCTGTGTCCGAGGAGCGAGGCGACTGCGAATCTCCCCGTTTTTCAGCGTGGCGACGTTTGTTAGAGCGACAGAGCCTCGGTGCGTTCAATTCAGGGGTGCGTACATGACATGGGTGGACTGTGTTGTACAGCAGCACCATCAGTGTGTCATCTGAAGGGACGGCTGCGGCCTGCACACAGCCCCCCCCCGCACAGAAACCCCTGCTGCTGCCGAGCATCCTCAGAAGTCTGTGGGCAGCGCACAGGCTCAGATGGTGCTGTGTCCTTTCAGTGTTGCACGGTTATATAAGAGCTCTCAGTGCTTATTGTCTGTTTTTGTGCCCGAGCTGCTTTAAAGCCACTGTTATGGTCGTTAGCTTCCAAAAAACGCTGTGCAAAGTCTATTTGAATTGCTCAAAAATCCCATTGTTTGTTGTGTCCCGGATCCTCCCTCTAATGTCTGTACTGTGCTTTAACATCTGTGGGATCAATTCGCTGGTTCATTGTTCTAGTTTCACTCTTGTCTCTTTGTAAAACATCGTTTATTTGGGTGGAGGCCTCTCCTGATTTCTGAGGGCACTTTGACCTTTGCTCCTTTTACGACTGAACGCACATAGGCACTTTATGTCACAACGGGAAACGGTGCTTATTGTAACCTGTCCTTTCCTGAGCCGAGGGACGTTCAGGAACTTCGGGGATCAAAGTCCGCGTCAGGAAATGAGCCTAAACGATTGAATGAATGATTATTAGATTAGTTGCATATTAAGCTCTTGTTGCTTTCGTGGTGATGTGCACATGACACCTTCAAAGACTTGGCTTTTATTTGGAGGTTTTAGTAATTTTGAATCAAATACAAAGTCTGGACTTGCTGCACAGATGTGACCTCAAGTGTGCTTGGCATCCTGAGAAATGGCCCATTCAGTCTTAGTCCGGATAAGCTCTTTATATGCGTCTTCATCCACTTAAAATATCGCTGTGTACATGGGAAAGATGAGGATTCAGTACATGAGACAGCAGCATGAGTGGGTGTGTGAATGTCTCCATAATCATATCTGCATAGTCTGATTTGAATGTTCATGTTAAGTGTGTGTTCCCTCTCTGTAAACAGCTCTTGTGTTGTATGTTGTTTGCATAGCATCACTGAGAAGGAAGCAGCTGTGGGCAGGAGAGAGGAGGGGTGTCAGGAAACCTGGTCAAGGAATTCCTGGAATATCCTGGAAGTGAGTTACAGATATGCAGAGTTGAGGGAATATGACATAATGCAGCAACAATACCACAAACCTGCAGCTTTGCTAGAAAATAAATCGCCAAAGGTCATTTGTAAAGGTTAATGTCGATCTTCTATTAGTGCTGTGCAATGCCTGTGCACAGGTGTGCACGTGCATTTGGAGCCTCCAGGTAACACCGGACTGGCATTGGCATGAGCTTAAATATTTAATTTTCTTTCCCCACGTGTTTCCTGCTGGGATGTATTTTCCTTGAAAGAGACCTATGCACAGTTTTTTAGGTTCATTAATCGAAGGGAAAAGAGAGACAGCGGGAGGTCGGAACCAAAGAATAAGTAGAATCAAATACCGTAGCGTGGAGGCTGCACTTTACTGTAACCTGTTATGAGTTTTGTAACCATTAGTGACTTTTGTTTAGCTGCATGGCAGAGCTTTACGTGAGCACATAATAAATATGAGTCATAAAAGGTGTTGGAGCAGAGAGATTCAAATGAGTTTTATTTTAGTCAGAAAAAATAACTGTATTAAGAACTGGAACAGTTTATTCTACGTTGATTTCAAACTTTCCCCAAAAGTTCATATTTAAAGGTTTCAATCAATCAGTGTTACTCACAGTGACACAGGAGGACTGACGAACATGATCAGTGTGTTTTAGATACTATAAACTGTACTGAGATAATCTCCACTGACACCTTCTGTTACAACACTGCTGTTTTCTCTATTCTGATTATCCACAAAGGATGGAGACCAGCTTCTAACTGCTGTTTGTCAGATCATAGGTGTTGGTCACGACGGAGTTTCCGATGGGGAAATATTAAATTAGTGGTGCCACACTGACCTGAGAACAGTCTCTTACTGTTGCTTGTGATGAAGAGTGTCTACTTACACACCGTCTGCGAGCCCGGCTGGCTGTCTCGCACCAAGGAAGAGGTGTGTGTGTGTGGGGGGGAGTTCGGGGTCTCCGCTCTCTGAGGAAACATCCCAGAAGCCGGAAAACGAGAGGTTGCAAACTAAAGTTATGTAGGCTCACAAGTGGATCGTGGAGAATTTTGTTTTCTTAAGCCAAAAACAAAATCGATTCGTCTTCACTCCGCATTTTCCCTCTGGCTGCTCTGCGACGTCCAGATTTTCCCGGCCTCAGCACCCGCTGGCTATCACGTGACGACGTGTGTCTCTTTCTTCCCCATACCCCCTTGTGTTTTAGTGGTTGTTTCCTGTAGTCAGGTCAGATTACCTTCTCACTCAGCTTGGTGTAAAGCACTTCACATGGCTTTCAGAATTACATCATTTAGTCTCCTAGTTCTTCAGTGCTGGGCTCACGTTAGATGCACATGTAACGTATCTGCACTCAGGTATATTAGTGTAATATCATTAATTCCTATTGTTGGACAGATTACCATGATATCACTGTGGATGACATGGCACAGACTATTGTCTGTAGTTACAGAAAGTGTAAGAAATCACTGTTTTACTGAACTTTTCACCTCTCAGTCATCTCAAAGTAAAATATTAGTGTTGAGCAATTTGTCCGCTGCACAGTGACACCCTCTGTAGGAAATGCTCCTTCCTGCTGTTTCAAGACTGGAAGTTAGTGTGAACAACTTGTATTTCCTGGCTGTGGTGGACAATCTGAAAACATAATTCTTCCAGCCGTGACGGTTGTAGGTGCGGACGCATTCAAAAAGCAGTACTGCTTAGATTGAGACGTTTCCTACTAAAAATCTGTGATGAAAGCGTTTGTATTTCAGGCGGTGTGACTATACTTAATCCTCAGGTTGGCTTATTTTTAGTCGCAGACATTGTCTCTGCTGTCAGCTCGTCCTCATCAGCAGACCTGTGCTTTCATGCTCACTTTCCCTCGAGCCTGTTTGGCCCTGCTGTGGCTGAATCACCTTGTAACGTCATGTCAACATGCAAATGCACCCAACCCTTCATTATGGCGGTGAGGGCTGTAACTGTAGCAACAGACGTGTTGGTGACCTTTGAAACCCAGGCTTGTGCTGTGTGATAGTGGGTAATGTTTTCGGACCTGACCGAGCTCGACACGTCACTGTAGCTGCGTTTGATACTGTGGTTTTGATCAAACAAAGACAATGATAGACAGAAGTGGATTGTGAAACACTGCCTCCTTTGCTTCCAGCTAGATTACTGCTGTTGACTCGAGCGTGACGAAGGTGCATTTGTAGTATTCCTTCGTCACATTGCTCATTGTGGTTCTGAGGCATTAGTTCAGAAGGACTTCGACCAGAGTTGATCCCGTTTCTTTGTAACACTTCTTTCAAATGACATACGATGGCGTATTTCAGCCAGGGTTTTACAGCTCTGGACATTGAACTTCGACTGCTGCTTTCTTCTAACGTTGCTGATGTGGACAGTTGGGGCTCAGGCATTTTGGATAAACACTGTCAGTCAAAGGCACATAAACATATATGACCCACTAGGGCTGAAACTTTCTCAAGAATATTTGTGAATCGAGAGTTATATACAGTAACTAGAACGTTACCTGAAGTTCTCTTTGTTTTCCAAAGTAATTTTACCTTCATATTCTTGTGTAGACTCTTAAGACCGTGTTGTCCACACTTCTCCATCCAGGTTCTCTCCATAAATCTGTGCTGTGTTCGTCTTTCTGTCCTTTTGGTTTTGATCTCGTCAGTGAAAGTCTCTCCGTTTATTAAACACTGTTCGCCACCATATCTGTTTTGAATTTAGAATTTTAGAATGTTAGAATTTGCTTTACTGCAATGGACAGATGAGGATTTTACTGTCCAAAAACTACTAGGAACAAAACAGTTTAGTACTTGTAACGATACTCTGTAGCAGGCAGTACACATATTTATGCTTTAATTAATATTATTGTTCTAAATAATGTATAGAGAACCTAGAATTCCGGTTTGTTTTCCAGACTGACTGTAGCAGTTGCATGGAAGTGTTTAGAGATTTAATTATTTTATCTTCTAAATTTTATCTTCTAATATTTGGTCTTCTTCTAGACCTCCTGCCTGGCAGCTCCAACCTCAGCATCCTTCTACAGATATATTCACAGTTTCTCCTCTGAACATGTCCAAAACACCTCAATCTGTCCTCTCTGATTCTCCAACACATCTAACATGATCTGTCCCTCTGATGTCCTCATTCCTGATCCTGTCCATCCTCGTCACTCCCAAACAGAACGTCAACATCTTAAGCTCTGCTACCTCCAGCTCTGCCTCCTCTCTTTTCTTCAGTGCCACTGTCTCTAAGCCGAACAACATCTCTGGTCTCACCACCGTCTTGAACACGTTTCCTTTCATTTATCACACAACACACCTGACACCTTCAATTTCCAGCTTCAGACTCATCAACCTGTCTGATTCTCTTTTCACCTCTAGAACATTCCTCACCAACTCCTCTTTCAGGATAACTCCTACTCCATTTCTCCTCCTATCTGACCCATGGTAGAACAACTTGAACCCTGCTCCTAAGCTTCTAGCTACCTTTCCACCTGGTCTCCTGGACACACAGTAAGTCCACCTTCCTTCTCTGCATCATGTCAATCAACTCTCTAACCTTCCCTGTCATAGTCCCAACATTCAAAGTCCCTACTGTCAGTCCTACATTCTTAGCTTTGCTAACTGATGAACTGATGCTTTGCTCAATTTTTTTCTTTGTCCAAACCTCAAAGATTTATGACCTGAAAATATTGCATATTAATAATAATATTAAAATGGAACAAACTACTAAATTATCAATTTTCCCTTTTTAAATACTGTGGTTTCATAGTCTGTTGTAGTTGTTGGTATATTAGTTGGCTGTTAGGTTGGCATTGGTTGCCATATTGATGCCACTGAGCAATAAAACCTGATAGAAATTGGCCATTTCATTATAATTTAGTAGGTGCAGCTGAGTTTTCCATAGGTTTAGACTTTGAGTCCACATCACAGCAGATCCTGCAGCTCTCCTAGTTCCTAGTCCACAGCCAACACTCCACACTTAGCTGCTGTATGATCTACAGCTGCACGTCTTCCTCAGAGGACAAACCGGGCAGGACTGGTGCGTTTAGTATTTCTTTAGTTAAATGAAATGATGCAGCTCGGAGTCTGTCTCGGTGTCTCTGTGGAGCCGACAACAAGCCCTTTCTGCACAGTGTCCTCCGTCTCTCAGCCCTGTCAAATAATCTGCTGTGGAGGAATTGACCACCTGGAGGTCAGATAACAAAGACCCTGAAAAGATACAAGAATCCCAAGACTTTTTAAAGACAGGAAATTTTAAAACTCACAGGTCGCTATTTCATAAAGAGGCAACAAAATGAGGATGACAGTAAATCAAGATTTAAAGTCATCAATTCGATAATTTAAGCCTTGTGTGTAATGTACAACTTTTAACCTGCTTATTGCGCTTTTTATTGGTGTTGGACTTCAACTTCAGGGATGACTTGTCAATCTTTAAACTCTTTTACGGGTAGTTTGTAAAAGATCAGCACTTCAGAAATTCCCCAGCTTTGCTGAAATCATCAAAACTAAAGCTTTAGCCTGGATTACTATGGGTCCAATGATCTTTGAGACACTTGACACATAACTTTTGGGAAAGATCCTTAAGTGAAACCTAAGCTCTTCAGATCCTAAACACAGTGTTGGTAAAGGAAGAGCTGATGCAACAAATGTTAAACTTTCAAAATCATGTTGTAAAATTTTTGATGTGGGTCTTTTATTCTGGAAAAGGGGTTTGTAGATAGTCTTTAGGATCTGGATATTGCATCACTGTTGGCCTGTGGACTGAAGCTCACAAATATGAAGAATCTATCTGCCAGTTAATTTTCTTGATGACAGTTTAGCTTGTGTAACATTACAAAATGATTAACACATCACATTGTGCTGGAGACAATAGTGCGAACCTGCAAAATATTTAAAACATCAGGTTCATACATTTGAGAATCTTTAAAAAGATTCGTCTGACGTTTGGATTCGCTGAATGTTAAAGAGACAAAGGTTATGAGTGTGTTCTGGGAGGGTCAGAACAATTATTGAATCACCTGATCCTCTCACACGCCCTGTTGTGGTGAGTCCTCACTGTGGGCTGTGGGTGTGGCAGCAGCAGGAGTTGGTGAGTTGCTTTTTCCTCGCGTGAAGTTTGTGACGTAACAGGGAGGTTTCCGAAGAAACCACAAACGTGGAATAAAGAGTTCCTAACATTGTAATGGCTGCTTTGTTTACAGCACGAATGACACAAAATGTTTTCTGCAGCCTGAAGTCAGTTTGATTGCAGTAGCTGAGTTGCTCTTGTGCATCACTGTAAGAACTGATTTATGGTTCAGCCACTAGATGCATATGTTGTATATTTGCATCTAACAGTATCCCAGCATTTAGTTTTCATTGTCGTGCTCATGTAAAGCAGCCAGGATACCTGACCTGCAACAACATAGGATCAATGCTAGAACATAATTATAGGATACATCTTCAAATACCCTTCATGGTTAGATTTGGCTGAACCCGACACCCACATTGCTATTAAGAGTCACGATGCAGCGTAGGAGGAGGAGACGTGAGGCCTGTGCACTGAGGGGAAAGCTGGTGTGAAGCAACATGGTCCATCAGCTGTACAATTAGAGGCAGAGAGAAGCTGTTTTGTTTCAGAGAGCAGCAAGGCTTCATTTCCTGCATAATTAGAGAAAAGGTGCTAAAGATGAGCACAGAGAAGCCGGAGGTTTGTTAGTTTTCAACCAGTCACTTGGATAATGACAGAACCAGCAGAATCGGTCAGATTGATGATGAGGTGGCGTCACTTCAGATCGCAGAGTAAATGATGTGTGGTGAAGAGTTTACAGCGCCTATTAAAGAGTGATCATCATTAACCATTTCTTTTTGTCCTGTCGGCTTATCCCCTGAGTTCAGGGTCACCGCAGCAGATCACCTGTCTGCATGTTGATTTGGCACAGTTTGCAATCATTTAACCTTCTCACGTGTCTTGTGATGATGCATTACTTCTTTTGTTTGGGTAAACAAGTTCAGAAACCGGTTCCCCTCATTCTGACCAGAGCAAAGGAGCCGTGTTTGTGATAATGTCCCACTGGGCAACCTGCCCTCTGGGCTTTTATTCTGGTGAGCCCATCCCACCCTCTGTGTTCATCACATGACATGACAGTGAGCTCTCAGTGAGCTGAGACACGGATCCAACAATCAGCTGTTTGTCAGCAGAGGAGTGGGCGCACACACACACACACACACACACACACACACACACACACACACACACACACACACACACACACACACACACACACACACACACACACACACACACACACACACACACACACAGCCGCTGCTGGTTCAAACAGCACTTCCTCTGCTGCTGTAAAATGTGCCGTCCTCTCAAACACACAAAGGAACAGCTGCTGGAGGCTGCAGCGCCCAGTCCTCCACGTGGTTCCTTCACAACCATGTTTTTTTTTTTCTTCTTTTTTTTTTTAAGACTCTGAGCATTTTCTGTTGGACAAAGATTCCACTCTGACAAACTTTAGCACTGCTGCCCGAAGATGTAGCATTTCTGAATCACTGGGAGCTCTTTGTTAATTTTTTAAAAATGGAGAGGGAGGGGGGGGGCCTGGCAAGCAGCAAAGGTCCTGGCCGGCAGGAACTGGGGTTGCGCAAGTATTTGCTTATCAAGGCCCACGCTTTGGTGAGATTTTCTTGAGGATAACCGGATAGTTTACGACATGATGCCACCAATTCCAGTGGAAAAAAGTCCTAGTGGCTTTTTTTGGAGTTGTCATTTAGCATCAGAGTCCATTGGACGTTGTCCCATGTGACTGCAGCGTTTTCACACCTCCCCTGTTTAGTGTGGCTGAGTTGAACTCTTGTTTTCCGCCATCTGACCCAAAACAGCAGATATTGTACTAAACGGCTTGTTGATGGCTTGTTGTCTTTACATCGTGTTAAGAAGTATTTTTGTTTGTAAGGTTTGTTGGAATCCTGCTCACATAATCAGCACAGCAATGAGCAAACACCCATTGTTCAGTTTTTGCATGTTCACGATCAATTGTCTATTTGTAGGAATATTCATAGATAGTCTTCCTATTTACTTCTGCTACTTTTACTACTGTTTTTGGAATTTTCTATGTGCGATTCAGACAACGGCAAAGCAAACTGTAGGTCTGAAAACAACCGTAACCTCTTTTTAGTTGTACTCTCCTTTTATGTTGAACCGTAAGATGATTAAAGCCAGAAGTCTGCACGGAGCAGAGAAAACAACTTGCCGGTGCGATTGTGTCCTAAAAATATCCTCCACAGTTTGACTCGAGTCTAATAACGAGGCAGAGGACTCTGCTGAGAGGACGAAGTGTATCATGGGAAACTTCACCTGAACCGATGCTCATCATGTTCTCGCTCGTTCAGTGAGTTACGTGCATTAAACAATCCTACCACCGCTGTTGTCTCCTCTACACAACATGAATTAGTAATGCAGTGTCCATTTGTTAAAGAACAAATAGCGATTACTGTTAAGGGAAAGTGAGAGTTGTATTCTGCCGCAAACCTACAGAAACAGTTTATACTTATTCTAATTAAGTCTTTATCAGCAATGTCTCACTGTTATTCCTGCTCAGTTTAAACACTGTGACATTGCTGAATATTTGGTGCTGTTATTCAGGGCTGAGCTCATGTTTTACGACAGCTGGCAGCTATTGAATTCATATGTTTGAATATGTAAACTCAGAGAGCCGGTCAGCATGTAACCAAATACTGCACCGTTTAATTGTCCAGCTCAAAGGACAGCTTTGATGCTGTGTCCTTTTAGGCTCAAAGAAAGACATTTGGTCACAAGATCCGAAAAGCTGATGCGGGTGAGTGAAGTTTTTTTGCATACCAGGTAAATCTTGTGGTGGTCACTTTTTTTTTTTCTTTCAATTGTTATTTGTTTCATAATTGGTAGCTTTACTTTGCATCTCTGTGCATTTTGTTTTTCAAGTCTGTTCTTATTAGTGTTATGATCCTGCCAACAGTGGTAAACATCTTTTAAAGCCTTATGTGCTTTTAATGGTTAAACTCCACCCAGTAAGAGTGAACACACTGAAAACTTTGCCTGTAAAAAAATGAATAAATAAAAAGATTTAGGGGTTTGGTTTAGTTACTGGTCAAAGGTTTGATGCACTTAAAACCTGCATTAGTGGGTTTTGTTGGGGAACAGCACAGCAAGCTGTGAACACACTTTACTCTATGTCTGATATACAAAATGCTTTTTATAAAAATTTCTACTGGGCTTGGAAATGGCGCCGTGTGGCTGGGGATTGTGAAATGGGCTGTTGGGGGTTCAGTGTCTTGCCCAGGGACACGTCGACATGTGGTTGGGAGGAGCAGGGCGCCAACCTGCTCCTCCATTTACATTTGTCAATGACAATTTTATAAAATTAATTTCATCAATGATTTTTTAACTATATGTTTCATCATTTAGGCATTTTTTTTAAATAGGTCTTCAACTTAAAGATGGATGATTTACTGTAAAACTGTGTGATTATACAAAATTTAGCTTGGTGGACTTAATAAGCTGATAATTAGGGCTATTAACACTTTAAGTAGCTTTTTTCAATTTTATGTTTAATTTGTCACTACACATTACACTAACAATTTTGTTTATTACACGAAGCAGTTTTTCAACTTAAATGAACCTGTTTACTACAACTTAAAGTTGTCTGCGAACATGTCAATGAAAAAAGATTTATTTGAAGAACCTCTTGAGCCACATCCCTGAAACTGAAAAAAATATTACAGAGGAATAAATTGCCAACAATTCAAATATCTTCAATGCTAAATGCACAGTTGCAAGTCAGTGTCCAATGCTGCAATCTTGATGGGCCACTGATGGTGATGAAGTTTGGTATTGAATGACAAATAATTTTTAATAATTCAATAACATTGAAGCAATTCAGTCGGTGCCATAAATGTTTAGTATCCAGCTCACTTGTGTCATTCATTTCAGATGTGAGGGGACTGTGGCACAGGAGGTAGAGTGGTCATCCATCAATTCCACAGTTGTTGGTTTGATCCCTGGCTCCTCCAGTCACATGTCGAAGTGTCTTTGAGCAAGACACTGAAACTCAACTTAGTTGCTCCTGGTGATTGTTGGCCAGTTGGTCAGCTCCCCCATCGGTGTGTGTGTGTGTGTGTGTGTGTGTGTGTGTGTGTGTGTGTGTGTGTGTGTGTGTGTGTAAGCAGTGTAAAGTGCTTTGACTGCCAATAGGTAGAAAAGTGCCATATATAAGTGCAGACCACTTACTATGTGGATACTTTCCTTTAATGCACTATTCCCGTAATTTCCTGAACTAGTTTCTCTGAAACAAAAATAACTTGTCTGGTTCTTTGCCTTTTCTCTCTTCTGTAATTGTGCTAATCTCTGTCCCTTCAGTGTCAATTCTTAAAACCAATTTAAGTGATAAAGTCCCATTTAAAATAATAGTGTCTGACTAATGCTCTGGCGTCTGCATTGGAAATCATCAGCACATATCTACTTATCTGCACATTTTGCATCTTTAATTTTTCACCTGACTGAGGCTGTTAATGGAAATAATGTCCCAGAGACAGCAGACAGCTGAGCACATGTTGGCTGTGAAGCTGAAACAGCTTGAACGAGTGTAATATTTAGGGCAGTGGCTGGAAATAGACTGTAGCCTTTTACTTCCAGGCGTTGGTTAAAAAACACAAAGCATGAATATGACCCTGAGTGCTACAGTCGGTGCTCAGCTCAGCCATTAGCTGCATCTCGCTGCTACTTTGTAGTTCTGAATCAGCTCCCTCAGAACAGAGAGAGCATCTACCTCTGCTGTCTGAGGTTTTAGGTGTTTTTGTGAAACCGGAAATTCGGTGACAGCTTGATACTAAATTTAGTACAGAGTGAGGTGGTCTGTAAAGTCGCAAGTCAGAAATGTAAACAGTATATTGGAATTAATGTTTTCTTTCATCAGCTAGATGTTCTTCTATAGGCAGATTAAACCAGACATTAATTCGCAGTTAATAAATTGTCTATCATTATTAGAGAATATGCAGTGTGTAAAGGTAATAACTTTAAAAAGTATATCACTAAATATCTTTCCATAGAAACAAACCCAATTAAAGAAGAATGCAAATGAGGGCAAACGATAAGGTGCTCAACAGGAAAATTGACAGCCATCTTGATAATATACTGTTGGACTTTTTAAGGACTACGTTCTAGTTTCTTAATGATAAAATGTGACATTTGAAGAGACCCCGTTCTTCTCCATAGAATAGATGGTAGGGTGGGTTCTGTGCTAGTTGTGAGCTACTGGGGAAATAGTAGGTTCATTTGCTTTTTGCAAGCAGGTAGAAAATATGTTTGCAGGTAATTTTATTGTCCTCTGTATGTGTTGGGACTAGCAGCTTGGAGTTCTTAGCCAAATTATAGTTTTGAATAAACCAATATTCACTTCCTGCAATGTGAACTGCTCTGTTATCAGTATAACTATGTATAGAGCATGAAGTCAAAAGAAAGATAAGCCCGTTAGCTTACAGCATTAAACGTTTATGTGAAGACAGCTTCCCCAGTGCTTATGTCGGAGCAGCTGGTTATGATGCTTCTGTTGCTGTCGCTCCCAAGTGGCTTTATATGTCAAATTCATGTCATTGATGTGGTTGTCTGCCTTTCTGCAGTGCAGTCAGGTCCAATCCATTAGGTGGCTTTGATACAGTCTAGCTGCAGCAGTCTAACGCTCCATCACTGACACACTGACCCTCTCCTAGCAGAACACAGGATGTGATGTAATTGCCTCAGGCAGTCAAAGTGGGTTGAGCAACACTAATAAAAGCACGACTCAGGTGAAAGATCAAAGTGTTATAATGGGTTATAATGTGTGTCATCCCAGTCAAACTACTCCCATATCTATCTGCCAGTCTACCCTGCTGGAAAACTTTTAATGTTCTACTACATCTTGACGTATTGCTGCAGTTGTGCCATTTGTAAAAGGCCTTGTGGTTTGAACAAGGTTTGCGACATTGTTTCTCTGTCTGCCAACTTTACACATACTTATTTGGCAGCTAACAGTGATGCAGCAGTGTTTGACCTGCTGCCCAGCCCTGTTAAAGGTTCATTCAGCACGGCAGAACCTGAAATTCCTACTGTTATACTATAGAGAAATGCAGGCCGGGCCTTTGTGACTGGGGGGAAGTTTTACAGCCCTGACAATGAGTTACCAGCAACCTTTGATCTCATTCTATCATAGGGTGAATAGGACTGAAGCCGGACAGTGTTCAGGCCTTTTCCAAACCTTGGTTGCCATCATGATGGTTCTCACTGAATGGCTTTTTCCAGAATCCTCATGCTTCATTAGATGAGAGTTTTGTTTTATACACTTTCTTTTGACAGATCCTCATTATTTAGTAGTAAAAACGTGCCCTTTTTTCTGTGGTTGGATAGTTTGAGGTTGATGAATTGTGCTGAGCTGTTGCTTCACGTTGAAAGATAATTTTGCCCCAAAACTGAATATATTTAAAGGTTGAACTTGTCAATATTCTGTATTTCCATTTAGTCATTTATCAGACGCTTTTATCCAAAGCGACTTACAGGTGAGGTACAAGGCAGCGATAATCTCAGTCAAGGAGAAAACATCAAAGCAAAGTCCTGTCAGAAAAGTGTTCACATTTTACGAGATGTGTGGGAGAAGGAGCAGAAAGGAAGTTTTTCTTTTTTTTTTAAATAGATTGAAGTGCATAGGAAGATGCAGAGGTCCGTTTTCAGCAGTTTTTTGGATATTGGGAGTGATTTTGCTGAGCGTGCAGAGTTTGGTAGCGTGTTCCACCATCGTGGGATCATTGCGCTAAACAGTTTTGCTTGGTGTCTCCTGTGCTGTGCTGGGACCACCAGACGTTATTCGGTGGCAGACCCCAGTGGGCAGGAGGGATTGTAGACTTGAATGATTGAGTTGAGTTAAGTTATTTTCTGACCAATGTAAATTTGAATAATGATTAATAATAATTACAAATGCCTCAGGTTTGTTTTAAAAACGTCTCAGTAATTTAATCCAGTTTTGTCAAACCGGAGAAAACGGTGTTTGGGGCTTATTTTCAGCAGCGGATTAGTCCACATTTAGTCTGTAGTGAGTATTTGTGGCATGTGTTTCTGAACAATGTGGAGTTAGATTTTGGGCCACTTTAAACTTTGATGTTAACTTTAAATCTCTAACAGCTTGATGTCCTGGGTACTCGTGGCCACTTTATTAGGAACATCTGTACAGTCTAATTAAATGAAGTACAGTAGCATAATTTCTACCTTTTATGAAGATAACACTTTTTCATTGAACGCTTAATAATGACACGGTAGTTTTCAGTGATTAACTGGATTTTTCAGTTCACCAACAGCTTGCTGTTGGTGAGGGAGCAGCCAATTTTGGGCCATTGGTGAATGTGTCACCCTAGTTTGAGTCCCAGCATTGGCTTTTCAGATCATTCAAAATGCTGAATAAGCGATGGGCCCGTTGATGAGAGGGACCACTTTGGTTTGCTGCTCAGCTTCGCAAATCAGTACAACACCTCATCTGTTGTGCCAATAATATATTCTCAATAACCAACACGTGTTAAAGATGCAGTACCAGGGTTTGCATTGTGTAAATAATAGAGCAGTTACAGGCCATTAATAAAAACTAGTTTGGTTGCCAGGTTGTAGAAAATCCTACTCAAAGTGTGCTCTTCTTTTTAGCTCTTTATTTTATGTGTTCCTCAGTTAGCTGTCGCTGGAGTGGCATGAAAATGGCAAAGTAGCACTGCTTTGTTTAACGTTACTACATCCACAGTCCCACGTCTTTCTCTTTCTCCCTTCTTCTTAAGGAGATGCAGATTGTACGTACCAGTTGGTCTTTGCAGTGTGTTCCAGTGCCACTTGTTGGCCCAGACGAAGCCAAAGTGAGGTGATGCAGTAATCGGCCTTCATTGCTGCTACTTTGATGTTGGCTTGGTTTGACTCTGTCCTTAGCTTCAGGGCAACTTCTCTGACTTCTGCATAAAAACATCCACGCAGTGAAATCACAGCTGTGTTACTGCCTGTAACAGTTGTGCATCCAAACCCTTTGTTCAGTGTCCCTTAGACAACAATAAAGACCTGAGCCACTAAAGGAATCAGACCTGCAATCCTCTAGTTACAGGACTTATCAGGCTGCTCAAATAGACGAGATGATTGTACTCAGACGATAATGCTTAATTCCCCAATTGATTTAGAGCCCATTAGCCACTCAGATGGTGCAGCCACTGATGAGGTAATTATTTTAAGTTCCCATAGGAAACTCTGTGCTCTTATTGAGTTTGCCGTTTGGCAGGAAGCCACCGTGAGATGAGGGAGAGCTGCCGAATGTGGATGGAAACAATCGGAATGTGGACATGTCCTATTTGGAGCACTGCTCAAAGTGACTCTGACTCATTCATGGTAACAGGGTCAGGATGCTCCTATTTGGCAATAAACTTACGTACATGGTACTAGTTTGCATGTAAACAATCACAGGGCCGTAGGGTTGGTGGCTTGTTTTTCCAGTTTTGTCCCACATGGAGGGAGTGTGTGGCCTGCTGTCCTGTCTGTCTCGCTGCTTGTTTTCGTAGAAATAGACGCGATAGGAAGACGTACAGCTGCTGTACCTAACTATGGTAATGTAGCAATGGTGCTTACATGCAGTTAAGTTACCTGGTTCCTGTTTTCCCAGATCATCTCTCTGTGTTACATAAGAATTCAGCTTTCTCCAGAAAGTCCATCTGAAGGCACTTATTACTGCTGGGAGCGTGTTAACATGCTGCTTTGTTAACATGATTATTGTGATGGTTAGCTAATGCGTTCGTTACAACAAAACACACAGAACTGCAGCAGATGTTCGTATGTAGGAGTCTGAAACGAATGATTTTCTCTGCCTGCACGTCAGTACTGACTGGCGGTTAGAGGTCTGCCCCAGAGGGTAAAGTCTCTCATTCTGTTACAGCATCGCCACAGTAACACGGTCAGCTGCGGGTTTGACTCAGTTGCAGTGTAATTGGTTTGTTTGTTACCACAAAGCCCTGGAGAGCACAGTGCATATGTCAGTCTGTGCAGCTTCTGGCAGGTTTCTGTTATTTTTAATTGTACTCTACTAAATTTAAGTCTGTAATCTGTGTATTTTAATTCTTTGCAACAGTACAACAGCCTTTAAAAACAGTTTTTGAAATTGAGTTGAGGCCGTTTTGAAAACAAACGCAGATATAATGAGAACATTTAAACATTTAAATATTACGTTTTCTTACCCTTTGGATTTTGCTTTTTATTTGGTTTAATGTTTATGAAAATGAGGCTTTATTAGGGCTAAAAGTCTTACATTCATAACTGTCCCAGTTATTTCCACAGTTCACCAACCTGCAACAAGACAGCGATTTAATATCTAGTAATAGCAGATGTTAGTTAACTAGAGTAAACTAAAGTAAACTGAACCTGGCTTGGGAGCAGCACTGCGCGGCTGGGAATGGGGCTGGGAATGGGGCTGGGAATGGGGGTGGGCTGTTGGGGGTTCGATGTGGTTGGGAAGAGCCACTCTTTATTTTTGCATATTTACTTTTAGTCTATGAATCTACATAGATTGTTAACTTGTTACAATTATTTTTTAATCTATGTAGTTATTTTTACTTGTGATGTCTGGCTGAATAAATTAAATGAGTTTATTGCCTTTGATAATGACATGCTGCAACCTGTTTGCAAAGAAAAGTATTTTTAGTAATGGGTGACAGAAAGGCTTCATGCTATTCATACTTTTATTTTGAAAGAATGGGTCTTACAGGCAGTCAAATGCAGTGAAACACATCTCACATTTGTCAAACAAAGTAAAGATGCAGTGTGCGCGTGTTTTTTCTTTTTTTCTAGAGCCCTCAGAGCTGTGCGATGGAGGATGGGAAGCCAGTGTGGGCGCCCCACCCAACGGACGGGTTCCAGTTGGGAACCATAGTGGACATTGGGACTGACAGCCTCACCATCGAGCCCCTCAAACAGAAAGGAAAGGTGAGCGGGCTCCCATTTCATCCACATATTAGGTTTGAATTCCTCTACATGCGTCAGCCTTTCTCTGCAGGCTGCTCATCATCTGCGGTGCATGTTTCTATGTGCCTGTATTCCCTACTCACACTGATGCACAACGGTCCTCCCTGGATCTCAGGGCCTTAGTTTTGTGCTGGACTCACTTTTATCAAATGATTGATGTTTCAAATGTGGGCTCATGTGGAAGAAGCCTCAGTTCTGCAATAACGAATGGTTCACTCACCGATCCACCTTTAGACTCTGCAGGTTTATTGTGCCTGACCACAGCATTAATTACAGCTGTTAGGAGTTGAGTGCCTGCTTGCAGCAAGACAAACGGGCTTTTCTTGATATCACCGCTCTTGTTGGCTCTCAGTTCACTTGTCTGCTGTTTAAGGTGGCACATCGGCCTCAGCAAAGCTTTTAATGTCACCGAGTGCTTGTTGCTACAGTAACCTCGGAAGCTTTGTGTACGTCTTGCTAATCCTTCCCCCGAAAGGCCTCATCGACTGACTGTTCCTTTTCAAAGATTCTGTTTACTGTCAGCCTATTAAACACAGGGCTGTCACTGGTTAATGGGAAAGTGGCTCTCAGGACCGTGTGTGTGTGTGTGTGTGTGTGTGTGTGTGTGTGTGTTTGCTGTGTGTGTGCTGGATTAATAAAATGGAAGGTAGTTTTTTCTTTCTATTTTCTTGTACCTGTGGTCGTAACCATCATTCCTTATGCACTGCTCTGTCTTCCTTAATCTTATCATTTTAAACCCCAGAAAACTAAAAGGCCAAACTGTCAGAATCTAGCCGAGCATTCACTGCAATGTGTTACAGTTTTACAGCTGCAGTACTATGGGCAGTTACAGCCTTTATTACCTTCCCGTACTGCACATGATCTGTATCCAGGAACATCAGCTGTGCCTGCTCACTACTTATTACAACTCTTATCTTTGCTCTTCACACAAATGACATGTGTAAAGTTTACCCATTCTCTCTTTTTACAGGAATTTACAGGGATGCTGTACGGAAATCCACAACCTCAACAACGCCTGCTGCATGTATTATGTTGTGGTGAAAAGTTTCTTTGTCAATCAAGTAAAAAGTATGAGTACCCGGTAACAAATAAAAGTCCTGCATTGAAAATGTAAAAGGAAAAAATGCTGGGAGTAAAAAAAGTAAAAATACTTTTTCTCCAGAAGGTGTCATTTTACAATAATGAGTATAATACTAATTCATTGCGTTCATCATCTTGAGGCTGTAGCCGGTGACGATGCAGCTGATTCTGACAGCTTTATATAATGTTTTGGTGATTGCATGTTTTTAATCTACAGTAGTAATTAAAATGTGAATTTCTGTACTGTAGTACTTCTGGGTAGCTGCTAAATTTAAGTAAAAGTGTAAAATTCTTCTTATTATACTGCAGTCTGTAATCTGAATCTGAAAAGCAACTAGTAACTGCATAGTTCCTAAAGTAACTGGTGGAGTAAAAGTACAATATTTGCCTCTGAAATGTAGTGAAGTCAAAGTATGAAATAGCAGAAATACTCCAGTAAAGTAGAAATACCTCAGACAAAAGTTAATTTGTTTTACACCACTGGTTCCAGGCTGAGCTCTGTCCATCACCAGGTGGTATTAATGTTGTGGTTGATCGGTGCATGTTTACAGGCTTTAAAGTTGTCAGGTTTGCTCTTTCGTGAGTAATAGCAGCTGATTCAAAGCTGTTGTAATGCATTAAAAAAACTCCCTTACTTTACTTCTAGTGTGCACCAAATTTTTTTCCTGACATTAAAAACGTTTTCGAACATTTTCTATTGTAAGATTAACTCTTTAGTGGAATAACTGTTTCTGCGGTTTGTCTTTGATGAGGTCAATAGATGACCTGAACTCAGTGAACTGTTGCCAGTTGTTCTTCCATCCTAATGTTGGCCCACCCATGTTGCTCAGCAACGGCAATGTGAAAAGATTCAGGTTTTAATGAAATGTAGATTTTTGTGTTTGAGACCTGACTTTGCACTTTAAAACTACGTGGATCAGAAAAGGGAAAGTGTCATAACTTGAGCCTTTGGTGGTCACATGATCACATTCCTTTGCTCTGGTTTACTGTGTGTGTCCCTGGAATCAGCAGTGCCAACTAAAATACTTTGGCCTAAATGTCAAAGGCTGTAAGATGCAGCATTCTGCAGGTAGAAGCTGTTCAAACCGTATATACTGAACACACCATAACATGTCTATGGAAACTCTTTAGATCTCTTCTCGGGGTGAGTTTCCGGGCCCGAATCAGTTGGAGTCAGAACAATGTCCACTCTGTCCTGCTGCAGCCAGTTTGTGCCAGTGTCTGACAGTGTGTTCACTCGCTGGCAGACGTCCTGGGCTTGACGTCAGGAGAAAGACGGAGAGCACGATACCCTGTCACACCGTCAGTCACTATGGTGTAGCCACAGTTTGATCCGTCTGTGTTGGTGTTTGACTCATTCCACAAGTCAGTAGTGAAGGGAAGGAGGCTGTGTTTTCCTTTGGATGTGTAGTCTTCAATTAGAAATTAAAATATGTAGGTTTCAGGCGAAAAGCTAATGTGATGCTTGAATCTCTAACACTGAGCTCTCGCATGCCGGTGTTGTAGTGCAACCAAGGGGTCAGTTGGAGTTTTAAGATAGTTAACTGATAACCTATGCTGACTAATGGTTCAACAGCTTGGGAAATGCACCAATAACCTTGATTTAAGTTCATATTCTTGCCAAGAACTAGAGTGACATCATTGTGTCCTTGACAGGCTAAATGCTTAAGTGGGAAACGACAAGCTTGGCTAAGTCCAGAGTTTCTTTTAATCTGACTGATTCGCTGTTTAATGTGTGTACAAACAGAAATCTGACCACCATTAGTGCTTCTAGAGCAAGTTACACGCTGAAACTACTGTATGTCTTGGCAAACACTCAAGCGTGACGTTTAATGTCTCTGGAGTTGATGCTGTAATCATTAGAGACTATATTGAGACTATTGTTTTTGCCTCTCACACATTTACTGGAGTTCTGACATCATCCTGACTTTGTCCGGAGAATGTCCGGATGCTCCCGACATTATCTGGGCTTTATCCTGCTAGTAGGATAAAGTCCCTAGTAGAAAGTCTGTACGATGTGTATGCAGCACGCTGCTCTGTCCCGAATTGTCAGAAGGATTAAAAGCGAGTGAAGGTGGCTGTTGATGTTTCTATCACTTGACTGCTGTTATTGTCCAATGATGGAACCTTCTTTATTAGATTCACGGCTCTGATTTACGGCTCTTTCTTTTCTGTTGACGCTGCCCTGGACTACAGCAGAGATTCTCCGGTGAGGACACTTCACACTTAAACGATCTCCTGATGTCCGAGGATGATTTCTCCTGACGTTGTCCGGAGTCCATATGTGAAACAGGCTTTAGTGTCATGTGCAGTCACTCCCATCAATCTCATTCAAATTCCAAGTGAAGTAAAGCTGACTTTGACTCGGAACTTAATCAATTCAAACCAATAGCTACTTTTGAAGGAAACCTTAAAATTTCTATTTATGAAAAAGGTTAAACAAAATAATCAATCCACCATTTTTGTCTTCGTCAGGACTTGGCCTCCTCAGCTCTCAACGATGAGTCTCAATCAACCTGTCACCAAAAGATGTTATTTAGAATAAAGTTTACAATCTTAAAAACTTTTGCAGTTGTCTTAAACGAGCAACAGTGAATACAAGTTGGGACCCTCTGGTTCTAGGACAATCTTTCAGTCACTATTTCTCTGCTCCGCCGTGTGGGCACTGAAAGGGTGAAGGCTTTTTGTTAGATTGTTGGCCTTGTGTCAGCCCCCCTGTTTTCTCCCCTCCGTTCTCCTCACGCGGCGCCTTGTGGAATCCGTCCACTTTGGGCTGAGAATGTGGAAGAATGTGGAACATGGCACCACTGGAAAGAATGAACCAACTGTACGTCACCTCGTCCTGCCAGCAGCTCCTCTTTAACTGGGCAGATTAAATGGCTTGGCCCTGCAGCGAGAGCCTGTTGGAACTTACAGGACTCTAAGAGCTGGCAGATTAGAGGAGGAAATACAACACTGAGGTCACATGTACCCTCATAAACCCCCCTTATTAGTTCAACATGGTGGAGTTTAGCTCGCAGAATGTGAAACGGATGAACAGATGAGGCTTTAAATGCTTTTAACTTCATCAACTTTCATTCCCATTAAAACAATCATGTCTATGGAATCGCGGGGAAAGTGATTTAAACACGTCGTTGTGTAAAAGGCAGCTAATGCTTCTAGAGTAAAAAATGAACTTGGGGTGGAAGAGAACAGGGTGCAACATTTGTACTTTTTTAAAGGTCAATTTGAATTTCTCAGTTTGTCATTGGCCTTTACGAATAATCAGTTTAGCTGCAGATTATGTCCATTTTGACTGATTAATCTTTGCAGCCCTACTGTGCGTGACGGACTAAATGACGGCTTTTGTGAGAATAATAACTTGACACCGGAATGGACGGACTTACAAAGATGTGTGAGACATAACCCGGCAAAAAAGCCAGTTAAAAACAGAGCAGATGGTTCAAATGAAATCGCAACACCTGCCTCCGAAGTGTTTCACTCTTCTCACTTTTTCATCGATATAATATTTAATGCACATTCAGCTTCATCAGAAGGAACAAAAATGTCCAGGCATAATGTTATATTTCAAATCTTGGTTATGCTTGTTTTTTTTTTTTTTTTGTTTTTTTTAAACCTTTTATGAACTTGGCAACATTTTCAATAAGAAGCCGCCTCTTTTTTGCAGGAATGTCCTGATCACAGTAATCGCACACGACCTCTGAGTCTCAAGCTCGCTTCTCTATACATGTTCTCCGTGTTGACTCAGTCTCCTCTCTCTTTTCATGCAGACATTTCATGCTGCCATCAATCAAGTCTTCCCTGCAGAAGATGATGTTAACAAGCACGTGGAGGATAACTGTGAGTTTGTTTTTACTGCACATCAGTCTTCTAATAAATCTGTACCTTATGTATTCAGGGCCTGGTTGGAAACGCTGTTTACTCAGTCATCTGACTGCACGTAGCATAAAATAGGAGAACAAACCTACACATTTATTCACTAAAGGGTTTTAAGCTTATTCTGAAAGAATATTTCTTACAACTTACTAATAGAGACCCAGATGGGCTGTAGTGTTTCAGGTATTGAAGTTCAAGTTTTTCTCTTCACTAGTTTGAAAGATTACTTTCCCCAAAACAGCAAACAGAAGAATTTTCACACCGGTGTAAGAAAAGGTTCTGTTACGTTATGGTAAAACCTTGTCATCAGTCAGAGTGTGGCAGATATAAACACACAGTAAAATGTGTGAAAATTTGTTTGACACTGACTTTTTCTGTGCATCTGTAGCTCGGTTAACGTCTTTTTTTCCCTCATGTCTCAGGTTCTTTGATGTACTTGAATGAAGCGACTCTGCTCAACAACGTCCGAGTCAGATACAGCAAAGACAGAATTTATGTAAGTACTTTATTTGCTGTCTGTACTTTCTCTGCAATAGCTGAAGATTAAAACAATTAAACCTAAACTAAAGATGGATAGTAGACCCTTGTGCTGTATGTGCTATTAAAAACCAACAGCAAAAACCGGCTGCAGTTTCTGCTCAATCATGTGTTTGTTTTGACCGGTCTGCACCACCTTTGGGTGGAGCACACACACACACAAACCTATTGAACCTAACAATAGTGATGATGATCTAATGATTTTTCTTAGTAAACATGGTGCTGCCCAAGGTGCTTCACTTATGAAAGAATGAATTAAGAGAAATTCAAAGGATTTAAAAAGTAATGATGATTTAAGCAAAGCAAATAATTTTGTAAAGTTAAAATAAAAAGAAAAATGTGTAAGAAAATCTGTGAGTAAATGCACCTCACATCATCACATGTCCACCTTTGTTTTCCTGACACATTTTCTCTCTGGATGAGGCGACATAACTGACATAATTCATTTGTGAGTCCCTCACCCTGAACTCAGGGCGAATCTTGTACCAGCTTAGACCTTTAAAGGCAAATCTGAACCCTATTCTCACTTCTGTAATAATGTCCTTTTCGTTTAGTCGCATTTTCCTAAACAAATGTTTAGACTTTGTAAAAATGGCTGAACTCCAGAGAAAAACCTCATCTTGTAGCTGATCTCTGCTGCTACTTGTTGCATGCTGACATCTAGAGGTTGGGACGGGAACTCCACCCTCATTGATTTTATTATAGTGCAGCTGATGGCCTTAACCTTTAGATCCATACTGGACCTCAGTCTAGCTTTTCTCACTGCAGTTGATCAAGACCAGGTTCTGTTGCCTGAACACGTGAGTTGACCTTGCAACTTGTTCTCCTTCTCCTCATTCAGACGTTTGTAGCCAACATCCTGATCGCCGTGAACCCGTACTATGACATCCCAAAACTTTACTCGCCGGAGACCATCAAAAAGTACCAGGGGAGGTCGCTGGGGACGCTGCCACCTCATGTCTATGCCATTGGTCAGTGAACATCAGCATCTCAGCCCAGTTTGAATGAGTGGTCGTGTGGGTTCAGTATCAAGTGTGTCTCTGTTTGAAAACTGGATGAACAGAAGCTGCAGATATGCTTCGAAACGTGCTCACTGCCTTACACACTTGATTTTTGTGCAAAAAGTGTATATTTTCCTTAGTTTTTTTCCCCTTTCTAACTTCCCTTAAATTGTAGTATAATCTATTTCTTATTGAGTAGAAAGTGTTTTAACAGATGAGCAAATATCGTACAAAATGCTACTTGTTGTGTGTTATTACCTATTTCAATTCCAGCTTTTTCATATTGATCTGAGGTCAAGCTATATAATTCACAAAATAATAATTCTCCTCAGCTTGATCTGTTAAACACAAAATAGAAACATTACATGCATTTCAGATTTGCTTCACAAATCGAAATGTAACTTTAGATGTATTTGTTTTGTATTTTGGGCAGCACAAATACTATATACCTCATTATACCAGAAAACATATACCAGATTTTTCTTGTCAGTGAATCCAGTGAAAAGACAAAAACCAACGATGAATTGATTTTACAGTTCTATCAAGTACGGTCTTCTATGCAGCATCAGGTCAGGAATATTCTCCTGTTTTTTCTGATCCGTCCAGCAGGGAGCAGTCAGTGGTCAGATTTCCCACTGTCTCCTAAACATCACATTTGATTATTCTTCTCTCAAACTGACTTGTGGCTTTTAAACTGTAGGAAAACAGTTTTTGGAATAAACTGAGGTTATTATTACAACAGCTGCTTTTATCTGTGTCACTGTATCCAGCTGATAAGACGTACAGAGACATGAAGGTCCTGAAGATGAGCCAGTCCATCATTGTCTCAGGGGAGTCCGGAGCCGGGAAGACGGAGAACACAAAGTTTGTGCTCAGGTGAGGAGGATGTTGTGTCTTTGTAGTGACAGTCCCTGACAGGAGGTTGTCTGAGCCTCATGAGTTTTGTACATTTGTCAGTACTGTAGTGTTTACTGGGAACAAAAGTCTGGTTACTGTTGTGTGCGCAGATTTGTGCGTGGCACCGCAGTGAGGCGTGTCCTCCCACTTTGACCTCACATGTATGTGTCTCCACAGATACTTGACCACTTCGTATGGAACAGGCCAGGATATAGATGAGCGAATAGTAGAAGGTAAGATTAACTTCTGCTGTCTGCATCAGTCACGGCCATTGTTTCTCCTGTGTGAGGTTGTAATTTCATGTGTTTTCCCTGTTGAATCCTGCAGCGAACCCATTGTTGGAGGCTTTTGGAAACGCTAAAACTGTCCGAAACAACAACAGCAGTCGCTTTGGAAAGTTTGTGGAAATCCACTTCAATGAGAAGGTATTTTACACCGTAGCTTCATATATCTGATTTCATTATTTAATATAAACTGTTTATATTATACACTTTATGAATATTTCAGCAGTCCTAAATAAACCCACCATTATTCGCTGCTTGATTAGCAATGAGGGCACAGCTTTTTCCAGACATCCATTTTCTCTGTATCTGTTGGTGCTGATTCTGCAGAGCTGTACACTAAACTGTAAACTGTGTATTTCCATCTATTTTAGACATTCGTGCATTGTAATCTGATATGGTGTTACTTACCCAAAGCTTCTGATAGTCATACTTTCTTAAATTCTCCATTTAAGCCAATTTAAATTCCATGTTTAATTTACTTAGTGTTAGAATTTGTATCCATACTATATCTTTTATTGTAATCATATAAGAAACAGATTATCAGTAAACACAGTGTTGGAGTATTCTCAGGTTATTAAAGGGTTTTCTGCTCCTCTCCTCAGAACACCGTTGTGGGTGGCTTCGTGTCGCACTACCTGCTGGAGAAGTCGAGGATCTGCAGACAGAGCCCTGAGGAGAGGAACTACCACATCTTCTACCGACTGTGCGCAGGAGCCACTGAAGACATCAGGCAGAAATTCCACCTCAGCTCCCCAGACACATTCAGGGTACCACAGCTTTTATATTATCAGTCCACTTTTATATTTGATGTTGCATAAACCTGCGTAACCTGCATGCACGAATGCTGTGGATGATGGATGGACACAGCATGTTTAGGATCAGGGAGTCCTTCCATCAAGATTATCCGTGTGATGGTACAAATGACTAATGTGCGCCAGTGATGAAAAGTAAATTACCAGAGAATGTTGCCTTGACGGAAGCTAAACTCTGTAGAATAGACAGATCTGCAGCTATGCACGACGAAAGTGACCTCACAGGGAAAACGGAGCATAGTGCAATGATGTGGAACAGCCAATTACATTTTTCAACCCATCTCACTGCAATCGGAACATGCTGGTGATGGTTAGTGTGATGGTTAGAGCTCAGATTTCAAACCATGTGGTATCATGTGTCTAACCCTGACCTTTGTCCTCCTGGAAGAGAAAAGAAAAGAGGAAACAAAGAGGACCCACTCTCTATTACAGTTTAATCTATTTTTATTTACACGTTATGTGAGGAGCAGCAGTGGGACAACATTGTTATGGATTATCTTAATCTGGCAATCCAGTGTTTTAACAGGACATTTTAATGTTGCAATGCTTAAAAATGTACCGCTAATGAGCTTAGTATTATACTTGCTGCCTAGCTGATAATTGCAAGGGTCCCCAAACCCACCCTGAACCCAGCCTGTATTTCCCCCCAAAAATGACCTAGTCTGACGATCGCAAACCACTTAAATAAACCTGAGGATAATTAAAGGACCTGAATAGTCGAGTGGGTAACATGAAGTAGTCTAGGCCTAATTGAGATCTTTGTTAATAGGAATCAAGATTACGTTTCAGAACCTCTAAATAACTGAGCTTATTACACACACACACACACACACTTTTTAAAGAAAGCAACAAAAAATAAATATGCACACATATAAAGTGGGAGTCAAACCTCAATGGAGGATGAAACTGCCTGGTTCCCCACTAGGGAGCAGTACTCTCCTCTGATGTGGGTTGTACAGACGGTGGTCTGTGTTTAATAGCTGTCAAAGGTGTTAAGGGGGCAGAAGAGTTGACAGATAAGCTTTGTTCTTTGCTGAACATAAATTACTCACCTCCAGTTGCAATTATGACTGTTATTAATTATTATAATTAATTATTATAATTATGACATGAGCATTGATCTTTTTGTCGGTGTTAACAGAGATAAAAGTGCAGAAACAACGTGGTTTCCAAGCACTGATCAGTGAGATGTACACTACAGTGGTGTTGACAGATGCAGAGATAATTTAACAAAATTACGTAAAAACACACAGATTTCCACAACTTCAGGGGACATTACTCTGACTTAGATTGATTCCTGGAGATTTAACCCTAATCACATCCACTAATCAGCTTTCCCTAACTTTAACTTAAGCACAAACTAACTCTTACCAAGTCTTAGCCAGGTTAGCTTTAACTAACAGCTAAACAAGTTAACAAAAAGTCAGAACAATGAAGTGTTACTGGATAGTAACAGTAACATTACTGAGATTCTGAATATTAATCTCTCACACTACCTCCACCAAACACAGAAGCAAATGGAGACTAGTTAGAGCAAAAAGTGGAGCTTTGAGCCACTCAAACACCACAGGTTTGTGTGACGAGCTGGTGAAACCAAACCAGAGCTAACGGAATTCATTTCAATGTGCATTTAATACAAACAACCTTCCAATTGGGTTGTATCAACTTCAGAAAACAACTGTGTGCAGGCTTGTTGCACTGCTCCCAAATCACACAGCTTTAAAAGTACTAAAACATATATTTTCAGTATTTCTTTACCAGAATTCTTCCTGACAACATTAAGGAACCTTTAGACCATATTAAGACTTTCAGATTGGAAACTATAACAATTTATTTTATGGACGCAATATGTCCTAATGATCCCTTTCGAGGTTTCCAGCAGAAAGCATCTGATAGGGCAGAAACGTGGAGACAGTTCTTTTAGTTAGTTTAATCGGTCGTGTTGTTTTTATGAGGACGTACATATAGGAACATGTCCTTTACATTAGTAAATATCTGTGTTGCTGTTCGATTATTGTGATGATTAGAGTAAGGGGTAGGGAATGATTTATGTGCATGAAAGTTCTAACAAAAATAGGAGTGTGTGTGTGTGTGTGTGTGTGGGTGTGTGTTTAGCTTGCTTGCTAACCTTAGCCACGGGCATGTCTACATTCAGAAACCCATCTTCTAGTGCAGCCTGCATCAAATAACAGTCTCAATCCTATTGTGGTTTATAAGAAACTTGCCCAAAACCAGCTGAGATTGAACCAAACAGTAAATGTGCTGAAAAACCATGATGAATTAAAAAAAAAAAAACAACCTTTGTAAAGCTGCAGGGTTGGTTATAATTCTGTTGGTTTGACAGTACATGCAACTACCTAATTCAATATTGATGTAAAAACATGGATTATTGCAGGTTTAACTCTCAGAGAAATGCAGGGGGGGTAATTTGTGTGTATACCTACACAAATTACTGCATTTTGGGCTAATTTATTCTGAAAACAGTAACAAATTGAATGGAGTGACTTTGCCAAAAGCCTGTAAACAAAGGGAATAAAAACGGCAGGAAAAAAGCTTTGGGTTCAGAAAGTAAGTAAATTAAGTTCAGGTCTAACAGCGAGCATTTGTCCTTGGTAACGAACCACTGATACCACAAGTTCGTACTTTCACATGTTGAAGGCTCAAGCAAAGTTTCACTTTTTGCTGTGTGTGAATTAATTTTGGACACCGGTATAAGTGCAGCACCAGGAAAAGAAAATGCAGATGCTTGCAAGATCAGATCAGGCTTCATCATTGCTCACCTGGTTCTCAGAAAAGAGTCTTTCTCCACTACTGTGGAAGAAGCAAAATAATACATTGTTTGACAGCTTTTTCTTACTTGGAGTCATGTTTTGTCTTGGCAGCATCTCAATTCAACAGTCTATTCTCACCTGCGTCATTCTCAGGCCTTAAAGTGTTAACGTTTGCTCTGTGGTCTCCACCTGTGTCCCCCTGCAACTTATTACACCCCCCACAGTCAGTTCAACAACTCCTAATGGCTTCATATATCTACAGTTTTCCCTGCTGGTGTGAGGAGTAAAAACGATTCAGCCAGTTCTCTTGTAATAGAAGCTTAAGATTGAGCTCAGCAGCCATGATGAGTTCTTTTGTTTTCTGTGCCAAGCCAGGGGGGAGGGGGGGGAGGGGGAGGTAAAGAAAAAAGTGTGCTACTTCTGGGAAGTAAAAAAAAAAGAAAAAAAAAAAAAGCCTTTTGGTTTGAATTGTTCCACCAAAAGCAGATAACACTCGTTTTAACATGTGAGAGCTGGCTGTGGACAACTTTGATGTCTTTTTGTAATTTGAGGAAAACACATCAAAGCAAAGGTGTCCTCTCATTTTGGTGAGTTCTATGCCTTTAAAGCACTTTAATAAGTTAAGAAAGATGGACAGCAATAATGAAAAGACAGTCAGTCATAAGAGAAGAACTTTGTTGACTAAATTGAAATGGTAAACCTGTAAAAACCAGTGATGTCCTTTTAATAAGATACAATAAGCTGAAAGAGAGAAAAGAATTAAGTAACAAAATGAATAATGATCACAGGGAACACGGCAAAACAAGAATGGAAAGAAAGTAGGAAAAAAGTAAAAAGTAAAGGATGTTGAGAGAAAGAAAAGAGGATGGAGAAAGTGACGTAACGAATAAGAAAAAAGACAAGATCAAAGGGAAAGAGGAGGAAAGAAGCCATCAGGGAAGTGACGAGCAAGGAAAAGGGAAAGAGCGAGGAAGGAAGTGAACATATGAAAAAGGGAAAGAAGGAAGAAAGACGGCAAGAAAAAAAGGAAACAACTAAGAATAAAAAGGAAGAATAAAGGAGAAAATGACAACTGAACATATGCACAAGGAAGTGAAGAAGTGAATATTATGAAATTCAGATTAAATTAACAGCAGCATGAGGAAAGAAAGCCATGAACATAAATTAATAAATGTTGGAAAAAGTTGAAGATGAGATGTTAAAAGAAGACATGAACGTCGTCAGGAGGCGGCTGAAGGAGCAGGAAGAACGAGACAGAGAGTAAAGATGGACATGCTGTATATTACATGACATCCATGAATCGGCCTCTGGGCGATCGGGGTCTCGTCACACCATCCCATGGGTCAGTTCTTATCTGCAGGCCAGATCTAAATGACTGAGCTGAATGAGCAGCAGACGAACTAATTATCTCGTTACCTCTAACAAAGTAAACTTTATCTCAAGATATCGTAAAGCGTTGTTCATTATCACGAGACAACAAGCTTTGTTTTCCAGAGAAAAGCTCTCATCATCACAATACACCATAATAACATTCATAGCTGTTCTCGGTGTCCATAGGACACAGAGGACTGTCGCACTGCCCTGATTTTCACCTTTATCTCACTCAGATTTCCTCAGTTCAATGCTGATTTATACTTCAGGCTGCTCGACGTCTTTCGAGACAGGATGTGTACGGTATATAAAACATGCTTCTCTGTTGGAGGCTCTAAAGTTTGCTCCCACACGGCATAAAACGAACTGTTGTCCTGCTCGACTTGTGACTGAATTGTTATTCCAGACTCTTCTGTGACTTTGTTCTGTCGAGCTCCGCCTTCATTGGGCTGATGTTATGTAGTCGGACTCGGGCACACGATGTACGAGTTGACAGTAGTTCCACAGGAGTATTTTCTGAGAGCGTATCATTGTCTTGTGGTGACACTGGGGTGTTTTCTAAGATTGAACAAGCGTTTGCAGAGGAGCAAAACAAGGGGGACAAAATAGAGAATGTGTCCCATTAGCAGTTTGCTGATGAGATGGAGGACAAAACCAGAACCAAGTCCTCCCAGCGCCTTCTCCTGTAATGAAAGTTTTTGTTTATGTCCATCTGCTTGGCTGTAAGGACTCGCCTCTCTAAACAAGATAAAGCTCAGCTCCAGACTCTCGTTTTCCTCCTGCTTCCCAAGACGCTTGGCGAGTTTGTGGCAGAACGCTCGTAATCACCCTCTTTACAAAAGGAGAGATGTGTTCCTCCGTTTTCCAGCCTTTTCTTCTCAGTGTCAGTTAGTAAGTGGCCCTTTTGGGGGATGGAGATATGGTCTGTCGCGCTGTGATTTCAGCTAAGAAATGGATCTTATTCCAATGGAAATGAGACTCTCACAATAACAATGATGGAATGAGTGTCTGTCACACTGGGCCCCAGAGAAGATTATGTGCAGTGCGAAAGTGAAGTTTTGAAAATAGACAATTTAAAGTGCTTGTTTTTGAGAATTTTAGTGATGATATACGTTGGTATTTGTTGTTGTATTTAGATCCGACATAAAGTGCAGCGTTAATCAGCTTATTACCAACAGGTGAACCGAGTACTTACCTGCAATCACAGGTGTGTCTGCCTCTCTGGAATCCTCAAAAGGCTCCTTACGACTTCCGAAGTCAGAACTTCCAGTTCAAATCAAATCAAATCAGAAACATGATCTCCAACCACTATAGGTTACGACACACACAGACAAAACTCGGTGGTAAGATTCAAGTGCTCTGCCAGCTTTGACAGGAAAGGAGACAAATCCAACAGGTTTGCAGTGGACGTTTTCACTTAGGTTGGGAAACGTAAAGGTCGCTTTCTTTAAAATGTGATGAATTATTGTTGTTTGTTTCTCCTGCATACAAAAGGTTGAACAATGATGTCGACTACAACTGTTTTTGAGTTTTGCAGCCAGGCACGTTCTTGACTTTTAAATGAGTTTGAAAAGCTCAGTGTTTCCAATCATAGTCTTTCTTATTCCCATCATATCACAACATGCTTCAGTACAAAGTAAATTCCCATAACATGTGTCACATCTTGGCTTCCTGTTTACACCCTTTTTATGTTTCACTCCGTTGCTTTCTTTCATTTCAATAAAGATGATGGAAACCTCTTTGGTTTGTTCCCTGAAGCTTTGCTCATGCTTTTGTCCTCTGTCTGTGCATGTTGCAGTACCTGAACAGAGGATGCACTCGGTTCTTCGCCACCAAAGACACGGACAAGCAGATCCTGCAAAATCGCAAGAGCCCAGAGGTAAAGTACCGTTTCCGTTTAGTTCACTCACTTGTTTTCATGCCACAGTTTCATTATGAGGTCAGATTGCTCACTGGCTCCACTGGCTTAAAGCAGCACTGATGATTGGGGTGTCATTTCTATTTCTTCTGCTTTGCTGCATTATGATATATTTTTCTAGCCACCATTTATTATTTATTTACACATTTATGTAAAACAATTTACAGTCAGGTCCACATATAATGCAGGATTCTGTCAAATGCCTTTTGTTCTGTGTGTAAAGATCATTCTAACTCCCACACACCTCATCCAACATGAAAATCTGCCACTGTGCTCTATCATCACATTTCTACTTTATTATCACACATAGGAAATAAGAAAAGTAAAATGAAGCTGTCACATATTAGAACCTGGAACCAGCAAATCTTTGGTCTCAAACTTAATTCAATAATTCCAATGGGAATATTGATGTTAATCAGCAGATTGATTAATCAACTTGTTTCAGCTGTTTGTGAAAGTGTTTCCAAAGTGCAGTGAGAACTGTGAGCTCTGTGGCTGCAGTGTCTTCGTGTTCCCTGTCTTTTGTCCTCAGTCTTTGTTACAGGCTCATGCAAACAAAGAGCAAAGCGGCGAAACCCTCTCTTCACCCTGTAGGGAGGAAAACAGTCGCTCTGCAAACTCCATTAGTATCTCGTTAAACCCGAGTCAGCAGATTAATTCAGATTCAGAGCTGCGGGCTGCTCACTTTTTCACTCTGCGTAGGACACTTTGAATCTTTGATTTGCAGCCCTTGAACTGTTCACTTTATCCGTTCATCTCATTGTCCTCCTCTCACATGCTCCCGCTGTGGGAGCAAACCACATTTTAGTCGAGGGAATATTTTACTTTTATTGCCGGGACAGAACAACATCCTGATAATTTAGATGTTCTTGAGGACTGAGGTGCTAATTAAAGAATAGTCTTGGGGTTCTTAAAATCTAAAAGGCTTTTTTTGGAATATTAACCTTTTCAAAATGTTTGACCTGAAGGTTGAGGCAGGAAAATGGTCAAAACTTGCTTCAAGGTACTGACATATGTTCAGGAAGATTTCAGTTGGATTCTTTTCCACCACATAATAGACAAATGATAAGAGCAGCACCTGTAGGGCTCTTAACTATTATCATTAAACTATTATGATGAAAATGTCGCACACTTCAACTGGTTAAACATTTGTGTGCAAACATTTACTCAAAGTTTAATTAAGCAGCACTAGACTAACCATTTGACCAACCATGTGAAAAGAACAACCCGAGTCCGTTCTTTCGATCATGTAATCGAATTTTATTTTAAGCTTCTCAGTCCTAAAAGTGGGTTATGTGTGTTAGAAAGAAAAATCCAACATTCAATCGTGTTCCAAAAATCAGCCTGTTCTCTACTAATTTAATGAAACCTTTGGCCAAACCTTTTTTAGTTAGTTAGAGTTTAGCACTCAATCGGAAAAGAGTCAAATAAAAGCTCTTGACATATGTTGGCATTGGTTTTCATACTGCTGCACACACTGTAACTCTGGTTTGCAGTCGGATGGGAGACTGTAGTTGCTCGTGGTGTGTTTTCATTTAGGCTAGTTGGCACCTTGATGTGATTTGCAGCAGTTTGGTAGCAAACAAGGTTAAAACTTGTTCTCGTTCCTCAAGCAACTGAGGTGGAAAGTCCAGACAACAGACCAACGAGGGCTTTGGCAAAGGCGTCTTTGAATGTATGTGTGTAATCACACAAGGTTGCTCTGCTGCAGCCACATTAAACAAATGGACCCGTGCACCAGATTGTTTGGCCAACGATTACACTCCCAGATACTTAATTAGTGTTGTTATGTTTCTGGCTTGGAAAACCAGCTCTCTGCTTATATATGCTCTCATCATTTATAATGTATTCATGTCTGCATGACTCGCCTATATATATATATATATATATATATATATATATATATATATATATATATGTGTGTGTATATATATATATATATATATATATATATATATATATATATATATATATATATATATATATATATATATATATATACACATATATATATATATATATATATATATATATACACACATATATATATATATATATATATATATATATATATACATATATATATATATATATATATATATATACACACATATATATATATATATATATATATATATATATATACACATATATATATATATATATATATACACATATATATATACACATATATACACACACACATATATATATATATATACGCATGCACGCACACACATATATATAACATTTTAATTAGCAGCCTGCCTGACAGCCTGTGCACAGCACATAGACATGTAATCCACTGCATTAATAGGAAAACCTCATCATGAAAATGATGAGCTGCTTTCTTTGCCTTTGGCCTTCGCTTAATTATGAAGTACTTTTCCATTACTGTGGCCGTATGTGGCTTCCCCGCAGTGCACTATTATTAATTATTATAGCCTTTAGGGGGAATGTGGACAGGACTTGATGCTCTGCCGTCCCTGCTAGAGATGGAAGAAGACGGAGACTCGTAAATCCAGTCATAGCTTTTTGTTTTGATTCAATGTAAATGCAGAATCTTCTCTTCTAAAGTCACATACTCATAAATCGTTTACTTAAATAAAAGCATCATCACAAATAAAAGTCACATACTCAAAATGTTGCTAAAAGGACAAAAAAAAAGACACTTCGACATATAGTTGGACCTGGGATTGAACCACTGACCCTGTGGTCCCTGTACAACCGCCCTGTGTGAATCATGACCAAATATTTAAACTTTGATCTCGTCGGACCAATCAGGATCCATCCAAAAGTCACTGGGTTCGATCGCCTGCTCCAAGCATCCTGTGTAATGGCTGGTAGAAAGCAGCGACTTCCTGCTTCTCTCACAAACAGTCCAGGACTGTGGAAATGTGGACTTTTCTTGCAGTTTCCTCTAAGAATCTTCTCAGGTGCCCTGTTGTTGTTTTTGGATTCCTATGTAGCTCTCGAGTTTCTTAGCAGCTCTTTTAGGTATTTTCTTGGTCGTCCACTTCTTGGAAGAGTCTTGGAAGAACCAGCTGCTGCAGTTATGGGAAACATGACAACTGTGCTGCTGCTTGTCTCTTGGCTTAAACACTGGGTCTGAAATGAAAGACGCTTTCAACCAAGAAGCAGAAATGGGCTTTTAATTGAGGAAGCGTAAAGGTGCAGGCTGGATAAAATGGGAGTACGGGATCAGGTCAGTGGCCTCCTCTGCAGGGCGGTCGATGAACCGTACATCTGCCTGGTCATGTTCAAAAGCGATACTTCCCAATACATTTTATTATTTTTAATTTAGGTTCCCTGACACGTACAGAATATAATCGATATACCTTATGTCTGCATTGCAGGCACATTGCCTTAAAAAGGATTTTTACAAATACCAGGTGTACTGTGTAATGCATGATGGTGTAATACATTCAACAATGTCCTCAACTTCTAGAGGATTTACAGCCTATAAAATGAGGCAACTTAAACTTTCCTCTGAAAGTCCTTCCTAATTCAAAGGGATATCTGCAGACATGAGCCAGTTTGTTAGGAAACAATAGTAAACCATAGCCCGGTAGACAAAAGGTATAGATTTACCTGGGAGAGGAAAGTTACACTAGGTCAGACAAGGACAGATCTTCAATATATTAGGCACAATGAGTGTATCAAACAGCAGCAGCACCGAGAAAGGTAACAAAGAAGCTGCACAAAGCAAAAATAATTAAGCCATTTTTGAATATAAAAGAGCAGAATGAAACAGACTGCAGCAGAAGAGCTTTCGTTGGACTCAGTACAGGCCGGTTTGAATGGGGGTGTGGATTTGCACGGAGGAGGAACACAAATGGTTGGGAATCAGCAAATGTTTTGTCCTGGGAATTGGCCTTAGAAAAGTTTTGTCATGTGTTTTGGTGATCTCCTCCTTTATTTCCCTACTTCACAAGTCAGCACAGGCTCCGTAAAACAAAAAAAACAAACGCACACAAACCCAGAACCTTCCTTAATATGCAAAAAATTGCAAATTTGGAGAGAAGTATCCAACATTGACTGTGAAGTGAACTTACATTCCGGTAATGAACGTTGTCCCTGGTGCTGTTTGCTTTAATCACATAAATGTGTGTTTCCTCGCTGCCCAGGTGACTTGTTCCTCCTCTGTGTCTCTAAAAGATTCCTTTAGATCTTGATGTTTTTGTCTCGCTGCTGAGCCCCAGTCCTCTTTGCCACTGTGGGGGTTAATGCAGGCTGACTTAAAGCTTTCTTTCATCTTTGCAGTGTTTTCCTTCTTTTCTCCGCCGTGTTTCACTTGTTCCCTCTGAGATTGTGTATCTCAGAATGTCACAGTGCAGCAGTATGAACGCCGTCCACACACAATGAGCCAGTTTGCAAAGCACAGCCGAAAACAAAATGCTGATCTAGAACGTGTGTTTTAGGAAATGACCTCATCACAGAATGTATTGTTTTTAGCTCAATATCCAGTCTGTTGGCAGGTAGACAGGCAGCATTATTCTCTGCAGAGAAATGCAGCCCTGTCACATTCATATCAAGCTGCAAATACCCTTCTCTGAATTTAGTAGTGTTTTGATAATGAAACTATTTTGAAAGTTTAGAATTAGTAAGTATCTGCATCAAAATACACCATGTGATGGATAATCATGAAAGAAAAATGACACATTTTCTTTATCAAATCTCAAAAAACACTTTTTGAATTGTCATTGTACTTTATTGCAACATTAAAGATAAATTTATCACTTTCTGGACACTAGATGGCAGAAGAATATCAGAACAAGCTTGTATGAACTATGGATACAATCAAGTTAAACAAACTTTACACAATTATTGCATTTATTTACCAGGTCTCTGGTTCGAATCCAGCAGGCAGCTGCAGACTTTCTGTGTGGAGTTTGCATGTTTCCTCCGTTCTTGCGTGGGTTTGGTCCGGTTTCCTCCCACAGTCCAAAGACATGCATGTTAGGTTAGTTGGTGACTAAATTATCCGTAGGTGCGAGTGGTTGTCTGTCTGTGTTGACCCTGAGATAGAATGGGGACCTGTCCAGGATGGACCCTGCCCGTCGCCCAGTGACAGCTGGGATACAGTCCAACTCCTCGTCACCTTGAACAGGAAAAGTGGTTACATATACCGGACGGATGGTGCCGCTGGTCGTCACCATTTAACCCTAAATCCATAGTGCTTGGATCTCGCTTGCACCTCAGTACATTGTATTGGCTCCTTCTTGCACTTGAATGTCTTTTTTTTGTTTGTTTTTTTTTTTCTTCTCATGAAACCACAAGCCAAAATGAAAAAAAAAATACATTAAACATTTGTTCGTCTGCCTCTAGCAAACAGTAAATACTGGTTAAATCTGCCAAGGCAGCTCTGAAGCTACCAGCCACAACAAAGCTCAATCGGAGGTTTTGTTTGCAGGGCATGTTGCCTTCCTGCGGATGCTCTACTTGACTTTGTGAGCCTGAATAACGGAGCAAAATGAAAATTCAGTAAGAATCAGATTAAATAATAAAATCAGCTAAGCAGAATAATTAATTTTCTACTTAATTCAATCACACGGGACACAGAGGAGCTGCCATCTAGTTTAGCCTGCAGATATCTTTGGTCTGTGACATTCTTGAGTGGGTTTTCTAAGGTGTGTGTGTGTTCTACTTCAGTGCCTTTGTCTTCTCTGTGCAGCAAGTTGAGATCTTTCTTGGTCTGTAGATTTCTTCTTTACAGTATCTTAAAGGGGATGAAACGGTCATACACAGTTAAAGTTACACATGTGCCATGTGCAACTTTTCAAATAAAATGTATTATATCCGCCAGATATTCTTGTCACTAACCTTGTTGCCAAAGCAAAGGAGATCATGTGAGTGGCTGATAAATTGATTCAATAAAACGAAGGCAGATTGTTTGAATTGAAAGCTGAAGAAGTAAAGACGCAGCCGTCTGGAGTCAGTAACGGTCTGCGCTCTGTCCTGGTTCTTTAGCACATGAAGTCTGGCCCTCTGAAGGACCCCCTGCTGGATGACCACTGTGACTTCAACCGCATGTGTGTGGCGATGAAGAAGATCGGCCTGGACGACACAGAGAAGCTGGATCTGTTCAGGGTGGTGGCCGGTGTGCTGCACCTGGGAAACATTGACTTTGAGGAGGCTGGAAGCACGTCAGGTGAGCTTAAGTGACATTCTTCTAAAAATACCTTTTTCAAAAAATCATATGACACCAGGGACTTAATGATCCCGTGAATCACAGTTTCAGGGTTGGTTTGGAGCCAGTGCTCACTTTACAACCAGAAATCTCTCTCTCTCTCTCTCTCTCTCTCTCTCTCTCTCTCCTCATTGCCGATGTCAGTTGCAATCTCTTACTCTTGAGAAACATAAGTATGACTGTTAGTAACTAAATATTAAGACTTCAGCACAGCAGAGTTTGTATTGAGCTTCATCAATTATCTCAAAGCAGCTCTATACCACAGACATTTTCCGCCTCCTCTTCCTGTGGAGGTTAACTTGGTGTCGGGCAAAGTATCGGAGGTTACAAGTATAAGTACATAAAGGCGAAACGGGCCTGATGCACAATACTGGTTCCTGTTTTTGTTGTGTCATGCAGTGACTATACATGTAAAATACATTTTGCTTGGCTCTTAAAGTAAGACTAAAACAATCCCATTTCTGAAAGATAGATTGACCTACTCGGGGCTGGTATGAAATGTTTTAACTCAAATCAGCTCTGACTGATGGTCCATAGTTTTTGGCTGACTGTGCCGTGTGATTACATTTGCTCAGTATCAGAAACCATCCATCTTGGGGGCTGAGGGGGCTAAGAACCGCATTTTGATGTCATCCCTCAAGGCCGCACTTTGATTGATCATTGTAATATTCATCCTCCACCTCTGTCCTTCTCTGGCAGCCTCATCTAGGTCAATGAAAAATGTAATATGTTAAAGTTGTGGCATCGGTGTCACCTTTGCTTTTCCGTGTGCAATTAAAACCAAAATGAATCACGACAGGCAACATATGACTTAGGCCTCTTGAATTATTTTACTTTTGACTAAAGGGAAATGTGCTAATACTGTAAAAAGTCACACAGTAATTATGGAAGCTATTATTTCAAGTGTTACATTATCTACATTAAAGTGGCATATTTTCCCGTGGTTTTCTCTGATGCTTCATATCATGCCTCCTTCTTCACAGACGCTTCAGACTAAACCCTCCAAGGAGACTCAGTTTCCATGAAAATCCACTGATGCTTTGAACTTCACCACTAAAGTTCCATAGCTCTCAGTTCCTCCCCGAAGTTTTCTCCCTCCACAGGGAAGAAAGGGAAGCGTTGCAGGGCACCTTTTAAATAAACTGATCCTCGCAGCAGGTGGATATCATGGTGCATGTTTTACAGTGAGAGACGAAAATGTGTTCAGTCAGAGGAGGTAATAATCCAGTAAAGTTAGGACAGAGGCCCCTCAAGGAGACATTTCAAGGCTTTATTTGTTTTTTTTTTTGGTTTGTTTTTCTGCCAAGATGCCAAGACAGCAAGTTTAACCAGCCAGGAAATTCAGATCTTTATAAATAGCTGCTTTCAAAGAAACTTGGAGATCTGGCAGAGAATCAGTCAGTGCAAAGTGCAGGATGTGATCAGAAAGATAAGGTGAAGATGAACATCCAGACGAGCCTAAATGTGGAGCCCACACAGGGAGAGAAATAAGAAGGGGAAGAGGAAGGAGCAGCATGAAAAGACTGATTCCATCATAGGGTTTAGTCCTAGTGTGTTTGATTTTTTTTTAAGATGCTCAGGTTTAATTTGAGCATCCTACTGTAGAGCAGTACTTCTAATAGGAGTGTGTGGATTCAGTCTTTAGCTGGCATTTTGAGCGACTGGGCTTCTAACATGGTTTGGATTTGGATGATTTATATGTGTCAGGAAAAAAATAGGAAGCCTCCTTTGGTTACAGTGGAATGAAAGTTGTGTTGTTGAAACGAATTCTTTATTTCCAGAAACTTGATCTGACTGAAATCTGTATTTTGAATTTTGTTAAAGAACTACAGCATTTAATTACCTAAATAATGCTTAGTTGACAGAAAATAATTTGCTTATCAAATTTTACAAACAATTTGAAATTAAAACGCGAGTGTATTCGGGCATTTTAATTAAAACGAGTAGTTGTAAAAATAACCACCAGATTGATGAGGTAAATCCTTGTTTGCCTGTGACACACTTATTGCTCTGGCTGCTTTTAAACAGTTTGCAGAAGCTGGGTGATTTCCACAAATCTTGTACTTATGGGTACATCTGAATATCTTTTTACACATTTTGGCCAATAGAGCTGCTCTTAGTTTTTTGATCGGTTAATTGATGAGACTATAGATTTTTAGGCTCTTTTTCAATTAATTTAAACATTTATAAAAACTTAAAATTCATCAGTCGTTTATATTTCAATATAATATTCAACCATCTTCTCTTTGAACAAACAAATATGCCATAGTTTTGAACCAACTGCGTTAATTCATCGCCCCACCTCCAACTGAACGGGTTGATCTGTACGTATTCTGCACAGCGCAGCACTTTGGCTGATACGTCATTGTGAACCTCAGGCTGTATATTCCCAGGTCAGGCCTCTCTGAATGTGCTCGTGCAAGTTCATGGTGGAAGCTGTCTGTGTCTTCCCATAAATCACTAAACCTTTGGCTCTTGAGGTTGTGCTGACAGACAGAACTCAGTTCTTCCCAGGACTCAATTTTGTTGGGAGAAAGCTTAGAAATCCATCTGAAGATGCTGGAAATAATGAAGTTCAATTAACTGGGAATTAAGTTTTAGTCCTGGGCTCTGTCTTAATGTGTGCTCAGAGCGTTTTCCTTCCACAGGGGCTTCATTTACCGTCCACCCATTGATTTAATTTTGCCTGTGCTCGGCTTTAAGGAGCTATTGATTCTTCACATTGATCGGAGAAGTAACCTGTAACGCTGTGAAGAGTCCACAACATCCAGCACGTGGGATGACTGGTGCAAAGCAGATGTTCTCCAATTTCTAAGTGGATGGTGGCTTGAAAATGGATTCATTTATAGTTGCTTAGAATTGGTTTATGTTTATTGTATAGCCATATTAGTTATTAGTAAGCCTATGTTTAATATGATTTCATTTCCTAAGAATGGCCTTTCTGAAATGATTAGTTGAATAATCAGAGGCTATCAACAGAAAATCAAGTCTCTAGTAAAATGGAGTTACAGCTTGGAGGTGTGTCGACATGACGGCTTCCTAAACTTATAATACAATGAGTGTTCTGCAGCACAGACTTCATTCCGCAGAGCTTGAGGGAGGTGCACTGATGTGGAAACGTCAGCTTATTGAACAAAGCCTGTGCTGCAAAACTGTCATTGTGTGCAAGTACTTCTCATGCTTGTTTAAGAGAGTTGAGAGTATAATGTCTAATTCTCCCCATTCATCTATACATTTTCACATCTTTGGATTTCTCTCTGTTGTTGGAACGAAATTAATTGGAAGACTTTGGGGTTCAGAGATTGATCATTTTGCTAATTTATTTGGCAAACTTGAACTTTATAGCAAATGCAATTTGGTTTGCAGCAAGGCACAAAACAGACTAGTGCAAAAGCAATGCGACATACTATAATATGAGAAAAAGCAAATGGCAAATCAAAAAGCTGCAGATTTGACTTGTGGACCATGACGCCCCAAACAGCCAATATACTGGCTACATACACTGACTGTGTGTGTTCGTGTGTTACCTGGCTTTGCCTGATCTCCAGACTCCCCTGGGACTTCAATTCTTTTCTGTTCTTTTCTCTTCTTTCTCTCCCTTTTCTCTCTGTGCAGAAGCTTTATAAAGCCTTTGGCGTCATTACACATTTCGTCATTCTTTCACATCTTTCGCTGACTTTATATGCAGTTGTCACATGTGATGTTTGCTTTGTGTCTGACCTGTTCAGGTGTGTTTAAGGATAACACCAATAGCAGAAATGCTGATTCTCTATCAATAATCAAAATAGTTTCTGGACTAAATTTTAAATATTGCAGCTGCGTGTTTGATTGGTTTTACACAGCAATCCGATTGTTGTCAGTTTTCATCATCTTTAATTCTCTTTAAAAAATGCTGCAGTCAATACAACAAACCCTGCGAGAAAGCAAATTTTCCACATCTGTGTGCATAGAATTCCCTCTGTGTCAGCTCTGCTCGTCTCTACTCCAGCCCACCCCGTCCCTCTGCCGCTCCTCCCTGGCCCTGCTTGTTTCACAGCACGCTCTCTCACCTTGAATCTGCGAAAGCCGATGCCTGCGAGCATCCATGCGTAATGAGCGCTGCTGTATTGCCCTCACCTTTGTGTGGGGCACGTAGACCTGGCTTGTCAATATGTCATGATGAAAGTGCACGTTGTTGCAGAAATGTGGGGGATTTAAAAGATTACATCATTCATAGTTTACACCCACTTAATCTTCTGGCGTGTTGTTAGCGCTTCGGTTCGGCTCCAGCATAGATCAGAGAGACAACCTGGTCCTTTTCCTTGACCCACTTGACTTTGTTTATGGAATATGGAAGAAAGCTGTATTGGAAATTTAGCCTGTAACCAAAAGGGCATGACTGAAACCGCGAACTCGACAACTGACGTCACCTTTTCATCCCCCCTTTAAAGACGGAACACGTGTTGAAGGACCATTAGCAGGGTTTCCATGGTGTAAATAATAGAGCAGTTGCAGGCGTTGCCAGGTTGTAGACAATCCCCCTCTTTCTGGAAAAGGACTACAGGACCAGAGTCAATTTGCAAAAGGCTTTTTAGCATTTACAAGGGCAGATCTATCATTTATTAATATATACTGTTGCCTAGAGTTTAAATGGCTGAAAAAGTGCCATTGTAAGTGCCCGGAGATCAAAGGGTCTTTGGATGTCTGGTGTGGTCAGAACTACAGACCAAATACCAAAGATGGTCAGTCTACAGTGGTATTTGACAAAAAGTAAAATATCTTCACATTTTATAAGGACAGACCAAGATAATGTTGATGTTTTTTGATTGATAAAATGCTGATTCTCTTTCTCCTCTATTGCTTTCAGCCGTCATCTAATCTGTACTTGTAAAACCTGAGCAGATTGTATATGTTGCACATGAATTCTTTCTTACTGCTGCATATCTTAAAAAAAAAAAAAAAGATGGATACTTGAATCTGGGCGATACAAGTCTGAGAAATAAGAACAGAATCAAGGAGTGTGGAGTGAGAAAGTCCTGAGTAAACAGTGCCTGCTACTAGCACAACACACAACACACTGGAATGTCTGATGCGGCTGTCGGTGGTGGTGTGGGCAAAGTAGGCTCTAGATTTTGACAAGAAAGAAGAGCGTGTGTTATTAAACAGTTTTTTTCTATATAAGTTTTGAATTGTCCACATCAGTCTGGATGAAAGTCATTAATTTGTTAGAATATGAGCGTTTTACTATCTTTGTTCTTGTTTGTAAGTTCGCAATTGTTGGCGATTTACTTGATATTAGATTTTGGTGCAAGCTTAAAACCGTCTGTTTCTATTTCTGGGTCTTGGAATGGAGATGATGTTTGAGTTGCATAATAGATGTGGCCTTTGGTACTAATTGTAAGTTATGCTGCCTCTTCTTTATGCATGGCAAATATGATAATTCACACTTGGTGTGCATCGAGCAATGAATACTTTTCCAGTTTCTTGTGTCTTGAGCCCTGTCACAACTTAATTCAATTCAGTTTTATTTATATGGCACCAAATCAGAACCAAATCCTCTCGAGGTCAAGACCTTATTTTATATAGAGAGAACCCAGCAAATCCCCTTGAGCAGCACTAGGACGCAGTGGAGCAGAAAAACTCCTTTTAACTCCAGGAAGAAACCTCCAACAGTACCAGGTTCAGGTTGGCCGGCCAATCTGCCTCTGACCTGCTGGGTGACTAACATTCAAATTTTAGACTGTGCCAATGAGGAGATACAGGTCTGGAACATGGGGACTAATTGAGACTTTTTTGGCATCAGTGTTAGAGCTTTGCATCTGTTATTTTACACAATATCAACATTGTAAGTTTCCTATGTTACACACAGACTCCTAACTCCAACCTCACCTCTGGTGGTGTTCTCAACGTTGCCCTCGCACTTGTTTTCCAGGTGGCTGTGCCATCAAGAATCAGTCAAGCCAGGCTCTGGAGCACTGTGCTGAGCTGCTGGGCCTGGAGGAGGAGGACCTGAGAGTCAGCCTTACCACCAGGGTCATGCTCACGACGGCAGGGGGCACCAAAGGCACAGTCATCAAGTAAGAAGTTCCCCTCACTCTCTCTGTCTCTGTCTCACACACACAAACAAGTGGTGAAACACACAGCACATTCACTGATAGTACACACAGTCTCAGTGTGCATACAATCCTGCACATGGTGAAAATGTGGAACTCTGCTTTTATAAACCTCTGAAAGCACCTTTGTAAAGGTTGGGGGAGTTCATGCTGAAGCACGCTGCCTAGTAACTGACATTATCCGTTTGTAGGTTGTGAGGAGGCAGGAAACCAAGTAAAATGACTTTTGCACATAAAAAAAGTAACAGCCAGACTTATTTATTAAAGAGGGTCGAATTGTGTCGTATGAGGAATTTGAAAGTTTGAGCTTAACATCCTCTAATAATTTGGGTTAAATTTCTATCTGTCCTTTTATTTTGTCGTTTTTCTTGGTTTAAGTGAGGAATTAGGCATTTTACACACGCAAACGAGAATAAGCTGAGCAGTTATTTGATAGACATGAAGTTAAGAATTTTTATCTCATCAAACTTCGAGGAATTTGTCTAAATGCACTTTATGTGGTCACAGATTTGTCCGTGTAAAGAATTCTTCAGATAAACCTAAAGAGGGCATGGTTTGCTCCGGGAGCTTTGTAAGTGACTAAATGATTGATCATGGACACAAATACTCATTGGTTTCAGCTGTTTCCAATGGTTTTGACCTGTAAACCCATAAAATGAAGAAATTCTTGTGCCAACTTGTCTCAGATTACGAACACGTTCAGGACTTGTGAGTAATTCAAACACAGAGGGATTAACCATCACAACCTTTCTAGGTTGTTTAATTTCATCACATTGTAAGATGAAAATTTCTGTCAATCATAATTTGTCGACTAACATGGACAAGGAGTTCAAACGTTGCTCAGAACAAGGGAAATCTAAACAGTTCTTTGTGTGCTGAAGTGTAATACAATAGAAAGACCTGTATTATATGTTGTGACCCCTTATAGGAGCCAGGAAACAAACACATTTACTGATGAGCACTTGAAACGCTTTGCTGTTCTGACCCAGTGGGATGAACGTGGGCTTGTGTAAGCTCACACACACTGTGTTTGGAACAGCTGGCTGATGGACTGCTCATTTCTGTCCAGAGAGACATGAAACACTTTACTCCCCTGTGCTGACGTCAGATTATAGTAATGTAAATCAAGGGGGAGCAGCAGCATAGCTGGTTAGCAGCTGACGGGTGGCGCTCGAACAACCTGCCTCGTCTTATTGTCCGAAAACACGGTTGCAGATGAACAACCTAAAAAAACTAGATCAAATCTCAGTGTTTTTGCCAAAAGTTATTAGGAATAAAGTGGCCGGACCATCTGGACTTTCAGTGAAGCATCAGGATGAGGATTTTAGTTTTATGTGAAAAGGTCCAAGAGCCGACTGAATGCTGCTGGAAACACATAACTGCTTTTTAAACTTTACACACTTTGACTCAGCCCTTATCCTTCATCCAGTGGCTTCCTACATTTCCCAGAAGGCCTTGTGACAACCACAAGAAAGTAACTTTGTCGTAATCGTGTGTGTGTGTGTGTGTGTGTGTGTGTGTCCACTACATCCTGGTCTATTTAAACCTACACTCTCACAGGATCTCTCTCCAACAGAAAGTTGCTTTGGTCAGCTGAGGCTTAAAATGCCTGTCAGCGGCTCGTTCAGTCCAGCGGCATCAGTCAGATACTTTCTTTCTAAACTTTTAACGTCTGCTTTGGTAAATGTTTGATGATGGAGTCTCTGTGTACTTCCACTGACCGTTTCAAAAGATGGTTAAGAGTCTAGAACAGTTTAACATCAAACTGCTGCTCATATTGTGATGTGATTCCACCAAACAACACAGTGGAGGTATTATATTTTAGACTGGTCTGACATCCTGGCATTACATGTGGCACATTCTACTGTAAAACTCCACTACTAACCTCCATATCACTTCCTGTACCCTTGGGATCTTGCCAGTGTGCTGCAGTCTCACACATGCAGAAAAGCATAAAGAACATAAAGCAACCTGTTTGTTTTTCTGTCATATGTAGCGTTTTGCCCACGCCGATGCCTGTAAGAGTGTGAAAATTCCTGTTTACAGACACTTTTACTGACGGTAACCTTTATGGTTTGCTGCAAATTGAAAGGGATCATAAATTACACAGGCTGAATACGTCATCTGATGGTATTAGTGGCCCCTATTTAAAAAGTCAGCACGATTTCAGCCGTGAAGCTCAGGGCTGTAAACACACCAGTGCTCTATTGTTTACATATTCATCAGCTCTGGCTAAATATTTTTAGATTAAAGTTATGTTTTGTCCATGATCCACATACTTTATATCTATTAGCACCACATGCCAAACGGTTGGAGGCTTTTTAACGGGGTCTTCCGGTAAAAGGAAATTCTTTACTCTCCACTGTTGCCTAGCGCTTGCACAGCGTCGGAGACCCTGTCACCCTGTTGTGTTCTGTTCTAGATTTAAATTTCTGTCGTTATGTTTTGTTGTTGCTTGCAAAGGTCATAGTGCCATTGTAGTTTATTCCAACCATTAGGTGGCAGAAACGCTAAATGCTTCCTCGCCTAATTCAGTTCGGGTCAACAAATTGCAGAGCATCCATAGATTGGAGATTCTGAATTCCATGTTTCCTTATTAAAAGATGAGACAAATAGGAAGGAATGATGCCCAGAATTGAGCAAGAAGACAATGAGCAATACATTCACATACAGCACGTCTCCATAGTCCGTAACAAAAAGGTGGTTTCCACCAATTTCTATTTTGCACAAGAAAAGCAAGACTTATTTCTTTAATAAAATCCTAATCAGTTTTTCATAACATACTCAATATGCTCCTCAAAGATAAATGATCCTCAATTAAAAATCCTAAATATTTAAAAGTAGATACCCTTTGTCTTGCCCCCCCCCCCCCCCTTTTTTTTTTATTTTTTTTGTTTTACACTTTTCAATGCTTTGTTTTGCCTAAAAACTGATAAATGGATAAACTGAGATTATAATCTATGGAAGAAAGCGTCCGTAACTTGGTGACAGGTGAATACTTCAAGACATTTCTCTAGACTCCAGCTTAAAAAGACAAATCAGTGAAGCGCTACTGAGGAGGAGGAGTTGAACTGAGTATTATATAAATATATATGTTTTTTGTGGCTCCATGCGCAGTGCTGGGAGCAGAGCTTCAGGTATTAGACTTTACCTCCAGCTCAGAGCTGGAGTGAGCAGATACCTAAACAAACCGCCCCACAAGACCATCCTGCGTTTTCATGGAAGAGTTTAAGGCAGCTAATAACTTAATCTTCAGAGTAATGAAGAAGATGAGACAGGAGGGCAGAGAAACAACCACATGCCTCCAGGCAGCAATGAGAAAAATAATATGACACTCACATACAGACAACCCAGGAGATTTACTGAGAGGCCTGTTAAAGAATTTAGTCCGAACCACATGAGAAGTTCAAGTGAGGACATCTCGGAGAAAGAGAGCTGCAAAGCTTTAGCCACAGTAAATAAACTGCTAAAATGTCACGGAACAAAATGGCCTCTCACATTCACCTCTCCTGAGTAAAGTCCCGGAAAGTTCAGGGTTCCAGTGCTTGTGTGAAAACGGCTAATATCTACCATCGATGTAACTGGCCAAAATGGCGTCTCACTGACTGACAGAAGAGGAGATTATTGTTGGCTTGACTCTACCTCAGCCACCCTGCTGTGCCAACACTACGCTCTTATGCAAATGAGCGGCTTGCTTTGCAATAAGAGTGCTTGTCTTTGACTGTTACTGCCTGGGATACAACAATGGTATATTTAATATCATTCTGTCAAAATGAGCCTCTGCAGTCTGAGTAGTGCATCACATTTCTTGTTGCTGGTATGATGGATTTGCACAGGTCGTGTCTCATTCTGTGTTAAAAGTTATAGACAGCAGGTGTTTTGGGGCCTTTAACTTAAACTTTTAAGTTTTAAATTAAAGCATGAGGGAAGATATGAGTATGTTTGTGTGGAATAAAAGTGGAACTGGTTCGATCCCCGGCCCTGGCTATATGTCAAAGGTGTCAAAGGTTGCAGCCTGTTTCTTAACGCTCCGCACCTGTTGTCAAATTGATGAAGTAGGTTTTTTAAAATTCTCTTGTGTTTTCTTAATTTTCAGTTTCTTAATGAGCCCTCACCGTATGAATTTTTAATCTGAAGATCTCGTTATACAGTGTGGTTTCTATAACCTAGAACGTACAATCAGGGACTCGTCAGAAGGCCAGAAGAGAAAATCCAAGCTTTAGTAAGAACTGCAGTCACGATATTAAAATATTTCAAGCAGTAAAATGCTGAAATTTAAGCTGAACACAGATATTCAACAGGCAACATCAAATGGAGAAACAGCCCGGCCCCAGCACACTCAGTCTGAAAGGCCACTCGCCCCAATTTCAAACCTCCCACAATAATGTTTGTTTCTCCTCTTTCATCAGAGAAGAGAGGAGACAGTGCAGAAGAATTAAAAGCTGCTTCCTGTCTATGTCTGTTTATCTGAGTGTCGGTGGACGCTGCCCTGTCTGTCTGCTGCATTCTGCAGACATGGACGTGTGTCTGACAGACGCCGCTCACACTTTATCCTTCTGCCTGCTGCATTTATTCAGCTTCTCCCAATTCAAATGTCCTGCATCTGTACATCACAATAATCGGGATACTTGTATTACTGAGAACAGCAAATCAATGAGTGCTGGGCTTCGACACTGTAAACAGAGGAAGCTGAAATGTATTGCGAGTGCTGTTCATCTTCTCTGGATGTTTATGGGTTAGCGCCAACAGAGTTGAAAAGTGCATCTTAAATCCTCTTTGGTGCATTTTACATCAATATCCACCAGGACAGGATGTAGAGGAAAATCTAAAATCTTGCTTTTCAGTGTCAAACCCAAAGAGGGCGCTGCACTTTCAGAGCAAACCAAGCTGAAGCTTGCAGAGTTTCTGCTGGCGGCAGATGGTGGAAGGAATGGAAATCTGATGGGAGAAACCATTTCCAACATGTTTATTCCCTCCATTAAAGCCAAAAAGGAAAACCTTTCGACTGAGAAAGCAAAAGATCCTCTTTGCACTAGGAGGAAGCAGACTTTCTGCTGATGCCAGATGGTTGAAGGGATAGAAAAAAATGACATCCAACATGTTCACCCCATCAGGGAGGAGGAGGATTGACTGGAAGCTGCACAATAAATCTGGGAGTTTTATGGGTAATGCAGTCCTAATTTTACGACAATTAAAACGAGGCATCGGTGGCATTAATATTTATTCGTTCATTTGGAAACAAATTATGCAGATTATTTTTACACCCAAAGATGGAAAAGTGAAATCTATTAAGTGGCAGCTAAAACGGTCATAGCTCAGTATATTGGAAAATAGAGTCAGCTGTTTCTTTTTGAGGGTGAGAGGGTCTCGTGTTTGCAAAATACTGAACTAAAATTGGGATTTAGGCAGCCGCAGCTTACTGTAAGGAAAGGACATGAGGGAGGACGGTTTGAAAATTAAATGTGCCATTACCTGTAAAGCTCACTAATTAATGCGTTATCAAATCCAGTCAGTGTGTTCGCAGCTCAACATGCCAAATAACACATTAGCATCAAAGCACTTTGCCACATGCACCTCATGCTCACCTGATCCGGATGTTACTAAGCCTTTCTGTGCATAAACCGTTTGAGCTAAGAATTGTTATCATATGTTTGCATTTTAACAAATGAAACCAGTTACTGTGTGACACCGTTTCAGTCAGAACAGAATAATACTTTATTGATCCTTTGCAGGAAATTACTTTGTTACAGCGGCCTGTAACAAAATAGCATCAGAAATGTTAAAATTGGTGCAAATGAGCAATGTAACGTGTTATTTTTTTATTGTTTATGATCAAGTCTGATGGCCTCTGTCAGGAAGGACTTTCTGCAGCGTTCAGTCCTGCATTGTGATGGTACAGGTCTGTGGCTAAAAGTGCTCTGCCAAACACCTCCAGGTGGTGCAGTGGGTGTCAGTCATCATTCAGAATACAGTTCAGGTTCAGTTTCCCGAGCACGTAGTCCAACTCAGCCCCAACGGCGGAGCTCGCTCTCTTTATGTTTGTTCAGTCTGTTTCCGCTAAATTGATTGTATTGAGATACGTGAACATTTTCAGGTTTGTCCTCCTCAAAGCCTGAACTACACTGTATGCATTCATTTGAATTTTAGATAATTGATATGGTTTGATATTTTGGATTGTTATGCTAGCAGTAGCTAATCCAACCTGAGCCCCTTTCAGACATGCACTGGAATTCAGACATTCTCCAGACTTTATCTGGAGGGGGTGTATGTGTGAACACAAATGCCCGAGTCTGTTGGCCCTGACATTTCTGGGATTGTACCCAGCCAGCTCCCTAGTGCAAAGTCCAGATAATGTCCAACCCAGCTTGTTTGTGAATAGAAGAGGTAATACTGAAGAGAATTGTAAGTGAGGGCGCGTATAAAAGAACTCCTTCATTTATTTGAACACGATGTCGAAGTGGAAGGACAACGGAATTCTTCAGCTTCTGTCAGTGAGGGCAGACCTGGAAATCATCAAACAAATACAAGGAACAGCAGCAGAGATTCTGTGGTATGCGACCGGATTACAAAGCAAAGCACTAATTTGCGCAGCTTTTGTTTTTGCGCCATGTTACGGCCCCCTGCTCAAAGTGTCCAAGCACCACCCCTTGGCCAATTACACGGGGTATTTCTTCCCAAGTGAGAACGGATCTGACACAGACCATCTCCTGATGTTGGCTGCATGTCTGAAAGGGAAACTCCCGACAATGTTGGGACCTGATCCTTCTGACATTCTCTAGAGTTGATGTCTGAAACAGGCTCTGGATGAAGGTAGCTTGCAGGACCAGACTGCAGAGATCTGTCCAGTGACTGCACTCACACCGACAGCTACCGTGTCACAGATTGGTTTTTGTCACGTGTAAGATAGTTATGAACCATATGATGTGCATAGTCCTTTCCACCTGTTTGGAGCTGAGGTCTGTACAGTCCATGACGTCAAAGTGGTATGAGTGCGCATTGTTGCCATGACAACGTGTATGGTGGCATCTTTACTCTAATTATACTGATTTCCGTTTGTTGTTGGCTTTTTCAATCTCAATTCTTATTGAGTGCATAATTTCCAGAGTGAATTTCTCCAACATAAGAGCCAGAATTTGGGGCACTAAAGCCTTCCTGAACTCAAAGGTTGACTCAGTCCTTTGTTGCAATAGACACGTGACACCATCTATAATCACAACTATTATTAATCTAAACACTTCACGGATTATTGCTTTAAAATTGTTGTGGGTAAAAGTGGATGAGATGAGAACAGGGGGTAAATCCCAGTGAGGCAGCGGGCTGGACTCTCGCCAGCCGACTGCATCACCTAAGCTGGTTATTTATTTGCCGTTACGTAAGCAGGATGGCAGACGTGTGTTTGGGGTGGGGGGGGGACTGAAAGAAGGCACGAAACACACAACGGGAAGGGAGGGGGGGGATAAAGAGAGCGTGGGAGGAAGATGGGATTTGGATCAAGAGAATTACAATCCGATATTTGTGTATTATATCAGAAACATAAATTTAATTATGGGCCGCGGCAGAAAAGCAAATAAAAAGTGAGTGAAAGGAACATTGATTGAGTTTAAAAGTAAACATGTTCCTGGATTCCGCGTGTAAACAGATTCGTGCGAGTAAACTGCTTTGATTGTGTGCATGGAAACACACCGGGGAGACAGGAGTGTAAGCAGTAGCAGATGTACAGAGTAAAATAAAAGTGTGGAGCCTGGTGGGTAATGGAAATGAACGGGGTTTGGTTTCAACCTTTTATTCTCCAGCTGAGCATCCGTTATAACTCTCAGTCTGACATTCATTCATTATTTACTCTTATTTACAGTTACGTGTATGTTCATACATTTGTGCTTCCCCCCAAAAATGTGATTGTTGACAAAACTGTCCATTTGTACCATAGACTGTTTTTGCTGCATAGTGTGGTGCAACATGGGTTAAAAAAATAAAAATAAAATAAAGTCAGTGCTACAGTAGAAATCCCTCTGCCACTGCTCAGGGGGGGAAAATCAAATGAATGTGTGTTTTTGCAAAATGTCTCTCGGTTTTGATCCAGATATCTTACAATCGAATCATTTTGTGTTCTGCGTGAGGACATCATGCAAAAGATCAACTTCAAAAACACTGAGCCATTCCCTGAATCTTTCAGACAAATTTCAAGGGAGCAAGATAAAACATTTGATTATTATTATTATTGCTACTGCTACTTTTTGCAAATTTTACTAGTACAGTCATAATGGTGCTAAAGTCTTTATTTCTCTCCCCAAAAGGTTTTAATTCTGCTATTTCGAGCAGTAAAACTGTGCCCAGTATGTCAGCACATGATTGATTTCTGAAGCTGACATTGAGTGACGAGGCAGGAATTAACGTGTGACTTTGTGTCCTGTCTGAGCGACTGTGGTGCAGGAGGTAGAGCGGTCGTCCACCAAACGCACAGTTGTTGTCATGTTCTCCAGCTCCTCGGGTCACATGTCAAAGTGTCCTGGAGCAGCATAGCAGCTCCCCCATCAGTGTGAGTGTGAGTGTGAACGTGTGTGTGATTGCGAGTGTGAACGGGTGAATAAGAAGCAGTGTAAAGCGCTTCGAGTGCCAATAGGTGGAAAAGTGCTATATAAGTGCGGAACATTCGTAGTCCAAGAGTTGATGCTGATATTTGCCCATTCAGACATAACCTAATCAGCAGTTAATTTTCCATAAGCTGTATTTATTTCCATAACCTGCACAGGTTTTGTGGACTAAAATTGGGAAACACTGGGATCAAATAGCTCTAAGTAACTTTGTGTTTCTCAGAATGGTTAATGATCTGTGTGGTAACCAAGTTGGGACAGTAGCCTTTCATATCGTTAGTAGATTTCACACCCATAATGTTTGCATACTAACACACATTCGTTTGACTGCATGCACTTAGTTCACACTCTGCCAAACACAGCAGTGTGCACTCATTAGGCAAAGGTTTCTAAATAAATGGCAAATGTCTAATTCTTTAGTCAAACCGTCACATCAAACCTTGGCTCCTGCCACGTAATTACAAGACAACAAAGTGACTCGGCACCGGCGCTGTCAGGATCCTGTGCAGTTAAGTTGGAGAGAGACACTTATTGTCTGTTTGTGCTGTGAAGAAGTCAGACAACACTTTACTGTCATTAACAAGATAATTTATTTTCCTCCGTGGAAGCTAAATGCATGAAAGGTTGTACAGTTCACTGTAAATCAGGCAGTTATTAGCAGCAGACACTGCACTTGGGCAGTTTGCTCAATGACAATCCATGACGGATCCGACCGACTCGGATCCAGTCTGGGCCAGTTAATGTTGACATACAGTGTGATGCACTGAAGCATTTAAGAGGGCAAAGCAAACCATACAACAGCCGTCAGAACACCCACAGCCGCCGTTTTCTTTGCATGTGTGTCAACTCGTCACATCACTGTCGCTCCCAGCACACACGTGTGGAACATGCCGTCTGCAGAGAAGCGTGCACACGGCCTGCAGCAATCCATATGTGCAGTGTATGCTCTTTTCTTTCTGCATTGTTACTCCAGCACTGTAGTGGTCGCTGTGGACCCATCTGCAGCAGCACACAGGAGGCTACTGTAGCGACTTCACGTTTTTCTGCTCGTTTGAAATGCATTGCTTATCTTGCTATTGCAGCACTTTAGAAAGGAGGAGAGAAGGAAGTTGGGTTAAAAAGCCACGAGGGGAATCATCAGAATAATAAATGTGAAGTTCCCTCACTTTTCCTTCTTGTGCAAATTGTACATTAAACTCTTTGGATGGTGTTGGTGTTCTGCTTAGGAACATTTATATTTTTCTGGTATCGCGGTCTGGGAGGAACTAATGTAGCCCTGTGTTCCTGTTATCCCGCGTTCTGTCCTCTGGGTTTACTCAGTCCCTCAGTTCGTGCTTCTTTTAGGCTGCCAGGTCTTGTGTGGGGTGTGTGGTCTTTCAGTAATGTTCAAGCCCAGTCTCTGCTTTTTTGATTGATTGACGGATATTTCTGTAGAGTTTAAGTAGCCCGGGAAACAAACAAATGAGATATTTTGAATAAGTGTTGACTTTGCAGGACCTGCTTCTGCCTCTTCCTCTGTTTTTATTCTTGGCTTTTTAAATGCAACATCAGCAAATTATTGCCACCCACCTTCACAGCCCTGCTCCTGCATCACCAGAAAAACTGAGGGAAGAAGTATATAAACAGCAGTCAGAAAGATAATATTATCACATTTTTAGGTGTTGGCAAGGGAAAGAAATGAATTCACAGAAAATATGTAATTATGACAACAAAATGCCACATATACAGAAAGTCTGCATTAACAAAGTGGATTGTCTCATTGAATATTCACAGAGCAGAAATGACGGAGATATATTAACAGATTTAACAGTAATGTCAGTCATTAAAACAGAATTCAATTTAGAAGCTTGCTGAAGCTGGTGACATAAAGACAAGGTATTAAAGAAAAATATGAAAATATGTTTTGCAACAGTGCAAGACATGTGAATGAGGACATGGTTAGAGATATAGAGGTTAAAGAAGGATAAACTTGACAATAAAATAGCAAAACAAGCAAATCCCAAATATCAGTGCGGCTACAATGAATGAGTCTTATCCTTTAGGAGGAAAGAAGCAAATACTGTGACACTGTTTAAGAGACAAAGAAATTAAAAGGGAAATTTTTAGGTCGGGCGTTGGACCTACATCAAGTAGTTGTGTTGTTTGTCAAGAACTAGGAGCTTTCTCTACCCAAATCATGTTTCCCTGGCAGTTGTGTTTGTGTCCAACCATAACCAAGTGGCTGATGATCGTATGCGTTTGGCTTTTACTGTCTTGGGATTTAGTGTTTTGGTTCACTCTCACCTGTCGTAGCTCGAACTCACCATATGGCACCACAGACACATGAACTACTAACTGGCTGCTCATGATAGTGAAGTTAGCAGATACAGAGTTGGATGTTTCCCTCAGGCATTGGTACAGACTATAAGAAAGTCAAAGTGTGTCATTACACGACCCCAACAGCATGATTGTATATGCAAACAAGCAAAATAATTGGCTTCTAAAATCGGTATAAAGGTGACGATATGTCAGGATTGTTGTTTTATTTTGTAATGACGGATAATGTAATAGGAAAAGTTTGAAAGAATGTATTTGTCTTTTAATTTGAGGACTTGAAGGGCAATGAAGAGCAGAAAAGAGCAGGCGACGGGAGTTAACTTCAAAGTGAAGCAGAAGGAAGTGAGGAAGGGTAAAATAAAGACGAGGCAAGATGACGGGGAGCAAATCAAGTTCAGAAAAAAAAAAAAAGGAGGAGGATGTTTGTAAGAAGAGACGGTGATGACAGACGGAGAATCAGATAAAGTAAAAGATGGGAGAGAGAGGCTTGACATCCAGATACGTAATTCAAAGCAGGGAACGTCTAACGTGAGTGTAATTTCAACAGAGCGTGGGAAGGGCAGGACGAACGCGTGGGAGGGCAAAGGGAAAATGGGAGATGCCAATCATGGCGACCCCAGGTGATTAGGTCAGCAGTTCACATCTGGTGGTTGTCAAATGGGGATCAGTCTGCCAACCTGGTGCTCAGACGTGCCATCAAACAAACATCACATCCATGGTTTAAATCATTTTCTCTTTCTACGCTCCTACTGGTGACATTACTAAATATCACTATGCCATAATTACGCTATTTCAATGTGATTACTGTTAGGAATTGAGGTCACATTGGTGATTACATCAGCCTTGATGTCCCACAAGTCGTGCAGACACTGATGCGGCTGTTTTATTTTGCAGAGAGCGGGGCTCCACTGCTCTGTAGCCTGGACGTCCTACTCCGTCTTATGAAAGGCCCCTTCACATTTGGCTGAGTAGCTCACCATGTAAAAATGCAGACTAACTACTGGCAGATGCATGGCCGCTTTATGATCATTTTGGATTTACATAATTTACTTGATTTTGCAGGTACAAAACAGACTACACCAGATAATTGTGGTAAAGCACTTGGTTTAGATGTCATAGATGGATAACTGACTGTATCTAGGACCAGAGACTCCTACGCAAGAACCTCCGTTTAAAGCAAATGGTGGCGTTTTAGTCAAATGAATACAAAGTTATGCAAAACCAGAGATGTAAAGCAACCATAGAGACCCAAACTGATGGGAAACCGACACAAAGCGAGACCAGAGAATAAGAGAGATGCACCACAAAAAGACTCACAGTTAGTAGAAGTAGACACAAAATGAGACTAAACAAGTTTAACAAATCACAAAATCATTACGAAGAGATGCAAAACATGAAGAGTGACTTTTAATCTGTGGGCATTAATGCTTTAATGTCTGTTCCCAAAGACCTGCTGTCTCATTATCCATCCATGGTGGAGATCTTCTTCTCTTAGGTTGAAGCTGTACATAAGTGGGTGATATCTGTGTATGAAGCAGTGACTTAACACCATGTCAAGTGGTGCATCAGAACAAAGTCCGAATATCTCCACACAAAGCTGTGTTACATAGCAGAACATTTGTCTCATGATTCAAAGACCCTTCTCCCATGTGGTGGTTTTACAGTCGTAACCAGGGTCTGCAGAGAGCAGCTGTGGACCAGCAGGCGTCCGCAGATAGCGCAGTTCATACAAATGGCAACTTTAGTAATTACACAGAGAGACAGAGGGGAGAGAAATGTTCACGGTGCACCAGCTCACGGGGAATACAAATTCAACTGCTTGTACAATTAGTGTTCTGACATTATGCTGCCCTGGCATTTAGACCTCTTGGTTTTTAAATGAGGAGGCCTCGCTGCAGTAATAAAAACTCCACGGCATGAATTAAAGATGGCAGGTGGTGAACAGAGGGCAGAGGTGAAGGTGAGGTGCTGCGGGAGCGTTGAGAGGCGACGTCGGGCTTTAAAACGCGCCCTGCGTTCGTTACTCTGTCGAGCTGGTTTGTTTTTTGTTTTTTTTTAATTCAAGTGCTCAGTGGCTGTATGATATTTGCTGCTTGAGCAAAGTGGTTGACATTTTAATTTGGTACATTGTGTTAAGTACTGTGCTCAAGTACAGTTTTGAGGTATTTTAACTTTAGTCAACTGTTTCACTACATTTGAGCAATAAATACTGTCTTGTACTTCTACTCCACTAACTCCACTACATTTGTTTGATTACTATAGTTACTTGTCAGATTTTTAATAATAAAATAAACACAGTGTTGGGAGTTCAGACTACCCAGCAGTACAACTATTAGTGACTCTGCTCACGCTTTCGTCACAGCTCACGCCTGCTTCTGTATCTGACAGCTAATGATAATTTAATAGTCGGGTCACAAACGGAAGACCCAACTCTGAATAAGGTTTAGAGTTTAACATGGAGGCACCAGCATCCTGTGAAGTTGCATGTGGCTTAAAAAGGCATGTGCAGTGCAGATAATTTGTCAATGGGAAGCAGGGAGGAAGGTTGGGAGATGGCTCTTCGTCATTCAGAGCACTGGGAGTCTGAGTGCCACTCGGGCAGAGTTATTTCCCCGCGTGTCCTTGAGTGCACTGCAGTCTAGAGGTAAAGGCCGAGCAGAAACTTGGATTACCGCGGTGCATTTTGTCTGGCCCCTGCCATCGGGTCGCTCCTTTTGTTTGGCACTGTTGAACCTCCCACTCGCTCACACACCAGCACAGTCAGAAGCAATTACAACAGCTCCACAGAGCGAACCGCTGGTTGTGGCATCTGTCACACCTGTACAGGCGACACCTCACACCCGGTGTCTCTGTCTGTAGCCGTCAATAAAAGTCCGGCAAGCCTGAAGTATCCTTAAGAGACGGACTTATGTTTAGTATTTTAGGCTGTATGTCAATGCGTTTAACAGTTCAGAGGTAGATTTACACACTTTACAGTGTGTTCGGCAGTTTCTTTATGACCTCATGAGGCTACGTATGAGCCTTTTCAACAATCGATTTTTGAAAATTCAAATTAATTAAGATATTAAATGGTAAATGTTCTGCACTTATATACCGCTTTCTACCTATTGGCACTCAAAGCGCTTTACACTGCTAATAACTAATTTCATAACTACGTAACTAGCAGTAAGACCTGACAACAGTGTGTGAGAAATGCAAAGAATCTTTTAGTTTTGCAATTGCATGACAACATTTGAAAATGTATTTACAACTATGTAAAAATAAGATTGAATTGACGTGATTTAGAAGACTGGCTTACTCTTAAATGAGAAGAACATCACTCTGTATAAAAATGTTTGTGCTTTTAAAAGTAAGGCATCATTTGTTTTTGGCGATTGCTACAAAACTCCGGTATTGAATTTCTGTTATAATTGCGAATAATTCTATTCGAAGTGCCAGAACAAAATGCAGTTCATGTGTTTTAATATTGCCAAGAACTTTAAATATTTAGAGTAACGTACCTGCAGTATTCTAGCAGTAACACTTTAACATTTGACCTGCGTTCAGTGCTTCATGGACACACTTCGACGTGACATTGCAGCATTGTGTAACAAAACAATTTGAGCTTTTTTTCGAGATTTCAGTTGCATCTTTTAGAGTTGTTTCATTCATCAACCGCCTTACTTGTGACTGAAAGCTCGGGAAAGGTAGAAAGTTGACCTTTTAGCTGAGGAAATGTGGTTCCACACACTCAAACGTCAGTGCTTATACTTCAGCAGACACTTTCCACCCGATCCTCTACCTTATCTTGTAGTGACACTTAAAACTCCTACAGGCGTTCAGACCCTTCAACTGCTTTAAGTGGTTCAGCATAAACTGGTGCTTCAGTTCACCATTTAACAAGTATGGGAATTTAACAGTTTCCATTCAAAGAAATGCTTAATCAACCCAACACCAACACAACATTCTTTCTTCTTTAAATTATGAGGACGCTGTACGTTATTTTTAACCCTTCATTTTAACCACTGTGCATCTTTTTCAGAGTGCCACTCAAAGTTGAGCAGGCCAACAACGCCCGCGACGCCCTGGCAAAGGCTGTGTACAGCCGCCTGTTCGACCACGTGGTGACCAGAGTCAACCAGTGCTTCCCCTTTGACTCATCGGCCAACTTCATCGGCGTTCTGGACATCGCTGGTTTTGGTCAGTGTCCCTCTAAACCCCTTGTCGCTGTACGACACAGGCATTTAAACCGTGAAAAGTATTCTTGTACTGTCACTAACCAGCAGGTGCCAAGCTGCCACCAAACATCTGCAGCGGTTGACTTTCAGTGCTTTTAAAGCTTTGAAAGAAAATACAGATAAAACCTGTTTCTCATACTATTATTTGATGGTGACAAATCTTCCCACGATCCCAGTCTTTTTGCATCAAATGTCAAAATGGAAAGAGAGTGCGACTCTGATAAAGGGGACAGAAAGAAAATCCCCGAATAGCCCCAATGAAATTGTGCACTAATAGGCACCGTGTCATAAATCATCTTATAATTTTGCTATTGTGAGAACGATAGATGTTTATTTCACAGCACTGCAGTGACAACTTTGAGTTGACAAATGTGCAGCAATCAATGGAGCGTATATACAACATGAAATATTATTTCTCGTCTGATTTCCTTTGATTCCCATGCTGTATATTTTACTGTCTGCTGCTTCTGTTTTGCAGAGTACTTTGAACACAACAGCTTCGAGCAATTCTGCATCAACTACTGTAACGAGAAACTGCAACAGTTCTTCAATGAGCGCATCCTGAAAGAGGTGAGAGCTAAAAGCAGGCATTTTTATTTGAAAATCCACATTGTGTTTTCATTTTGGAAGGAAAAAAATCTGCCTATTCATACAGCACTTACACAGGTGAGTCAAAACAGACTATTGGCATAAGCTGAGATTTGTAGTATTTTCTGTGTTGTATGCACTTATCTCTAAGTAGGTGTTTTCACATTGCGTTTCTCTGTTTTCAATTAAAGTCATTAAAGCCCACACACCTCAAAACACAAACCCCAAACTTGAATCATTTTCACTCCACTCACTCACTCAAAAAGATTTTTTTTTTTTTTTCCCCCTTTTGGAAAGAAAGTATGCTTTATGCTGATGATGGATGACTGTATCTTTTAAATGTGTTTTTGATAACACACAACTGCAAAAAGTTTAGTGCTGCTTTCAGAAAACTTTTTTTAACAACATTCATCCGTTGGGTTTAGTTTGTTTTTTTGTTTTTTTAGTTTAGTTTTTTCCCTCAAAATTCTTAAATCTTGTTTCCGGATGAAATTTTCCATTCACAGACATCTTCAGCACCCAAACCATTAGCAACAGTCTGCATGAAAACTGATGCTGTCCAAGTCTAGAACGTTCCCAAACACTACATTTCTATTTTGAAAAATAATGATGCTCAATGGGTAATTTTTATTTATTTTTTGCAACTGAAGGTCTTCACATAATGAAGTAGAACGCACTCGAGTGCTCGAACCTCCACCAACGCTGAGCAGTCGTCAACCTTGGAAAGCTGCAGCCTCCGTAATGCTATTATTCTCATTTCGAGTGGTATTTTTGACAAAATAAATTGTGAGAAATAGGCTGTTGAGCTGACAACCCTGTGATTTTTAATGTCAGACTGTTGTGTAATGTTTGACTGTAGCTGCAGAAACAGAAGTTTAGGAATAGTACAAAATCTAATCAGCTAATCTGTCTGCAGAATTGACTGCTTGAAAATGTAGCAGCATCCTGAATACTTCGGCAAGGGGCAAAGAAAAGGTTTCTTTGAATCGCGTTTGACTTTTTTCTTTTCAAATTTTTTAACAATTGTTCCCTTTTCCCCAAACGTAACACTCCTCATTTCCAGACTTGGACTTGTAGCAACTTCCGGCGTGGAAGCCGTGACCCTTAGTCGCTCATTTTGCATCAAAGTGTAATAGTGCGACGCCTGCTCTGAGCGTCGTCTGTTAGAGTCGAATGCCCTCCAGGAATAAAAACAGCATCGCCTCTGTCCTCATTAGACGAATGCTGTCCACGCCACGAATACCATGATGGCTTCTCATTAGAAATATCTCATTTGCATTCCAGGAGCAAGAGCTGTACCAGAGGGAGGGGCTCGGAGTCAACGAGGTTCACTATGTCGACAATCAGGACTGCATAGGTATGAAGACGCCACTCATCACTCTGCACTCTTGATTGTGAATTCAGAGCAGCGCCTGTTACTCATCTTCTATATTTATGCTGTGGAGTTCAAAGTGTTCCTCTGCAAAGGCGAGCACTGCTTTTCTCTTTTTTTTCGAACTGAGAGATGATATTTTCACCAACATTTGGAGCATAATGTAGGACCCAAAATCTGAGTGCAGTCATGTCTAACTAAACACAGTCCCACTGAAGCTGTGTTTTACATATTGGATGTCGCATTGCTGCTATGGACAATTAAGCAGGTGGTGCTTGAATTTCTAGATGACATTGTAACTGGGAAGAATTCAGCTTGCTGCATTTTATAGCAGGTCTGACGTGATTTATAGCCGACAATAACACATTTCCAGTTGCTTTGACACTTTCACCACGAGCAGAACATGTGCACATTCTGAAACCTTTGTACCTACAGATTTTAGTGTGATGTGGCCTGACTTGCACGTGCAGAAGTAAAACAGACATGAGTTTCTTTGACCATACAGAGAGAGAGGATCTGGTATTATTTTAGTTGTGTGTCTTTGTGTGTCTTCGCTCGCGTGTTCATTTATTTGTATCTAAAAATGTTAAAAAAACAGATCTGAAAAAAATGTCCATGTTTTCTTTGAAACCCTTTTTTAACTTCACACACTAAACCAAGAATATTTACCTGGACTGATTTAGAGAGTAAATAGCAATACTTTTTTTTTTACATGGGACTTGATTTGGATCTGTCTTGGGACTTGTAGGTCTTGGCAGGGTGTCTTTTAGGTCTCGTCTTGTAACTTGCCTTGTTACTGCTAGGACCTGACTTTGATCTGATCTTTGTATGTGTATGTCCTGCCACGGTAACTTTCAAATCTTGACTTAGAACCACACTCGAGTCTGTGATGCAGGACCGGACCTGGGACTTAAGACATTGGGGCCTCACTTGCGATTGTTGAGTCTTGAAAATTTAGTTATGGGGCTTTCAGAGCTCGACTTTGAGACTTCACTTGTTAGGATTTGATTTGGGACAGGACTTAGGACTTTGAGGTCTGGGCATGGGACTTGGGACCTGTGCCTTCACTGCCTTGTTTTTGGAAAAGTCTCTTGAGGGACCTGATTCAGATTTTAAGATCTTGTGACTTTGTCTCATCTCTGTAGTTGTGTGAATCTCCTTCACGTTAAACCCTTTGTGGGTCTTTGCAAGAGGTGTTGAGGGCTCCAGCTGCTGCTGGTTTTACATTGTGCTTGCAAGTTTCTCATTCAGGGCTTTTGTGCTTACATCCGTCTTTAGCTACACATGAGGAACAAACATTGAAAGTGTGGTTATGAGTCATGAGTGGCACCATGCTGCTCATTATTGACTCCATTTTATGAGAGCTGCCCCTCAACAGTTTGACCCCGAAGCCTCGCCGCTGTTTCATTTACTGACAAAGTAAAGAGGCAAAGTGATGAAGCCCCAGAGAATGTCAACTCCTCTCCTGACTGAATGTGTCTTCATAAACAGGGAGATGGATGTGAGGTGATTAGAGGTGCAGGAGGTTAATTAGGCTTTTTTGCTGATGTCCAGCTCTGTTAAATAGCATCAATATTAGATGGTTAACTACAGCAGCGTCAGCTGAAGGGAGGCAGGGGCCAGGCCTGTTGATGAAACGCTCTGTTCAAATGACTGAAATGCTGTTTGTTAAAGCAGCAGCTGCTCTGCATCCACACAAACTCTACAGGACACAGAAATCACACTGGATGTTGCAGAGATTTAGGCCTTTACAGTGGTTACATTGTCCAAGGCATCACAAAAAGTTCTACTGTTAAACTTCAAAGGGACAGTCGAATACATTTTCAGCTATTGCTCACATTCATCCATAAATTCATGTATGAATAAGCGAAATGTTATTCACCTACTCAGTGTGTAGAGTAAAGTTTGACGGATGTGAAGAATGAAGTCATCCATCACTCTTACCGAACAAATAATGTTCCATTCACTCATTCCATCAGTTACTTGTTTATCACACATAATCCAATTTTCTCTCAGTTTCTGCAGCGTTGTTTAAACAAGTTTATCGGTTTGTTGGTTCAGTTTTGTTTCCGTCTGTTCATGTTGTTTTCCTGTGACAGAGTGGTCGATGGAGGCCTGAATGGATGAGGAGGGTGTGTCTCACGGGGACTTCAGGAGGAAATGTCTAAATCTACTGTGCTCTAGACTGCTTTGATTAGTTGGCTGCAGTGGGTTTGTGAGAGTGGGAGTCTGTGTGAAAATGGCCGTCTCTGTGTCAGGAAACATTACTCAGACCCACTGTTTGTTTTAAGACTTTGTGAAGCAGGTTTCTAAGCAGATCTTGCTAAATATGGCCTTAAAATGTTCCTGTTGCCTGAAGCTGCACGTTAGCTAAAGCTCACCATTGAGCTGCACAATTAATGACATGTTTTTTTCTTATTACAGTTTCACAGCCTTTGCACATAGTCACATTTTGGGTTGGAAGGTGTTTTTATTCCTTTAAAAATAAAATCTGGGTTGTGAGGATTACGGCCTTTGAAATAATATTTCCTGACATTGAGAAATTGACTAACACTGATCAAATGAATAGAATTGTACTTTACTGATATGATAATATTCACGTGTGGGTGACATTATCCCTCTTCCCTCATCACCTTCCCAGTCAGAACAAGTCAAGGACGAACTGTTGGGATCTGTTGATTAAACTTTGATTTACATTTTTAATCGGCCACATCACCCCTCCTTCATTTGACTTGTCCTCTTGCCCGCTGGGTTCGGTTAATGTGCAGCAGCTCCATGAAAGACAGAAGTGCCGTGGCCTTGTTCATGGGTCTCATGCTTTCGTTTCAGACTTAGTGGAGGCGAAAGTGGTCGGGATCCTGGACATCCTGGATGAAGAGAATCGACTACCTCAACCCAGCGACCAGCACTTTACTGACACTGTTCACAGCAAACACAAGGATCATTTCCGCCTGACGGTGAGAGACTTTTTTTTAACCAGTGAGCTAAATAGATGGCAAACTAGAGCATTGGCTTTAAGACATCTAGATATAACAAAAACATTACATAAAACTCGAGCTTTCCAGGCCACGTACGACAGGAACTCCTTCAAATGTTTACAGCGTATCTGACTCGCCTTGAGTCATTAACCTGCTCTCACTCAGACCTGCTGCTGGCACCTTCACACACTTGCAAGTCACCCTCACCATCGCAGATGCTGGCTTTTGGACAGTCTGGATGGTCATTTTTGTTTCAGAGAAACTGAGGTCTGACTCATTTCATCCATGTCATGACGCAGGATTGTTGTTTGTTTTGTTGTTTTTATTACATTAGTTTTATCGGTAATAAAATGTTGCGAAAGCTGCTTTAAGTCTTAAAATTGGGCTCGTATTCAGTCCAGTGGAAGAATAACGTTTAGCCTGTGAGTGATGTGGTGTGGCTGACAGTTTAATTACTGAACATTGACTCTTAATCTTCCCTTCCAGCCAAGAGTGATTGACAGGCCTGCTAATTAACGTGTCATTGTAAAAGCAAAACGTGCAAAAACTCTGAGTCTGCATGTTTTATGGTGTGTGCACATATGTGATTGACTGTGTGTTTGTGTGTGTGTCCCTCAGATACCCAGGAAGTCTAAACTGGCCGTCCACAGAAACGTGAGGGATGATGAAGGATTTATTATCAGACACTTTGCAGGAGCCGTGTGCTATGAGACGGTGCGTTCTGAAAACACACTGCTTTCCTGGAGACATCTCTGCAATAATGTGACATGAAATGACTTATTTCTTTTTCTTTGATCACTGTTCTGCAAAAAACACTCATTCAGAGCTTTTTAACATGAACGCAAGTGACCATTCAAATTATATTAGATTCAGAAAAAAATGGACCCAAAAGAGAGCAGCTCTGAGAGAGAAGGCATCTGGAAAAACGTGCCTTATATTTCTTGTGTATTCTGTTAGTTTTGGCTCTAAATGTTACTCACAAAGGGGGAGGAGGGGCCTGTAAGTAAGTCTGAAGACGTGTTTGTGTTTTTTGTCAAAGACCAAGTTTGTGGAGAAGAACAACGACGCCCTGCACATGTCTCTGGAGTGTCTGGTCAGTGAGTCCAAAGACCGCTTCGTGCGGGACCTCTTCGAAAACTCCAACAACAGCAAAGATGTGAAGCAGAAGGCGGGAAAACTCAGCTTCATTAGTGTCGGCAACAAATTTAAGGTGAGCGGTAACGTGCCGGAGCAGGAGGTTCAGTACATGACATTTTGCTCCTACACTGCTTTTTCTTCTTCTTTTAAAAAGATGCAGCATCTAAAGAAACAACATCTCACTGCCACAGATAGATCAGCTGTGTGGAAGGAAGAAACCACATTATTACACGTTGTGGGTTCCCACAGAACCAAAGACTAGCCGGCCCTCCCATCCTGAGATACAACTACCTGCCCCTGCATTAAAATTTCAAATCAATTTAAGTGGTGGAGGTTGAAGGGGAAAAAAAAGTGCACCAGGGACATTTGTGGTTTCACAGCGTGTGGAGGTGCCGCTCCGCCCAGCTGGTGATCTGGCCTTAAATGTGCTCCTTTTTAAAGGGCACCTTTAAACCTGAAAATAATTACACGTGACTTTTACAATTGATATTATCTTTTTGTGTCATTTCAAACCAGAAACCCTAAATTAGCACAGCGGGGTTTTGCTAATGGATCCGTCTGTCGGTCACACAATGGCCTCCACAGACATGCAAAACAGTTTTTACCTTGTTATTCGTTGTGAATTTTAATAATTGTTTTACAACAATATCATGGGCAGAAATGTTTCCGTGTACGTTTTTCAGTTGATAGACCCCAAATGTCTTAGTGGTTTCTAACATACACTCTTTGCACAGAAATGTGTTCTTAAGCGTCCTCAACAAAGCACTGCAGACCTACATGAAGTACAGGACACAAAACTTGACCCTCTGCAAAGTCATAGCAGACCCACCACTGCCAGAACTAGTGATGCCACCAACTTATCACAGTTAATGTGACCGTCATAAATAAAGTGTAAAAGCACTACACACAGCACTCACTCTTTTGGCTGCATCACAAACTAAAGATCTGACAAAAGGCCCTTAAGGACTGTAACCAAATTAAAGCCATCATTAACAGTGTCAGTTCCTGGAAAGAAGCACATCAGATAAGACTTTTGAAACCGTCAAATAGTGATATGTGCCTCATAAACTGGCCGCTGTAATTCCACCTCATGGGAGCACAAAGACAAGAAAGCCTCGTCTCTCTGAAAGTCCATTTAGAGCAGCTTCTTTAATGTCAGCTGTAGTTACCAAGGCAGGGATTTTCGTCTCCTCCACTGTGACTCATCCAGCTCAGCATCTCACCTTGATATGTGCTCTAATGTGTCGCCTAACCAAAGGCAAGGTGAGCCGAAAAAACCACTGTGCTTTGCTGCACTCAATCATGTGTCCTGAAAAAAGGGCGGGCAGTCGGCAGGGTGACGGCAGGGTCTGCTATCAGAGACCACTGGCAGGGGGAAATATTTTATGGAATTCACAGGAACACTGTTGACTTTGATGTACAAATATTTTGGCCTTTTCATGCTTTTGGAGACTTGATTTATATTCACAATACATCGCAGAGACAGTCCATCCCTAAAGTGTTAGGTCCTGCACAAAGCGTGAATCGGTGAATTTTACCACACTGCGCTTAATTTGGCAGGAGACGTTAAAAAGAGAGAAAAGGAAAGAAGTGGCATCTAGCAAAGTGTCCGTGTTCAGATAAGGAACATTAAAGTTGTTTTTTGTAACACTTTCATACTGACTTCTTGAACAATGTCTTTAAAAACAAACACATTTTGTTATGTGCACAGGTTGTGCAAAGGTATGTGCAGTAACTATTTGTTGTTTAGACGAGCTGTTGATTTTGATGGAAATGTTTTGGATAGAAAACAGCGGTTTAACACCCTGATTTCATTTATCATGAATTTATTGTTGGAAACGGTGACTTATCCATGTGTTTTGGACTTTCAGCTTCCCTGTAGACAAATGTCACCTTTTTATAACAGCATTGACTAAAAGACCACAGGTTACACTAACGTAGTAATTAAAATGAAGTAATCAACAGGATGGAAGTTTACTATGGTGTCAGCTAAATTAGATTACAGCTAAATGACACACAGGAATTGGTTAGAAAGTTTTGACCATTAAAAGGAAACTGCCCTTCACGTTAAAAATCCAGTTTCAAACATGTGTCCGGAGCCAGTGCAACATGTTTGGTGTCTCTTGCCTTTTAGGCTTTAATGCCCGTTCATGCATTCACATGCATCTTCGCAATGGAAATTATCATCATCTGCTGGAGTCCATCAGGGTCCAGGTGAACTCTGTGCATAGACCTGTGTGCAGCCTTTGCATGTATTAAAAAAGCTGTCTGCTTTTACAAATTGCTCGCCGGATGTATTAGCTGAAAAAGTTTCCCTGCTTCTGTGCAGGGCAACCTGTCACTACCTGATCTGCACAGTCTGCAAAGAAGAAATTTATGGCAGTTTCTTATCACTTCAGCCAAGCTTCATGCGTAACACACTGCACACACACACACATCAGTTCCTCCTGTTGAACTCACCTGCACATTCCTGCTTGGCCCATCATGTTAAAGATGACAGAACAAAAATTAAACCCTCTTTTCTCTGGATGTTTGATTAATACTCAGTTGTTTTTATATAAATTTTTATATAAATATATAAAAGACAGAGTGAACATTGACCTTGTTGTCCTGCTAACGTTTTTACACATTTCTTTTTTTTGTAATTGTAATCTGTGATGATCTCACACTGTAGAGATGTTTTTCAGATGGTGACTATTGTCCAATGCATAGTACAAACCGTGGTGCTCTTTCATATTTTCTTATGATTTTATACCAAAGGTTGAGCCTGACATGAATCAAACAAAACTGTGAAACATTTCTTTTACCCATTTAAATAAAGTCTTCTGTGTCTTATCAGCTCTCCAAGCATATATGAATACATTTAGGTGTTATTTGATAGAAGTGAACCGCAGAGCTGGTGGATTTGGACTCGATGCACAGTAGATTCACTTCTTATTACCTGTGAGCTCCACTACCTGTAGTGTTTTTCTAAATCCTCCTCATCCCCTGCCTCCTTCCCGGGCCCCCCCTCTTTCCATTCGAGCTATGATTAAGGTTGAAACGGTGCAGAGCGCTCTGGGCATCGAGGAGGGACGGGGGGGGGAGACAAAGGTGAAAATGAGCAGTGATAAATCTGACTCAGTTGAGGTGACGGGAGAGACGGCCTCCTGGCTGGAGGAAGGGAGGGAAATTGTGGAGGACCTGTGGGCTTTCATTACAACCAGACGTTAGGGCTTTGGTCGCAAATCAGAGAGGCCGAATATATTATAACAAGGCTGTCGTATTCCAGAGACACGCGATTCCGCCTGCTTTAGCCTGAAGTCGACAGATAAAACTAGATTTCAATACCTCAAATCCAGTGTGTGGTGTTTTCTTCATCGCTCGGCCAAATCATATTTACACAATGTTGGAGATTAAGTATGAACTGTCAGGCACACACACAAAGTGTAAGTGGGGCTTTGAAAACCATAATTTAATCATGACTCCAAAAGCACCTGTTTGGCATGTTGCATCCCCTGAACCCCCTGAATTTACTTACTCATAAATGAATCGTTGCCACCTGACAAAAAGTGGCAGTTCATTTGTTTAATAGATGATGAACTTAAAGAGCAAATAATTGCCTATTGATTAATTATCATATCCCCAGAGTTACGTACTAGTTCTAGATGTTGAGTAATCGATAAAGACGCAGTTTTTTGCATATTGACGGTAAAAAAAAACAAGGTGCATGTGCTGAAAATGTCACCTGAATGGGATGAGATAATTAAAGGAGGCATCCATTATCTTTAACTGCTTATCCTTAGGGCACATGAGGGTACAACCTGGACAGGTCTCCAGTCTGTCACACATGGAGACAGTCTCACATTTATACCTACGGGCGTTTTAGAGTCTGTAATGAACCACACAGGCAAAGGGAGAACTTGGAAACTCCACACAGAAAGTGCAAAGACTGGATCAAATGTGCATTAAGAAAGTCACTTTGGACTGTTTTTAACAGTGTATTTGGGGAAAAAAATGTCTTTTGGGGCTTGACCTTAACACTAATTACTGTCTTCTCCCTGGTTATAATGATACAGGGATCAGTAAGATGAAATGGAATAAAGGTGGTTGTTAGTCACAGGGGTCTTGGAATTTGTTCAAGAATACTTCCCTGAGTCAGACCAACACCACGAGCTTGTTCTCTGGGCATTAACCCAGATTAACGAGCAAACAGAATCTGATCCGTCAGTATCTGACGTGCATGTGGCTTCTCTGTTTCTCTTTCTCTGTTCTCCTTAATTACTAAAAATGAATTTACATGCAAAAGTACAGTACAGTACGGTTAAATAATGCATCACTAATAGTACAGCTAGTGTGGGTTTAAAGGTGTGTGGTGAAGGTGGCCAGACTGGAGACATAATCCTGCACGTTTGTTTTAATATTAATGATTCATTAATAATCAGAGGAATGAACAAAATTGAGGCATCACTTCTATTAAAGCTGTTTTTGGGGAGTTTCTCCCTAAATTTTAGTAAACAAATATTTCAGTGAAAATACTATATTGAGGAAAAGTAAACATTCACATTCTGAAATTTTCATATAGATCAGTCCTCAAAGTCTTTATCATAGTCCTCAGAGCTTTGAATTAAGCTTTTCTGGCCCAGTCAAGAACAGAGATGTTGATGCAAATGTATAAAAGATTTGCTCATCGGACATCTGCTGGTGTTCTGAGCCACAACACACATAAAGAATCAATCCTTGGCAGCCTGAAAAGTAAGACGGCTCTTGCTTATATGTACTAAAGTGGAAGGCTTTTCTTTTCTCGTCTCTGCACCTCAGAAGCATCTTCAGCTGCAAACTGTGAGGCTCAACAATATTGGAGTAATAAGTGGTCCAGGCAGTAACACAATTCTCCACTGAAAAGCTGGCACTGCCTGTGACAGGAGGACTATAGGAGTCCAGGGCTGTGCCAGGAGGTCTTGGTTACCCACAAAGTGTGAGTGAAGTCGTGTGTCACTTCACTCAATGATGCATGTGTTTGACTTCACACCTGATCTATTGCTGTGAGCTTAAGAGCAATTCATTTGTATTGAGTAGATATTTTAAATATGGCAAATTTAAATAACATTCCACGCCTGATCACGATGAAGGGCCAGAAGTACAACAGTAGCTGGAGGGTCTGGAAGTTTTGTGTTTATGGGAATCTGGTGCACCAGTAATGTATTTTATGTTTACGCCTGTTCTTGTTGGCAAAGATGACTTTTAAATGTCTTACGTCATTTCCACTTTTTGTTGATGTTACTGTGTTTTCTTGATGCATTATTGCCACCCATAGATGGGTTTGTTCAAAAAAGAGGAAAAATGCCCTTTATTATGCTGTTTGATGTATTATTTATCTGGATGTGTCCTGGAATATATAACTAGTATTTTGTTGCTGGAGTCAGGCCTTGTAAGATGAGATTCAGCATGTGGTCCACACTCAGCCTACAGAGGTTTGTTTAGGCTTCAACTCTACATCCACTGTTAAACTAATATTGTTTCATCCTCTTCTTCTTTGTTGTGCAGACCCAGCTGAATCTTCTACTGGACAAGCTGCGCAGCACGGTAAGCGTTTCCTCTTCATGGCTTCGTGTTGCCGTCCTCACAGCTCTTTTAGACACCTACGGTTTCTGTCTCACCTCGGGGCGCAGAGCATTATGTCCTGAGTCAGAAAGTGATGCATGTCATGAATATCTGATGCTGCTGCTGTAATGACTTCTGTGTCTCTCTCTGTGTCTCTCACTCTCCGTCCTCTTGTCTCTGATCCTCTCTGCACGTGTTCCTCGTCCTCGCCTCCAGGGCTCCAGTTTCATTCGCTGCATTAAGCCCAATCTGAAGATGGTCAGCCACCAGTTTGAAGGAGCTCAGATTCTCTCACAGCTGCAGTGCTCTGGTCAGTCTTTTCTGTGGGCTATGGTCGGTTTAAAACTAGGCAAGATGATTTTTATTGTCTTAGTTCGTGTTGGTCTCAAAGGGCTATGTATCATATTGATCTGTCTCTGATCTGTCTCCGTCATGCTGCAGTTACTCCGCCACACTGCTAGTTGGTGCAGGGGGTATCTGTGCCTTATTGTTCCTCCACCACTGTGGTGATTTTATTTTTTTTTGTGTGTATATAGAATAGAAAACAGCCCTCATATGACCACTGAACTGACTGAGAGGACCAATCCCAGGTTATACTGTGTGCATCGTCACCATGTGCAGTTAATGAAAGCAAGAAAATTAAGCCACAACTCGTAAAATATGTGCATTCTAGTACAGGCCATTTGAGGTGCTTGAAATGGTCTCTTTTATAATCTTTAAAATAGAAAAACAGGACAAAGGTTTCCCACACACTCTCTTAGAAAACAAAAAAATGCAAAGCTCCGAATAGACAAAGCTTCGGTGAAGGTCTAAGCAAGATAAAGATAAAGAGCCAAGGACAAACAGAGGGACAGAACATATCAGGAGTGATTCACAGTCCAAAACATTTTCATGACCAATGACGTTTTGTTTGTAAAAATGCACGTGTTTGAAGAATAAAGGTGCATTAATATGAACAGTTAGGCTCATTTTGAAGACAGAAGTGATGCAACCACCCAATTAAAAAGCAGAACCATTTTTAGTAACATCCATTATACATATCATTACACCAATTCACTGTTAATTTGATGCTGGGACATGCAGTACGTTCAGTAATGTCCACAGGTTTGGTTCAAAACACACATGGACAAACTTGTTTTCTCACTAATTGTTTGCTCCCGTGTTTTGGAAGATACGATCAATCACTTTATTCAAGGAGACTCTAGCTGCTTTTTCACCAAACAGTTCGTGCTGTAGTAACTTGCATTTCAACAGCAAGGCCAAAACCCTTGGAACGCTAAACAAGGTAGCCCCCCTTCAATGCCCTAACCTATTTCCTTTCATTCATATTATTTCATATTACAAAAAGCTGCATTCAGCACTAAAGCCAAAAACCTCACAAGTCCCTGAACCTTCAGAAAGTACCCAGGTATTACAGGATATACACAGTATGCAGAATTTCCTGTGCAACTCCATTGCCGGGCTCTAACCTTTGACATAACTTCTTTGACTTTTCCTATTCCCCAACCCCAAAAGACTTTTCGTGATACCAATCGTCTCGCCCCCTTAAATTTGCAGGGGGGGGAAAAAAATGAGCTCAGGTTTAAAATCCTCAGAGTTTCCCACTTTGCAAACTCAACGTTGCTCTCTTCAGATACAGCAGTCCAGCAAGCTCTTCTCAGTTATACTGAACTGGGACTCTTGGCTTTGGATGCACCGACGTGATGTGGTTGGGTCCAAAATGGGATGTTCTGCAACTTGTCCATTACGGGTTGTATCCTGTGAATCGAGACGGGGCTGGATTCTCTGACCAAAGTGGCCTTGAGCTTCCTTCGTTTGAGTGGAGTGCACATTTAGACTTAGGGGGCTTAAGTAAATCCTTGACATATGGAAGCTGCGTTACACCTTGTAAGTCAATAGTAATACTTAATAAGGAGTCAGGGATTTTTACAGGGCCCAGTGGAGGGAGACTAACACCAGGATAAAAGGCTCAGAACATTTCAAGCAGCGGTGTTTCACTTTTTAAAACTTAAGCCTGGATCCAGTTAGAATACTTACCAACCACAATGAACATAAACAATCTCGCCTAATGGTGGAAGGAAAGATCTCAATTAAGCATAAAACCAATTGGCATCACATGTGTTAGCTTTGTTAGCTGTGTGGCTCAGTCCGTTTGTGTCGAGGACTCCAACCAGAGGATAAATTGGTTGGCTGTGCTTATTCTCACACTGCATCTACATTTAGCCGTGTGCGTTCCAAAACTCCCACACCGGTGAAGATCCACCCCAGGTTGTTTCTCTGTTTACCTCCGTTCATATTAAAGCACAGATAGACTGAGCATGTTTGCAGGAGTGACAACCAAGTCGGCCTCGGAAAACAAGTGAAGAAGTAACATTATGGTATTTCTGGTTCGGCTCGGACCTAAAAACCTTTGTGGAGGCTTTAAGTCAGTGATACCTTGTCTGGTCTGATGATCGTGGTTTTACGTGGTGTCATGTGAGGCACAGTGTGATACCAGGTTTCTGCCAGGCTGTTAAATCCAAAGACAAACTTCATTTCCAGAGAACTTGGGACGACGGATAAAATGTAAGTAAATAAATAGAGAATGTGATGATTTGCCAACCAAACATATTTTATATTGTAAGTAGAACAACGATTATTTATTGATTTATTTTTAAATGGGCTCATTTTCCGTAATTAATCATTAAGGTTTAGTGATTTCAATGAAAAGATAAGACTTTATTGATTGAACAGTGGGGAATATAAAGATTAAAAATTGAAAAAGGTACAGGATTACAGGATACATATGTATAAATTACAGAAACAACATTGAATTCAGAAATGTAATATTGCACCTAACGTTATGATATTACACTGAGATTTTGAAAATACTGTAATTAATTTAAACTGAACGGCTTCATGCTGTGGAGGGGTATGACAGAAAACACTAGAAGGACTTTGGTAATTTGATGGCAGTTCTGCAGCGAGGACGCCTCAATTACACCAAATGCCAACTAGCAACATCTGTCTGCTGTGAAAGAGGTCTGAAAATGATCCCTTTTGAAATGAGCTTTCAAAGCAAAATGAGACGACCAACAATGCTTCAAAGAGGCCAAATCACCTGTGTTTACAGGGATCTAAATTAAAAAGAGAATCATTGTGAATGCGTCAAGAGGAACAGTCAGGAAAGTCATGACAACATCAGCACAGACAGACTCCTCTGACTAAAAGGGAACAGGGGCACAGAGTTTACACAGGAAGCTAATTGGCTTAAAGTCTGATATGACTCAGCTGTGTAGCAGCATTTTGCTTCTGAAACTGTTTGTTTCCAAGTTTCAGAGCCGAACCACAGGATAGAATGTTTGGGTGTTTGTGCCACACCAGAGAATCACAGTGTCTTTCCTCACGGTTCACCATGATAAATGGAATTACATGGAATGAATCTAATCACTAAAGTACGTTTAAAAAAACAGTGTGTGAATTCTCCATGACACTTCAGCCATGGCTCCACCATGATGTTGACCTTTGCATGATTTCTGCTTAGTCTGCTACAGCTATCCACCCATATCATCACCATCTTTGGCAGCAGTTCATATTTCCGTGTTCCCTCAGGATGAACATAATCAATTGTATTAACTCCTTAATGTCATTAAATGTTTTAGCAAGTTAAAAAAATTCACCATCATTAGATTCGATTTTTAATTTGGCCAGTACGTTAGTTTCTAACTACTTTCTAATGACCTTTTCAACTGGCTGAGATTTTTTTTTCTTTTTTTCTCAGCGCTAATTAGCAAATGCCATCTAAGCTAAGATGGAGACCACAGAATATTGAATGTGAGAACGTGATGACCTGATCCTTTACCTCAAATCACCGCTGTTATCACAGTTTAACCTGCCGCTCTGACACAATTGTAGAACATTACTCTTGTTCTACAAAATCCTATTTTTCATTTGGAGAAAGATCACAAAGGTTAAATGTTTTTTGCTAAAGAAGAAGCATAATGTTTTTCAGGAGCCATCATATCAAAGAAGGAAGAGGCACAACTGTGAATCTGACATTGATGGCGACGTTTTGATGCTTTTTATTTTGATCCATCAGGCAGTAAAATGAGCAAATGTGCTCGCTCTCTAAAACGCTTCCCTGCTTCCGTAGGTATGGTGTCGGTGCTGGACCTGATGCAGGGCGGCTTCCCCTCCAGAGCTCCTTTCCACGAACTCTACAACATGTACCAGAAGTACATGCCTCCCAAACTCACCCGCCTCGACCCACGTCTCTTCTGCAAGGTGAGTCCTCAACATCTCAGCACCAGCCTTGATCCAAACTCTTATTCACATTTTCAAACTGCGATATTCTTCATGTTCATCGCTGCCCTACACGTTTGTGTTGCAGGCTTTATTCAAAGCTCTGGGACTGAATGAGAATGACTACAAGTTCGGCCTGACCAGAGTGTTTTTCCGGCCGGGAAAGGTGAGAATCTCTGCGAACCTGCTTTATCCCTCCCCTCACATCCGCTAATATAGGTATTGTCCCCGAGTACATAGACAATACATTCAGAGCGCGAGTGCATTAGTCATTTTGGCTGCTGGGGTGAGGTGAGATGAGGTTTTCGAACAAGCCAGAACCAACAGATGGGGTTTTTATTTCTCCATCCGATGAATAATTCATTACACTTGGGTTAGACATGTGGTTTCCAGAGGGGCTTCGTGACAGTGGCTGCACACACACTGTGACACTGTAGGTTTAGCTCAGAGGAATAAATAAATACTTATGTCGTCTATTGGCTCAACTCAAATGCTTTCATTACCCTTCAGATCTCTGTGGAAGTGTCAGCGATGTGATGTTTGCTCCGGAGGTGATAATAAGACATGAGATCACACAGCACTTGCAAATAATTGTTTGCGTCTGCAAGGAGCTTTATATGATTTCAGCTTCCTGCTTTTGCAAACCTTAGTGAGCAGAAAAGTATGTGTTAGGCTTTAGCTAATGTGTCCTGAGGCAAAGCTCCAGTCCTGGTGATTCTTTTCACAAAAATAAGTGATTTGTTCAGGCCGCTCTGAGGGAAAACACGGTCATATGAATCTTTGGACATTCAAAAGCTGAAGGGCTGCTACCTGACAGCTACCTTTTTACCACTGATCAAAGTTAGAAGACTGTCGATAGAAAGTGGAGAATTGTGAACTCAGCGCCTTCTTTTGTGTTCGAGGTTTGGAAGTGCAGTGGTCTCCACACAAAAAGCTAATCATCTATACATACTTAGCATGGATGCTCATGCAAAAGGAGTTTTTTAGTATGGGAGATCAATATCGCTGATTTCCAACACAATATTGTGCTCATGTTGTGCTGTGAGCTACCAGCTGAAATTGGCCATGCGTGACAAATTTTTGCAGATCTACAATTTCAGTTAAAAGGAACCAACCATACTGTAAAATCTCCTGTCCTGTAAACCACCAACACGTTTCTTCTTCAGGTTTCTTTTGCACAATTTCCTACTCTTGCATGGACCATCTGGGCCATCATGTCCCCTCAGGGATTAATAAAGTATTTCTGATTCTGAACACACATGGGATTTGTTGACAACAAGAAAAAGAGTTTAACTACTGCATCTCAGACATGTCCTGTAATTACACATGGACGCAGTTAGATTAAAGAAGTATAACTGCGCACAATCACTTCTGACCACATGTTTCTTGTGTTTCTGTCCAGTTTGCAGAGTTTGACCAGATCATGAAGTCGGACCCGGACCACCTGGCCGAGCTGGTGAAGAAAGTCAACAAGTGGCTCATCCACAGCCGCTGGAAGAAGGTCCAGTGGTGCGCTCTGTCCGTCATCAAATGTAAGCAACATCACGTGTGCTCTGCTGTCCTCAGGGTTCCACAGGGACAACAAGGAATGTGTGTGAATGTCATTGTTACTAACAGAGGTGGCCCCACTCTTAGTGAGCACAAGTAAAAGTGCAAGTACTTACCTACAAAGCTACTCCTCTACAAGTAAAAGACAGATTTCTGCCACAAACTTACTTACTATAAGTACTATATATATATATATATACTTTGGTTTTAACCACATTATAAAAACTTGCAACTAAAACTAAAATAAATCATATCACCTCCAAAAACTTCAAAGCTGTACTTCAGTGCAGTACTCCTACGTACCACCTCTGGTTATAAAAAATTTTTAAGTTTTGATCCAACTGCTGGACACACACGTTCACTGATAATAATAGAAACGTGTATTAATAATCAATAATAATCACACACACTAAATATGTATTTGTAATAAAATCCTTAAATGTTTGATCAGGTCATTTTTGTAGGTCTGTTTAGTTATTTGTTAAAATAGTTTTACCTACTGGCATCAATGTATTATTTTAGGCTTGAATGTTTCCTGGAATGGAATTTTGTAATTGCAGGTGGTGCATGGTACCTACATTTACATGGATGGAGCAAAGCAGCTGTTGCTTATCCTCCTACAAATTGAGTTCTTCCCTTCTATAACCTAAACCTTATTATCTGGTTTGTAGAAATCTCACATTCTGTTTGGCAGCGTTAAACTAACCCACCTGCCTGAATCTGTGCAGTTCGTAGAAGGTTAAGTAATTCGCCACACGTCTGTTGCTCGCGTACTGACCTCGACCGCCGCTTTCGCTACGGATTGTTGTTGTTTGCCTCAGTGTAAGTTGGGGCCGTCGTGCTGGAAACCCAATCATGCAAACAAGGCACAGACGGCTCCGGAAAACGCCCAGGGGCCTTGTGGACGGAGCGGCTAGTGACAGCAAAACAAACCGCCGGGCGGTGTCTGTGCAGCAGAGAGGCTGTGTGACAGACTGCTGTTAATAATGTGAGGCTCAGCTCCTGGAGGAGTGTTTATCACTGCAGTGTCTGAGGAGGCTTCACGTCAGTCGCTGCAGGTGGCGATGAAAACACTTTGCTCTCACTTAGTGTGTTTGCGTGTGTGTGTTGATCAGGCTTAATCTGTGTAATTTGTTCTGTTTTGCCCATTCAGTCCGTCTCTTTCCTGTTGCGCTCTCAATTCCATTTGTCCTTTTGTTCCCCCTCCCTCACCACTGTCTGTCCTCACCTCTCGCCCGGGCTTTGTTCTTCTCTATTGATCTAATTGAAAACAAGCTTGATTGGCAGGACCCCAGCAGGAGCAGTCATCGTATCTCTCTAAGAATAAATACGTATATCCAGTCCACGAGGTTTATGATTTCACTGCGGCTGCAGATGAAAAGGCATTTCCAGTACAATCAGTCAGTGCACATTCGTTCAGCTCTGCCACTGATGTGTATCAGTTGTTGTGCAGGTGTTAAATATTCACAGGTCATAAGAAGATGAAATTAATTTGGCAGCAAACAGCAACGTTATCGATCTGTCTCTATTCATCTCCCCCGTTTTCTCTCTTTCTCCCCAATTTCCTTAATTCCCTTTGGTGCCAACGCGATTCAGTGGCCCGGAAGGAGCATCTACTGTATGTTGGCGAAGAGTTGGGAAGCATCAAATCAAATCACAAACCCTTTTTTAAAATAATTAGGAAGTGCAGAATGTGAAGCAGCACTAAAGCAGTTGCTGCAAACCTGATCCGAACAGGAATACAGAGCATCATGAGTGTTGGCAGGATATGTTTATAATTACATAAACTTCTTAAAAGTTGATACTCTGCAGTTCCTATTTTCTCCCTGACTAAGGGTTTTAGTGCTGGACTGCTGGTGTTTGTCAGTGGTTTGTCAGGCAAAAACAAATGTGAGGCACTGAAATGAGCTGTGAAGCCTGTTGTGCATTTGTGTTTACCGTGAAATGGCTGACAAGCAAGTTTGGCTTCTTTAGAAAAAAGAAATCTTACCTTTGATATTGGTATCACATGTTGTAAGGTGAGCCCCAGGCTTCTGGATCACCTGGTTGGGATGTTATCAACCTGTTCAGTGGCTCATTATCAGCCCATACACCTGGCTGAGTATGTCCCCACTCTACCTGCCAGTACTGTAGGTACAGTAGGTGGACTTCAGACCCCACTGCAAATAAGACAAGTAGCATTAATTACCACACAGCTTCTGAGACAGGGGACACTGACTGGTCAGTCCTCTGAGGAGCCCTGCTGCATCTCTCACATGCCAGAAAACCTTAGATCAAACAACTGCTTTTGGAGAAACTGCCCACTTCTTTTGGTCTCGTGTGGTGTAGGAAGTGTCCTTACATGAAAAGTACTAATGTTCTGTCTGCCTTGGCTCCTGCACGGCCTCATTGTTCAACCAATCAGTTTAGACTTTCATTAATGACGGTTCCTACTTTTCTAGCACCTGTCTTTAAATAGACACTGAAAACAAATCCCTTTGAGCGACTCAAAAACAGGATCTTCCTCCAACAGGTTTGTCCCTTCGGATAATAGCACAACAAGAACTTGCAGGCCCCCTAATGAGGCCCGGGTGTGAAGGTGGTTTGAACGTTTTGTGTTTGCTGCACCGTTTCTGGTACTTTTGTAAAACACAGTGAATTTCCCTCCAGGAGTCTGACACTGTGCTGCTGTCCCAATATTTCAGGAGTATCGTGTCCTCAGAGTCATTCCGAGCTATAAACACTTTATAAGACCCTTCATATTGTTGTTTTCTAGCATAATGGGGCCTGTGGAGTTTTGAAGACTGCATGAAATTAACCATTGTTTCTCTTCTTTCTCTCCCAGTGAAGAACAAGATTCTGTACCGGGCCAGCGCCTGCATCCAGATGCAAAAGACGGTTCGGATGTGGCTCTGCAGGAAGAAACACAAGCCTCGGTGGGTCGTCTTTCTTTGTCTTACTTTCACCTTTGCTCCGTCCTTACGTCCAGTTCTGCCCATTTCCTCCCCCTCTAGCTCAACCCACCATTCTTCACCTCACCTCCTTCTTCACCAGGTCAAAATGAAAAGACCATAAAGGGGGAAGTGGCTGTGTGTATAATCAAAGTTAGAATCTAAAGTACAAAGAAGAGCTATTTTTCATTCTCGTGCCCTTTTTAGTGAGCGTGGTGAGATATTGACTTCCCGTCTTTCCCTCAAAATCCTGCTTTGTCCTCTATTTTCAAATGTTTATACTATCGTATATTTATTCTTTTTTTTTGGATTCCTGCTTTGAGTCGGTCCTCTCCCTCCTCTCTTACTCTCATCCTCCCCTTTCAAATCCTCTCGTTTTCCTTATGTCAACTGTTTTACATCCCTCCTTTGTTTCTTACCCTGTTACGTTCTCTCTGTCCATCATCATTCAGACTCTTTGTTCCTTTTCCCCTTTCATTAGGCAGTTTTTCATCCTAACCTTCTTCAGATCACAATCATCTTCCTCCTCTCTTTTTCAGATTCCTTTCCTCTCTTTCCTCCTCCTCTTCCTTCTTGCACATCACCACTTCACCTCCTTCTGGCCCTGTTCCCTGTCTCCTCTCTTTCTCCTTGTCTCCTTCTTCATCTGCCACTATTTCACATATACGTGCATGCAGACAAACACACTGCCTGGGAGACTGTCGCCTGGCGACACGTACAACTCTGTTTATTACCTCACATATTTGATGATAAACAGTGACTGAGGGGGTTGCAGGTGGGAGGTGAGATGGAGAATGCAGGTGAAGAAGAGACTTTTTTTCCCCCTCAACAGGGGATTTCAGGCTCATCTGGCAACCTGCTGGTGCACACTAACCGGCTGTGTGATTGTGTTTGGGTGTTCTGCTGATGAGGTGCTGTGTGTGTGTGTGTGTGCTGGGTCGGGTATTTATCACTGGGGTGGAGTCTGTGCAAACAGATAAATTAGCAAGAAAAAATTACATTTAACAAAAGAAATGTGCTCCAAACAAATCACAATGCATCATGCAGCACGTCCATGCCTCCACGGGTCAGAGCTGTTTTGACTGCAAAGGGGGAGGGGTCTTCACATTTTTTAGCAAGTGGTTTTAATATAGTTGACGACTGAAAACAATGAAGGCATGTGAATAATAAAATATTGATTTACATAGATGCAAAAATTAATATTCATAAATGTAGATGAAGTGTGTAGAAGGTCAGCCACCATAATCATAATCCCAGAAATTTGTTAAATATTAATATTATCTAATTTTCACTAGGGTTGAAGAAGTTAATGAGATAGATTGACAGATAGGATTATTTATTCTAATCATAATTCATGTCATTGCAGCACCGTAAGAGATCAACACCACGTGAGTGCAGATACGTCAATGTTTGAAAACAGCTTAGATTAAAAAAAGGCAGCAGATAATTGCTGTGCACTTAAGTGTATCAACAGTTAAATGACAGCTGCGGTGGCACATAGGTGCAAAACATAGTGACATCTCACAAAACAAAGAAGAAGACATGACATTTTTACAAAACAGAAGAAGGAAAAAACAACGCAGCTTGTTGGTGCTTGGACAGAGCAAAGCCAGTTAATATCAGTGTCAGTATGTGGAACTGAACCCTCACGTCAATCACTGCTTCCTGAAATGTCATGTTTTGCACTTACGGGCCACCGTACACGACAGATTGAAAACATGTAGTATATTTTATCCCTGTTATAGAAAAGAAGTTTAGCCGATAATTGGAAGTTGCATGGTTCTGTATATGTTCTACAGGAGTGCGATTACAGACAGAAGTGGCTTTAATTACTAGAACAACCTCAGCACGGTTCTGTTGTCGTCTTCTCTCAGAGTCTTTTCTTTACCGCACAATTACTTCTTTGCCCCTGAAATTTTTACTGGTCCAGGGCAGAGAACAAACATTAACCATTTAAAGTGGCTGCATCAATTTGAGCTGCTAGAACAGTCCCCACTGCAACACATTAATGAACACAGGGAGGGCAGGGATGCAATTATAACCGAGGACAAAAGTGAGATAAATGAAGCAAGAGACCATCCAGTGTTTGTGCTGCCATGTTGTGAGGCTCCTGCCGCTGTATTTATTCAATGTACTGAATGTAGTTTATTACATGTCCTCACTAGCAAACAAACAGGACTGAAAACAGCAGCTCCTCTGGAGGACAGTTTGTCTTCCTACACTAAATATAAAGAACAATCATTGGAGTTGGTTTTACTGATTTCATTTCCAAACACTAGTGACTTTCTTCTTATTGAAATACAGTTGTATGGTACAGGCTGTGCTGAAGCTGCTCACTCTTGCAGCCGCACCAATTGCAGCTGGGAGTCGGACGAAACGAGCACTTGTGATTGATCGGACAGTTTAGTGAATCGTTAGTGGCCGACCTGATGTACCAGAAAAGAAACCTTTAAACATGGGGTCATTATCAAAAACCTAATTATGCTAAATCAAGGGTTGGAGCAGGGAATCGTGATTGAGATTATTGTGCAAGTAATTTGTCAGCGCTGCGAGAGTGTAGATGAAGCCTTATTGGCTGCTAAAGGGACTCGTACGTGAACTTATTACCCACAGACAAGATCAGCAGCATTTCACTGCTGGCTGCTGCGGTTTCCCACCCTGTTAACGTGTAGGAATGTTGAATGCTTTTGATTTGTGGCTGAACCGAAATTTCCACACAAGTAACATTTGACTCGTTTAACTTTTTAAGTCCGGTAGGACACATCTCTCACACTGACATTGAAGGACCACTCCACCAATTGTGAACATCTGGATTTGTTTGTTAGCACACACAGCTTATTGTCTTCTGCGGCTCTTTGGAGGCAGCAAAGTTATCGGGATCATCGTAGGTACACGTTTTTAGAATTAAGGGGTCTTCTAAACCATTGCTACAGTTCAAATGATGTGTGTACCAGAGATGGTGGACAGTAAATCAGGACATCCTCTGTCAGCCGTCCCTGATTCTCCAAGTAAAAGTGTGATTAACATATATCATAGACAGTGGTACATGACTCAGAGTTTACTCACCTCTAGGCCCTGGATGCACCGAAACTCTTTTGGTTAAATAATCATTGCAAAAGCTTAACAACCGACTCAGAAAGTCAAGTGTGCCCATACGTGTTGGTGTATTTTGTAATGACTTAGCCCATATTTAATAAAGGCCTTTTATGTTTTAACATCTATGAAATTGGATTTTCCTGCCACAGCCCACCCACAGATGTGGGCATATTTAAAATTTTTATTTATTTATTTTTTACTAATGTGAGCTGACTCAGAAAATATCCGGATACTTCATTAAAAGAAATTAACTCCCAAACCGCTGTGCAGTTTTGGCAAGAAACATTCCGTCACACTGCGTCTTAAATGAAACACTTTGGGATTCTGGGTCAATTTGAGATGAATTAGGTAAAAACATATTCATCGACAAAGCTTCCAAGGTTCTTTGTTCCCAATCAAGTTGCTTCATGTAGCTGGTAAAGGAGTCGTCCGTGAATTCCAGTGTCGGTGGTTTGATTCCTGATTCCTCCTGGTCACACGTCCAAGTGTACTGAAACCGAAACACATCCCACAACCGGATGACGTGTAATTTACAGTTTCCTCATTATCCTGGCTGCATTTGCATTTACGTTTATTTTTTTAAGTGAACAATATTGTATCTGTACTTTGACTGGAGTGACATTTTAAATGCAGGACTTTTACCTAAAGCTGATTGTTTGTCCAGCCCAGGAAATACAAAATCCTTGTTTGACCTGTATCCACTCATCAAGATTTTGTGTCCGTGCTTTAGAATCGACGGGTTAGTCAAGGTGCGTAACCTGAAGGAGAGGATGGGTCGCTTCAACGAGGTGGTGGCCGGGCTGAAGGAGGGCAAACAGGAGATGAGCAAACAGATCCAGGGGCTGGAGGCTGCCGTTGACGCCCTGATAGTCAAAATAAAGGTATGTACCATAATCAGTTTGATATGCAGCCTGTCTGGCTGTGGATGCGCTCGTAGTATTCAATTATGAATTATATATAACGCCTGAATTCTTCCATATTCTCCAGTAAAAGCCTTTGTGTCTGCCGTGGCAGAGAGGGATGGTTTGGTTTTAAAAATAGCATATCCATGGGTATTGAGGAGCGTGCCACTCACTCTCTGAAAATGATGGACAGCATGAAATTAAACCATATTCTGCTGCAGCCTGACAGGAAGGTGGTGCATCAATTCACTGCCTGACAAAAGAGGAGAGATTGGATCCCAGGATTTTTCCAAAACAGATTGATGAAGACCAGGTCGGGGTGGTTTTCCTGGTGTGACATCAAGAGCAGTTTGGTTCAGACATATTTGCCCAGAATGATGTATTGTCTACGCTGTGGACTTCTCATTATCGAGATGATATTTGCAGTTGAACTGGATTAAATTGTGGGCTTTAAGTCCACCCTCTTTCCAGTTAATCTTCTCTTTGAATGTCATGCATTTTAAATGTTCTAGAGTAGTTTTTTTATGCTTGATTTTCATAATTTAGTCTTGCTGTCTTCTCTACCCCACTTTTCTTCATATTTCTGAGAGTGCGGAGCACTGCAGGTGCTCAATGCAGTAAATGGGATTAAAGGGACAAACACGGGTCGAGGGTCTCTGGGTGAGACTCTGCTGCCCTAAAGCTTTGTTGTAGGGTAACTGCCTGTCAGAGGATAAAGGTTGCAGTGACAGCAGATTCATATGAATATTCATACACCATGAGACGTTAACACATTTCCTTCCTCGGGTTTACACTGCCACCCCGTGTGCCGGTGTCAGCTGTCATACTGGGCTACTGATGGTGCTTGAATAAGGAGGAATATGTGAGAATTCCTGATGCCCCCAACTGGGGTCTTCTTGCATAATGCTTTTCAGCATCTCTCTGCAGCTCTGATATTAAAATACGGTAAATTATAGGCAGTGAGTACAGAAGCTGGGATGTTGCTGAATCCTAATGGTTTCTAGGTGGTTGCTAAGGTGTCTGTAGGTGGTTGCTATGGACTGAAATGTACATACTGGGTTTAACAGAATAACTTTATTTGAAACTGACCCACTGAGGACAAGCACTCAATATGTTACTAACCTACTAATTGATACTTAAGGCATAGGAACGAGTTTCAAGTTTGGATTTAAGCATCTCTGCAGAGTCTGATGTCAGCAGGGAGGTTACTCCAGAAGAAAGGGGGCATGATAGGAAAAGGTCCTGCAGTCGGCTGACTTTAACTGTGTGGACAGACAGGAAATGAAATCTAAGGTTTAAGGTCATCAGCTGGGTCTGATAGTGCACTTGCATTTAGGACTTTAGGACTTTAGGATGGCGTTTCTGTCAATATGGTTGTTTATTGCAAAAAATACAGACATGATAGGAGGTTTCATTTTATGTTCTTTGAAAAAAGGATCTAAAAATGCACGTCCAGCCTCTGTAAGCCTCAAAGGTTAATCAAACACGAACTGAATTAAACTCGTTTTGTTTTAATTTGGACAAAGAACCACAACTGTAAGTCAAAAAGAGGTCAGAGGTTGTGGACAGGGACAATCCCAGAGCTGATGGTTTCAGCTTTATTCGAGCTTGGCACCCTCTGTGGTTTTTAGAACATACCAGATTTAACCCATGTTTGATCTTCCAAATGATCCCCTGCTGTACAGAAACATGGTTATGAGTAGATTCTGATTTTGTGGCGTTCAGAGCACCATCATGAGCCGGATCGATATCGACCATGAGTACCAGGCCCTGGTAAGACGGTCGGAGCAGCTTCTGACGGCAATGCAGAACAAGAAGAAGGAGGAGGAGGAAAGGGAACGGCTGCGGCGCATTCAGGAGGAAATGGAGAGGGAGAAGAAGAGGAGGGAGGAGGAAGAGCAGCGCCGCAAGCAGGAGGAGGACGACAGGCGACTGTAAGTGTGTGTGTGTGTGTGTGTGTGTGTGTGTGTGTGTGTGTGTGTGTGTTGTAGCGCTTGTACATTTTCAGGCTGTGAACTACAGCTCAGATCCAAAGCTTTTGTTCATGTAAATAGCCACAAATTAACAGGCTCCTGTCAAAGTTCTGACCTGTCAAAAGCTGCTGTTAAGTGAAAACCGCGGTCAAACACACACTTTTAAAGATGCCGTGCAGGGATTTACATAATAAGACCGTGCTCCAAAAGGATTTGTTTTAGAGAAGCCGGTTTCTTGTTGCTTTCCAGATTTTTAGTTTTTATCTTGTGTACTGACTGACAGCAGCAGAAAAAGCTTCAATTCCTCTGTGTCCATCATTACAGGACAGGACACAGCCTCGCAGTGGAGGGAAAAAGCTCAACAAACAGTGTCTGTGTCCAAGGGAAATTTAAGTCATGTTTATTTCAAACAGTATTGGAAAAGAATTGAATTAACTGATTTAACGTGGGGCTCGTTCGACTTAGTTATGGTCTGATGGTGAACCGGTGCCTTAAAGACATCGTTGGTTCTGCTCAGTCTGGCTCCGTCTGTGCTGACAGTCGCCATGTAAAGATTCTAGTCTCTCAGTGTTTCTCACATCAGCTTCTTCAAACATCTTTAATATTTACAACCAGTATGAGCAACCGATGACGCGACTCTGGCTTTTTTGCATTCTTTCCTAATTTAGTGCTTTGTAAAATGATAGAACTTAGGATAAAACACATCTGGGCCAGTATGGAAAGACAATGGTGTAATCGCAGGTTATTATACCAACAGTTATGCACAACATTAACTTGCAGTTCTGCATAAAAACAGTATAAAGTATAAAATAAGTATTACAAAAGAAATGGTAAAAACACTGGACATTTGTCCTTCCTGCTAGTGGACATACTTTTTAATGCTCTTTCTTTGTCTCCTGGACTTGTTTCACTCTTTAGGTCTTTAAAGCATCATGGTGCTGACTGAGAGCTTTCAGTCTACTAGTGCACAACAGTTCAGAGGGAAATATTCAGAATAAATACTCAAAATACTTCAGTTCATTTAGAAGATACAACCCATTACAAAGAGCTAAAGATTAAGAACTGAATGTCATATCACGGGTTTACTTGAATCTCAGGGCGGATCTAAAAGTTTCCCTGCCTCCTCGGAGGACACCTGCCCCTGAATTACACAATACCTCTTATTTATTCAGTGTCTGTCTGCAGATCTGTGGCAGTTCAACCTTCTATAAGCCATTAGTGGTTAATACAGTGGATGAAATACAAAAGGACAAAATGCTCTTGAGCGCAAACTTAAAACCTCTCTGCCACATCCACATCCATGCATGTTTTACTGTAGGAGCTCAGAAATATCCTGGAAGTGTTGTAATTTCTGTATTCAGTCTAGCAGGCTGTTCTCATGCCCCCCTCTCTCACTAAATGACGCCATGTGAGTTGCCTGGTGCAATGTTGATTCCGTCACATGCTGCATGTGGTTGCACAGAAGATGAAAACTCCTGCAGAGATTGTGGCAGGCAGCATATCTTTCACTCAGGCTTGACCCCAACAATCCTCCCCTCCTGTGGCGGCACGGAAAGTCTTTGAGGAGGACTGATGGGGGCCATTGTGTTCGTCACAAACCACTAGTCGCTAATATAAGACATTAGAGACGGCGGCCCGCATTTTATGGCCCACTTTCTCTTTCCTTTAATCTTCTCCTCCGGCAAGTTATGAACTTCCCTTTGGAATCACCTGAAGGTCACCGTGTGGAGGTCGCGAAAGCTGCCGAGCGCCGGTCCTCCGAGCTGCTTCGGGAGCTTGATAAAGTCAGCGACCCTGTAATAGCTTGTTTTATGGGATTTCCCATTTCATCATACATGCAGTGCAGCTTTTATCCAAACTTTATTTACAGGGATGTTGATGGAAATTTCCCCATGAAAATTCCTTTAACACTGTGACCGTGGAGCACAATGTTTTACTTTTAGCCATTTGGCTGATGTTTCTATTTAGAGCAGTTTGCAGTGTGTAGCAGCAGCAGAGTAACCTTCAATTCCTGGCTGACCTGAGAGTACTAGCAGTCAGTAAAGAGGAATGAGGATGTCCAAGCAATAGTGCTCTGATAGTTTGTTTTTGTTGGAGCGGAGCAAAAATTAAAAAAAAGGCCAAGAGCAAGAATATAAACAGTTTAAGAGCAGCAGAAACAGAAACGGGAGGATTTTTATGTATTGGTGCTTTAGTCCGTTGAACGGGAGCTGAAATGCTAATGGGGGAATGTTTTCATAATTGATCAATCAAGCCCTTTTTTTTGTACCAAATTCTTTATCTTTAGGTGTTTTGGCTGTTAGCACCTGTCACACGGCAATAAGCAATAAGTGTGAGACTATAGGACAGAGACCAATGCAAGAATAACAAAATAAATAAGTTGTAATCAATGAAAAAGAGACACAGTAAAACAAATTTAATTTAACAGTTAAAACCAATGAACATAAAAATGAGAAGAGAATAAAAAATATCAATTATATGTAAATAAATACAATAAATGAATATTACACCTGAACTATATCACAATCATCACCTTTAAAATCCCCTAGAACCTTTGTGTCCTTGTAGACCAGGCGTCATATCCTTCAGTTTAGATCCATCAGTGAGACGTTCTGCACTCGTCTAACATGTCAGTTGTGTGATGGCAGCTTCAGTCTGTCTGTCTTTCATCGTTATCATGTAGAGCTCATTTGACTGGTTTACTGTTTGATATCTCAGCGCTGTCTGAAAGACTCCTGGAAGATGCCTTTTCAAGCCAGCTCCCACAGGAATTTTCAAAGTTCAAAAACATCCTAAACCGCTTTGCTGCAAACCTCTGAGTATTTACAGACTGAGTTTGGAAGTTTCCAATTCTAACTCTTGAAGATTTAAGGTGACTTAAGCTGTCATTTTAACTACAAAGACATGCATCTGAGGACAGGACTTGGAGACATAAAAGCATCAAGTGTGTGAGTGAATGAAGCCACAGTAACTCAACACCTGAGTCTATTGAATAAAGGAAAGAGCAGCGTGAAAAGAGAGAAGATGTGGCTTCATTGACCACATCGTTAAATACTGTTGCTTATTAGTTTGTGAGTGAATTAATGCAGTTAGAGAAGAAGTTGAGTTCAATATCAGTTAAGATGAAAAGATAAATTCAATTCACTGATCTAACAGCATTTTCTCTCTGTGTCTTTTCTTTCAATCTTCTGCTGTTGTGTATTTATTCTCCTTCACTGCTCCATGTTACATCCCCATTTCTTCTTACTCTGTCTCACTCCCCATCTGTCCCTTTTAATCCATGTCTCTTCTCTTCTGTCTCCTTTGTCATGTTTCCTTTATCTCTCTATCGTTTTGTCTTTCTTTCATTGTCCCTCGTTTCTTTCTTTTTCTTCTCAACAGGAAAGCAGAGATGGAGGTGAAGAGGAAGCAAGAAGAGGAGGAGAGGAAGAGGAGGGAGGAGGAAGAGAGGAGGATTCAGGTGGGTGTTTGGTCACTGGCTCCAGGCCTCCAGCAGAAACTAAGGTTTTGTGGTTGACTTTGTGAATTAATACAGCAGCACGACAAACCGACTTCCTTCAAAGGTGCAGTGTGTAGCTGTGTTCTCTTGTCAGACATCACCAGTCAAAACCCAACTACTGTTTCGTTTGTTTAACGTTTGCGTCCGACCGAGTCCTGGAAGTGTTCTCACCCAGGATCCTTCAGGAGCTGACTCGTGTGGACTTGCTTTGCATTGCATTAGAGCTGATTAACAATTCCTCCTAATACTGATTGATTAAGTTTTTAATGCGAGAAAGTAATTTAGATTTATGATGTGTGGTCCGTTTGTCCCAATAAGGTTGTTTAATTTAAGCATTTCCTCTTTTTCCCCCCTTATATTATTATAATAAATAATTATTTTCCTCCTGTTGGCTTTTTGGCATTTCTGCCTCTTTCTTTTAATCTCTGTTCACCCTCTTTTCCTTCACCCACTTGAACGTGTCCACCAACATTTGGCTCAACACAGAATAGATAGATGTTTTCCCTCAGTTGAAAAACTGAGAACTGAAAACTTTTGCATAAAAAAAAAAAAACACAAAAACCTTTAATGGGAACAGTTCAGAGCCACATTAGAGGAAGGATCCTTCTTGCAGGATGGACAGGCATGCGTGTCATAAAATATTAACCGAGATTAATTCGGCTGAACACACATCTAATATTTATATGAGCCTGATAAGTTAAAGGGTTTTCGTGTAAAGGGATTTGGTTTGAAGACGTCCTCTGATAAAAGCACAGTGTGTGCTGGTGTAATCCAATTTGCTGCTGTGGCAGGTGCTATCATCACTTTCTCACACAGCATCATTTAAAACGTGCACCTGAAGTCCGATAACGTAATTTGCAGCATTATGTAAAACAAAGAGCACAGACTTGTCCTCACAGTAGCTACTTGGCCATTTGGCTTTAGCACTGTGCTTCATACGCTAGAAGTTAATAAGTGCAGTTTAAACACAGGTTTTTAAAAAGTCCCCTTGGGACTTTGCAGGAATTAAAAAGACAGATCGTGTTGCGGCGTCGCAGAGCTTGCGTCCACGTCCTCTGCAGGACGAGCGAGTCGAAGCCCTGAAATCCCCTCAGTGCAGCTCCACTTCCCTCTAATCCATCTGTGGCTGTTCTGGCAGGAACACAGCCTCACTTTATCTCCCTCCATCACACTGTCTGATGGCCCCCTCTGTCACTGGGAGTCTGCTGCAGCGTCTGCTTGTGGTTCCTCTGTGAGGGCTGCTTTGAATGTTATGTATGTGACCGTGCACTCGTCAGCAGATGAGCTCGTTTTCGAAATATTACTGCTGATCCCTGAGCAGACATCTTGTATAAATATGTGGGTCAGCACATTTGTCTGACTGAACACCTTTGGAAAAAGATTTGATCAAGTTGATTTCCAGCCCGTTCTCCTTCCTGAGGCGTCACAAAGCGCCGTTTTGTCCAGTCCACACTTATTGTACACAGCTTCAATATTTAACCCCTAAAGCAATGACGTAGCACATGAGGTGAAAAAGCTTTGGAGGGTGATGGATGGCACAAGACACAGGACTTTTCCACAGGAGACCAGGGTTTGACTGTAGTGTGAGACGACGTGCACTTTAATGACGATCGTGGTGCATGTGCTTAATATAGAAAGGAAGCAGGTGTGTCGTTGCTACTGTTTGTAGCATTTTAATGTAACTTTACCCCACGTGTTCGTGCCCAACGCTAACTCCTGTTGTCTTTTAATGTAACATTGCACTGAAGTTCTCATGGCCTCAAATGGTGGTGGTCCTGCAGTGTCCCATAGAAAGTCCAACCGACTTTAAAAAGACGCATTTTCCCTCTTTGTATTTTGGGCAGGATCTCAAAACCCAGACAAGTCGAAAAGAAGCTGTGAACTGATGCTTGGCTTTAGATTTTAGATGAACTGACCCCCTTTGTGTTCAGTAACCTAAATGTATCTCTAAGCTACGGGTTGTTTCTTTTCGACATGCATTAACCCTGTGAACGTTCTTAACGCTACGCTTTTACACGTGTGTCCTCGTGTGTGACATAGAGATAGTGGCTTTTACAGTTCACAGAGTTTTATGTTTATCATCCAGCCTGTCAGCGTCCAGCCCTCCTGTCTCAGTTGAGGCTGCTTCCTCTGGTTCCCCGGGCTGTCAACCCGGCCTGGATCAAGAGCAGGTACCGTTCAGATGAAAGCTGCTGGCTGAGCTCCTCGGGCTTCAGGCTGAGTTACCAACAAACCACCTGCACGTCCATCAGCTCAGAGTTGTTGGGCTTCTCAGCACGTTTGCTTCCTCCTAAATATTAATGAATCCCTCTGCAGCCTCTTATAAGAACTCGGGATTTAAAAAGAGATTTATTTCTTTTTTCATTGAAACATTATGTTCCAAAATATCATTTGAAGCATCTGTAGGTAAAACTTACTGTCACTCAATGACTGCTAGGGTTTGACCCAAAGCTGATCTCTGCTCTCCACAATCACTCACTGAAACTAACTCTCTCTGCTTACATTTGCTTCGTCCCAGCAGCCGTGATGAACTTGTTGGTTTGTGCTGTAGACAATGTATTTTAATCAATACTGATTATGGTAATTATGGCAAAACGTGCAGTAATAAATAAAAAAGATGGGTCAAAGGTGACTTTTGGTGATCTGGTGGATCTGATTTTAACCACTGTATGACACAAACATACAGTACATTAGCATTTGTTTGTTCATCACATTATTATTTTAAAAACATGATATTTTTAAAATTAAAATGTGATATTAATGTTGTTAAACAATCGCACCAGTCAACAAATATCTGGACCTATAGCTGCATTATTGTAATACGTGAGCAGTATTAAGTATTGCACTCACACACTGGTGAGATCACTGCACAATGTTTCAGTAATAATAAAGTCTGAGAGTGGGCTCGCTGAGTGGGCTCGTTGTAGGAAAACCATGTGCCACTGACAAATGTATCCGGTAAACGTCAGGTGATGAACTGGAAATGTTCAGCTTTGGCCTCCCTGAGTCGGTCAAGGAGACGGTCGACTTAGGAAAGTGCTTTGAGTAAGAAAGGTGGAGACAGGAGCATTAATCATCCCCACAGCCCCCAGCTTCACAGCCCCTGTCCCACATTCCCTCTTACATGAGCAGAGGTGAGGAGCTGCAGCCAGTCAGGCCAGTGCATCTATTCAGGACTTTGTGCTTGTGCTGAAATGCAGCCGGTGTTGTTCACTAGCAGTTAGCAGAGCGCTGCATGTCCAAACTGAGGCCTGTTAGTACAACGTAGCACGAGGTTCTGGGTGGGATGTACGGAGTCTGGCAGACAACTCTGAAAGCAGAAACTGAATTGGCCTTTGACCCACAGTGGAGCGTTTGCTTTCTGCAGCACACACACTCCAGGTGGCAACAAATGAACACGCTCCCAGTTGGTACATAAACTTTTGTACACGTTTGTGTTTAGATGGAAATGGAGCTGCAGCTGCTGGCCGAGCGGGAGGAGGAGGTGGCTCGGCAGGCCGTCCTGGAGCAGGAGAGGAGGGACAGGGAGCTGGCCCTGAGGATCGCTCAGAGCGAGGCTGAGCTCATCCCAGAGGAGGTTCAGAACGACACGGGGCTGCGCAGGTAACTGCTTGTGGTAATGTCTTTGCTGGCTTTAATTTTCACTCTGACCTTGTGATGGGCGACGACTACTCTCCTGTGGAAGATTAAACAGACCTTTGTCTCTTCAAGCTAATGGAGGTTGGGAGGATACTCAAGCACAAAATTTGTTTAAAAAGAGAAAAAAACACTAATGGAATCGGTTAAAGCCTTCAACCAATAAAATTACTGTACTGAGAAATGATTTTTTTTTTTAAGAGAGAGACAAAAACATTTAGAGACTTCTTCACAAAATGCCAAAGGAGCAGCCAGGTTTACCTCCTCAAGTCTGTAAATACACTCAAGTAAAGCTATTTCATTTTTACAATGTCAGACTTTATTGTAATTGTTCAGATTGTGGAAAATGTGGAGCAGTGAGACGAGAGAAAAACAGGCTGTAAACATTTTGTCAGGTTCCTCAAACTGTCTTTCCACTGCTCACATTTCACATCAGCGGCTCCGTTCTTGTGTTTATTGACCTGTTGAACTTCGCTGAGCGATGTCCTGTCCTGTACCAAGGAGACACAGCCATCGTAACCTTTTAGTCAAAACGTTGTTTGCATTCAGCAAATTGCTTTTTGGAAGCCATTTATTCATGTTCTTAAAGACTGAATCAGATATTACATGATTTAAAAAAACAAACCAAAAGCAGACTAAAGCTAATCCTCCAGGTTGTGTCTCCGTCGTGTTTGATAGAGACACTGACGGGAAGAGGAAGTGATTTAGCTGGGTTGGACTCTGATTGCCGCTCTGCTCCCTGCACGTATTTGGCTCCTTTGGGATCCTGCACCAGAGAGACGACCAAGTCCATCCTGCTTTTAACCATTTGTTCTTGTTTGTTTCTTTTTTTTTCCTCCCAGTTATGGCTCCTCAGTTCCATCATCCCCAGAGAGATCAGCGTAAGACCCAGCGATTTACCCCTTTTATTTAACCCCGACCTCACCTGTCTTTGACCTTTTAAAACCCTAACTGACCCCTGCATGCTGTAACAACCCGCCAGCCGAGCACAGACCCTGTAACAATCAGATGCTGATGCCAGAGTCGTTTTTTTGGTTTTTACCCTCTGTTGTATATATTCAACCAAAGTAATCAGCATCGGTTTTAACTGTAGCACGTGTGATTGTCGCCCGCAGAAACTCGATTAACTGGGCCTGTTTTTATCAAACTCCTGAGAGTTAGACATCACAAAATGGTGAAGAATCGGACGCATGCATCATATGACTCAGTCTTACTTAAAGCAAAGTGTCGGAGAAGGTTTAACTTGTCCTGTGAAGGTGTATTCATATAAAAAAAACTTTGTTTTTCCAAAGGTTTAGCCATAAAATGCACCTTCACTCAGATCAATAGACTCAGAGGTTTTACTGCTGCAGCCTCACTTTGACCAGAGGATGAGCAGTAAGATACAGCAAACTGTACAATTCAGTTCAGCAGAATTTTATTTATCCTGAATCCTACATATATTTAAAAGCATAAAATGTTTTATTTCTACCTGCATGAACTTTTTTCTGTAACTAAAGTTACATCATAAAAATACTGATATTTTCATTAAGTTAATCTAAAGAGGAAAACAAACACCATGAGGGTTGAGCTTGTTTCCAGACAGGCATGAAATAAATATTATAACTATTATAGGAATAGAATAGAATAATTGACTGTTATTACAAAATATTACATTTGCTCAATTCTAAATATGCAAAAAAAGTCTTCAGTTTGCATTTGGTGTCAGTTTAATATGAAACGATTTAAAACACAACATGCTGAATGATTTTTACTTTTATTTGTGGCTCTCAGGAGTCTGATCGATCTGGGCCGTGTCCTCTGATTAGACTTTGGAAGGAGAATCACTTGTTGATCATCCACAGGGGAAAGAATCAACTTTCTCTCCTTAAATTGGTCGTGTGCTGCTGCTCATTGTTATAATCTATGATCCTCTGTTTGCAGCCCTGCAGGAACCTCAAACCTCAAGAGCTTGACCATGTAGGTTCCCTCTCAACACACCAAACACCTTCAGGACACTGTGTGATGTTAGATAGTTTGGTCTTTTTCGTCTGTTTGAAAGAGAGGCTGCGTAAACCAGATGCACTCGTCTTTAGTCTGCAGTGAATTCCACCATCTGTCCTTTGCACAGCAGTGAAAGGTTGAACCAGTCGACTGATGCATCCTGAAATGTTGGAGTGCGCTCGCTGGCGTTCGCTTCACTTTTTTATGGCACAGCGCTGGTTCGTAGGCCTCAGCCTCCCGCGCTCTTCTCTCTGCACTTAGCCTGAAGCGACCCACATACCAAAGTTGAAATTGATGCTTCACGTCATGAGTCAGCTGTGCTAGTGGCCACATTACACTATCGGGATGCGAGAGTGCTGCATCGTAGCACTTTACGCACCAGGTGGTTCCAATCCACAGTCCACTTCTTCCCTGAAATGTTTTTTGTCTTCCGCTCGCAGTGCTTCATTTGAACTTACTCGTTATGAATATCACTACAGCGTTTTCCTCTTCTGCCTAAAGACTGACTGGGCTGTGGCGATAATCATTCTCTGTGACTCGCAGGAGCTTTAGTATGTAACAGAGAATTTTCATAGACACGAATTTAAACCTCAGGTAGGAGACAAATGCTGCTTTGAAGAGTTTAGAGAACAGAAGGACTGTAAACGAGACGTTCAGATTAAGTCTAACATGGACTGTTGTCTGAGATCAACATAAACTCGTTGAGGCTGCACGTTCACACAAGCTGACTTTATTTCTTTAGCTTCTTCTTCCACGTCTCCCTCCTTCAAACCTTTTAGTTGTTTGTATTTTAGCATCTCCATCTATCTATCAGTCTATCTATATCTATATAGATATAGATATATAGTGTGTCTCGTTTCTCTGTACATGGAGCACTGACACACACTTTGCTGTTAGAATGTTTCTGTTTTATGCTTTTATGGAAAGTTTATTTAAAAATGTTCAGGTGATTAATTTAACTTCTGCTTTAAATTGTTATGTTAAATAATTCAGATCTACTTATTTAATTATACTGAACTGATGGAGTCATTTTACCGGTCGTGTGGGTGCATTCAGGACACTTTTGAATAAGAAAATACAAATTTAAATCTGTTACAAAAACAGGTTAAGGTTAAATAACAATTTTAAAACAAGTGCAGATTAAGTTTGCACAAATTACAAAAGTCAACCAGCTGTTAAATTGGAGTTTGAATCTGAAATAATATTAAAAGTGAAGCATGAGAATTGCTTTGGCTCTTAATGGCATTAGGTGATTTTGTTGCATTGACGTAGCTTAAGTAAACAGTAAAAACACAAATTTCCAAACATATTTTCTGTTACAAATTAATATCATATAAACTACATTTCTAGTAGCTTACGTTGCTGTTTTTCACTTCTTACACCTTTTTCTTTTCTTTCCACTTGTTTATTATCATCTTCTGAACTTTATTCCTTCATCTTCTTGCACCTCTTGTCTTTCCAAACACATATTTTTGTGCAGTCAGAATTTTGCAGATTTAATTGCAGAAAACACCACAACATGTTCTAACTTCTCTGAACTGGCACCATCATGTTTTTAGGGAAGAAATGGCAAAGGAAATGACTGAACTTCTGGCTAGGTGGGTATAAATCGTTCCTACAAACTACAGTGAATCCTTCCACACAATCAATCACGTAATTCTTCCCCAAGTTTGACCAAATTTGTGACGTGAAATCCTCTTGAAGAGTTGAATGATTTAGTCGATTGCAAATCAAAATCCAACTGATGTTTTCTCTATTGAACGATAACCTTTAATATCCTGTCGGTTCCTGATTGTTATCGTGTTTACTTTGAATCTTTTGCACCATTTTGTAATTTCTCCTCTCAGTACATCAGTCAACCTGCAGTTCTTCACTTCTTCTACCAGTTATCAGTTGTTATCACGACATAATAATGGTTCAGAAGGCAGCTCTCTAACCCCTACTAGTCTCATCAGATTCAAGCAGCTACAGGTTGGAATTAGAGAATCAGGACCAACTCCTGGGGACAAGGTTTAGAGACAGAAGTCTGCCTGTGAATAGCCAATGTTCCTATTTTAACCCAAATCGGGCTCTTTGTGTGTCCAAACCCAACAATATGTATTTTGTGGCTAAACGTAAGAAGGCTGCAGCCCTACAGTTGTTATAGTAACATGATCACAATGCTCGGCTGCAACCTATTAGTAGGCCACCAACTGAACCATAGTTATGGGCTGATGAGAGCTTATAATGACCCATTAGAATCCCATGATGCCCTGCTCTTTGGTCAAACCACCTTCAAAAAACACAAAGGCTCTGCAGTTAAAACACATTTACAACACAACTGTTTGTCTTCTGTTGGTTAACTCCACAGTTGAGTCGAGTCATTAGAATTCATACGTTCATTCATTGCTCTGCTAAAATTAGAGTAAATACCTATGTATCATAGTGCTTTGCAAATACTGCAGCATCAGGACACTTGGAATGAGTTTTCTGAGTAGTAGCATGTTCCAGACCTGGTTTCTGCGACAGTTTACAGTTGGAACAGCATTTATTACAACATGATGTCTTACTGTGAGAACTGCAGCCAAACAGTTTTTGGTGCAGGTGTGACTCTTGTCAGCCTCCCATCCTCGTTTCTCTGATCATCTGTCTACATCTAATTGGCTCAGGCTGCATCGCACTACAGCACAAACACACTGTGACAGCAAGTAGGAGCAGAAGGCGACTGCATTGTTCAGCCACTTAGCTCGCTGCTGGGAACGTGGTTCACAGGCCTGAGCCCAGTTCCCGGGAGTAACTGGATACCCAATAGGATTAGAGAAGCTGCGGCATCCCGCCTCCAACTTCCCGGTGTTCTAAAAGGGGCAAATCCTGGTCACGGATTAACCAGGCCCGTCAGCGGTGGCGGGGAGGAGCGAGCGGCGTGCTGACAGCACGGAGCTGCACTTTACACTGTCAAACGGTCATTTCTGATTTAGCACAGACGCTTTGTGACTCGTGCCGGCTGACGCAGCATGTGTTTTAATGACCCCGTTCTCAAACCTTTTCTTCTTTAGTTCCACCTATCTTCAATTTGTCGCCCTGCTAATCTGATGACACCCATTTTACTTTCACCTCGACATCTGCAGTAAACCTGTGTTACTTTTATCTCTGATTTTATGTGGGTGGAGTTTACTATAAAGGGTCATTCAGCCAATGTCACGCGTTGTCAGTTATTGCTGTTTATGCCGTCACCACGTCCAACATGATGCATCTGTTATCACTCAGTTTGTCCAAAAGTTATGTAGCCTCATATATGCTGCGTCTCAATTCAGAGAGCAACACTTCAGAGGACACAGCCCACACGGTCTTGGACGACATTTGGCTTTAGGTTTTCTGTCAGTCTCAAAAACTGTCTGGGAAAAACAAAAAGCCACGAGTGCTAATGTTACAGAGGCTGAATCTGAGTCTTAAACTCTTCTGACCAGTGTTCATTTCTGTCAGGTGAATGCTGCAGATAAGGAGTAAAAGCTGATGAGTAAAAGTCAGGACCTTGTGTGTCAGTTATTTCCAGGACGTTTGGTGACTTCTAGCCGACACCCTGTGTGAACTCCACCCATCTAGTTCTTAAAGCGAAACTTTCCTTGGCAAACATTTTTTTTTTACCCACATTGGAACCAAGTTAATAATCCCGTCCTCTGATCTCCATGTTTGCTCCCTGCTGCTGGTGTCCAACAGACTCCAACCCCCCCACCCCCTGCTGTGGATCTTTTGTTGCTGACTTCCCGCCTACTTCTTGTCTCTTTCCTGTATTAGAGGTCCTCAGGTCCAGGCCACCAAGGCTGCAGCGGGCGCCAAGAAGTATGAGCTGAGCAAGTGGAAGTACGCTGAGCTGCGAGACGCCATAAATACCTCCTGTGGTGAGTGTCCTGGTTTAACTTTAATCTGCTGCTGATACCAGTATTGGGCATCAGTCCAATACTACCCAAGACGTCACCAGTACTGCCCCCGATACGTTAACCTTCGTAGGCAGAGGTGGAAAAATGTCTGCTGTTTACAGCTGTTTTAAGACCATTGAAGATGACAAAAGTAAGACTGAGTGCAAATTAATTTGAATAAAACCCGAGCTCATTCGAAGTGTTCGGAGGATATTTAATTGTGGTATTTGCCTGATGTGTTTCTGTAGCCTTCAATCTTTATTCAACTCTGATCCTGAAAGGTTGAATGAACTGGTTTGATTTGACATATTATGTGATTTAACTGCACTGATCAGCGGCTGTAAATGTTCCTGAACTTCAGAGGACGCATTCCACATGTCTTTGTTGGTTCCTCTTGGACGGCTTTTAGGTCATGGTTTCTGTTTAAAATATCAAAGTCTAGGTAGATTGCTGGTTCCCCATAGGAACAACCTCTGTTAAAATATCACCTCTGAACACATCAACTCTCATAGTTTAAGTAATTAGCTAAGAAACATTCATACTTCCCAGAAAACAAAGAGGGTTTCGTCTTATGACCCCTTGACCTCCACTTTAGCAGCTGTAAAGGGTCTCAGCTTAATTGTTAAGGTGTTTGTTCCCTGCTCTCGGTGCCTGAATGTGAACAGTTTTGACAGAAACCTCTGCTAAAGCTCACTTTCCACACCACAGGTTTATTTCTGTAAGCGCCACCTCGTTTTGTGACCACTTCTCCGACGTGGGAGTGAATTGCTGGTTGAGCAGCAAAGAGTACAGCTCAAACAAAACGTGTCCTGTTGATGCCACAGTTGTAGCCTGTTTATTATTTTGTCAAATAAAATGGATAATTTCATGGGAACATATCAAGCACCTTCACCTTGATACTGGTGTTTAGAGAGCAGTGTATGACTTCATCCAGCCCCCTGACTTTCCCCTCAGTCTCTCTGACTGAGCTTGTAGACCTTGGAGCATCAGTGTTATTACTCTGGAATATGTTCATGCAAACAATGTGGTTGGGCCTGTTGTGTGTGTTGTCTTGTCCCACTAAAAGGTGGGATCGCTTCCAGCTCGACCCCTGCACCAGGCTAAGCCCCGAGTGTTTATGATGTCCACAGGCCCCTAACTACAGCTGCTAGAACAGGTTTAATCAGAGATAAACACAAGAAACTGAGAAAAGGTTCAAGTGGAAAAAGCATTTTACCGTAGAACATGAATAAAAAACTGACTTATTGCTTATTACATACAGTTAGTCAAGGACCAGGGGCCTTTGCCCCCCACCCACGTTACGTTTATACAAGTTGTAGGTCACAGTCATTCCCGTCCCCTAAAGACATTAGGTAACATAAAAGGACGAATATGTACATTTTAAACTAATAAGAGAGTTTTTAAATTGATCCAGTACAAAGGAAATTAAAATGAGTCACATATTGATTCTCTTTAATGTAACAATAAGTAATTAAAATCTATTGTCCTGTCATTTCTAATTTTTAAGATTCATCGTGTTTATGAATCTTCTCACAAACCGGTTTGAATAATAAGTTCTGTTTGGAGACTCGTGCGTCAATAGCCACAAACACCAATCCCAACTCTCGGGTGACATTAATGCAAAATGTAAAAACTACAGTGAGATTATGTCATGAAAGTAGAAGCTTTCACTGGTAATTTCTTAACAACAGTTGTGGGTAAAGCACAACAAAAATGTTCATGTCTCAGTTGTTCGCTGTCGTCTTGGTGTCATGATGTCAAAATGTGAACAGCGTGATGAAGAGTTTGTTTTTGTTGATGATGATTTTTGAGGTTATTCACCTTGTTGGACAGCATGTTATGCCGTAAGTACTGAAACATGAACAGTGTAGAGAAAGTCAAATTAAATTCCCCTGTGAAGCTTATAGTGCGTTTTAGGTGGATTCTACCTTTTTGGGAATAATGTCTGTTGGAGTAACTTTTAAAAAAGGAGCTGCTCTCTACCTTTATGTGATTAGTGTGAGACCCTGTGTGAAAAGCACAATGTTCCACACAAACAGCTCTGGGAGTATATTTGCTCAATGTTTCTCTAAAGCTACCAAACAGACCCAAAGTTCCTTATGTGGTGAGATTAAATCCAATCTCAAATCTTCAGGCTCACAGAGGTGATTTTGATTCATATTTATTCATTTAAAAGTTGCTCTCTGTCCACATCAGGTTTGATGCTACAGATTGTGTTGGCTGTGGAGAACCAGAACCAGTCTGGCTGTGTCTCCATAGTTCCAGGGTTTAAGCTGGAGCCTCATATTTAGCAAAAACACAAATAGATTGTGAGATTCCAATGAGTGCAGGACTTTTAAATGTAGTAAACTTGTAGCACAGTGTGACTGTAATCACTGGACAAAACACAGTAACAGATGAGTTTTCAGCTCAACATCATGCTGATACTTGTGCCTCACTGGACTGAGATCACGGAGCACGAAGGACACGACGGCCGACACCCGGCGGCAACCTGGAAAATGAATGTGCGGATAATCGGAGCCTGTGGGCAGCCGCACGTAAACCCACAGAAATGAGCCAGTTAGCAGTTAACGGGCCGCTCAGCTCCCAGGCAGACGAACAGACCCGATGCTGATGAGATGCTCATGATGATCTGCAGAAACAGAATAAAAGTCTGAAATAACAGAGCGACGAGGGGGTTGTTGACACCTGCCACACTGTAGATTATTCTTCAGTCAGTTCGGCTCTGCACAGTAAATTGAAGTTGTTTTTTTTCCCCCTCAGCGTCCGTCTGCCTCCAAAGTATTTTTGTTCAGTCGACGTTACCTAAGCACTTAGTGTGCATTAAGCATCTCATCGCAGCCCGTTGGCCCCTCACTCTCTATGATCCAACCTGTGAGGCTTTTTTTCACTAACTCATCTGAATCATCCTGATGAAATGTTTTATCTTGGTGCTGCTGCCTGTTTTATGGAGATTTAAATTCTACTCTGATTTATTTGGATTTTCTAATCAATACCTTCTTTTACTCCTTTTATGCAGAGCAATGCTTTGTTCACAACCAGGGAGACGTGTCTTATAGGGTCTCCAGGACATTTGGAGATCAACCTTCAAGACACAAGTATCTTAGTCTTTGGACTGTGTGACTAGTTAGTTGTGAGAGGTGTCGATGTGGAAACAGAACTAAGGAAGTGAGAGAATTAGAACTTTGACCAGAAGTCAGATCACCAAAGTGAACGCAGTTCATGTCGGAAGCATGTTTCTTTACAACCCATCAAACAGCTCGTTGTCACGTTTCACACAAATGTATTTATCAGCATGTGTTAAAACTTTGATTTGTTGGTGGTGGAAAGCGCCAAAGTCGTCTGGATTCATCGTCCAGGTGCTACAGATGTTAGATGTCATCTTTAGTGAAAAGTGATTTTAGAAATTTGAATGCTATAAAAGTCAGAAGGATAAAAACATGTGTCTATAGCAAAGTAACACGTGAGTAGTACAACTAGCTGTACGTGAACTGAGCCGTCACTCATTCTGCACTCGACACCTGCTGCGGCAGAGCTAATCAAAAGCAGAAAAAATCCCACCTAATTGTTTTGCTTTGTATCGATTCCCATGTGCAGCTTTGGATCCACCCCGGCTGCTGTGTTTCCTCTGCAATGAAAGCAGATTGAACAGTTTTATTAAACCTTCCCATCTGTTGTTGGGCTACCTGAGCCCACCCGACGGCACTGAGGGGGGAAGTCTTTGTTTTTTAATGACTTTCTAAACCTGTCACCTCCAGACATCGAGCTGCTGGCTGCCTGCAGGGAGGAGTTTCACCGCCGCCTCAAGGTTTACCACGCCTGGAAGTCAAAGAACAAGAAGAGGAACACGGAGACGGAGCAGAGAGCCCCCAAATCGGTCACCGACTACGGTACGTCACTGCAACCAGTGCAGCCCTCTGACAGGTCATGTTTCTTTCTTTGGGAACTGGAGCATTGATGAACATACTTTACAAAAGCTTAATCAAATGTTGCTCAAACAGACAGACATGCTTATTCACACATTAACTTCTTTTGATGTTGACAATTTAGCTTGAACTCCACTGGTCAGACGCCTTAAACTTTAGTTTGATGATTACAGTTGTGTCCATGCACAGAGACAGAAACATTCAGATTTCTCTTCATTACATTTACCAGGTTCTGTTTCACACGTCATTAACTGTGGAACTTGAAATGTGCACTAGCTGAATATTTACTGAAGAACAGCTTTTTTTCAAACCTTTCAGCTGCAGACTGCAAAACTAATAGGATGCTGGTTCTACCAGTTGTTCAGTTTTTCTTTTGTCCCCAGCGACACGCAGATGAGTCACATGCTCTAATAAGGGATTTAATGAAAAGAACCTTAAGGCTGCAATTAGACCGACTAACACGCCGTGAATGGAGCTGGTCCTGCGGCGCTGCAGTGCCACCTATTCAACTCTTCGCTACCATGTAACAGGACGTCATCTAGCAAGTTCCTGCTGTGGCCACTCACCTGCAGTACTTCACAAACAATTCAGTAAAAACAGACAAAGATCAGAGAGTTCGTTTTCCAAAAGTCCGTCCCTTCCTGGGACAGCTGGCCCCTAGTCACTCAACCTCATAGTCTAACCCTAAAAATGTCTGTCTGAATGTCCACTATCTTCATCTGTAAGCAGATACTTCAACAAAGCTTTCAGACGCTTTGCTGTGACACTCGCACTCGGGCACATTCGGTTTTGTCTCTTGATTCATAGATACTGTAACACAAACTAAACTGGACACTGTCCGATAGTCACACAACTAAATGCAGATAACAACTAAGCTGTGAAGTCCTACGTCTCTGTAGACCTTTTTGGTGAGGAACAGATGATATAGATAGAAAACCTCTTTTGTGAAGCTTTGAGTTTTTGAATTTAGGAGGAGAAAAACCCCCAGACCCAAAAAGCAACAGAAATGAAGCTAATGCTAATGTTGCATGTAGAATAACACGAGCAGGTGCAGCAGCACTGTTTCCTCTGAAGCTGGCAGTTCTGAGACACTATCCATCAGATCTGGTGGAGCCAAAACCATTCTGACCTGAGACTCCTGCCAAAAGGGCTTCTACACATGACTGACTGCTCTTGCAAACGAGAGATCAATAGCTTTGCAAAAACTCCTAAAAATATGTTTTAGACTTCGTCATTAGGGGTCAGTGACTGTCGATTAATGGAGCTAAATGTCAGTTGTAGTTTTAATATTTTTTATCCAGATCAAAAGGTCCAGACACATTTCTGTAGGTAAGAAAAACTTGATTCAGTGAAATAACTGCATCGTAATATTTCAAATCCAGGGAGGATTACTGAACAGGCCCACAGGGCAAACGGCTGAAAGGCTGAAAACTTGAGCTTTAGACTAAAATCGACATTAAAAGCTGATTCTGTGCTGACAGATAAGGATCCTAACGTAGACCTGACTGTTGCAGAGCTGTGGATGGTTTTACAACGGAATAAACTCCAGGTTTAAGGCAGTTTATTGACTCTGTGTTTGACGTGACGTTTTAGTTTGGGAATCAGTGACGGATGATACAGGAGCAGAATGATTGGACTGAAAAATTCTCAGTTCCCATGTGCACAGAACCTGTTTCAGCACCGTGATACTGATGAAACCCTGTGTTGTCAGTGTGTCTGCATTAATGTAAGACATCTGGCAGATGCCCAGTGTTTGGAACAGTGTGTTTGTTCATCGACATTTGTTAAAAATAGAGCTGCAAAGCAATTAGAAAAAATAATTACATTCTCTGTGATTAATCATAATTAATCTCAAATCAATTTAAGCTGTTAAAGTATTTTAGATTCCAACAGATGAGTAAACCAGTAAGTAAATACTGCAATTATGGCTGAATAAGCCGAGGAAAGAAGTGAAAATACGTTAGCATTTCTTAACAGGACACTTCGTTTCCTCTGTTGGGGTCTACGTACTGGATCACGGGGTCCACTGGTGCATTTGGTACTGAAGCCCTTCCTGATGCAGTCCTCCCCACTTTTTACCGATCACGGGATGTGTGTGATGGTTGGGTAGTTTGGGGGGTCGGGGTCTTGCCCAGGGAAGAAGTATGTAGTATGTTTAGCTTGGTCGTGTTGACTTCTATGGTACAACGCTGTAAAAATGGCATTTCATAATACGAACATCATGAATTTAACTGTAATAATTTCATCAAGTTATATACTTTAAAGGGAAATTAATGTGATGGGGGGAAAAACATGTTAGTGCTTTGCTGTAGTTTTGACCCAACAGGCAACTTCTGCTGTGGTCAACTCTCAGAGGTATTAATCACGGATTGTCATAAATTCCACTGAGCATCCTGCTATTAACAGCTATTAACTTTAGCTCAATAAACTGCAAAATAAGCTCGTGATACAAAATGATTTTAGGATCTTTTTATGGCTTTTGTCTGAACACATCTCACCAGTACTCAGAATGTCTTTGCAGCCACGTTTGGTCACTTTCTAAATTCCCCCACAGTGAATCTCCCCCAACCCGCATGAGTGTGTTTGTGCTGTGCACCTCAGGGGTCCGTAGAAAAAACCCACCGCTCCACTGGGTGACTTGTTTCTTCATTGCAAAATGAGTGATTCATTTGTGAAAATGTCTCCACCGAGTGATGTGATATGAAGAAACACGTCACCCAGTGATTTGCTGATTCTGTGTGGTACAGTGGTTTACAGCACAGACAGACAAGCTGACCTGGGTTGGAGACAGTGTCCGTATGGCATTGACCACACCATTCATTTAGACAATGACAGAAGTTGTCCTTTAGGCTTAGTTATCATCGTTTGTGTTTTCATTGTTGCTGTTCTGTCGCATCACGTCCTGCAGTCTGTGTAACCTGGCATGTTTACTTTCAGATCATGCACCTCCTGTGAGAAAAGCATGTAAGTGGTTCTCCGGTGTGCAACACTACTAACCACAGTGCTACATCTCCCCCCTATTAACCCCCCTCCCCACACATGCTAGATGTCTGCGGTTGGGTTCGTGCTTTGTGCTGCTCTCTTTTTTTTATTTTTATTTGATGGGTAAGGAGGGTTTCCAAGGCAACCTCAATTGAGTCCCGTGTGTGGAAGAGATTTATTCGAGCGATTTCCAGGCATGAAGCTGCTGGTGCAGCGGCACCAGAACTAACTGTTTGATAAAGAGCCGAGGTGAAGCCTTCGAGCTCGTCTGGCTGCCGTTACCGATACTCCCACAAGGACGAAATCTCAAAGAAGTTAGAAGAAAAGAGGGGGGGCAAGGTTTTCAGGGCTCAGCCTGAGGTTGGCAGAAGATGATGGCATCACGTTTGCAGGAGCGTGACGGGAGTAAAAAGCCACGGCACCTGCTGACTGGAAGGGAAATGTTGTCGTCACTGAAGTAGTGAGGAGGCTCCATTCGCTCCTCCTGGTAAAGAGTTTGGATAAGTTCAGGCCCACAAGGCATCGCTCACGTTAGCACTACAGGTGGACTTATTTGGCAACTACTTTGTTAGTCAGTTAATAATTTAGGTAATTTTTACAATAACGTATTTGAAGGCCTCGGTGACTAATGGAATATTGATGAGGTTTCCCACAGCCGCTCACATCACAAGCGGCTGTTTGCTACAAGATATTTACCTGCACAAACAGGTCACGCGTCCCTTATTTTCAGCCTTGGAACCTGAATGCCCTCCTCTGCACCAGTCACCGCGTCGCCTCAGTCGCTTTGTGGCAGCAGGTCAGGAAGTACAACAAACAGTAATCAACAAGCTGGGAGGATCCGGCAGGGAGTGAAGTTCAAGAGCCTCTCTGAAGAATTCGTCCTTTCTGCTGCGTAGTCGGCACAAAAAAGGCTGATTTCTCTTTGATGCTGAAGTTTGGGGGATTTGCTTCCCTTTCTGAATCATGATAGGAGGTGAAGTGAGTTGGCGTCATCCTTTTTCAATTTCTCACCTCTGAAAGTGCTGGTGGGGCCCATTTTGTGGTGAAGGAAGCAGAAACAGATGGTGGTTTCACGTTTTTAAGATGCTGCAAGAACTTGTTTTAACAAGGTGTTTAAATCTTGGATTCAGTTTTAAAGTTTCTTTTTAGCAGATGCTACATAAAATAGGCAAATTAGGGTTTATTTTAGCACATGGTTACGTAAAGAACATTATCCTAATTCATTCAGTGCATTTACTCAAATGTTCCCCAGACGTCTTGATTTTAAAACTGAATCCAAGATGAACTGACTTGTTTAAATGAGTCTTTTTGCAGTGATGCTCACCGAGCTGCAGCCTCGTCCCTTTACTGTGTAGAAAAGTTTCCTCAATCACTGCAGATCCTGATTTTACGCCTCACTTTGTAGAAGGATGCAAATTCTGTTTTTTTTATGTTTCACCTGCAAACCCCTTCATAAGCATCTGCCTTGGCTTCATGTCTTGCTGATTCTCCCCCTCTGTCATCAGCACTGCTGTGATCTCTGCTGACCCTCCTCCAGTTCTAACAGCAGGACTCACTGACTGCTCCTAAACATGGGAACCGTGTCCAAACCTGATCCGAGTACAGTGGAGCAGGGCTCAGTGTTTACATACAGGAAATCTTTGTTTAATAAGATAATACACAGGTTGAAAGCTGCATGTAAACACTGGCACTGACTCCTGACTGTTTGCTATCGTCTGTCTAAGACACCTAACTATTTTTCCCTCTAATCAACAGCCCAGCAGAACCCGGCCCCGCCCATCCCGGCCCGGCAGCACGAGGTGTCGATGAACCGCCAGCAGCGCTACTTCCGTATACCGTTCATCCGGCCGGGCGATCAGTACAAAGACCCGCAGAACAAGAAGAAGGGCTGGTGGTACGCTCACTTCGACGGGCCCTGGATCGCCAGGCAGATGGAGCTGCATCCCGATAAACACCCCATCCTGCTGGTGGCAGGTTAGTACGACAGGGAGATGCAGTTATGAGACTGGTTCAGTGACAGGATGTAACTAATCGAGGGCTTATGAAGAACAGAAGTAAGGAAAATGATACTGGAGGGAGAAGGACTGAGGGCTGCAGGATGGATGATGTTGAGAAAAGTGAGAGAAATCAAAAGTGACTCTTCAGTTGCCAACTTCAATAAGCGTTTGTGGATTTGATCTGTGCAGCAGATTCCTCATCAACAGCTACTGATCATATAACGCACAGTCAGGACGTTCACTGCAGGGCAGCTATAAAGAATGTGGCTCCTGGGTTTTAGGAGTCGTGTGTTGAGAGTTATCGATCAGGATTTGTGAAGTTTCTGATTTTAGCTGCAGTCAGACCAGGACAGTGAGATATGTTGAACATATTCAGTGCTGAGACTTCAGAAACACGTCTGCGTGTGAACGTTTAACGTTCTCTGCTGCAAAAGCATGAATAATAATTTTTATCAGGAAATGTTGAAACGTTTGCATTCAGCTGATAAATTGGAAGCAAATATAGTGTGTGACATAATGGTGTTACACTCCTCTGAGGGTAGTTTGAGTTTTTTTTAACAGACTCAGACTAAATAAGCTACAGCATCTGTCCCAACATGTGTGTGTTGAGGTAAATGCAAACGAAGCTCATATCACATTGAAATAGTTGTTTTGCAGCAGCAGCAGCATGTGGGTGAGTAACTACCTCATAAAACACTAATGCTGCTGGAACTTATTGCTTTTACAGCTGAAGACGTAGAGAGTGAAACATCGTGTGCTGAAGCCACAGTGTTCAGTCTAAAGCAAGTTCAATGTGTAAAGGTGAAGGAAGGTTCAGTGTGACTTCTCACATCGTCACCAGGTTTCCAGCCACAAACTGTTATTCATAGTAACTTCTGTCCAGGCTTTGTCTGTAGGCTCCAGGACAACAGAGTAGGAAATGATAAACACAAAACAGGAATCTACGTAGCCCACTACCACTATTACAACCGCTGCCACCCACTGTCAGAGCACAGATCAGTGGTTTTATACTGGACTCAAACACCAGTGTCCAACCTCCCAAACCTCTTCCTGTAATGGTGATTTGTTCACTACGTAAAACACATTTGTTGATTAGTTTAAAAGCCACTAATGTATTTTTGCAGGGTGAGGACTCGGGATTTGGTTTTACAGTCAGAGCATGTTAGTACAGGACTGTGTCCATAAGCCTGAGGCGAATCCTATGTCCTCTTCCAGGAAAGGACGACATGGAGATGTGCGAGCTGAGTCTGGAGGAGACGGGCCTGTCAAGGAAGAGGGGAGCTGAGATCCTCCCTCGGCAGTTCGAGGAGATCTGGGAGCGCTGCGGGGGGATCCAGTACCTCCGCAGCGCCATCGAGAGCCGGCAGGCCCGACCCACTTACGCCACGGCCATGCTGCAGAGCATGTTAAAGTGAGGGAGCCCGGGCTTCTCTCTGCAAACAAAGGGACGAACGCAACAGCTACCTGAGACAGACGGCGCTCGAGCGTTTCACACCAGGGTCTGACTGTAGGGCATTTATGTGAACAGCAACTTTTCTCAAACTGTCCTTTTGTTCTTTGTGTTGAAGATTTTGTTCGTGCTGGTTTTCAGTTCCTCCATAGGGGTGATGGTGGGCAAGTTTCCCTTTGAACCCTATGCAGAAAAAAAAAAAAATTACGAAATGATCACATCCAGTTGTTTTCCAAGGAATTTTGTTCATTCTGCAAGTCTAACTCCGAGGCCTTAATTCTACTTTAACAGAGTTTAATTGCCAGAAGTAGGATGTTTTTAGTTCAAAGCTGCCTCCCAAACAAGAAACTTAATTCCTCCGTAATTATGCATCCTGATCATCACACTCCAGTCTGTGGTGTTGCTTCCATCTTAACAGCGAGCTGCTGATCTCTCTGATTTACAACCTGCTGTTTACATTGTCTTCATGTGGGCAAAACTAAACTTGCACAAGGAGTAGTGAGCTCTCACGGCGAGGCAGTGCTGCATGAGTGACACTGCCTGCTCTCATTCATTAAGTCCAATATATGCTAATACTTTCTTATTTGACCTTTTGTCTTTCCAACTTGAATGTAACTGGAGAAGTTGTTGATTTGCTCATGTAGTGATTCTTTGTGATTTTAGTTTAAAGCTAATGAAAGTTCCAAAAACTTGTGACTTTTGAGACCAAACGTCGTTCTGAACACAAACCCTTATTTGGGATTTTTTTTTTTTTTTGATTCGTTTGTTTTTTGGACCAGAGCAGTAATTCAGCTCTATGATTAGTTTATCAAGCAAAGCAGAAAATGTGAACTAATTATGCAACTGCTGAGATGCAACTCAACGTGTTTCTGCTGTTTGAGAGCAGATCAGCGCTGCAAAAACTTCCCTTCACAAGACATTTGTACACAGTGAAACACTTTGCCAATGCAGTGATCCCCAAGCTAGTTTTCTCATTGACATTTTCCCGCTGTGAGACTGTACGATGCACTGGTACATTTATTCAGCCCTGAAATATTTTCTATACAGCAGATACAGTATGTGCCACCTCTAGAAATCTCCTGCACTGTAAAAGCTTATTTTTTTGAAGAAACATTTGTACTTAAGTCGTGAGATTAAGAGAAGCAATAAATCACACAAGCGAAAGGAAAACAGTCCTCGTTCTTTGTGCACACGAGCAAGTTAAAGACCATCTGCTGTCACGTCCCACCTGTGCTATTCACCTGTGGCTCCCATGTCTGTTGATGCTTGGCACAGCTAAAAGGTAAAGTGGACACCGTGACTTGTCCCCTTTACAAACTGCGTTAACATGCAGGCAATAAACATCAGTGAACGTGCAGCCAACAGTGGCAGAGTGAACTGGTCAACAGCTGTGTAAATGACGTCCTGTTTACTATATAACCATCAATATCAAGCTGCCACTAGTTGTTGAAACACTGGAAATTACACAGAACTCTGACCAAATCCTGCTCAGTTAAAGTCTTTACATATTTAACTAAATCCCTACAAATGGGCTTCAGGTAAAGTCTCCGGTAATTATCCGCTCATCTCATAAACTGAGATTCTTCTCAAATTAAAAACTGTTTCAGGAAGATCAAATCTCACACTGCAGATGAACAGTTCCACAACTTTTTGTACAGCCAGCGAGCAAACTGTAACAACTCAAGCGCGTCTCTCTCCACCGTTTTTATGCTGTACGGTCTCATCTTTCAGTAGACAGGCCTGATACCAACACCGATGTATCTAACTCCTAAAAAAAAAAAGGCCCAATTTAATGCACAGACTTATCATCTTTAACACCACAAGCAGGATGCTGTTTCAGTGATAAGCGATGATTTTATCCCTATAGAAAAACAGTGGTAACAGCCTTCATAGAGTTTAGATCATTTTGCAAACCGACTGAATATCGATATAATATCGTGTTTCTTCCCAGATACTATGGTCAGAAATGAGCTTTTGACTAATTAAAGCACCTGTACATGATTAACAATGAGGCAGTGGGTTGAGACAAAAAGCTGACAGATGAAGTTGAAGGAAAACGTCTAGATTCATTCAGGCATAAATGATTTAACGTCTGTGTAAACACAAACAATGAGGCTCGGACCTTAAATGCTTCCCCAGTCGCTCAAACTCAACCATGCTCGTCGCCTCACCTTCACTTCGTTCTGCATCATAACTCCGGTTCTGGCCTGTGTGCGATGGCTTGTTAAACTTAAACTGATTATTAATTTACAAAGTGTATCTTATGACTTCTCATAGAAATGTAACACATTTTCTGATCAACATCTCAGGCTGCACATAATTAGAACAAACAGCAGTGAGATGTATTTTCTCACCTCCAAATTAAATGTCTTCTTCTGCCCAGACTCTGGTTTCCCTGCTTCAGTTGATGCAACCTGTAACATCACACAGAGGCAGTCAAAATTCAATCAGCACGGGCTCAGAGAGGAGCAGATTTAAACTGCATTTCAATCTTTGAACAAGCTTGAAGAAACACAGTTTGTCCTAAAAACAGATGCCTGCAGCCGGGAAATGCTTGTGAAAACAGAAACCTGCATGTTAACACAGAGAGTAAAGGGGCCACAGTAGCTTAGCTCTGACCTCAGTATTCGTGTTTACAAAATAATTCCTCAAATGTAAAAGGAAATGTCCTGCATTTGCTACGATCTGTTCCTCTCCACACACAGTACAATTAGCACTGCCTTTGTCCACTGTCATTTTTCTAACGCTGATCTCTCTAACAGATGAATAAATGCATTCAATGTTTCACTCACCTCTCAGTTTCCTTTTTGACTCCACATGGGTGTCAACACCGACACAAACCTGCAAAATACTTACAAATACAAATTACAGAGCAGTGGTATTGAACCGAGTTTGTATTTTCATCTATTAAAACAGTAAAGTTCCACATTACAGTCGGGGTTTCAGTGATCAACAAAAGTCAATAATACGGCATATTTACACAAACTGTACAGGTGAAACATTGGATTTCTACCACTTCACAGAAACAGCTTAGTCTTGTCAAATAGGAAAATACACCACATTTGACTAAACCTCAACCAAATAGAAAATACATTTACGATTTAACTGAACTATTTCCTGATCTTTCAACATCAGTTTGATCTGTAGGCTTCGATTTTAAACGCTCTTAACTGTTGGACACGGACGCCATCTTGTAACCAATGCAGTCTGTTGCTCTGTGCCTACTACAGTGGTTGGAGCAGGTCACCTTCCTATGTCTTGTTTAGATAACTAATCATTAAATCTTTCTAAATTGGTGGGGATGAGAAGAGACAAAGAGAAAGGGGACCCTACCTGGAGAAATATATATAATCACAATAGCAAGCAACAAAACTAAAAATGATAACTACGTCGACAGTTTTCCAGTGGCTCGGTGAAAGATCTGCTAAATCACAAGTCAGCAAAGGTGACGCAGCACTGAGCTACTGTGACGATGCTTTTCAGAATCAAAAAAGATGGCGCCGGAAAACATAAAAACACAGCGTGATGTCAACTTCACATTCTCTATTACCCCAAAGATTCTGCTCAGTGGCAACTGGATTAAGAACTCGAATGAACTCCCACTGACCCATTGACCTACACTACAGTTAAACAACGGAGGCAGCTAGTTTGGATGAGATGTGTAACATCTTTGGAGAATTTCAAGCCGGGCCAGTTGCCACTAAACAGCACATTTGGGATAAACGTGATGTGGACTCTCCATAGACGTTTCCTGCTTAAGAAATAATGATGTTAAAAGCCCAAATACCATAAAACCATATTTACCAGAGCTGCAGATTTGTTTTCCTCATTGTAAAAACTGGTCTTACACCATTCTATGGATGGCTCCGCTGGTCCAGCACTGTTCCAGAATGAAAAGTTAGATTGCCAAACTAGTTTCATAAAATATTCCCGTTTTTGTGATCCTCTGACCTTCATCTAGCAGCATCACCAGGTCAAAATGATTCATCCAATAGTATAGTTTATGATTGAATGTTTTAAAATTTAATGGCATCGCCAAAAGCACCAGCTGCACTTTGAATTTTGCGCTAATTAGCATTAGCAGGCAAATATTTCTGCACTTGCATAGAGCAGTTTTATCTCTATGGAATTTTACTCTAGTTTGTTTCAGTGCAGTCGATAGCGTCCTAGTTAGCCTTTCTGTGCCACGGAATGTTCCTCATCCCAAATACTTTTTGGGATTCCTATTTTAAGATGCTATGACAAAAACTGTGGAAAACCACTTACAGTATGATCTCTAGAAACTCTATTCATTGCCCCATGGTGTCAAAGCTAATCCCCATCTTCAGTAGCAGACTGTACAGGTGTAAAAGGTAAAACACTTTTGAAATGCTTTTAGAGGCTGGTGAAGAAGAAAAAACTGCAACAAAAGATCCATAATGGGAGAAGTCTAACATTTTCTGGATCCTGCACATTTACAAGAGTGATCAACCTATTCACTACACAAACTCAGCAGACATATATTAAAACAGTCCAGAGTAGATCGATATGGAGAGTTTCCGCTGAGCTCCTCTTCATCACTGACAACTGACAGTTTTTACAGTGACCTAAAAGTCCATATCCCTGAGGGGAAGCTTGTCCTGAAGCTCAGAGCGTGAAAAGAGTTGCTCCTGAAACCTCTTCAGCTCAGAATCATCTTGGATTTTTAGCCAAACATGTTGGGCCTCAATGAGTCCTGACTTCCTACTGCTAAACCATGTTCCATCAAGTCTGCAGGGGGAAACAAAGTTGAATATTAAAAAGGAGCAATACACAAATTTTGCCAAGTCGGCTTACTAGCTGTGGGAAACCATAGAGAATATTTTCAGTATTACAGGTTTCTAGTCTTTGACAGAAACTTACTGACTGGGAACAAATGGAAGTTTGGGAGATCGACAAACCCACAAAGCAATTTCTCACTTGTTCTTATGCCAAAAAAAAAAAAAAACCCACAGGAACTGTCTTTGTTAACAACAATTTCCCTGTAACATAAAAAAAGACATAAAAGCAGTGAAACAAGGAAAACTTTGTTTTAGTTATTTTAACTTAATTTCCTTATGTAGCCTCTATAGTCGGAGCTGCAGTTACTGTAGTTGTCCCTCGCTGTGTGATCACTGGTCAAGACTCACTCGCTAATGGAAGGACATTCAGACTAAGATGCTGCAGAAGCTCCTTCACCAACATGTGCAGGGTAGATGGAACAGCAGTTGTTATACTTGAGGAGCTCGTTTATCATGTTTATAGCCAGTTCATTTACTGGTTAAAATCACAAGTGGGGCACCAGCCTCACTAATAAAGAACTAAGGCAGAGGTGAAGGTTGTGTGTTCATGCAGGGGCAGAGAGAACAGTCACTAGACTTTAGCTTCTTACTTTGAGACATCCTGGCTGCCTGCTACACAGAACAGTTGTGTTTGATCTCCATGAAACTCCTTTTGAAATAAGAGCTAGTTAGATTTTGTTAAGAACACAAACCTCGCTCTCTGCTCAAAGGCGTCTCAGACCCTCAAAAGAGGATCAGGACGAGCAGATTAATCACTTCTAGATGAGATGGAGACTTTGGACAAACCCTTCTGTTTACCCGTCACAGGTGGTTTCTGCTCTGAAACAGTCCTGACATTTAGTCCTTTATACTTTGGGAGGTTTAGTTACTCACCTTTCAGCTCTGTGTGTCTTAACACATGCCATCTTTTAACCAATTTGGATTCAGACTAGCAGGACCGATCACAGACCCACAATGTGTCCTTATACACTCATCGCAGGATTCTGAGAATTCAAGCTGGCACAACGAGCAGTGGGAGGTTCTAGGTCTCGGATTTAAGCACAGAAACCTTGCTGAGTGGGCATGAGCCCTTCACTTGCAGTGACACATGAAGGCACATTTGAACAGAACAAACTCGCTCAGGGCAACGAGTCCCTCTTACCTTCTGTGATGAACTCAGGTGCTGGTCAATCCAATACATGTCCTTAGCTGGCCAGGCCTGGAAGGGAGGAGGTGTCTCTGGATCTTCCAAAAAAAAAAAAAAAAAAAGAAAAATGGAGCAGGTGTGAACACAAAACTGCAGCTACAGCAACTCTGCACATGTACTGAGGGGAGACTCCAGCCTGAAACCAGAGACAGGACTCTTCCAGAAAAAAAGATCCCAGATCTGATGATCCCAGCAGGAGAAGGACATGACCCCACCATGGAGCAGACAAGGCCTTCAGCTAATTTAGAATTGTATAGAAACTATATACGTTTAGTGGCAAAATAAAATCTGTTTTACCGCAGCTACATATTTGATCAGCATCAAATAATTCAATTTCCTGATAGTTAAGGTGAAAAATATGATGAAAAAAATGATTATAACAAAAACAGTGAGCAAATGTAGCCTCTCCTGTGCTTTTATTGTACTTCTGCATATGATGTCTGGGTCTGATCAAAAGCTCTTCACTCAGATTTAACTGCACATCCTGGAACAGTCTCTTCTCAGTTACAAACATACAGATGCTCTGGTCCTGTGAGGCTGAAACCACAGACACATTCACAATTTTCATTTTACACTTTGGGATATTTACAACAATGGGTTTTTATGCCTTTGGTTAACAGGAGGTGATTCAGCTTTCAGAACCAACAGAGAGAGTCTGACATATTGATACATTATTTCTTTTAGATTCAAGTTTTATAGGTAAAAACACTTTTTTTTTTTTTTTTAATCCAGCTGCAGTTTTCTGCAACAGTTCCCTGTTACATTTAAAAAGTTCTGTCAACTGTCTGCAAAACAATAGTTGTTAAGCTGTATCACTGTTCACGACTCATATTTATATGGTACTTATGTTAGTGATCGGTCCTGCCCGATCTAAAACCCACCATGTTTTAATCAGAGAACCACAATGGAAATAAGCCTTTTGCTTGTGTTTTCATTTCTTGACAAATTATTTGTGAAATAAATCTACTACCACTACAACTGTGTGGTGGCTTCTTCGTCTGCAGCATGAACGGCTGCAGGACACGAACATGTCAGTTAGAACAAGAGTAATTATTTGTTCTGAAATTGATCATTAAGCTTCGTGTTGCCCAAAAGTGAATCATAGTACACAGGAGGAAAACGGTCTAAACTCTCATCCAATCTTAAATCTAATAAACACATTTACTAGAATCTTGATCAACAAGACTTTATTTGACAATAAAATGACTCTTCTGCCTCAAAGCCACCAGCAGTGTGTGTTTTCAAGCAGCCAAATAAGATTAAAGGAATATGCAGCTCTGCAGTATTAAGCTACACTGCTCAGTGTTCGGTGTTTACTGCTGCTTTCGGTCTCCGTCCTGTCTTTGGGAAGCCTGTGCTCAGGATTACACCGAACAGGGTTCAGTGTTAATGAAAGGTGGCAAATCCAAGACAACAGCAACTCCCCTAAGGACCCCTTCAATCCTGCAGACCAGACAGAAAAGCTGCTTGTACCTATAATTTCAGAGAGTAACTATGCTGCAGCTTTTCTGTCATGTACATGTAGCAGAAGCCAAATATTCACCTAAATCCATTTTTGACAAAAAATACAAAAACAATTGCATCTTCTGCTCCAATAAAAACACATTTACAAGCATGTTACAACATATCAAGAGTACAGCTATGGCTCCCTCATTTAAAACCACTGTAACCAACTCATTATTCTCATTATCATGCAATTTATTGTTTGTTGCACCATCTTAGCAGAATTCTAGTAAATGTTTTCTAGGGCAATAAAATAATCCAAAAACCAAAATTAACTTCAGGTCATCTATTTATAGAAAACAAAAGTTTTGCTTGTTGGCATCTACTTCTGCTGTAAACCTTCAGCTCCATCAGACTAGTCTGTAGTGTTTCTCTGACCTGCACGGTTCATCAAGATACTGTCGTTCTCCTTTGCAGGTTTACTGTAATAGCTCTTCACAGGCCAGAGGCAAAAAATGGAAATTAATCAAATAAAACATTTCAAACTAGTGCTGGTAATAATAATAAGCATGTAACTTAAAATATCTTTGCATGGTTCATCTGATGGGAAATTAATATTTCAATAGAAAAATCTCTGAGGTGCACTGTGTCAGGCGCAGAGGTGCTGAAGCCTAACAGGGTTGAAATTAGATTTTTCTGACAGTAGAAAGGCTGCAACTGTGTGCCAGCAGTTAATAAAAGAAAAGCTTTGTCTCCCTTAAAAATCAGGTTAGCATTGATTTACAGTGTTGGGGTCTGGAGATCTGAGAGAAATTAGACTGTGTGTGAGCGCAGAGCTGCAGCACACGATAGTAGACGGAGAAGACAAAGAGGAGACGGAGAAGAGAAGTCATTTTCCCAGAGCACGTCGGACCTCGAGTTACACTGCGTTAGTCATTCATGTTTATTGATTTGGACATGAGAAGCAGCAGATTACTTTGCTGTTAGATCAGCAGAGGCAAAACTTGGGCGACATTCACAATACCGCCTTAAGTGGCCCAGATGATGTAATTAAGATGTTTATAAACAATCAAATTTTTCACGTCAGATGTGAAATACTTTATACACAAAGTATTCGCTAAACTTTTTCCCACACTTTGTTGTTACAGCCTTATTCCAAAATGGATTCAATTCATTATTTTCCTCAAAACATGATGACAACATTAAAGGAATTTGCTAAGATTTGAAACAAACATTATGGATTATTGTTTATAGAACTTAGAGGAAAATAATGAATTTAATCCATGTTGGAACAAATGTAAAACAAATTGAGTGTGCTATGAGTGTTGCAGAATAAAATCCCCCGGCTTTGCCCGGTGTGTTCATCCACAACAGCTGGAGGAAAACTCACCAGCGGATTTCTGATTTCTTCACTGAATCTCAACATGCCAACAAACCCTTGTATGTAGGTATTTACCTGCACACGGCTCCCTGTCCAGGAACTATGTGACACTCCCCTCGTTGGCAGTAGTCAGGTTGAAGGACACACACACTCTGACACGGCAGGCCGTCCACCGACAGGAAGCCCGGCTCACACAGACACTGAGCCTCCCTCGTCCAGCCATTAACCACACAGCGGGAAAACTCGTCACAGGCCAGGAACTTGCAGGGGTCGGCCTGATCAGCTGCCAGGAGAGGAGGAAGGAACGACAGAGCCAGTTTAAGTATGAATGAAGAGTGTGACCATTCCTGTCCCATCTCACCAGGAGGTGCTGAGTAACGTTTGATTTTAATGAGATGCTTCTGGTCTGCAAAGAAATGTAGGATTTAGCCTTTTGGACTGGACAGAGACTAAACACTCCGGGGAAATTAATATGTTTGAAGGGTTCTGCACAGGGAATGTTTGTGTCACATGCAGGTAAAAGCTGAATACACTGTAGAGCTAGATGAGAACTGCAGCAGCTCATTTCTCTTTGGGTTTGTCACTGCGAGTGACTCCTTGTCCCTTCAGGGGTCACCAGCAGAACATGTTCCACATGTGGATTTGGCAGGAGTCTGGTCCGGGCTCGCACCGGCAACCAAGGTGGCCACTGATGGCTGTGCAGGGCCACACCTGGTGGGGTGGGATTCAATCCCACGGCCTTCTGAATTACAACCCAATGCTCCCAGTAACCAAACTGGTCGTTACCAGTCCTGTTGACAGCACGACACTTGTTTGTCTTATTATTACAACTAATAGTACAAAATGATCACTGCAGGAAAAAAGATCTTTAATCAAATCTCAAATTGATCTCATGTATTTCTGAAACAAAAGATGGTGCAGAAGCATTTCTTCTGTCTACAGCTCCATTGTCATTACCTTTATTCAAGTTCCATCCCCAAGTGTTTTAGTGGATCTGACATAAAGACCTAATTTCTGAGTCTATTTGTTACTGTGATCTCTGCTCCACCTCATCTGTGGAGATTATTATAATTCAGAGCTTATTGAGTAGGAGATGCAGTCAAAGAAAAGCTGCTGATACAACAGCATGACTTATTACTGCAAAATGATGCTGCTGCTTTGGGTTTTATCATCCACAATAAAAAAGATAGTGCATCTCTGTACTGCAGCAGTAAAATCAGTGAAGAACTCCCATAATGTGAAGTTCTAAAAATATAGTTTAGAGTTTAAACTTTAAACTGCACTCTAACAATAAAATAAATTATAATTAAAAGGAAACTGAATGATGTGCACAGTACCAAAATAAAGTGGGTCTATATCAGCCACATATTCCAAGTAGCCAACATATTGTTATTGTATCCAACCACAGTGCCGCACAGCTCCAGCCTTCGAATCCACATTTTCCACCCCCCCAACACTAACTGATATTATCTCACACTGCATTTATCACTGAATCCAATCTGTTAATGTTACTATAATAGGTTTTATTTTAACAATACAAATAACCTATTAGCTGTGTTTATTATGAATTATGAATAACACATTTTGTACATTAATAACCCACATGCTCACATCACATCAGTGCCACACAGGTAGTTAGCACGTAGCTTGCTTATTGCTGAGTAGGGCCATGAATACTGTACAATATCATGTGATGTTTCTCCCAGTTTGGAAATTACAATTAACTTTTCTGAAAATGCAGTTCCTGGACTGACAGGGTGGACCGACAAACACTCCTTAACACATTTCAATAACTTCAAACCTGGTTCAACATCCAGAGAGTGGGTGTCGATGTGAATGCGCAGGTTTCTGGCAGCAGTGGAGCAGAAGTCCTCCAGGACGCAGTGGACGGCCTCTGTGAGGTTGTATGGCACTGACTTGGCAAACTTCATCTTGCTGTTGACAACCACGCTGCCTTTCCTGAAGTTGAGAATCTCAAGCTTCTTGAAGCCTGTCAGGTTAGCCTGCAGGTACGGCAGCAGCTGAGGAAAGAAGATATTCAGAATAAACTGTCTCCTTCTGTCATGTTGAGGGAATTTTGAGTCTGTAGAGAAAAGGAGCTGTTGAACATCTGACAGTAATTTGATATTAATGACAGTGAGTGTTTGGTTTCATTTATCAAATCACTTAATCTGTCATTCGTGAGAAGCAGCATAAATGATTAACACGGGAAGATGTAAGTGGAAAATCACTGAAAACATTTCTAAAATCTGAATATTCTCCTGTTCCCAACCAGTTTTTGGTGGTTACAGGACCTTTACAAGAAGGGACACAGCACAAATCTGCTGCTCTAAAGACCATAAACAACAACTGCACTGTTTGCGAGCAATGCAACTATCTTATCAAGTCCACTTCATGATCTGGATTAATTGTAGTTACACATAATGCTAGACGAGGTAAACAAATCACGACAGCTGCAACTGGTTCAGAATTTGTCCTACATTTCATGTTATTACCTGAAATTTTTTCTATAAATCTGCTGTATTGATTTTATAGCTTGTTGAAGATACCTTAGAGTTTCCCTTATTTGAATTGTATGTGTGTGTCTATATTATATATATTATAGATAGATAGATAGTATGTATACTGTATAGTCATTCATGAGCTGTAAAGACAACACGGTGGCTTTTAGATCATATAAACATCTTTTTTTTTAAATCAAACTCCAATCCAACCCAAGACCTGTAGAAACCCTGGGGTCTAATTACATATATATTCATTTTTCTGTTAGTGCCTTCTTGGGCCATGAGCAGCGGTTGTAATTCCAAAGCACTTTAACAGATACAGCCTCACTTCCTAAAATGTTGGCACACTGAAAATCTATGTGATTCTAAATAGTTCAAATAATACAAATGTTGAACCTGAGAATTGTTTTTGCTCATTTTGTATTTGTTTCAAACAACAAATAAAAAAAAAGCTGTAAAATCAGTGAGGAGTAATGCCACAGTTATTTGTTGCTTGTTTCACTTTGTAATGTTATAGATAAGTGTCAGGTCTGGTCCACAGGAAGACCAGTTTTCTGGCCTCAAGAATTCTCTCAGAACCTAATCAGACAACTGCAACTACTTCAGATCAGATAAATTCTACATTTCAATGTAGTAATTTTGCATGAAAGCAGCCATAGGATTTTATTTTGGCAATGCTGTGTGTGTGTCCTGAAAACATAAATACTGTACATACTGATTGCGTCAGTTACCGACACGATTATCTTTAGTTAACACACCACATTTCCTCCAGTCGTTACTTTTCTTCACCTACTCTTTCTGTTGTCAAGGTTGTTCTTTCAGAGTCCTCACCTCAAAATACACCAACAAATTAGTATCTTTCCCAATCCAGTTAAAACTCAGTCTTTCTCTAAAAGCTCCAGGGGCGCCACGATTCTGCACTGCACAGAAAAAGCAGAAGCCCTTTTGTTTCTTTAATTCCCATAAGGCCATACATAATTATCTCTATTGATGCAGCTAACAAAACTCTGCAGCTAAATGAATAGTAACCTATTCATAAAATGTGGGTCTCTTGAGGATTTAAAGCTCTTCTTTTACGAGGCGATATACAGGCTTGAGCCAATATATTCTATTCATGTGATAATTACTGTGTTTCAATATTTTAATTAAGTTTTTACTGCTGCTGCAGCCACCGTCACGAAGAGACTGAGGGAGGAGCAGGATGCAGCTAAAAGGACAGATAAACCCAGTCTACTTCAAGGACAGTGGTTTAAGTGGCTTTGAGGAAGACACGTAAGAGTCGAATGCATGAGTGGAGAGGCTCAATCGGTTTTTCCAACACAGTGAGACGTCTTGTGTTGAGCATCACTTTCATTCTCCTAGTTACTTCCTTATTCATTTTAATCATTCAATAAGATCAAATGTTACGTTTCAAATCGGGAACTTCATTAATTTAGATCAAGTGGCTCAAGAAAGTTTCATAACTTATTTTACATAGTTGGATACATATTCAGTCAGTATTGCAAGGAACCTTGGAGTTATTTTTGACCAGGATTTGTCCTTTACCTCACATATAAAACAAATCTCTAGAACAGCCTTCTTCCACCTACGGAACATTGCCAAACTTAGGAGCATCCTGACTCAAAGTGATGCCCCAGTAACTCTCTAAAGAGCCTGCAATTAATCCAAAATGCTGCAGCACTGACTGGAACTAGCAAGAGATATTTCACCTTTACCATCTTCTCTCCATTGGCTTTCCATAATATCTAGAAATATATAGAATTTTAAAACCCTGCTTCTTACATAAAAAGCTCTGAACGGTCAAGATCCATCATATCTAAAAGACCTCATAGTACCATACAATCCGAATAGACCACTTCGATCTCAGAATGCAGGCCTACCCGTGGTTCCCAGAATTTCCAAAGGTAGAATGGGAGGCAGAGCCTTTGGCTATCAAGCTCCTCTCCTGTAGAACCAGCTCCCAGTTCAGATTCGGGAAGCAGACACCTTCTCTACTTTTACGTCTACGCTTAAAACCTTCCTCTTGATAAAGCTTAGGGTTAGTTATAGTCAAGCTGCTATAGGCTTAGACTTTCTCCTCTCCACTGTTGACTAGGCTTATAGTCTTGACTTTATTCTGTAAAGCGCCTTGAGATGACTTTTTTGTGAATTGGTGCTATAAATAAAGTTGAGTTGAATTATTTTTCCAGCTTCCATCTAAACAAAATTCCCTGGGGGAGCACTGGGCAGCCACATGCTGTGCCTGGGGAGCTGGCATTAAGTGTCTCGCTCAAGGACACACCCGGTGCACTGGGTGGGATTTGATCCTGGAGACTTACATGTCCCAGTCTAGTGTTCAACCCAATGAGCCACCAGGCCTGGTTGTCATCAGGACATATTTGATCTTGTGTCTCTCGTGTCTTTTTATAAATTTAAGTATTGGATCCGATTCACTGACATTAAAGGACTCAGATTTTTTTTAGTGTGTGTTTGTGTGTGTCAGTTTAACAGATGATTAGAATAAATAATGATTCTAACTTTAAGAAAGGAAGGGCCGTTACACCCAGTTTGTTTTTGGACGTCTCACTGTAAGTATTTTGGGGTCATTGTGCTTATACTAATTGAGCTCTTTAAAGAAAACATATGAAGAGCAATTTTAAATGCTCTGGCCAACAGACAACCTGACCTCTATGGGTTGTGCGTCACGTCATCTGGAAAGCTTATGAATACATCACAAGCACAAACTAATTGAATAATCCTCAGATTCTTCCACCTGCTCTTCTGTCTCTGTCTCTTCTTATTTTCCATTGCTTATTTTCCATGCCAGTGATAATACAGTGAAGAAAGAACAAAACAAACCACAGTGGAGAGCAGGGGTCACCAAACACGCCAGCACTCACCTTGAAGTTGTATCCTTGCTGCTTTGTCTGTAATAATAAATGTTCTAGGTGTAAAGCTGATCTGAGCTTTGTTTTTGTGTTTTATACCTTGCAGGAAGATTGAAATCTCGCTTACAAATGGGCTACTTCATAATAAATTCTACATAAATACATGTCTTTATACTATAAATAGAGATCACCCACATTTTCTTGTTTTAGAAACAAGGTTAGAGGAGAAATCTATGTGCACCTGGACACAGTCCAGCTTGAGCTTTGAGTTTCAGCTTCAGCACATGTGACGCAAACGGCACTTCATCTTAATTTATATCACCCACTGATTATTACACCGGCATCCACATTTTCTCCTCACTTTCAGCCTAAATGCCGCATCAGTGTGCATCTAAATAATTGTTACAACAATGCTGTTACGTGTGTTGTGGCTCACTGACATGAATTTCATGCAGAAAGTTTGCCAACCATGCATGATTTCTTAAACTGTCATATCATAATCATGCCACAGTATGACTGGGTTACTGAATTACAGCTGCTTGATATGTTGGAGTGGAAGCTATAAACTCCAGAGAAACTGAGAAAATGATTCATAACAGTCAATAGCAACAAGTTATGCAATTTGAGTCAAGGGTAAGATCATGGGCAAGTCATTGAACAGAAGTGAAATAAAGCTCCTCATTTGATTCCCAAACACACAAGCAGCAGAAAAGCCTCTTCTGGTAATCAACGTTTTTCTTTACAAATCGAGAAAAAGAGTTAATTCCCACTTTTAAAAACCAGACATTGAGACAAAAGTGGGCATTCAAAACCTAACTGATAATCTCCCACCAGTTGAAAATGTACTGTGTTGTAGAATAAAAAAAAAATAATATGTACTGTAGCAGTTTATGAAATGTAGTGATTGGGTTGTTTTATGTATTTGTTTGTGCACAAGTATCGAAACATACACAAGCTGTATCATAGCCATTTGTCTCAATATTAGATGTTTTCTATACCGTGACAAACTGGTTTTTGAATCAAAACTCCTCTTATGAAGCCGGGTTCAGAAGGGGTTTTCTTAATGAATATAAAAAAGCTGCCGCCCAAAAAACCACGGAACTAGCGCTGTGATCAGGATGATTCAAAGCAGCTGAGAACACGCTGCCAAAGGGACATCTAAATTAAACCGCTGCCTGGCTGCTAATTGGAGGGATTTACACACATGTTTGGGGAGGAGAGCTAATCAGAGCTGCATTCAAATGAGTCTAACTCATAATCTAAATAAATGGGAAGAGTGTGTGAGCAGCTGATATTATTTATGCTAATAAAACTGGTAGAAAGGAGAATTGAGACGCTATTTGATCTAAAATTGACCAGAAGTTGTTGAACCTTTTAAAAAGACCTAATTAAATATCAGTGTAAATTGATAAAAGTTGAGTTTATGAAGGTTGTGTAAAGCTGCTAAATGCACAGCAGTGTCATGTCCCATTTATGGCTATATTCCCATGACATGTTTTCCCTGCCTCATTCATTTAGCAGGAATTGTCTGCAGTAGAATGAGGCCTTTATTGTGCCTGCTCTGAGTTATTCCCTCACTTTCTCTATCCATCTATCAAAACAAACAAATTAAAGCAGAAAAGGCTGCAGGTCTGACTCTGAGGGGGTTCTGCAAAACTCTCGTCAGAATTAAAACCAAGACACGGAAGAACATGGCAGCCAATTGTGTTTAATTGCCTGCAAGTCTCTGTTTTTCCCATCCAGTCCTAGTAAAACTTAGAGGGGAAGGTCACACAATCACCAAGATTCATTGCATTTTTTGTGTAACAGGATAGAATCAGAAAACACTACACATTTGTATTTTTAATATATTAATTCGAATTATTATGAACAAGAAGGTAGAAGAGTGTCATCAGAGCGGAGTGAAACGAGCTCTAAATGCATGCACTGTTTCCTCAAAGCAACTTGGTGCAATTGATTTTATCATATTAACAAAGAATCTGAATAAACTGAACACTTGAAATATCCAAATTTTGAATTAGACTTGAATTCAAACGTCAAATGACCAGATCTTATTCTAAGGTATAATTAAGAACAAAACTGATAATCTAGAAAAACTATAAGCCTCTGAGCTTAATAACTTCAGAACGTGGAAGGAAGTGTGAGTCAGAGCTACTCTGATTTATAATAAATATAAAAATATTAAATAACTATAAAATAGTATATGCAATTTTATTCATAATAAAACTTTCAAACACTGAGTTTTAGAACTTTGCAAGAAGCATTTGCCTGACAGGAGAAAAAATAAATAAATAAAAGAGACATCTGATCTATATGGGATATTGTGATTGGAAATAGTACAAAGACCACTTATTGAATTTTAAAACGGAGCTATTTGATTTGTTTTTTCAAAAATATTTGCTCATTTCGAACTGGATTTAAGCAAAACATAAATAAAAAAAACTCTAAGGTTCATAAAGTAATTCAAACTCAGAATTTTCTGTACACAAGGGACAAAGTTGAAAAGAAGCGTAAAGTATATGTACAATATCAAGAAACATCTATTTGATTGTGATCAATGAATCCATATTAAAAATCTTACAAATCTGTTGTAGCCAGAGGGGTGTTGAATCATAGAAAACATCTGATAAGCTGTATATGTGTCCTGACTGATGTATTTTTAAATATAATATTGTTGACAAAAAATGCGCACTTTTTAATTTGTCTAACCAAATCTGATAACTGTCAAAATCTATGACCTATAGCCTTATTTTCAACCCTGTATAAATGATACAGTGTGAACATTCAATATGTAAAACAAGAACTCTATCAGATTTTTCATAATTCAGTGTTCTTCTGCCCTAAGTTACAATACAGAAAACTTTTAAATGGATTAAATATTTTAGATGATCTGAAAGAAAGAAATATATATCGATGTTCAGGATTGTTATTTTCCTACTCACCATATCTAGGAAGGTGCTCTCCAGAGTTCTGTACTCAGGCGATGTCTTGTTGAACAGGTCCTCAGAAAAGTCCATGTTGGTGACTCGCAGACTGAAGAACACCACCAGCTCCCTGCCATGGTTGGCCGTGGTCATGGAGGGCGTGGTCAGGTATCTAGCTGGAGATGGAGCCACGACAGTGACAGTGGCATGATCCTCACCCCCCGATATGAAGCCACTGCCCTCGTCCAGCGGCGTGTTTGCCTCCGTGTGTACGTGGTCTGTTTGGTCCAGCTCCACAGCCAGGTCCTTTACCTCCTCATCAATGACGTCTTCAGTAGCCACAATGCTGGTTGGACTTGCGCCTACTTTCTCCACAGCCTTTTCTAAGTCTTCATCGATAATAATGACAGCTGAATCATATTGCTCAGACTTTGCCTCTGGCTCTGTACCATCCTCCTCTGAAGCAGTGGGGATTACAGATTCCTCTGCTACCTCAAAAAGCCCAGAGTCTATAGTTGAGCTGGGTGAGGACACTTCAGACACACTGACAGAATTTGCTGGAGGTGTAAGGAAGGAGTCTGACACCGGTGCTGCTGTCGCACTGGCATCTCTTTCTTGTGTCCCCTCTGCCAAGTCTTCAGCGACTTCAGCAGAGTCTGATGGGCCTTTCTTGTTTGGAGCTGTCACCTCTTTGAAATGTGGAGACAAAAAGGCTGAATTGAGGACTCAGACAGGATTTTCACAAACGCCAATTCCTGACCGCGTTATACACAATCCATTTAAACGGCTTTACGCTGAATTTTGCACTGAGATTTTATCTTGAGATAATTTCTTAATATTTGAAATTATACAGAAACCCTGTCTGACGATCAAAAAACTAGCCATCGTAAATACCAGTGAAGCATATGTAAGTTTATGAAGAGTCACATAACTGATATTGCTGCATTTCAGATAAACAGCTATGCAGCCTTAAAAAAAACACTAAATGTCAGAGGATCTTTAATTATCTGCTATAATGTCAGTGCACAGGTCCATTAACAAGTCACTGTCTTTAATCAAATTTCATGCCCTGCAAAGCATTGATTCCTGCTCACCTGCATTATCAGAGGACATCTCAAACTGTAGGTCACTCTTGGCTGCTTCTGTTGTCGTGGCAACAGCACTGTCACTCTCCACCTGAATGTCTAAGCCGTCACCATCCTCCTCAATGAAGAAGTCTTCAGTGATGGGATATTCATGATCTGGTTCACCTACACCATCTTCAGAAGGTTGGGTGACTATTGGTATGACGGGTAAATTATCTTCCTCTGATGGTCGATGGTAGTCAGGTTCAACAGGTGGCAGAAACTCATCATCTTTAACAACCTGAAGAGTCTCCTCTCCAAAGGGAACAGTTTCCATACTGTCCTCAGGGGGAAGGATTTTAATTGAATCTGCTGGTGGCTCAGTAATGGCTCGCTCAAGTTCTGGGTCTACATTTGCAACTATTCCGTCCTCCAGGTCAGGTTCTAGGACATCCATGGCTGTTCCTGTTGGTTCTGGGACTTCAACTACTACCTCTTCTTTAGAGTCAGGCTCCACAACCGCAGGTAACTTTTCTGTTGGTGGTAAAACAACCGTGCCTTCTGCTGATTTTGAGCCTTCCTCTGGTTTTATGTTCTCAACTACCTCCCCTTCCCCTGCCCCATCTTCAGCTTCTGGTTGGGAAATATCTGCTGGATTTCCACTTGGTACTGAAACTGCTAGCACTTCTTCCTCCTCTGATTGTGGGATTTCAGGTACACCTGGTTCTTCAAACGTTTTCACTGATTCTGGTTCTTGTGCCAGCTCTACAACCTCAGACACAGTTTCACTTGGTTGTAAATCCCCTTTTTGATTTTTGTCTGTATCCGCAGGAACCTCAACTTCTGTTCTCTTTAGTTCAATTATATCACTTTTCTTTCCTGGCACTGATTCTGGCTTTTGTTCTAATACATCAACATTACCTGGTACTGGAGCTTCAATATTATTTTCTTCTACTTCCAAAATCTCCAACACTTTGTCCTCTGTTTCTAAATCTTCATCCTCTGGTGCTGGAACCACAGCAACCTCTTCTTTTTCAACATCAACTGCTTCCAGTTTGTCAAGTTCTGGTCTTGTAGCTTCAATCACCTTTTCTTCTTGTCCTGTAACCTCACTTGCATCGCTACCTAACTCTGACACGTCATTTGGTTGTAGAGATTGATCTGAACCCTCAACCACTATTTCTGGCTCTGGATCTGTTTCTGGTTGAGCTATCACCTTTACTCCTTCTGTATCTTCAACTATTTCCTCTTCTGGTTCTGAAATTTCCACTGTTCCTCCTGTCAAAATTTTAACATTGCTATTTTCTAGTTCTGCCTTTGATATCGACTCCTCTGAATGTGCAACCTTAACAGGAACTGCAACATCATCTTGCTCCTTCTCCTCAACTTCTTCAGGTTCAGTTACTGTCACTGTTACATTTTCTACTTTCAACTCTTCCTGTGGCTCTAAAACATGGGGTACTTCTTTCTCTTCTAAGTCTGATTTTGACACTTCTACGTTCTCTTCTTCTGATTCAGAAATTTCAGTTTGTTCAGGCATTGACTTCAAAACCTCGAGCACTTCTTCAGGTCCTACTGCTAACTCTCCCTCTGTCTCTAATGATTCATCTTCAGTTGTCAACTCCAAAACATCATCACCATGACTGCTCCAATTAGGGACGCCCTTCTCATCAGGAAGAGCATTTTCTTCTTCCTGTTCTTGAAGGTTTTCTGCTGGCTCAGTTGGCGGCTGGCCTGTGATGTCTGAGAGTGTTGTGAGTTGGAGTCGTAAGTGAGACAACTCCTCTAAAGCTGGAGGAGTAGTTATTAATGCCTTTTTGCTGTCCTCATCAACAGAAGTCACGTCTTCATTGGATATTTGGTTGGGAGACGGACTGATAAATGGAGAATCTGTCATCAGCTCAGAAGTCATGAGAGGGGTTGGGATGTAGTCTCTCACAAGTTCACCAGTTTTGTTGTGATGAATGGTTTCAATCTCATGTGTAATGATCATCCATTTTTCTTCCTCCCCGCTGTCATTTGATAGCTCAGTCTCACTCACATAAATTGCCACCGACTTATCTGTAATATCCTCCATGGCTGGGGGATGATTGGTGCTCTCTGCCATCCCACCAGTCATTGCCCTTATCTCATCATCTGGGACAGCCGTGGGATCCAGCAGGGTCACAAGGGCATTTCCCTTCTCCATGGGGGTAAGGGGAACAACCAGTCGAGGTTTATCAACCTCAGGGTCATCAGTGGAAACTTCAAGCTCGTTATGGGAGTCAGGCTCACGGGACTGTGAACAGATGAATATATACAACATAAATTTGACATGACAAAAAGACACTTGACGTTTGAGTCATTTAAAACCTTGACAATCATATATCATCTTATTTAAAGCTTTAGCAACATTTAGCTAATTCTTTTGTTTGTTTGTTTTAAAGTTAAGTTGCGTAGTTTTTTCTCAATAAAAATACAGATTCCAGGACAGAGCATGGACATACTGTGCAGATAGTAAAGACATATTTTGGGCTATAACTTGTTTGGCTGCATATAGATAGACCTCTGTCTATAGATGACTCTCACCACCACTAGAATGTACCTTACACAAATATGCTGAGCACATGTAGTTATGTTATATATTTAAACATTTGAGACAAAACGTATTTACATATTCCTAGATTCATACAACGAATAGTGTATTCTGCTGTTAAATAAAATGGACAAATTATTATTACATAAGCCACAGTACGAGTATGTGATTAAAAACAGGTCGGGAAGTGATATCTAAATATCCTGCCCTTCTGAATCTTTTCTGAATCCTGTAGCAATTACAAAACCTCTTACCTCATTTATGACTTCTGCTGAAGAGGTTGATGTCAGTGCTGGTAAGAGGACTACTTCTGTCAAAAAAGTATTACAATGCATTGTACTTGAGACATGAGTTGAACCAAATACCATAAATTATTCAAATGCTCCCACCAGCATGCTGTGGTGAAGATTTCATGGATGTGGAGCAAACTCATTTCATATACAGTTTACTACATTAGTTTAGTTTTAAAGCTATAGATAGACATTGCTACAAAAAAATGCACATAATATCTGTAAAGTGTCTGTACCTGGATTGAAGTTAAGTGAGTCCAAATCAACAGGCAGCGAGGCCTCTTCACGTAAAGCCTTGGTGACCATTTCCCTGAGGATGGAGTCAGCAGAGGACTCCGATGTGCCGGCTGCCTTGTCCAAGTTGACCTTAGGTAAATTATTCTCAAAGATGAGAGAGTAGTGCACCGAGATTCCTCCAGGTCTAAAAAAAGACATTATCTCTGATTCGGGTGTTGTTGGCTCAGATTCTTCACACTAACTGTATCGATCAGCTAATCAATATCAACCCTCTGCAGATACAAGTCTACTGTTCTGGTGATTTTGTGGCATTGACCTGTTAAATTTCTTCTATTGATCCTTTAATTCTGTGCTTTAAAATAAATTAGTCCAATTTGTCAATGTCACAAATGTCCTGAAAATGTTCTCAATGTGAACTGCAGAGAGAGGACCTCAGATTAAAACACAGCTGGTGACCAGCAAAAGGTAATCAAAAGTGGCGTGGTACTGCAGTAAAAAGTATCATTTTTAAATTCCAGGCACGAATATCTAACTATAATTCTAAAAAAAAAAACTGCATCAAAACTTCATCAATATTCTAGACTGCTACTCTCATCAAGAGAATAAGCTGATTTGCTAGATGTGGTTCTGATTAGAAAGAGATGATGTGAATTTCTTTGCTTTTTTTTGTGAACTGATGTCTGCCAAATAAAAGCACTTCTTCATTTGGTTGCAGTTGTTCTGCGTCTAAAGCATCCACTGCTTCAATTTATTCCAAACAAAAAAAAAAGAGGCAGTGAGTCAGGTCCACGCCATGTCAGGCTGTCTGACATGCTGGATATGACTGTATTCTTATCAATGTTGGGCTTATTTGGGGGATATTTCTTGATACTTTAAACATTGGATACTGTGTGCTGCTGCCTTATGTAATCACGTAAGGTGACCGGGGATCTATGTCAACACCCGCATCTTGCTGTTCACAATGCTACCTGCTGCCAAATCGTGTTGTCACCTGGCATCTCAGTCGAGCTTTTCTTTGTTCTTATTGTTGCTCTGAAGAAGTCAGAGGAGGCACACAGGTGCAGCCCACACATTAAAAAGGTTTTTTACCTTTTTGAGCAGAGAAATGTAAACAATTGAACAATACATCTGGGAATAAAAAGCTTCCTGAACATTAAAAAAAGAGCTTTGTCAGATTCTCTGTGATTTTTAAAGCAGCATTCACTGACATGTTTCTAGATGATGTCCTGAAAGCTCAACTCAATAGCTCTTTAGCCTCATTAGTCTTTTAAGGCTCTCTTTCCTACTGCATTGGTCAGCCAGTGTTTCCTGTTGCCAAAAACCCAATGTTCACCAACCCTCCACCAAACAGCAAAGTTCAAATGTCATACTTTTTACCCCTACCCTCAAACCAGAGATTTAAAAAGTTCCTTTGTACAATATAATATTTCCTTTGAAATGGGCCAACCATTAAAGATCTTGAGTAGGTGATTAAGGTGATTTCGTGTTTTGTTTCAAGCCTGGTAAAGGGGACAAGAATCGAAGGCATAAAATACAATGAAAGTATGTAACGCTACGATAATCTGCTGTATACTAAAATTTTCATGCCACTTAGAGAATAAAAGGGTTAATTGTCAATGATTGATGAGCCATTCTTTATCAGAAAAAGCGCATTTTGCACAAGTCAACAACCAGAAGTGTTAAAAACTATTGTCACCAGAACAATATTCCTGATTTCTGTAATAATTATATATTCACAGGAACTTTTCTTTGTTTTGTGAGTGCTGCAGTCTAGCAGACAAAAGCAGGAGGAGTTGTGAATCCTTCATAAGATTAGAGGACAGGCTCCCACTGAGGCCTCGCCTCTCTGTTATTGGCCATGACAGCACCAAACACCACGGGGGATGGCAAATTAATGTGGGGGAGCAGCTTGACAATTACTGTATCCACAAGTCTTCCTGTTTCACTGCTCACCTGCCTTTTCTGATAACGAGAAGAAAGTATGAGAGTTCTAACAAACTTCTGGGGGGAAAAAAAAACTTTTACAAGAAGGATTCACACCATGTTCTAGACCAAGCTTTTGTTAATTTCTACTTGGTATCAAACTGTCTAGACAGTTTTGTGTAAAATGATAATAATTTGTATGTCTGACTTGGATCCAAATAAGTGTGAAGCTGTAAATTGGCAGGAACCCTGCACAACCACACAAGGAGAGGCGGATACTACAGGGATTGATTAATCTGTCGGTTTCATTTACCCGTCAGTATCCTGGGTCTCGCTGGCATTGGGGAGAAGGAAAACGAAAAAAAAGGCATAAGAGTTGTGCCCAGAATAATAAAACCAACAGAGGAAATAGAAGAGCAACAAGAGGTTACATAAGGCTAAAATAATATGTCGCTTCAAGATTTACACAAAACAATGCACACAGTTTGATGACGGCATCAGAAAAAAATTTGTCGATAGTTGATACCTGTAACGAAAGTTTTGGGTTAGAAAATGCATCTTCAGTTACATAAATATGTTTCAAGGCAAGAATCAAATTGCTGTTTAGTCAATTAAGTAGACTTTCATACCTATTGTTCAACGGTTCATTTAATCGAATTTTCCTCACCATGATGTTGCCATCATTACTGAATCATCACATAAAAGAAACAGCCATTCTGAACTGACACAATCACAATGACAACCAGCCTATCATCTATTCAGATGGTGATGCCAAACCATCTGATCATTTCAAATATAACAAAATGATCAAGGATCTGTTGACTAGCTTGCTGCAGCATTGGCCATAGTGGAGATATGACTATGTCCTGACCATGGAGCCTCCATTCTCATTTGCTCACTCCAGGTATTTTTTTTTTTTTTTAATAATCAGATGTATATTTCAAGCTAAGGACTTACCTGATTCTTAGCACATGGATGGCTTTAAATCCTGGAAGCTTGTCAAAAACATGCTGCATCTGTAAAAGAAAAACTACATTTTAAATACCTGGTCATCCTTCTGCCTTTGCAAGGGCTAATGTAATTACCTCTAAGGTGTCAAACAGTAGCTGCAGATTTAACTAGCAGGGGACATGAAAACAGGATTGCATGAATGGGGAAACCTCATTGATATCTATCTTTGGACGAGCTAAGCACCTGGAGAGCATTATGACATAATCGCCTTTAAGCGCTCTATGAGGTAACTTCCTAGCATAGATCGCATGCAATTCTAAATGATCCTGATGCTTTTCTTAAGAGCCATTCAGTGACAATACAACACTGACAAGACTAAATTCTTGAACAGACTCTCCAGGAGTCACACCACACAAAAGAAAGCTGCAGAGAGAGTAGAAAGTGGGTAATCTACTTTTCTCTCTGGCATAGACTACACCTCTGTGGTTTGGTGTCTTCACTATCAGCATGAACACTGGGACAGACAAACTCAGGTAGTGTGAATCAACATGATGGCAACAGGCAAAACAGGGGAGGACCAAATCAAATAATGCAATACTTCAGTGCAGAAGTGCAAAGACATCCTGCCTGCTCGCTCTCAAAATTCCAAAGCAGGAGCAGTTTTTTTCCAACTGAAGAACCTGAAGTAAATTTAAAAAAAAAAAAACTTGAAAACGTAAATAAAAACAGAATGCACACTTAACTTGAAAATGTTAAAATTTCTCAGTTTCAACATCTGATATGTTATTAATATTCTAAGGTGAATAAAATATGGGTTGATGAGATTTGCAAATCATTGTATTGTTCTTATTTACCCTTTTTTTTAGAATTGGGGTTGTAAAAGTCCTGTTTACTTTCGGCACGTACAATCCTATGTGAAATGATTAAAAAGTAAAAATGACAAGCTCATCTAAGTCAAAAATAAAGAAATAAATTTGATTATCCTGAATTTTGGTTTAATGCATGAAATATATCAACGCATTTCATCCAACTTTTTTCCAAAAGAAATATGTATTTATTTACACAGAAGCATTAGCATCATTTTATATATTCAACTGTATAATCAAAAAAAGAACACGTCATACTTGGTCTTGCAAGTGCTGAGACAGGTCGATGTACTGAGGGGAGTCTGGGTCTTCCAGCAGCTCTCTATAACCTCGATCCACAAGGTCAATACTGAACTCCACTATATGCTCCAACGGGCTGTCAGGGACCACATTAGGAAGCTCCGAGTCCTTCAGAAACACAAGCATAAATTAGTGTCTGTAGCTTAGTTGGTAGAGCAGTCGTCCAGGAACCATAGGGTCAGTGGTCCCTCCTGGCTATATGTCCTTGGACAAGAGAAATAATACCAAGTTGCTACCGGTGGGCCAGGTTAGCACCTGGCATAACAACCGTCAACAACAATCATTATGTGAGTTTAAATGGGAAAACAGGAAAGAATTGCAAAGTCAAAAAGGAAAGAAACAAGAAGAGAAAAGAGACAATACTTAGGATAATTATAATAAGTAAAAAAGAAAATGGCCAAAAAAATTATAAAATTAAAAAGGGTGGAAAGGCAGAAAGAATATGATGCCCCCCCACCATCATTAGTAGAGAAAAATTGGAATGTCTCTTACAATTTGAAATCAGGGACCTCAAGCTACAAAGTTATATAGTCTATGTCTGTTTATTCAACAGATCGACAGTTTCAGTCAAGACAGAGTTTTACAGAGGTAGAGAAATAACTGCTCTAATAAACACTGTGAATTCTTCTGGTAATTTCCTTCTGGAATTTTGACAAAATCACTGCATTTTCACCAAACTAAACATAGCAATCCAACCATCGGCCGTTGCCCGGTATCGTTTCAGTTAGCTGGACCCCGTCAGTTGGATCAGCATCGGCCCCTCAGTGAGTGAGACCACTCTGATTAGCTGTTGAGCTAAGCAAATCATTACACAAGAAGAGACTATAGAATTAACAATGCTATTGCCATTTGAACGGTCTGTGGTAAGTGATGCTGCTTTGTTTGTATGTCCTTGGTCCCAGGTCTTCCGCTTACAGAAGCACAGAACTTTTATTATCGCAGTGTGTTCTTGTGCCACTTGTCTGCATAGACCAAGGTGTTGTGAGCAGACACAGCACCTGGTCTTTGTCAGGCTTAGTCTCTCACGGCCCAAAAGGAAGTCAACGTCAAATCTTAAGTAAAGGTTCTTATGATTTTCTAATCATTCAGGGAGGCAAAAACTATAAATATCTGCAGAAAGTCATAATGCAGTGCATCTGCTGTTGGAACACACACAAACACAGAGCAGAACTGAACTTTGCAGCTGGAAAAGCACCAGCTGAGCCACCGGTAAATAGTTCCCTGTTACCTGCAGAAGGTAAACTCTGGTCATAATTTACATAGAGAACGAAAGGACAAGCTGCAGAAACACCATCCTGTGACTGTAAGGTCACATAATAAATCTCTACAATACACGAATATAAAGTGTGAAAGTCCAGTTATATTTATTATTATAACTTTTATAAAGTTCTCCATCAAAATTGTTTAATTTCTTTAATAAACCCTTTACTGCAATGACAGTTTTGCATATTTTAGCTTTTTACTTTGAACTGTATGTTATTATAACTTTAATAACCACCTCTTCAGTCACACCTTAAACTTGGCCAAGGTGGAGCTTAGTCTAAGGTTATTTGGTAGGAATCACCTAATCCTATGCAGCGCAGCAGGGAAAATGCTCAGAGTGTTGTACAGTATGACGAGTTAAAAATCCATTAAATGCCATGAGTCCCAGGTTTTAATTTCAGGAGAACAAGTGCTTGAGTGTGACATTTCGATTCCTCACAGGAGCCAAAAACCCTCCTCGAGCTCCTGACACCACAACTTGTTGCTGTAGTTAAGTGTCTCGAGCGAACACCTAAAATGTAAATGTGAGTGCCTGTTGGTACCTCTTCGACCTCCTCTGCAGGCTGGGTCTGGTCGAGGGCGGGGCTTGGAGAGGCACTCACTGGGATGAGGATAGTGGTGCTGATGATATTCACTGTGGCCGCCGATGGGGCATCTGTCTGCAACTCTGAGCCTGAAATAAGAGAGTAACTTGAATCAGGACGTAATTTTAGAGCTGATACTGTGTGTGTAGCTGTGGGCTGATCAGACATACAGCATGTTCACACATCTGTGAGGATGCAGCAAAGGATCCACTCTAAGTCAATCAGATTCTTTAAACAACAATTAAAAAAAAAAATTTTAAAAAGTATTTTGGCAGAGCTGGTGCTCTTGCCCAACTCACACTGAAAGGATTCCATACATGTAGTAATAACTTCATACCAACAACATACAGTCAACCTAAAAATCAATACACATTTCTGAAGGTACACGGACAAAAGAATCGTTACAACACATATGGCAGCACATCTTGTGAACTCAATAACAAAAATAAGATGACATATTGCCACACTACATAAATTCAATACTTATATACTCAATAATTGTTTTTCTACCTGCTATATGTGGGACTTTTTCTATTGGAGCAGGAGTCACTGGTTCTCTGCAAAATTAAAAAAAAAAAGAAAAAAAACACACACAGTATGAATCATTTCAGCCGTTATGAGTTTAAGGTTAGAAAAGGGCTGTAACAGGTCCATGTTACACATCAATTTTCTTTTTACTAAATGAAAAATATAAAATTGGAATATTGATTTTAGTGTTGTAATATAGTCCTTTCGGCTTTTCCCGTGATTCTAATATAGTATTTCTCATTTATCAGGTCAATGTAAAATTAGGCTTATGGACTTTTTTTTTTTTTTTAATTTTAATCAATATAATGTTCGATAGGACAATTGAAAATATAAACTTTAAGAATAAGAGTAGTTTTTTTTTGTATTCATGCTAGAGATTCTTGGGGCGGGATCTAAGCGTCCGGCTCAGTTTGCATGTCATCGGCCAGCTGACTGTTTGCAATATCACAGCATCCACCATTAAACTCAAAATTTAGTTGATGGTGGAGCGAGAAGGACCCGATCATCTGTCAGCTCTTACCGTGATGGAGGCCTCCCGTCTCTCAGTCGGTCCAGCCTCTGAAAACAAGCAAAAAAAACTTTTAAACACTAATCATTTACTGTGTCACACAAACACATCTGAGATACATAAACACTGTAACTCTACACATTTTACCACTTAGGCAGTAATTGGCCACATGATCAGCTTGTTTGTGATAATGATGTCAGGAGTCAGTGACTGCCACTGCTCTCACTGGGATTGTTTTTAGATTGATGACTGAACAACTGATTAATTGATTCTCTCTCGTGTACCCCCTTAGACCTAGAACATGGATTTGTGTAAATGCAATTATGTGCACATCACCTGCCATGTGCTGTGTTTTCATAATAAACTTTGCTGCAGTCATCTCTGTCTCAGGAGAGTTTTATAGACCTTCAGGTCATAAAAACCATTACATCTCCATATAACTTAGAGTTAATGAGAAAAAAAAAACTTCTCCATTTTATTTATCAATAGCATTAGTTCACCCAAATAGTAAACCTCATATCAAACATCTTCAACAGCTTGATTTCTCGTATTTCACATGAAATCATACAATGTTTAAATATGAATTGTTGTCTGTGAGTGAAAGGGTTTCTTTGACCCAGAGGCAAAGTGGCAGCTCTACACACAGCACAGATACGGTGCTGAAAGCAACAGGTTTGCATGCGTCCTGATGGACTGAACTAAACTACGGACCAAACTAAAATAACATTTCCTGGTTTGCTTTTAGACAGTTACTTCATGATGTGCTTGTGTCTTTGCAGTTTACAAAAATCTCCATCCTCACCTGAATGTCCTAAACCAGGAGTCTGCAATAGGTTTCTAACTTAGACTAAGCTCCTCGTTTTGTCTAAATATTTTTTGTTAGATAATAAAAGCAAATCTTGTGCACAAGATACATAAACATAGTTTGAAGTTTTTCACACCACTGGTAAAATGTCTGCATGTACCGTGCGTAGAAAGCGCTCTGCCTGTGTTGATGTGGCAGGCAGAATGCTCTGTGGTTTCTCACCCTGTGAATCATGCTCACGTGCTCCTCAGAGCTGCTGAAGTTCTTGGCGAGGTCAGAGATGCAGAGCGACTCACGTTGACACGTGTGCACCCATCGCTGGTACTCTGCTGTGCCAGGGATCCTGTCAAAGAAGATCCTGAACGCCTCCCACACAGCCTCCTGACAAACTGACCAAACAGACATTCAGCCTTAAACACACGACTCTGAGAAACTCTTCCACACAGCAACAATCTGTCATTGTTTCACTCTTTAAACATTTGACTCTGTTTTTAGAACTCAGCTCTGATCATTGTTTGGCATTTTGCACTTTACATACTAGAGATCCAACTGTCAAAATTGTTAATTTGTTAGCAGAACATCCCTACAGGACTTGTTCACAGTATTTTACTAATACAGAGCTAAAGTTCAGTTGGTCATTCACCTCTGTCAATGACTGAGATTGTTTACCATTCAAATTTGAATGTTCATTATTTAACATTGAAATTGAAACTTTCACTCTTCAGCGCAGCAGAAATGCACTTAGAGCCAGATTGTGAAGCAGACCTTTTGATGGACAGGTACAAGCCTTGCGTTTTAGTTTCTGTTGTTTAGGATGAACAAGAGCGCTGGTAGTAAGCTGCACAGCTTGTCACAGTTGAAGAGTTTTGACAGAAAACGACTTGTAACTGTCAACCTGGAGGAGGTGAATGAGTCACGTCCATGACTCACTCCATCACTCCTGCATGGTCATAGGAGTGGGTCAGCTGACTCAAATGTGGGTCAACTACCTGCAAGAGCTGAGATCTGTCCTGGTCCAGCACCTTTGTCACATGTTTGCCCTCTGCTCTCCCCCTTTTTCCTCCTCACCTGATTCTCTGTATCTAGTTTGTCATTCTGGGGCAGAATGTTTTTTAATACTGCAAGTTCAATTCAGTCTTTGATATTTGTGGGGGCAGAATTGGATTGTATGCAAAATGTGGCTTGGACATTACTATATATTATCCCTTAAATCCAGCCTGATAATCGCTTCTAAAAAAAAAAAAAAAACAACTGTCTGGATAATATTCAAAAATGAAGCAAGTCCATGATTAAATTGTACAGTTCTTGTGTTTTGTTTGCTTGTCACACATCTGAGCAGCAATAGTCTGTGATCCAGCAGTGTTGAGAATCTGGCTTGTTCTGCTTAAATTATAACAAGAAAATTATCTTTTAGAAAGTGTGCAAGGCTAAAAAATAAATACATTTGAAAAAAGCAAAATCCCAGAGAGGTAAGATAAGACAAAGTGTTGGCTTTATCAACATAAACTGCTGATGTGCTCAGTGGCTCTGAAAGGCCTCTGGGTTGGGTATGACAGCATGAATGCAAGTCAAGGTTTAGTCTGTTTATTACCTCTGAGCTGGTAGTAAGCCTGGTGGCTGGCCAGCACTTCACTGATGCTCTCCTGGGGGCAGATTTTCACTCCAGAATGTAAGAACACAGACCTCTTGGATCGATGTCTACTCTGTTCAGAACCTGAATCTTTGGTGTGTGTGGAAGCCTTCAGCAGCTCCACCAAACGCATGGAGCCCAGCGTGTCTGTTTTCCATCCCGAGTCCAGCCTGACACTGTTCTCTGAACAGGAAACAAGAGAATACAGAGTCACAGTATTACTACAGACCTGGTCAGATTAATCCCTGGTGTTAGTTGGAGTAACAGATGGGACACGTTAACTACAAAAAAAAAAAAAAAAAAAAGACAACAGCCTGTGAAAAACAACAAAGATTGGATTTAGTGTCATTTTCTGGTAATTGTCACCAGCCTGGCACTGCAAACAACTCGAAACAAACATGAGTAGTATTTCAGGATTATAATATTTAAAAATACTGTAAGTAGACCATTTTCTCAATATGAAATCAGACCATATGGCTAATGTTGCATTTAATAAACCAAATAAAGTTTATTATAATGGTTTGAGCAGAGCTAAAATAACAGTCACAGGTGCAGTTATATTAACCAAAACCTGACACAGCTGTTTATTTAGAACTAAAATTATTCTGAAGACTTAGGGCAGATTCAGTATCTGTCTGCAGAGCTGCAACCATGACCACTAAAAATTCACACACTCTACAATCACAAATCAGTGTTTGTATATCTGTAACTGGATCTTAATTTCTAGCAACATAATGAGAATATATCAACAATCAATGTAAATGACAAGTGACAAATATATAGATACCGAACATTCTTTTAAGTTCATTAAAAGAAATTCATGCGTAACAACATAATACAACCATCAATCATGTCTGCTACAAAACAATCACCTTTGCAGTTTAGCTGCATGAAAAAATATTTTTACGGGATGGAGAGGAGTGCTGAAAAAAGTCACCAACTCTTTTGAATATGAATAGATGTTTTTCTTTTACACACTCCCCTCCAAAAGTATTGGAATATTGATACCAATCCCTTCTTTGCTTTAGACTGAAAGCATTTGGGTTTGACATCAAAAGATGAATATGAGACAAGAGATCAATATTTCATTTGGCACATTTTGTTTGAACCCACCCATTTTTCACGAGACCAAAAGTATTAGAAAATATAGACTTAAAAACAGATCACAGTGAATAAGACTTAATATTAGTTGCCAATCACATGCTTGCAATAACTGCATCAAGCCTGTGGCCCACTGACATCAGCAAACTTTTGCATTCTATTCTTTTTAAGCTTTTCCAGGCTTTCCCCGCCGTCTCTTACAGTGGTTGATTGTTTGGGGGGGGGGGGGGGGGGGGGTTTACTCCCTTTAGTCTCCTCTTTAGCAGGTAAAATGCAGCTCTATCAGGTTTAAGTCTAAAACCTTCCACTTTTTGCCCCTGATGAACTGCTTTGTTGTTTTGGCAGTGTCTTTTGCTTAATGAGCTCGTCCCAGAAGAAGCCGTGTAGGCACATTACCTCCACTGCGTTTCACAGATGTGGTTTATGATTGGGATCATGAGCACATTCTTTTTCTAACCTTTAGCCTTTCCATCACTTTGGTAAAGGTTAATCTTACTCTCCTCAGTCCATAAAACATTGTGCCAGAATCTTTGAGGCCCATCTCTGTCAGCCTGGGCTTCCTAATCTTCTTGCTAATGAGTGGTTTACTTCTTGTGGTGTAGCCTCTGTAATTTCGTTCAAGATCTCTTCTGTGAACAGTAGATTGTGTTACTTTCACTCCTGCCCTCTGGAGGCTGTTGCTGATGTCACTAACAGTTGATTTAGAGTCTCTCTTTACAGCTCTCACAATGTTTCTGTCGTCAACTGCTGTCCTTTTCATTAGTCTACCCATTCCACATCTGTTACTTAGTGCACCAGTGGTTTGTTTCTTCTTCAGGACATTCCAAATGGTTGTACTGGCTATGGCTAATGTTTGTGCAATGGCCCTCATTGATTTTCTATCTTCTCTCAGCTTCACAATTGCTTGTTTTACACCAATCGACAGCTCTCTGGTTTGCATCTTGGTTACACATCCGAACAATAAATGCAGTCTGATCGGGCAAATCCCAAATGTGAAGCTGACCTTAGACATTCAGCACTATTTATTGTTTGAAATATCAATGTCATAGGACACACCTGGGCCACAAAGGACATCTGTCAGTGTCAATACTTTTGCTCACATGAAAAGTGGATGGGTTCAAACAAAAGGTGCCATCTTCTAAGTTATCTATCAGATCCAGATATAAATACCTGGAAATAAAAGCTGAAATGATGATCTCTCATCATATTTTGATGCAATACCCAAATGCTTTCAGTCTACAGCAAAAATAAAGGAATTGGCCTCACTGTTCCAATACTTTGAAGGGGAGTGTATGTCACTGTAGCTGAATATAGTTTTGAACTGTTAAGGCAAAATATGACAGCATGGAGTTTATTAATATTTCATTCACTAAACAGACAATTCAATCTATGTCCACAACAGAAAAATTACATGAGCAAAATGGTCACAAATCACTCATCTGCTGCTTAAGATGGAATCTGTTAGTACAAAGTGTTCCTGCATGAGGCCCCATGCTTCTCCTCTTCTCTACTAGTTCTGGTTCTCTGTCCTGTTTCTCTGTACTTTTGTATTAATAGAAACCTATTATGGGCTTTTTCCAAGCTGCACTCTCTGTAAGAAGACCTTGTTTACTGCACAGTTCAGTTTGTTCCTGGAGAAGGAAACAATAACCTTTGGCTGTACGTGGACGGTTAAAAAATAAAAAAAATATATAAAAATTAGTTTAAACCAATTAGCACATTGATGAAAATAGGCACAGACTTCCAATGAACTAGTGTAGTAATAAATTAAAACATTTTTAACATTGGACAACAAAGTAAAACACAGATCAAAAGGCTCTAATTTATGTTATTTGTTCCAAGAGCAGAGTGGAGTGAAGTATTATATCATCCTCCCAGTGTTCGGGGTTCAGTCTCCCTCCCTAGTCCCACTCGTACTAAAAATAAAAGCACTCACTGTATTTGAAGGGTGCTTGGAATTAAAGCATCCACCAAAACAACTACTTACTGTACGTGTATGTTTTACAATCAGCAGACCATGTTATGCAGCAGCAGGTGCAGTAAATGTTGTAATTCACCAGGCAGCCTATTGGTTGATGCTCCCAGAATAAAGATGCCCTGAGGTGAAGGGGAACTTCAGGTGTTTTAAAAGTGAGACATGGTTTTATTTGTAGAGGTTTCGTAACACAGGAAACTGACAACCCTCCATCTCCTTTGTCATGTTTTAGCTTGTCCACCCTCAGAATAACACAAAGAAAGGATTTACTGGAGTCATTGGGTTTAATAGTGTATATAAACCAGCCTCTTTGTGTCTTTTGGTGAGACTGTCACAGTGGCCACAACCTTGATGATTTCACAGCCAAATAATTACGCAATCTTAATAGGCTTTGCTTCACATCGTGACCAAGTTTAGTGTGTGTGTATAGATAGCCTTGCTCTTCAAATCCTTATATCTAGCTGCTCTTAACCATTCAGAAATGTCAACTTTATCTTTTCTAAGAATTAAAGTAAAAAAACGTGACTTCTTTTTAAGTTCCTAAGGACTCAAAGTGTCAGGGCTCAAAGGATTGTGGCTTTGCAAACAAAACCGGGCTTACCTTTAATTCCAGCAGCCTGTGGAGCGAGGAACAGCAGCACGAGTCCAAACTCCCAAAGCATTGTGGAAGAAGAGCTCAGAAATATGAAAGTAAATCCAGCAGGGTGAAGGGAGGTGGGGAGGGGTGGGGTCTGGTGGCTGTCCTCTAGCTCAGGTAGAGCTCATGGGTGCAGTGGGTAGCAGGTTCCATAGTCCAAGTTTCACTTTGCATGGAAGACAGTGTTTTAATACGTGGTCCCAAAGCTGATGCTAAAACCCTCCCAGTGAAATCCACAACGAGCATCTGATGGCATAAAACCAGAGCACTGTGCCTCCTCCTCGTCTTCCACACTGGGGAATAGTGGGACAGTTGGAGCTGTAAGTGTGGCAAGAGTGACAAGGTTAAAAAAGTAGGCACCATTTCTGGAATAATCTGTTTATCTACTGCTCAGACATAATCCTGCTTTACCCACAGTCCTCGCAGCGCTGGCGTCATCCTGTTAGTGGCTTTCTGGGGGCATCTGTCAACCACAGCGACCAGTTTGTTTAGCACCCAGCCACCCCCCACCCCCTTTACGCTGCTGTTTACTCAGTGTTTTTATTTTCAGCAGTCCCGGAAGCAGGGACCGAATGTGTCCTTATTGGTCTAAGTGGTTTAACTGGCCAGACAGAAATGCTCAGACCAAAAGGTGACCCGACGGTTAAATTCTTCAGTTTGGCTTTTTTCTTCTTCTTGCCTTTGTTGCATCCTCAGGTTTAACTCATTTTCGTGTTCTGTTATTATCCATGTCTGCCAAATTTATTTTTCAAAAATACCTGAAATTGATGTTTATGAGGCTGTTTAATTGTGTCTTTCTATTCCTGCACACACTGTAAGGACTGTGTCAGTGCTGTCTGAGGAATAAATGAATACTTCAATCCTCTGTCGACCGTACTTTCATGCTTTTGTTACAAATCCCATAAGTCCAAAAGCTTATGCCATGTCAGGGTTTAAGTCTCAGTTGAAGCATCACATAAATCATGGACAGAGGATCTCATTGTTGGACAGACGGTGAAGCTCACTGAAGCAAATTTGTGATTTAAGAATTGGGTTATAAGAAATGTGAGACAGAGCTGTCAAAATGGTTAAGAGTTAAGTTTTGTTATGTCCCAAGACATCACAAACCAACAGTCTGTTTTAAATGTAATTGTGTATTGCAAGAGAATAATGAGGTTTTGTCTTTATTCAGTCATTTCTGCTTATTTGAAAATTGTGGATACACATTTGTGGCACTGAAGCAAGAAAAAAAAAACACAACAACAAGTGAGGGGCAGCAACGAATAATTATATCTGTTATCAGTTCATCTGAAGAAAATAATGAACATTTTCTGACAGCCCAAGGTCTATTTCAATGGCTTCTCAATCTGACCACCAGTCCAACACCCCGAATGTTCAATTCACAACAAAGACTAGCATCAAAACATTTGACCTCAAATAAAACTAAATTAAGCAGCTAATCAGTATCAGATATTTTATAAATGAGTATGTAAGAAAAATACTCAATTATAACAATAATTTCTCAAAAACAAAGCGTACATATAAGAATGTCTTTTTTTGTTTAAATTATGAAGTCATTAAAACTGAGAAACTTAGCAAATATTCATATTTATAAAAGTGGAGACATTAACATTCACTTTTGTGTGGAAACAAATTGCAACAATTGTAACTAACTAAATTTCCAGGCAACTGTTGAAATTCTGACTGTTTAATTCATCTAACAAGCTTTTTTTTTGGTTCTTATTGTTGTCCTACTTTTAAAGCTTCTTTGAAAATAAAATGGCGTAACCCGAAACCAATTTTCATTATTTAAAGACTGTAGCACCCATCAAACTAGAGTATATACAAATTTGAACTATTTTGCATTTCATTAACATGAACTAAACCATCAGAAGCTGTAATACTTTTGGCAGTAATGATATCTGGGACTGAGAGGCCAGTGTGCCACAAAGCCTTGTGCCTCTGAGGATTTGAAAAAGATGTGTCAATCTATATTGTTCAAAAAAACAAAAAGGACAAACCACTGGGTACCTACCTCCCCTGCTGTTTCTCAGATAGAAAATGGTCACCTCTAGCCTTTCTGAGGTAAAGAAAACCAACAAGTCACCTTTTTGATGTGCAAAAGTGGGGGAAAGTCAGATGTATTATCTTGTTGTAGGTCAGTCAAAGCTCAGACTACACTAAGTTAGGACATATCTGAAGAGCCTAGCAAAAGAAGATTAGAAATTGCTTTTAATCTCTAATCCGGTGGCTGTCTAACTGTCCAGCCTCATTCTGTTTGTGTTACTCATCTGTGTGAAACAGCAGCAGCAGCAGCCGCCGTAGTACGATTAGTAGCAGTTGTAGAAGTATTCATCAGTAAAAGGTGGCACTGACACTTATAGCAGCCGTAAAATGACCAGTGAATTTAGTAGTAACCCGCTAGTACAGCAGTTTTAGTGACAGTACTGATTATAGTCAAAGTCATATTTGAGGTGTCAACAGCAGAGCTTATAGAAATAATCACAATATGTGCAGTTGAGAAAGGATTTACATTGGAAGCCTAAACACACATACTCACAAAAATTTGAAAAAGCTACGCTTTAGCCTACTACATTTGCAAAAACATGATGAAACTAAACGAATCTCTAGTTTAACTGGCCTTTTGGAAGCCATTTACAACTTACATTAAAATCTACACCCCAAGCACCAACAAGGATGTGTGGACGATTGTGAAGCTAAACTACATGATCCTTGTGTGAACAAATGATCCAGATGCAAACAAACCTTGGAGATCATAATAGCAGACTAAAGCTTGTAACCATGTTTCCTAGTGTATGATACAGGAATATTGGAGTGGACTGGGCTGATGAGTGGAGTCAGGCAGTGGATTGCAGTGTCTTTACAATAAATGTGACTTACTACAGAAAAACAATTGGTACCAATCATATTTGAAAGCTTTTAATACTCACTTCCACATCTTCTACCTGTTGTTTTTCATAGTAGAGGTTTATAGTTTTAGACAGTGGGAAATTGAAAGGGATTTTCAATTTCCCACTGTCTAAAACTATGACTGCAATCTGTACATTGCAGCTGTCAGCGTTGTAAAACAGTGACACTGTTCCATTTTCCTAGACACAGTCCTACTCCTTGCTGAACGTAAGAGTAGAAAGCATAGGAAAAAGCGTATGCTTTACTCTGAAGTAGTACAGTTAATCCTACATTAACATTCAGCATGATTCCCAGATGTTCTTATGAGATGCTTAGTTATATGGGCCCTGGGCTTTTTTCTTACTGGCTACACTTTGCATTGTCTCCCAATGTCTCCTCTCTCACCCTGTGCTGCATCACTGATCTGTTCAGTTTTGTTTGACAAACCAAAATCCAGGCTTACTTATCATATGATATTTTAGACTTATTTAAAAGGGTCTTTATTGGGCTTAAACTACAAGACTGTGACATTTGATTAAATACTTAAGTCCACAGCTGATATTCAGGACCACAGTTCCAAAGCATCTGACAAATTGAGAATCTAAAAGGCAATGATAAGCAGAAATCTCTCTGAAGTTGCGGCACTTTAGTGAAATGGGTGAAATAAGGTTGTACAAATACTTGCTTTACAAAATAGCAATTTACAGATTTTCGTCTCATGGCTGATGGGGGAATTATAAGAAGAGGTGGTTCTAATGTTTTGCCCCCCTCATCAATTTTAAATAGGGTGGTTAGGACCACCTCTTTAACACATATTATTATCACCTTTCTGACAGTTTCAGTAACTTTCTTCAGCTGAGGTTGTTACAGTAAGTAAAGTCACATCATTCCTTTCTTTTTGAAGGTTTTGAAATAGCAATTTCAGAAAGGTGATCATGTTATTATTATTAAGGTCATAAAACGTTCTGGAATTCACACTGAATGTCGGGACAAAAACCAGGCCATAAAAGCTAAAGAACCTGCTTTAGACCTCTATGTAAAACTGCAGCGAGGCACAGATGAGGGAAAGGGTTAAAAAAAAAAAAAAAGGCAAAGAAAAGAAAAAGGAAAAAGAAAAAACACTGCTAATGCTTTGGTTGTTCCCAGGAGCACAGTGGCCTTTAATAATTGTTAAACTGATTAAAATAAGACAGGACTGTGGCTTCCAACTAATGGTTTGTCCTGGTGAAAATAAAATAAATGATGCAGGAAACTACAAAAAAGGCTACAAAAGTTTTTCTTGGCTCACTTGATTTCACTGATAATAAAATAATATAAAAACAAAATCTTTGACCATCTTTCACTCTCTGTTATCTAATGTGCAAATCTGCATCAGCAAATCCAACAGACAACTCATTTCATAGTCTAAAGACGTACAGAAGATTTATGACAAATGCTTTTTCCCTTTTCAGGCTCCGTGACCTTTGATAAGGAGAATCAGAAGGCCATTCATTCCTCTTGTGACCATGTTGAAAAGACTTTTCAGAAGTCAAACCTGTGTTTGCACAGGCTGCAGATTTGCCACCTCGGGCTTTTTTCAGAAACCAAGAACTTCACCATGTTTAAATGGCAACTGCTTGAGTTCCACAAACTGAAATGGGCATTCTTCCAAAGCCCAACGCAGGCTTGTGTCATACATGTCAAAACTGTTGAATTAAACTTTTAACAATGCAGAGGTTAATAAACATGGCTGTTTAGTGAAGAAATTACCATAGTTCAGCTAAGCTGCATCTTATTTTAGCAATTTAGGACAAAATCCACAACACAGCAAAGTGTTGAACGCACATCAAAATGTGGAGGTTGTTTGTTGAAAGCAACTGAAGTTTTAATAGAAGTATCCTGACAGGCACTGCTTCAGTGCCATTTTTACTGTGACTAAGATCTACATAATGTAAGTTCATCTGAAAGAATTGGAATATTGTTAGAGTGAAAATTATATTTTAGAGTCATTACAGATATCAGTAAATAGGAGACTGTCCCACACTGGACAAACCAACAGCTAGCGGTTTGGTTATTCATAGTAAAATATCATACTTCATAGCCAAGTTTTAACAGTTGTAAGATTTTCAGCCATCTGGTGAAAATGTTATTATCCAAGATTTTATGGATGTCATTTTTTAATATTTAAATACTTTTAAAGAAAAAATGAAATTCACAAATTTCTTTGAGAGAACATGAAAAGTAATGAAGCTTTATATATATTGTAAATCTTTTAATACAGCAAATGACCACGGTCTGGACAAAGCTGTTTTCTTAACATCAGCATTACACAGGTTTTTGGGTTAGTAATTTAGCCTATTTTGATTGGACAAAAGAAGTCCCACTGCTGTTTGGTTTGAGCTTTGATGTAGCCCGATATTAATATATTCTGCTTAATAAAAAAAATAAATTCTTTTGTTTCTCCTGTTACTACTTACGTCAGTTTAAAACAATCACCGTTCATTTGTTAAAAAAAGAATATAGTAATGCGATACCTGTAAATCATGACGTAGAAGGGCGTTATCCACTGATCAGAAGGTCGTTCTGCCATTATGACCTAATGAAAATAAACATGAGAACCTACAGTAAATATTAGTGGGGGGGTGCACTAATTGAATACCTGATACTGGAAAGCTGTATAGGACGGCAAGCCAATTAAGATGTAATGCAGACTGATCACGCCGCCATCAGCACATAATTTGCAATTTATTCAATCCATCTTTACAGTTCAAAGTGATTAATTTGACAACAAATTGCCCTCAGGTCTTATCTGCACGCTTGAAGTGAGCCAGACACAAACTGCGTTAAGCCGACGGTCATCAACAGTCACAAGGAAATGAATTTTGCACAGAGAGTAAACACAGAGCCCAAATAACTATTTGCATTGCAGAAAGCGCAAAAATAATTTTCTGTCCTGAGACCAACACCAGTCCCACTGTCCCATCATGAAGACAAGACATTTGCATACAGCGGTAAGAAGATCTGTTTTCATTACTCTATACAACCAGACTAAATTAATTTTGGTCATTGACTAATAAAGTCAACTGTTGCATAATACAGAGGAAGATATTAGTGTAGTTTAGGGCGTTCGACAGTGTAAAACCGTAAGAATGCAGACCCCCTCCACCTCTGTGCATTTTATACTCAGACTCTTTACTTTTTCAGTTTGGTTAAGTTGCAGCCTGAAACTACATTCGTTCCACATCTTTTTTTCTTCATTGATCTACACCCAGTACTGCCAAAACTAAAATATCACATGTTTGGGATCAGACCCATTAGTATTCTGTTGAAGCACCTATGGCAGCAATTACAGCCCTCAGCCTTTCTGGGCTGATACAACCTGAATTGGGGGATTTTCTCTATTACTACTTTGACTTGCTAACCTTAACTTTAGCTTTTCCTGTTGTAAATGTCCAGAAACAGGTTGTTTCTTTGAATTATCCACTGGGATACTATGTATTAATATCAAGGTATTTTCTTTTGTCCACCACTGGCTTCTAATATACAGATTTATTTAAAAATGCAAAAATATTTACAAAGGGGGGGACACACCCATTTTATGAATATGTTGGAGCTTCTCCACCACAAAGGTAGTGTAGTGATAGAAACATCATCAACACACCGATCTGCCGCTTTAAACCCTCCCGATACCAAAACACGGACATTGTACTGGGGGGCTCCAATGATAAAGTCCAGATAATGTCGGGTACGTCACAGTGGTGGAGTGGTTTGGGCTGCTCCTGTGTAGTGTTGTTCTCCCCATGGTTGCATGGGTTTCCTCCAGTTACGTCCCACAGTCCAAAGACACGCACGTTAGGTTAGTTAGTGACTAAATTGGCTGCAGGTGTGAATGGTTGTCCGTCTGTGTATGTCTCTGTTTTGGCCCAGAGACAGACGGGAGACCTGTCCAGGGTGGACCCCGCCTCTTACCCAATGACAGCTGGGATTGAATCCAGACACCCACTGCAATTACTTGAGTACTGAGTTTGTGTACTAGTACTACCTCTGTACACAGTGTGTTACAGTTGTGTACGTAGCTGCTGATCCTTGTCATCGCTGACGGTGTTACAACCCCGAGTGGACGAACGTGTATGTTTGTCCCCCATTACATAAATACTTTGTTAGAAAAACGGTCAATTTGTGTAAGAAAAGGAGGAGAAATGACATCAGAATATTACTAGCTAGGCTAATCGTAAGCTAACTTTAGCGTAGTTAATAAAGCTAGCGGTTACAAACAGTTAGCTCCGTGTAGCTGCACGAACAAACACGAACGTAACAAAAACGAACATTTAAAAACTTTTCCCAGTGATTAAACAAAGAAAACACTCACCAATAAAGCAGCGTGTTAATAAAAACTTACTCACCGTTTCGCTTTGCAGGCATAAACCGCCAAACGGGTAAATCCACAAACGGAGCCATATTGTGTGTATTGAATGTTAAGACGTCTACACCTGTTTGGACCTTTAAAAACCTGCGTGACGGGCCACGCGTCCAACACGCAGGCAGACAGTCCGCGAGCGGCGGGGCGACATCTGCAAAACACCTTTTTTTCCCTTTTTAGCCAAAACCTTTACGCTTTAGAAGCAGCTGCTCGCACATGCACCACCTGAGTATTTGGACGCTGCTGGAACTTTCTACGGGCCTTTGCGGGAAAATGAAAACGTTTGTCTCCTGGAAACGAGAGCGTCTTAAAACAGTCCCACTGAAATAGTTGCTGCATAAAACAGTAAAGCACTTCCCACCAGTAACACTGTACCACATGCTCAGTGTTAAAATGAAAAGCACATTTACCACAACGCGCGCGCGCGCACACACACACGTGCACACACTGTTAGCGATCACCTGTCTGCTGCACGAGCTGCGCATAAATATCACCAACCATTTCATGCAGCCTGCAGGTTTATTGCATGTTTCACTGAATGACATGGACCTGAAACCGTCTGGTCCCAGTTTGTGTCACTGCAATATTTGTTTTAAATTTGAAAATTTGATCCTCATTTCCTCTCTTCAGGGGCAAGTTGGTCAATAATAGGTCAATAAATATTCCAAATTCACTAAACTGAAAAATCAAAATGCATATTTGTCATGATTATTTCTTGGTATTTACTGGCCCAGAGTGTCTCAGTGTGAACACCATAATAATCCTTGTTTAGTTGCATCCCCCGTTACCTTAACAGAAATACATTAAAACAAATACTGAAGACTGAAATACGTGAAGCTCCATGTAAAACCTTCACAATAAAAGCCTTGTCTTTTCACACCGACTGCCGCGTTTCTTCATGGGAAACATAAATTAAGGATGTGACAAATGTATCGAATGCTCAATTAACTGGAAATGAAAGCACTGAATCTACATCCAGCTATAGCTATCTATAGAGAGATATGTTGTTATTCTCAGGACAGGAGGCCTTCAGATAACACACACGCACACACACACACACACACACACACACACACACGCAGAATATATGCGCTGTACTGCTTCTCTGCCATGAATTCCCTCGTCACCGTGGCTCCTTCTGTGTGCAGAGCTGAGAGGAGGATGGAGCATTTCTAAAGAGGCTTTGAATCCTACATTCTATTTGATTTCATCAAGTCAAAGGTTCTGCAGGTTTGTGGCAGCAGCTGACAACTGATTTCAGTCTCCAAGCACAAGATGCTTTTTCTCTTCTGATGCCACACTTTTCTTTGTGAAATATTATTTTTGTTTAAAATTATATTACAAATAATGTGTATTTAATACTTCTTGATTTGAATCATTTGGAATTTTCTTGTTTTCTGTTAAAACAGGATCCGATTTTTACACCAAAAATAAACAAATGAGACAAGAAAATTACACTTTTTCTGAATTTAAGTTTGCAATCTTACATTTCTGTGTTTGGCAAAAGCTTTCAGTAACTGGTACGTCCCCATGTTGCAGCAATAACATCAACTTCACAGACTGTTTTTCAACTCCGCGCATCAGTTCAGAGGATTTTAGCCTTTTCCTCCTCACAGAACAGCTACATCTCACGGATGCTGTTTCACCTTCTCCTCGACCTGCTTCAGGTCCTTCTACAACAGTTCTGTAGGACTTTGACTCAGTCATTCCAAAGCATCACACCTCAGCTTTAACCGTACTGTCATAATGTTGATTTTGTGACTGGATGCAGGTTTTTGTTTTACCCTGTCCCATCATGTTTAGATCATATTTATGCAGAAATACTGAAGCTTCCAACGGCCTCACAAACTGTGATATTTGTGTAATTTACAATAAAGCTACTGTGGTTGAAGCATTGCACAGGACGTCAGCTAAAATACAGAAATATAAAAGGTTCTTTGTTGTAATGCGGCAATGACCTTGATGATCATGAACAAACAGTTTTATTTTGAGCCAGTGCCACATTTACTGGTCCTGCTGCAGCCAACAGCACAGAGACGTTTGGGGAAAGACGGCCCCCATGCCAGCAGGTGTCTGGTGAAATTACACCAACTTTGGGCCCTTAAGCAAAAACATGGCAGCTTATTATTTTAAAGGGTCAAATGACAGACATGGGGTAGGTTTCGTAATAATGTTGTTTTTTGAGCGAAAATCACTGTTTACTTAATGTCACGCAATTTACATCCCATACTCAGCCTCACTGAAATATTTCTAAACCAATCAAATCAAAAACCACTCAGCAGTGTGTGAATTCATTTTAAAACAGCGTACAAGGTTATTAAAATGGGCTCTATCGTTACCAGCTGCAACATTTAAGTCATTAACACATTATTGCCACAAAATCACATTCACTGGTGAGATTCATTGACTCTGCACAAATAATGCTGCTGCTACTGCAGAAAGGTTTTGGAGCTGATATCTTTGTACTTTTACTTTGTTACATTTTAAATACAGTAGTTTTACTTGTAGCGGATTATTTCTACACTATGTACAATATGATGATCTGAGTACTTCTTCCAGCACTGGCCTCATGTGAGGATAAACCAGAAATACCACCTCTGGTAGTCAGTGTAGTTCTTCTGTCATGTCATATTCAAGTTATTGAGCATACGTGTCATTTGTATTTTGGCCATAAAAAACAAACATACAGGCAGAACAATTCTGCAACTTCACTATTAGGTACAAAAACAAATCGCTCTGTGGTGTTTGTGGAGCAAAATGAGGATTTTTTAAGTCTTCCAGCAGATAATGGCTGTCTGTGCTGAATACTGTAGTATACTGTAAAGAGACAGTACTGCATTAGTTCCTCTTTGCATTGGGAAGCTCTGAGCTGAGCTTCACAGAGCTGCTGGATGCCTCGTTTTTAGGCCCAAACCTCAGACGTTTCACACAAACAGCAGCAACTTTTGTACAAGTCTCTTTGAGCACATCTTTATAATGGACAGTGAGAGACAGCTGTGTAGCATAGATACATACTTTCTCAGTACAAGTACAAAAGATTATTCAAAGCTATTTTTCACATTGAAAGCTTCACCTGGATAAAACGTCATTACCACTCTGTCTTTAGCTTCTCTGTAGTCGCCACCTCATTATTAATAATTGCAAAAATTACAAATCCAAAGTTGAATAAAAATGATAATATGTGGGTAATTTAACGAGGCCAGTGCAGAGGTGTGAAACTAAGACACAAAAGTCCTGACAGATGTGTGGCCTTCAGTCAGGTCTGTGTCACAAACATGGAAAAGATCGGCTGAGTTATTTCTGCACTTAGACTTGATTTTTCTGCTGCAAGAAGAGCAGCTGTAGCTATTTACCCAAATACTGTAGTTAATAATACAGTGCAACACGACACTGATGCACTATTACATGAATTAATACAATGTTAATGACATATATTATTCTCAGATGCTTTTGTACTTTTACATTTTTATTGTTTTACTTATATTGTTTGTAGTATGTTTTCCAGTAGTTCAGTGATGAGACTGAGCCACATTTATTCAGCACCTACACATTTACAGTGAATGTTCATGATCCTCAGAGGACGAATCCTACTGATTTTGGTGACGTCCCTTTAACTTTTAGCCTCCTGTAGAACCACCTTCAAGCCAAAGATCAAAAAGTCACATTAATATCTGAATGCTGCATGTTAACCAAAGGATTTACTAGCCTTTAAAAAGAACTGCTTCCTTGTTTAATTGTTTAGTGCTTAACATGTAAGTGCAGAATAGTTTGCCTTCCAGAACCTTCACGCACAGACTGAGAATATATCCAGCTCATTGAGCAGACTGCCGCACGCACCATGCAAGCAATCAGCCTTTCCAGTCATAATTCCAAGGACAATCAACGTTCCAGTTAGACTCTGTCCCGGCTCAGAAGGGGGCTACAATTTAGGTCAACGTAAACCCACAGTATTTATAAGTCAAGCTGTGAGAAGGAAATTGAATAAGACATTATCTGCAATAGAGAAAGCCACTGAGCCAAAGATGGACATTAAAAACAATTCTTAAAATGAGAGTTTATTGGATTTTCTTTGCAGCAAAAGCATTATTATGGTGATTAGGATCAAGCTAACACAACACTGTGGGTGTGAAGTGAAGTGAAACATTTGTCAGAAAACAAAGCAAAGTAAAAATGATCCCAGTATTATTACAAAAGCCCCCCCCCCTCCCTCTGTCAGGAGTCACACAGCAATTTGGAAGAAGTGTTGTGCTGCCTGCATTAATATTCAGTGTCACATTCATTGTCACCATCGCATAGAAGTTTCACATTAATTTATGCAGCGCTGCTGCTTGAGTTAAAAAGAAGCTTGATGTGTCACAATGACTTGTATTAAAGGTTCTTTTTATTGATACAAAAACACAACTTTTTTCCAGACTTCTTGTGTAATTCTGGCACTTTTGCTGTGCAGAAAACAGTAAAGATGCTTTCAAGACCTGTTAAACAGACCTGCTTGATCCAGTCAGCCAACAATGTGCAAATATGTACAGTTCAATGTCCTTTTGGCTGGAAGACAACTGGGACATACCAGGAACCAACCTCTATCTGTCACCTTGTCCCCTTTTTATGCGTCTTTCTTTATCCTCTAAACAACAAATGAAGGTTCGTCTCATCCTGTATCCAGATGTGACCTGTGGTTTAACAGAAACTGATGGGAAAGGAGAGAGAAAAGGAATCATATCAGTACATGGTTTGGGTGCTAAGTTGGGAAAATTATGGAAAGAACTTGCTAATTATCCTCGTGTAGATTTTGCTGTGCATCCCAACCCAATATGTAGAGTCTGCACATAAAGCTTCCAGTGCATTACGTAAGTTCAGTTGCATGAAAATGTATTTTTGAGGGGACACGTTTGCCTCTGGCAGTGAATATTCTCAGTAATCTCATGTTTCACACCAGTCAGCAGCTACTTCTCTCTACAGATGACAGACAGGGCTATGTACTGTATATTTTTGAGAGGGGGGGGTTGCCTTGGCTCTGTGCCCTCAACCAAGACCTCCGCCTCCTTTACAAGCACAGGAGCTGCGGTGCCCGGTGTTACAGTGTACGTCTCTGCCCATGCGAATTATCTTTTCACACAGGATGTCAGTTAATCATCACTCTCCTGTGTCTGTTTACCTCGGACAGGAAGGACAATGGATAGAGTGAATCCATAATTAGGTTTGTGCTAAAGTGCAGACAAGAGGCCTCTGAGTATGAACGTCGACTGCTTCGAAAACTGTGGATGGATTTAGTGAATTTTCTCTGTCTCCAACAGCTGTTACAGATGTTTTAACTTGTGAAAGAGCAATGCTGCATAAATTACATACAGTATACAATGAGGCTATAAGTTCTGCCTGATGTACGGGTAGAGCACTTCTGCAGTATTGGGATGCCAGCACAGCTTGAGAGGTGTTCACTTGCAGCTTGCTAACTTTAGAGATATGGTCATTTGTATTCAGGTGTCGTCCTGCTGTTCTGTAGCATTTCAGTTTTTATATAAACCGAACAGGAGCCTGATAAATATGGTCTGCAGCTCTGGTCCCTGAGCCCTGCTGGGTCTCATTCCAGCTACCTAATCATGGGCTGATTCACACCTGCTGATGGCGGCTGGGATGACACCAGATGAAGGCTGTTTGTTGAAATTATCTGGAGAGAGGAACTGAAAGCCTGGCGTGTTCTGCTTCACTGAAAATGTTTTTCTTTGTATGGTCAAAAGGGGGGATTTCTGCAAAGGCCTGGATACATGAGGGCTGCCAAACAGAAGATCCATTTCCATTAGAATTAGGCAAAACAAATTATGAATAAATGCATGTTTCCATCCACTGCTGTTAGACGAGGAGTTGGTTGGAATTAGTGAGATAAACAGCTCGAGTCAGGGCTAATAACTGACTGCAGAAGAAGTAGAAAGCCGTGTGATATATTTAAAGCGATGTTTTAGTGAAAAGCTTCGTGAACATCATCACTTATTGATTATGACTGTTCCTAGTGTACATTTTGTTTTTACAGATACACAATCATCTCCACCTGAATTAGTCCTGCCTGGTGCTGCAGTGAGGTCTGTCTAAGTGCCGTAATGACTCCAGAACTTAGACTGGCATGGATGGTTTACTGAGTGAGGGCGGCCCGAGAGTTCAGAACCTCTGACGTTACAGTTGATGGCACAAAATGACCCCAAAGAGAAACAAAACAGAAGGAAAGTGGCCAAAAAGAAAGGTGTGATATGATGAGGGTGGTTGGGGGGTCTTCTCCTGGCCTATCTTCACATACTCTGACCACGCAGACCGAACTTTGGGTTTCGTATTTCTTGTCTCTCCACAGCTACCTGTGTTGGGCCTGGTTGTCAGCAGTAGGAAAAAATGTTGAGGCTGAAACATCAGTATCATTGTTCATAGTAAAAAGTCAAATATCATGATTGATATTTACTGGTCCTTATAAAGAAAACTACTGTTTATTATGAGGGTAATAGTGGTAATAATCAATGAGTGAATGAGTGTGTGAGTGATTTCATACACAGTATAAACCACAGTGTTCCAGGCTCCACTGCTTCACAGTGGTCGTTCTATTTACCCATCATGCCAATCTTGGATTAAGCGCACTGAGCCGTACAGATATTGAGTTTCCTAGTTTTGAATTTCTCACTGTGCAAATTGCCGGGTCTAATTATTTCTGCAAAATTCAAATTCACATGTAAATATGCATTAGAGTGGGGAGAGAATTAAAAGAAAACTTCACCAGGTTTTTCATAAAGCCATCATACCACTGAATACTAATGGCCTCTTTGACAGCGGGCCTGTTTAATATGCAGGTGAAGCTAATGACGGCTGCTATTAGGTCTTCTCTATTGTATGTCCTTCTCAGAAAACCACTGACAAACGCAGTTAAAGACATGTTATTTGTGCTGCCTACAGGCTGGTGTGCAGCAGTGTGTGACCCCAGAAACACCTGCAGAGTTTTCCCAGTGCTGCTGAGTGTGAGACAGCCACAGAGTCACGATTTGAAACTGGAGAGGATTTGGCAGAAGAAAGAAAATGTGAACATGTCGACCTCTGGCATGCGGACGTAGTGTGTCCCGCATGTGCCGTCCTTCCACAAGCTGATGCAAGGACACGTTAGGTTAAGAACGGGCCTCCAGTTTTTCGGATTTTCTGGGACTCACTGGAAGAAGCGCTGAATTCGTCTGGTTCCAAAAATCAACACGCTGATGTTAGTTATGTGCAGCACCTTAGTTCTGCATGTTACCATTGCACTGAAGACAGGTCACATTAAATTCAAAATAAATTCATATTTAATGCTGAGGCTGTTGTTATGTGGCTGTTGAGACTTTTGCAAAAACATTTTGTGTGTTGATTCGGTGGATAAAAAGATGGTTGTTTCTGCTTTTTTTGTTGGAATTTCTACACAGCCTGCACTCATTTTGACCAACGAGCTGCTAGGATTCATTGGTTTCATATTTAAAGGCAACAAAGTGGAAACAGTGGCATCAAGATGTAGATTCAGGCCGTAATGGTCAGCTGCTCAGTATTTACAGTCAATTTCACAGCAGTGAGCGCACTTCAGATTAAACTCCGACCCAGAAGAACAGGATTTAGATAGTTGGAATTTATGTGGAGCAGAGATCCACGACTCTACAGACTCGCTGAAGTGCGGAGGAGAAAGAAGTTCTAACATTATATCAGTCGGCAGATAATTAGCCAGCAAATGAGTGAATGTGACATAAAACCTCTCCACATTATGTAGCAGGCCCTGCAGAACCATATCAAGGACCCCTGGGGCCAGACTTCACTTTGGGAGCCACTTCTTCTTCTTCTTCTTCTTCTTTTTCAAGCTGCTGCTTCCATAAAAAGAGATAAAAGAAACGTCAGAAGCAGCTTCTGTCTTTGAAAGAAAGTCTGTTTAAGTGAGTGGAGTTTTGAACTGGGTCATTCTGTCATTGGCAGCTGTGTCTCTGGGTCTGGTCCTCTGTGGAGCTCAAATCCCTTCTCTGTCCACTTAAGACTGATGCCACTGCAATCTGGGTTAGTGTTACTGTCCGGGCTGGTTATTGGTTCTACTTTGAGAGATGTTCTACCTATCTGATGACAGATTATAAATTCATGAGAAAATAACAAAAATATATGGCTAAAAATATCCATCGACATTATAACTTCGGCCGTTGCTCCACATTTCTTCTATAGAGTTTATAGACAAAGTTCAGACTTTCATCAACTCCAAATAAGAACCAGAATCCTCTTCTCAGTCTCTGCATCAATATGACCTCGAACTAGATAAGAGGAACCCAATTAAACCAATGAGACAAAAACATTATGCTTAATTATTTATGCGTCGTGTAAAAAGTATCTTAAACTCTTGTTTGTCGGACGTATGTGAGCCTGTGGAATTATCCCTTCCTCAAAATGGAAATAAGATTCTGGGAGTTTGATCAAGACCGTGTGGATAAACCAGGAGGCTGTTGGAATTAAGCTCGGTGGATGGATAAGAAGTCTGGAGACCACCAAACTCCAGCATGAGAACAGCCCCCATCTGTGAAATGTCGTGGTGATGGGATTACCAGGAACTACTTGTGTGTTAAAGAAGAACATTTGCAGAGTCAGACTCCTGACCTTAATCCTACAGAAATGCAGGCGGTCGGTGTAGAAAGTCAAGCAGCATCTCGGACACGAAGCTGTTCTGTGAGCAGAAATGCGCTGCAGTGGGAAGAAGCTAAAGAAATGTAGTGAAAGGGAAGGAGTTGCCTGAGGCGGTGAGGCCACAGGTTACCTCTACATTTACCTGCTGTTTCTCACCCCGAGGAGCTGCAGTTTGTCTCTTTGACAGGACCAAAGTGCAGGAGATGCAGCTAGGAGAGCTCGGCGTGTCCCCACAGACTCATTAATATGTCACGTTCTTAGAGATGAAACATACAGTGCTTTTCCAGTTCATTGATCTCTCACACAAGATCCCGATCCACTGGGAGCAACGTGGGATTCAAGTGTCTTCGGGAGGAGGAAAACCCTGCCTTTGTCCACAGACACTGTGATCTCTGGCTCCGCCGCGGCTTCGGTTTTTGTTTTTGTAAGCGATGCTGAGGCTCTGGTCCTTCCCCAGGTGGACGATTCAAATCCCCCAGACGGACATAAACAATGTGAGGATGCACAGCTCTTTTCTATTCAGTATTGTTTGGCCTCGATATTAGTTTTGACCGTGGATGGATTCTGACTAAATGGGTGAACTCATGTGAGAAGCCCCGACACTGAAAACCAAAAAAACTTCTGTTGTGAATTAGTGAGTCCACTACACGTTGGAACCCTGAGGACCTTAAGTGTAGCAGCCTGTACACAACAATCTTCAGGCAGTGATTAAAGTTCATCACATTCTCATTCTGGACCCCTGCACTACACACAAAGCCACCGTATCTGTCCAACCGGGGGACAGAGTCAGGTCGCGGTGTTACCTCGACGTCCTCACCAGCGTCTGGTCTGAAGTGTTGTCGTAGCCCCCGCTCGCTTCCAAACCAGATCACAGAAACACACTGTGGACGGGACCATGACGTATTAGTGCAGCTATTATTTGATATATGAAACTGAACTGAAAAATAATCAGCTTGAAGCATCAGAAAAATAATTGCGATTGTCCAGAAGAAAAAAATATTTTGACTTTTGCTGGACATAAAGATGTAGGAACAGCTGCGATGATGCTGGACAAAGGTGAATCTGGAACAAAATGAATTTCATTTTCTATTTCTTTTAACTAAAAGCTGACAGATCTGCTCACGTCCTTCAAAACCAACGTAACGTTTCCAGGTATAATGATAAATGCTGCATCTTATCTGTGCGCACAGAGCTGTTTGTTTTGGGCCGTTTTGGCTTATTCCAAACTTTCTAACTAATGTCGACCTTATTAATCTTAGTTAGAAAGAAACTCGCCTCCATGTGTCTTTTTCTGAAGGAAATTACAGCAGATGCTTAAATGTAAATAAAAACCTGTGGACGACATTTAACGATGACAAATACCCGTTTTTATAACGAGCCCTAACAAAAAGCTGCTTTCGGAAGCAAATTCACATTTCTACACAGCACATGGAACAAAGTGTGCAGCCTTCACATCCCTGATGCATAATTTCAGGGTTTAACATAAAATATTCATCGTGAAAGCAAAAACGAAATGACAGCCTGGTTGTTGGTAGGAGGCCCAAAAGGAGCTGTTCCTAATGTCTCACCTCCACAGCCTCTTCCTGAACCTCGCTGTCTGTCCTGTCCTCTGATTTCCTTTCTCATTAGCACCCACCACCACTGTCTAATCAAACTGCTACGGAGCTAGAAAAGGAGGCCGCAGCAGCATCTCCACAGCTCAGGTGAACTGTCCCTGGCTGCACACTCGGTTTTTTTATAATTGAATTGTGAAAGTGAACAGGATTTTAAAAAGTCTACTCAACAATCTCCCCCAGCAATCGTTGGTCATTTGAATAAATCCCATTATGAGATAACTGAGGAGACTTTGTAGCATCGTTGGTAAACAGGAGCTGTAGTGGCCATTAACAGCTCCACTCCACGGCCAATCGCACACTCACACACAGCTGCTGACAAGGACTCACAATCACACATTTGGGTCACAAGTGGAAACTCTCCCGCAGTGTGAAACCCAGATGCTTCTGACTAGTGTCTGACTGTGTGTTTACACGTTCTGGTTTATTTGATCCATTTAGTCCTTTAGAAGCCGTCTCCACATTGCAAACATTTCCTGATAGAGGACCAGTTTTTACAATTGTGCACCTGTTGATCTCCGATGTGCTTTTTGATGATTTAGTTGCTATATTTCCTTCGCTGTCAGCTGTGCAGGAAGACGACGTGCAGCTTTCTAACCCCAGACCTGTCGACTGTCTGTGCAGCTGGACACGTCCATCAATCAGCCCCTGAATTAAATGAACTGATATGCAATTGAAAAACATGGACAATGGTGTGGAACCAGCTGCTGCTTCCTCTGTTTATTTAATTTGCCTCTTAAAATGTTGAATGCATTTCCAAACAATGGGCCTCGTTTGACGGAATGAGAAAAATATAACCTGAGCAGCATGGGAACAGAAGGCACCAAGCAGCAACTCCAGCTGGGGTGTTTCAGGAGAAAGACCCAGGAAAAAGCTCCTACGCATTCTGACGCTGACAGAATAATGAAGTCAGCTGATGGTGCTGCCACTCGTTCATGAGAATGTCCCTTTACTCTGTCCTGGTGAAACCATCTCTGGACCCCCCTCCACTTTGCCCATCAGCCTCAGCTGCGGGTGGAGGATGCTCTCATCCACCTGCTACATCACCTCTTACTCTTCTAGCTGTTTTTTTTTCTTACTTATTGATCAGCAGTTTGTACTTGTACTTGTTTACTGTCTTGGTTTGGTGGAAGTGTTTTCCTTTCTTTTCTACTTGTGACAAGGCAACACAATGTCCCTATGGGATCATAAAGTTTTTTAAATCTTGAATCTTAACAAATCAAATTTCAGATTCTAAAGCAAGTGTCGGGAATCGGCACATGGCCAATTGGAATTTACATTTACATTCAGTCATTTAGCTTTTGTCCAAAGCGACTTACACGTGAGGTACAATGCGGCAAAAATCTAAGTCAAAGTGTTCACATTTCACGAGATGCAAGTGTGAGAAAGAGCAGAAAGGAAGTTTCTTTTTTTCTTTTTTTGATGGAATAGATTTAAGTGCATAGGAAGGACGAGTTCTGCTGGGTGTCTTCTGTGCGGTGCTGGCAGATTGACACACAACAAATCAGTTCTTTACACATTTGGTTTTAGGTTCTACAAAAAGCTAAAAACCCAAAACTAAACCTGCATATTGCTGTTTGGGGAACAACAGAGCCGAGAAGGTGCTGCAGCAGCTAGTTTACCTGAAAATATGTTTCTTTCAAATAAAAAGTCCACTGGGTTCAATAACGTCAGTGTCCAACTCAACATGTGGTTCATTTTGATCTCTGGGATTGTTTTTCATCTTTTTTTGCACTAAATTCTGCTTTTGCTCGTTTTTTAACTCGTGTTCATTTTTTGTCTCCTCGGTTGTTGTTCTCACTGCAGTTATCTGAGCATTGCTTCATCGAATAGCTCTGATCATTTTGTCTATTTATTTATTGGATTTATGTCTTTAATTGTTTTCACTCATTCAGGGTTTTTTCATTGTACTGGAAATGTCATAAGGTCTAAACACGGCTCACACTGAAGTGGCCCACGGTGGCCCTGAGAGCTCACGGCCCACCTGTTGACTGGCTCCGTCAGAGCGCCGTTCACACCTATGGTGAGGTCCTGGTCCTCTAAGGTCCAGAATAATCCAGGCTGCAGACTGACAAACGTTAACCATGAGCAAAGACAACAGGCTTCAATGTCTGTTTGGTTGGTCGTCCTTGAAAGTGTCAATCACCTCACGTACCTTGTATATCTGCATAGAACATGAACACTGCTTTCACTCTCTCAGCCCTGGATGCCTGAAATAACTCCTGGCACTTCACACAACACCTACTCAGGTTGTTCCCAAGCCCCACATCCCTAGAAACAACAGGAAGGACGTGACCTTGGTACAGCTGCATGGTGGCAAACGTATGAAATGACTGATGAGCTCTGATGGGTTTTGCAGTGTTTTAATATAAAATCCCGCTTTAGCTCCTCTCTGTTTTCAAGGTTTTCGTACAAACCTCAGGAGGAAAATCCTTCACTGATGGAATCTGATGGATTTTATCAGATGGTCGAAGATCCTTTATTCTCCCTGAGAGCCATTCGACAGCAGGCTGCAGGATGTGACCTGGATTCAGAGCGGTGCATCTCCAGGTGAATAAACGCGTCCGTGCATCACGAGAGGAGGGGGAGGGGGAGGCTACAGGAAGCATAGGAGGAGGTGCAACATGTCCGAACAAGTGCATCTTTGTTCTCATGCATCGTACAAGTGGAGATGAAAAGCAGATGTGAGGAAAAATGGGCTTTGTGTGATTTATGTGTGCAGCATCCCCCAGGCAACGGCTGGTCGGGAAAGAAGGGTAATGCATGACAATGATGCTTTCAAAATTCAACAAGGCGCAATGACACTTTGTTCGTGCACGTGGTGTCAGGTCAGCACAGGGTCAGTTTACACCACATATACAATATGTTCACTGTGTGCTGAGTGTGTACTTACAGTGAGGAGGCCTTTTCCTCAGCGGAGCTGTTTGTCTTCCAGCTGAGGATCTGAACGATGCATCCGGACTGAAGGTTTGTGTGAAGGAGGAAATTGCCACAAATTGATAGAAGAATGGTGAAATGCACACGTGTGGAATCTGCATTTCCTGCTTCAGGTTGATTTGTTTGGTACCGAAAATCTTGAACTTGATGCTCGAACGTATACGTTGGTTTTAAACAAAAAGTCCTTTAGGTTCAATAAGCTCAGTGCCATTTTGTCCCTTGATTAATATTGTTTGCAGTTATTGAGTGTCTACTGATTGTACTTGTGTCTCTTTTTGGTAATTTTTCAACATTTTCTGTTTATTTCTGTCGCTTTTTGACTGTTTCTGATCTCACTGAAGTCATTTTAGTTTTATTTTTCCAGCCACTAGTTGAAGTCAGGACCCCTGAGCCTGAGCCTTTTCATTCAGCGATTAAAAACCATGTAAAGTGAGCATTTGTCCTCCATATTGCTGTGCGTGTGTCTGAACACTGATGCTGAGCCAGATTCATCATGACGGTGTAACGGTCAAAAATGTCTATTTCCTTTATTGTCTACAGTGTCCAAGAGGAGTGTGGGTGGTGAAGGATCAATAGTTTCAAAGATAATGAATACATTCATTATTTCCAGCCCTGCAACTTTTGCATCCATTGCATTTAAATGCAGCCTGCACCATCAGCAAAACATTCTTCCCGGAGAAGCAACTGCAAATTCACTGATTTAGAGGCGTGAAAATGAGTCTGGCAACACTTCTGATCCACTCCATCACTCGTTAATTTGTCTTACAAGCAGGACTGCATTGTGTGATTCACACGTGTGGGACAGACTTATCTCTGAGCACCCACAGGAGACAGTGGACAGCCAGACATAATGTCCTTATCTCTGGAGAGAAGCGGACAAACTATTAGCACACATACACACAGCTGTATCGAACAACCTGTTAATTATTCTTACGGTGGTTTTCACAGTCGGTTGTCTAACAGACAGAACATTAGGATGTGGCTGATGCACAATTACCAAAGCCATCGCTAATGAACACGTTTAAATGCTGGAGAGCGAGTGTCAAGTGTGATTATATATAGGCCTGCAGCACATAGGGGACAAGATGAAGGCACGTTACACAAGCTGAGCAAAATGAATGTCGTCGTGACTTCATCCAGAATAAGTTTAAATCATTTAAACGGCTGTGTGTTTTTGTTAGTCTGCAAAACTAATGACACGGCCAAATTCAGCTTCTACAGTTTGTGTGTTGTGAATTTAGGGAGAAAAATTGATAAAGGTCCCTATAACACACACACACACACACACGCACACACACACACACTTAAAAACAACAACAAACTTCACATATTATCACTGAAAAACAGATTATGACTCCAGTGAGTCTAAAGTTCAGATGTAGTCAGTCAAAACTGATATAATATATAATTATATATTCAGATCCAGATCGGCCTTCACACACACACACACACACACACACACACACACACACACACACACACACGTCTTGCACTACAGTCTCTTTGAGTAACAGTCTCATACTATAATTATAATTCACAGTGGGTCTTGGCAAGCTGCTTTTTTTAATGACGACACCACAGGTGGGCAGCATACAAGTATACGGTAACATGAGCTTCACATTCACAGAACACATCCTAAATTTACAGTAGCTTAACAGAACTTTCAACACTGTAAACATCCTCTTCATCTGATCAATAAACACAATATGTCCCCATTTTATTCTCACAGTCAAAAGTAAAACTGAATTCTGAACCCTTCTCTGACACAACAGCCAAAGGCTGTAATGCAACTATAAAACAAAAACTGTAGAATGTCGCCTTTTATATTTCTCTGATTTCTTATAGGACAAAAATACACACATCAACTAATTATCAGCAGTTCAGATATTTGGTTCTCTCCCACAGCTTACTGGATGCTGGCCAGAGCTGTAAGCTAATAATTCTCCAAACTGCTTTATGTAGGTTTAATTATTGGCAATAATAAAACTGATTCAGGCAGAATGTTGGAGAATAACACCAATAAAAACCTCTAATCCATGGTGACAAAAATCAGGATGTTCTGAATCGTGCTTTTACCAAACACATGGCATTTACAGATGCATGGCCCTAGAGACCTTTACTCAGGAGCAACCGCTAGAAAATATATGGTGAAATAAGACGTTTTACTGCAGGCTTTTTTAAAAACACATCAAAATATTATTATTAGTCAGATGATTTTAATGTTGAGGCTGATTAGTGAATATGTAAAAAGCAGAACTGAGTACAAACATTCTCTAATAAGTGACGTTTAGTAAATGTAGGACCATAACCCCATTTCCACAGTGTGTTGACGTCGTTAGTTCTGCTTGTTCTCTGCATTGGGCGAATAGGCAGCAAACATGGCGTCTGACAGTATGACACATCCGTCCTATAGGACGTCCAGAGACACACAAAATGATGACAAAGGAGGCCATCGCATCGTTTGGTTGTGTCTTGTTGGTTGTGTTTCTTCCTCCCTTTGAATTTAGTTTAGTTTAGTTTATGCTAAATATCAGCTAATAATTGTATCAGCACCGTCTTTTGGAGATGCTGGACTGGATTGAACAACCCTGAAGTTGTACTTTTTGAGGCTTGCAATGATCCATAGTGTACTGAGCATTAACAAATGCTTTTAACCTTTGTCTAAATGATGTCTTATCAGAAGTTGTGGTTTTCTTACTGTCACAATCAAAGTAGTGCTTGTTATATTTTGGGGGAACTTCCTGTCAGCTTTATCAAAGCGCCAACCGTCCTTCTGTTAGACCCATATAAAAACATGAAGCCACGCACCAATGCTGGGCTACGAGGCAGTAAACACCTCACGAGATTATGGCTGTGAATCCAGGAACAACAAAGGGTGAAGTGTGTTATTTACTGTGTGACTTTTGCCTCAACTCAGCTTCGACTGAGGTCAGAATGACTCCAGCACCAGACGGACAGACGTGATGCTGCAGCAGACAACTCAGCCTGACTACTGATGACCACGAAGACCTCAGATTACATCACAAAACACCACATGATGCACTATATGAGCCGTGTGAGGCCTTTTTCAGGAAAACGCAATGATTTTCTCCTAAATGCTATTTTTTCTTTCAGCAGATATAAAACAATTGTGAACTTAAATAATGTCACATTCATACTGGTTTACTGGTTCCAGTGGTTTGCAGTGTGCTTTACGAGAAACTGTGAGGTTTAGTCAATGAGGAACCAAAGATGGCCAGACGCAAATCAATCAGTGTATAAAAGGTTTAGTGGAGATAAAGTTGACCAACACGTAAATGGATGAATGTGGTTCGGTTGGTTGCATGAGAGGTTATGAGGACAAATGACCTGTATGGACAGTAAAGCTGCAGTTTTTAATCCAACAGAAGACAGAAGTTCTGGTTTTCCTCATACGACACAGCAACAGCATCAACTTAGGATCTGCAGCGACTGTCCCCACAAAGTCTCAGTCTAACTGAGCTTCTCCCTCTCTGGGGCAGCAGATTTGTCCTCTCCAACAGGGACTGAACACATCTGATCCAGGTAACCAGTGTAGTGCTGGGGAAATAGCTGGGAAAACCCTCATCCGGGTCCACAAACCCTCCTCCCCATTGTGCTCTGCCAACAACACGCATAAGATCCTGAGCAACTGTTCAGCTGAGTGGAAAGAGCTGCCAACCTCTGCAGGCTCACTGCACAGTTGAACACAAACTTTTGTATAAGTTCCTGTGCACTTGAAACACTTGGAATGAATAAAAGCCTCAAATGTAACAGACCGTAGAAAATGAGAGCATATGTTGGGGACTATTTTCTGTGGTGCATTAATACACAATCAAAGTCCAAAGACACATGCATTGTGTGTTAGTGGGCCTTCATGCGTCCCGCAGTGCAGCAGTGAGGCTCCCCGATGAGCACGAGCATAAATCCGGCTTTGTAGGAGGAGACAGGCCTGTTTGGTTTTGAGAAATATTACATGTGGCCAGGATTATTCTTCTCTTCAAACACAGACGCCAAAAAAAATTCCCAGCGTTTCCTGTCAGCTCGTCTCCTGCCGTGGAGTCGCTCACCTGATTTGAGGCTCAGCTTTTGTTGAAAGCCCGTCGCCTTTGGCTACAAACTTCTCAGCTGGAAACAACCAAAACACATCCGATGTCTAAATAAATACTCGTCCGCAAGCAGATTTGCCAAAGAGCTCAGGGCTCACGTCCAACTGCGAGCAGATCCACACTCTCCCACTTTGCTCCGCAGTGACTTCTCAAACAAGAGCACGATGGAATTTGTGTTTCTGAGCTGAAGCTCCTGTGGAGCTGAAGACCAATTTGGATTTTCACAAATCCGCTGTGCAATAGAAGCCGATCCGTTCCACCTGCATCAAACCTCAGTCAAAGTCCCACTGACATTTGTAACAGGGGTGAGAAATGAAAAGCGTTAAAGCACAGCACAAAAAAGTCCACAAAAACGCAGAACAGTTCGAATATTAATGCAGTACAAGTAGGAACAATCCAGCTCCCACTGTTCTGGGTCCAGTGCTGCAGGCTGCTGTTCGCTAACAGCTTCCCAAGACAGTGGCACCAATGCCAGCTGCAGCTTAAATGATAGGGGTCACTGTGGCAAACGAAACCAGTACAGAGCATCAATTCATCAATTCTTGCATTGACTGGCTGCACCGACCAATCACAGCTCTCGTTGCTGCCAGACTGACGGGATAGAGCATTGTGTCCAAAAGAAGCTGCTGTTGGGGGGATGCAGGACCAAGATCTGAACGATAAAGCTTTGAGTGGGTCGTGTTTGAGCAAATATGGTCCTGCTCACATGTGCATCACAGGTGTCAGAACACTTCGGTTTCTATGGAAATAAAGCTCGTTAGAAACTCGTAAAAGTGCTCTCTGCTCTGTGTAGCTGGACATGATCCTGCGTTTTGCAAGCAGAGAAAATGAGTTGTTGAACCCTGTGGCTGAATTTACGAAGTTAATAATTGTGATTGATGTCAACGATCAAAACATCCCGCAGATGAAGCCCACTTATAATTTTAGCCACAACAGCAGAGCCTTAAATTAATCTCTTAATTTCTCTGTCAGGCTGAATCGCCTGAGAATTCAGGGCAGCTGTGGCAGAAAATTCAATCAAACTGATGGTTAATGAAATTTAAATCTTTCTTTCTAATAGACGGCCATCACACTGAATCCGAATGAGCTCCGAGTCCTCTGGGCTTTTTAAATAACCTCATGTGGTCCTCTCTCTTTTTTACTGCACGGCTGATATTTACACTTTACATCACGTTACACCTCTAAATACACTGCAATCCAGTACAAAACCCGGTGGGATTAACCACACACACTCTGACCTGAGGGAGAGAGAACAGACATGGAGCTTTGGCTGTAATTTGATGCGTAAGGAGGAGGATCAGCCATATTGTCATGGTGCAGAGACTGCTGGGACATTTCTCCAGCAGGGGGTCAAAACCAAATGGAATCTTAACTGTGTGTGTGTGAGAAACATCTGACTCAACAAGTCCTCTGAGGAGGAAATGTGCCATTTGTCACTGCTGTGTAAAACAACAGCTGGTGCTAAAAGTGACACATTCTCGTTTGTATTTGCTGTGGTTGGCGTTGGTTCAAAGGTTGGCCAGGAAAATGGCCGTGTCTCTGGGCCTGGTGGAGGAAATCTTCAGTTCTTGCCGATGATCCTGTGGGATTTGTGAACAATTCTGTGGGTTGCTCCAGGTCTTACGCCTCCACGACAGCCTTGGTTGTAGCAGTTATGTTTCTGGGGTTGCTTGTCCCAGTCGGTCCCGTTCTTGTGACTGAGCGCGATAACTAAGAAACACACTGAGGGAATTTCTTCACATTAGCCACAAGTATCCACTTGGATTTTGGTGGTCAAAGGTCAAGGTCTCTGGGATGTGTGTCCCGTTCTCCTCGACACAGAATCCCAGGAACGGGGATTGTACAAACCTCCCGCTTGGCCTCATGGATGAACTGATTAGACTATGACGAACAACTGTGAGCTGCTAATTCTACTCGATGTTTTGCCTTGACGAAGTGAAATGCAGCACGTCCACGCTCAGTTCAGAGCCATGAACACACAAGAGCACAGACCCACTTTACAGAAATAATAGCAGAGCTGTGCTGTGTTATTAGGAAGAAACTGATCTGTACAGCAAATCATGAAAGATGGTGAGACGGAGAAAACAGCAACCTGCTAAAATGGTAAAACGCAAAAACAAGCCAATTAAAAAATGATTTAAAAACAATTTAAGTGTGAGTCAGGGGCTTGTAAACACCATTAGTCTGCAGACGAGTAGCGGCTGCTGTGCTGATGACACCGAGCACACTATTCCAGCGGAAACAGGGGAAGTGGCCAGACGGTCCAAACCCGTACATTTCATTAGTTTAATACAAAGATCACATGTTGACCTGCAAGTGGAGACTCTGTGTTCCCCCTGAATAATCCCCATTTTTATGGCTTCATTTGAACCAAACAACAAACTGAGGAAGCCTTGTTCAGTGCAGCAGATCAGATCACCAATGGGGGATTATTATAACTGGATACTGGATTAAAACATGGTGCCAGTTCACTTCTAGCAAAGTGGCTCAGTTGCTCCTTTTCCAGTGAGTCTCTATGGGAAAAGTGTGCAGCACGTGATGAACCTGGAAGCTGCAGTACCTCCAACATTAGCCAGCGCTGAAGTCATTTACATCAGTGGCTCCTCCTTAGTTTCCATGGTAACAGCCGCTGTCTGTTAAGCAAGCTCGCTAGCTTAGTTGTAATAATTGTAAACTTGCATTTTGGAGATTTCGTTTGGTAACACTCCACTTTAAGGGAAACATTTATTAATGATAACAGTGTCGTAAGCAGAATATTCTCCTAGAAGACATGTTGTCCTGGATTGTTGTGCACGAACACATAATAAACAAACATGTTCACAAGTACATTTTAGTGAGTTATAAACTATTTACATGTTTATGGTGCGTTCAGGGTAAATGCACCGTGCACCATCCACCGTTTCACGCTCTCCGTGCTTTTAAAAAGTATTTTTCCATAAGCCATTGTACGCTGTGCATCAGCCGCACTGTGACTGTAACAGCTGAGAATAAAGCAGAGAACTTGTAAACAGTCAGTTTGGCTGATTGATGAGCTGTGCGAATAAATTCCAATGTAACACCAACGAATTCAAACATGAGTCTGCTAACATTCTGCTACTTCTCTGTCATTAAAGTCTGATTCATTTCTGTCTGCATCAATCTCATTAAAGTATTTTTTACGAACAGCACAAACAAGTTAAAGTAAATTTAAATGAGCCTTAGACTAAAAAGCATTAATGCAAGCGCAATTATTTCTGCATCGCTCCATTTACCGAAGTCAACAGCTCATTAATATTTAGACAGATGTTTACATCCAGCCTGTATCGCTGAGTGTAAAGTTTCTAATAACAAAAGCTGCTCTCTGCTTTGGTCATTTTGTGAGAAAATGTTGTCATTTTGCTCAGAACGCCTTCACCTGCAAACTGGCTTTGAGCTCAATTGCACTTTGCCCTGTTTCCTGCTCCTGCAGTGTCTGTGGCTCCTTGTCGCTGATGGATTTCGGCCTGTGTGACCTGAGTGTAGCAAAAAAAAAAAACACTAAACGTGAGGCATCACAGTGGGATCTTAGATTTCAGACTTTACTGTTGATGCTGGGATTAATAACGCTGATCATCTGGCTGGTGATCAGTAGAAAGATGGAAAATACATGAAATAACTAAATGGAAGCGAGTACAGCCGCTCGTATTCACACAGGAAAAGAAAATACTGTGTACAGTACTTAAACATTTACTTGTGGGTGTACTCATAATTCAGTATGCAGTACTCAGTATTACTGTTTGGAACGACAAAATTATTTCGAGTTCGAGTATTGTGTCTGTATTCCAAAAACACACATTTTTACTTTCCTGCTATTGTGAACGTCTTAGTTTCTTTCTACTTTGTTTGTGACTTGTTAACCACTTCACCAATAACAATATTATAATATACTGTACTACAATACTACATCATTAGATAGTATACAACCACATCTTCCCCATCGCTCTCTTTCTCAGTTCTTCTTATGTCGATTAGCTGTAATTATCCAGTGCTCAGATCAGTCCCACACTGTACTGCATTAAATATGTTTTACTTGCAGCACTTAAACTTAAAATATTGAATCCTCCGTCCATTCTTAACAAATACCATCAGAGGATGTTTTAAGGGCAGAAGAAGGTCACAGATCAACTGCACCACACTGATTTTTTTTCAGACTCAGCAGCTTTTTGTGAATTACTGCCTCCAATTGGTGTAGCAGTGCAACTGCCTCATTTGTTGTAACTCTGCTTGATTGTTTTAGGATAAATGTATTCAGAAACTATCAAAAACAGTTAAATGGGTAAACTGATAACTGATTAAAGTTAATTAAAACACATTAGATTTTACAGTGCACTGATATCGGCCCCGGGAACTAAATGAGCCGTTAAACGCTAAAACGTTTACATTAAAAGCAGCTACAGTTTGAGGCCAAACGTGATGGATGCTGCTTTAATTTGAAGGAGTTTCACTCTGCTGCAAAAAGGACCAAAGATGAAGTCCAGCAGGTCCAAAATGACAACCATGAAACAGCAGGCAAATTAGGCCTTTGCACCAGGTGCCCCAGACCTTACGAGGGCAACTAGAAGCCTCAGGTTTTCTATTTGGTAACTTAATGTGATTAATTCAAACTCTGGCAATCAACTGTTATCAACAATAAGGGGCCAGTTACACAGCAGCATTCATTCATTCATTTCATCTGGAGCAGTGTTTGTGTCCTGATGAACCTCTTGGTTTTGTTCTCTGCCAACTCCTGAGGGAAATATCTGCCTCTGTAGAAGTGAAATGTTCCACTAACCACTGAGCTCTAACTGGGTCAATGTAGGATCACAGCGGTGCTACAAAACCATTCTGAAGGCTCCTTCCTTCCCCTGGAAACCACCAGGCAACGAAGGCTCCAATCATGCATCCAACGTAGCCCACGATACTTTGCACTAGAGTTTTCAAAAATAGAAAAAACAAAAAAAGACCTGACTGTGAGTTCTGTATTGTGTGTAAAACAGCTGGAACATGAGCTTTGAGAGCAGTGAGAGTTGGTGCTGACCTCTCAAAAAAGTCCAAAGTCCAACCGCCATCAAATGTTCACAGTCCAAAAGTTCTAAAATTAATACTCTAATGTTATTGGCAAGTGATCGATTTTTAGAAATCTAGATTAAAATTCATAAATAACTGCACCACTGGTCTGCTGCAGTCTACTGGTTTCAGGATTTCATAGAGTAATTGGGCGTCGTAACATCGTAATAGAGCATTAGTGCAGATGCATCCTGTCCTGTAGACGAAATGAAGCAGTGGTCTGATAAACGGGCAGCTCACATATTTTCATGGTGCTACTTTGGACGATTGGTTCAATAAAGAAGAAATAAAGAAATACAATACAATGAAATATACAACAAGCTAAAGGCTGTTCATTGAATTATATTTGAATTTTAAATTTTATTATTAGATATTATTATTATCTCTTACTGTAGAAAACTAAAAGCAAAACAAAACAAAAAAATCTCAGGAATGATCGCAAATGATCAAAATGCCATGAGAAATGTTCAGCCAATCAGCAAACACTTCCTGATGTTCGAACGAGTCATGTTGTTTAATCGAGGACCCTGAGCCGCCCTGGTACCTGCACCAGGCAGGTAGCAACCCCTGCACATCCAATCAGCTCAGCGCGGCATAAGTAGCACGTTAAAACACGTTAGTGACGAAACCCGGCTCAGACGGTTTGTTCTGAGAAATACTGCTTGGCTTTACCAAAGGTCTGAGGCACCTACAGAATCATGGGGGTGATTTACACTGCAGATCCACAGAAATCACATGGATGCTCTGCTCTGGATGAATTATGAGAAAAGTGGCCCCTGGGCACAGAGGGGGAGGTCCAGCCCCCCTCAAAGCAGTAATTTGTTAGTAGTCTCCCAGTCTGAGGCAGAGAACATGTAAAAAGATGCTCGGTGTTATTACTTAAGGAACACAGTCGACTTTTCTCTCGGCTTTTTAATTTCTCCTGACCCCTAACTTCTGCCTTTCTGCAGATTGTTTGTAATGTTCTCGATTGAGGGTCTGTAGCCATCTGGCTCTGAATAAGCCAGTCGGTTAAAGGCCTAAAAGGTCAGTTTGACTGTGTCATTCTGCAGCGATCAGCTCCTTTTAAATGTAAAAACACCCCCGCTGAAAAGCATCGACCTATAGCTCAGCACACACATTAAGTCTTGATGGAGACGAGGCACAAATGTAAATGAATAGTTGGTAAATTACTGATGTCTCTGCCCTGCTGCATTAAAAAGCAGCGGGGGACGCGAGCGTGACTTTTTTTGTGCAACCCAATCAAAAAGGCCACTTTATCAGCTGAGTGCGACTGCGTGTTTCGCCCCAGGCCTCAGCGCATTAGCTCATCGCAAATATGCTCTATGAATTCAAAACGGGCTCTTTGTGATCCTCGAAAGGAGACTGTCGGTCAGAGGATAATCACACTCACATTATTCCTGCAAATTGCGTGTCAGGAGAGACTCTGGTGCCGAGTCTCGGCTGAATCCTGACAAACGTGACGCTAACGGTGGAAATTAGCGCCGGAGGACGTCCGAGTGGGAATAATTGGACCTTTTTTGTTTTCTGTCCTGCTGCTGACGTGAAAAAAAAAAATCACCATTAGTTCTTTACACTTTTTAGCTTGTTAATTCACATGGACGCAGTGTTCGGTATTCAAACTGCTGCTATTTAGGGGGAAAACTGAGGGGACCCACAGCTGTCGAATACAGTGATATTACAGTTCATTTCATGTGATTCTCTACTAATCCACAGTAAAGTTAATTATGAAGGATAAGCTCTGTTTAAACCTGAACCAATTCTAATTCATCAGCTATCTCCAGAAAATGTATTCTCCACATGCTGCCTGCTGAATTGTAAGACTGCCTGGAGACAAATTTAGCATTTTTGCATGTTCAGCTCATCTGCAGACGAGTGCCCAGGTTAAGTGGAATTAATTATTCTCTATACCTCTACAGCTCTGATCCTGATTTAACTGTAGGTCCACGGCTGGATGCAAACTGCAGTTTCCTGCATTAAGTTGGAGCTGCCTGCCCGACTCCCACGACTTCACCGCTTTTCAATTTGCTGTCTGTGGCTGCAAATGTTCACGTAAATGTTCACGAATGCTTTCAAACGTCCCTCTGACTTCCTTATGTTAAAATGTGTCACCATTAGGACTTCAGATGATGTCATCTAGAGGCATTTTCCGGCTAAATGCAGAGAGATATTTCTACATACGCTGAAGTCAGGGGGAAGTTTAATGACATATATTTGAATGTACTAGCCAAAATAGAACCAAGGCGTCAGGAGGCTAAATAACTAGTTTGTACAAGATGTTGTTCAACAAACTGCAAGACAAGATTTTACCGAGAGACATGTGGTGTTGAGAGGGTGAAGACGTGTCCAGGGTGCATTTCAGACAGACTGCGCTGGACGGATGTATGGTGTAAAAAGTTAGAGGAATTGTCAAGTAACTAAAGAGAAAGAATAAGTTTGACATGAGTCACTGTGTAAATAGGTCTGAATGTCTGTCGTGTCCCAAGTGCCACATGTTTTCGTCCCATTTTGCCTGAGACTCACCACCACCATCTGTCCATCATTCAAGATACATCCAGATGCTGCAGATACATCCTGTATGACCAGAATCCAGAGGCCGAGCTAGAACTTACTGCAGGTAAAGCTCACAGTATATTAGTACGTAACACACTGATTCAAATCCTGAAAAGTTGTCTAACAGTCAAGTAGAAATATTTATAATGTGAACTTGGAATTTCCATGTTCCCAGTAAAACCGAAACGCTCCCAGCCTCACAATCCAACATGGCTGCTCCGCTTGTCAAAAGAGAGGAAGCTGCAGCACTTCCGTCTTATTTGTGTTTCTTTTAAACAGTGCTATCCAACGTCTACCTGGTTTGAACTGGTGTTGTCATGGTAACCCTTCTGGTCAACAGTCAAGTTGCGTGTGACATCACTGCGAACTTCCAACGTCTGAGTTAAAAGGAACAAAACACTCGATCTGACAGACAGTGTTTACATATACATGAGCAGTTTGGAAAAAGTAATCAGATTCCTCTGTGGAAATGGACATAAAGTGCTTCGGCCTCAATGTAGATAGATAGAAACTTTATACATATATATATCCCAAAGAGTGTTTTCCATGATGGTGATGGAAGAAGAAGAGGAGATATGTTATGTGTGTAATATCTGTATAATTCCTCACCTGAGGAAACAAAAAAGACCTAATGTGATGAGACTCGTTTCTGTTTTTCTCTTTGCTCAGCCACAGCCCAACACATCAAATCCCACCTCTCCCAGATAAAAGTGACTCCATCAAGGCATGTTCTCCAGCACCGGCTCCCTGCAATAACTTGACATTTACTGTCCAGAATCGGAGCCGCACTGCAATCACCCGGCAGCCCTGCTCCTGAGTGGAGCCGGGCAGATAAGCTGGCACAGATGCATCGGCTGAGCGGCTCTTTATCAGGAGTGTGACGGACCAAGCAGCAGCCATTGTGGAGCCATGCTGAGTGGCCCACGAGATATGTGAACCTCAAACAGCTGAGGAAATTGCTCTGTGAAGCTGGAAAAAACATTATGCACAGTTTCAAGAGCAACGAGCCAATATGCGATAGATTTTCCCTGCTTCTTTATGCAATGACAGAAATGGAGTTTCAGCGTAAATGTGTGAGCCTGAAACACAATCAGAGAGATTTGTGGAGACGCTGACGACTCATCTGACACATAAAGTCGTCCGTCCCAATCCTCTGCAAATGTTTTCTCAGAAACAGCACGGAGTGAACATTCCAGCGAGGTGCACACAGCGCGTTGGCACAACTCCAATCAGATGTGGAGATCAGAGGTGGAGCTGTGCATCAATGTTACTGTGGGCGATTTAAAGCGACTTCTTCGAGCAGTTCAACACATGCAAACAACAGCGTTGTTCTCTGTCCTGCAGTTTAAGGATGTGTCATGATGTGGTGGGTTCACTGAAAAATCAATTAGCCAAAAACCACATAAGCTGCTCTTTTTAAAGGCTCCTTCATGTTTTGGGATGAAGTTCCTTGTGTTTGTATGTTCTGCTGTGCGTTCACGTAAATACGATGCAGCAGATGATGCTGCACATACAATGAGCTGTCACAGCGGAAACACTGTGATGATGTAGAATCTAGGGTCATCAACTCTGCAGGAGATGAAAATAAAACAAGCCTTTATTTTCACACTACACCGAAACGTCCAAACCAATTTAATGATTGTTGAGCAGAATTTCCCTGCTGCCACTGTTATTTTTCCCTCAAACCCACGACCTGCTTCATGGTGTTGAATAAGAAACAGTCTGACAGTGTGCAGAGCTGATATTCAACCAGCTGTGCAGAGAAAACGCTTACAAAAAGCTTGTTTTATGAGGAAAGTTGGCAGTTTACACTTGGATCGCTGAACTGGACCCCCAGGCAGAGGGACCCCCCTGCAGGGCGAGACCCTCTGTGTGAAGTAGTGTGAATTGTGAAGGTAAAAAAACGAGCACCGAAATATTTAAACAACCGACAACTGGAAAATACCACAAAAAACATCTAGTACAGAGACAAAAATGACCACAGCGACGGAAAAATACTGTCAACAACAACCAAGACTTTCAACTGACAAGAGAGAACAAAATGACCGAAATGTAAAATAGCTGAAAAAAGCCCCTTGCAAAGTTCAGCAGGTCGTCCGTTACAGGACGAGCCATGTACCAAAGTACACACAGTACTGTAATACCAGCAGTAACAATGACTAAATGAGGACAGGACACACAAAGAGTGAAAAATTACTCTTCAATTCACAATCCCCCAAATCTTCTAAAGGCATGTAAACCTTTATTGTCTCCACACTTGGGGGGGGGGGGGGGGGGGGGGCGGTTTACCAGAAACCAGAATCCAGGGAAATCATGCATTAATGTAATTAATACAAAAACCATGTTCAGCATATAATCCCTGATCAAACATAGTCAAATGTCTGTGTCTTTGGTCTCTGTTGACACCAACATCCTCGTCTTTGCAGATCTGCTGCTGATTGCTTAAGAAAGATTTTTAGATTCTCTCCTTATTGTCTCTGATGACATGTTGGACAAACTCCCATTGGTCATTAACGACTTGAACTGTAAATACGGACGAGCGTCTGCAGCCTCGGTGAAGGTGAAGCCGTTTGCTTCCATTACACTTAAACTGAAGCTCAAGCAGCAGCAGACAACAGAGGAGTCGTCCACTTCACTTCCTGCCTCACACCAGTAAACCCACTGACTTTCAACAGCACGACTCCACGGTCTGAGTATCGATTCAGCTCGAAGGGCACAACAAGGCCGCAAAGTCCCTGAGCGACACACAGATGATGACAAAAGATCAGTTTAGGTTTCTGGACCTGATGTTTTGCAGCAAAACGCCATTTCATCCTATCTCTTCTCAAACCGCAGGTTTGCACAATTACCTTCTATGATCTTTATGTAAAGACGTAGCAATCGGTGATTGGAATGTCTGCAATAATCCGGGAACAAGCAGCGTTTTAAAGTGAACATTTAATCCAGCATTGATTCTGGTCTTGGCCTGGACAAGATAAAGATCCTAACGAATGTGATTAATGTGTCCAACAGTTGGTGCATGTATAAAATGTGTAGGACAGAAGAAGCCGTGAAATATTTGTGACTCTTGGTGGATAAAGTGGCTGATTAAGTACCGATTTACACCTTTTCTCTTTCACCTTTCAGAGCGAAACATCTGAGAAACGAGCAGTCAAACAACTCACGCCGTCTCCTTTGTATCAGTGGGATTTTGAGTCTTTTGTCAATGCTGCACAGACGAGCCGGCTTGATTAAGTCTTTACACTTGGGAAAGTCTCTTCAGCAGCCCCAGAGCAAACCTCCACATCAGTGCGATGCTTTAAAGCGGCCGTGTAATTGTGAGGGATGAGGCAGGCAGAGGCGCGACTGGGGGAGCTCTGCAGCCCCTGACAACTGATCCATCAGCGTCAAACAGCAGTGCACAGTATTTACACCAATTCTTAGCAGCATTATTAGGAGAGCTGCATAAATTCACGATGCAGAATCTGCCTGCGAGTCTGTAAAAGTGCTGGCAGCTGCTGAGCGAAGGAGTGGGAGTGTGTGTTTAAAGGCAGAGACGTGACAGCCGGGTGAAGACTGTTCCACAGATAGACTCTCAAGCAGAAGTCTGGCTCGACTCGAGTGGGTTAAAATAGCTTCTTGTAATTTGTGGAATAATTAAAAGATTATGTTTCCAATAAATGGAGCACTTTATACAAGTACAAATAAATGTAGAAAGCTGAAATATGTCCTTCGTCTGAACTGGGCCCATTATAGCAGGTGACGTGATAATAATTCTTGTCAGATAAAACGGCATCTGATTTTTCGAAGGGACGGATTTATCACTTCCTAAAATACCATGCCAGGGTTTGCACTTCTCATTCCAGAGGCGTCAAGAAGCGCCGGTATGTTACATGCTGAAGCTTTGGAAACCCAGGAGCTTCAATATGCAATGACGTAGAACCTAAAGTGAAGAAGCCTTATGAGGAGGTGGATGAAACAAAAAGACACAGGACTTTTCTACAGGAGACGATGAGCGTAATGAGAACGTGTTGCCCCATTTAGCATTTAGCACCAAAATGGCACCAAAACAATTCTTTTTTTTTTACTCTCCGGACTCTCGGGACACAGCAGATGGGTTGGGTTTAGGCTCGAAATCATGTGGTTCGGCTGTTCCTAGCTGATTGTCCTTTTTCTGTCAGGTAGCGTAATCAACGTTACCTTTTACTCTGCACTTTTTCTCAGATTATTCAGTCCTGCTGTACGAACGCTGTCTGGGCGGTGCACAGATTTACAGCATCTCAGCCTGAAGATGGCAGATGATCTTTACATGTTGACAGCTGGCCAACTTCCCTAAACAATTCTCTTTTCTTATTGCTGCTTAATGATGCCTCACTGAAAAGCTGACATGAGCTTGTACAGGCCATGGACTTGTCCATCCACCGCAGAGTGACAGGTGTCTCCGTGGTAACGGTAAGAATCCACTTAAGGGGTGAAAGGAAAAACATTTTGCACGGTGACTGTTTAATCCACAGACATTTGAAAGTGATGATTTTGAGTTTTGATGAGTGACTTAAACCAACTAAGGACTCAAGTGACCTTAGTGAGATTCAGCCCATTTCTTGGTCCAGGTGTCTCCCAGCTGGTCCTAAATGTGATCTGGCAGCTCCTCATTCAGTCCCAGGCTCTCTCCTCTCAGCGCTCCAGGCTGCCGCAGCAACAACTTCAGCTTTGTTTGCCAGGAGGACTGACATGTTTTTCTGAGATGAGGGTATGATTCCACCCACTCAGCACCCTCGCTATGAGCAAGCCGTCCTGGAGAGCGAGGAGTCAGAGGAGAGATCTAGTCGCCGCCCCGCCAGGCCAGCGGTCTGTCTCGCACATCACCGCCTCCTCCTCTTCTCCTCTCCAGCGTGGTCTCCCCGCCACGAAGCAATACAGCAGAGACCGTTATGCAAACAGGTTTGGTGCTTGTTTGTGTCTGAATCATCTACGGCTGAAGGCCTGATGGTCCCTGTTCTCCAAAATAAACATGACATTACTCATGGTTCTTGTACCTGCGCCAAGCCAAATTATAAGGCACAGATAAAAAAAAAAATACCAAAGAAATGCAGTGTTTGCTTTGAAACTACATTTTTATAACTGAAGTCTTATGCAGTTTTGCTGGAAACTTTTGGGCCTCGTTAATCACTTTACCTGCAGAAAGTCTGACTTTTACCTCCACCGTGAGCCTCACAGGGAGATGTGACTTCCTGTCTCGTCCATAAACTGGATTATTGTTTAATCACGGCTTTGCTCCCCTTCATAATATTTCCTGTCCTCTTAAGTAATGACCTACAATGGGAAGAACTATTAGAGCCATTTATTATGCTGGCACTGCTGCCACAGTAAGATCTTTTTTTAGCCTGCAATTTACCTCTCTTTGCACCTGTGACATCTCCAAAGTCGAGAGACAACCTGAGGAAGTGGAGGTTTCAGGACGCTGTGACCTGACTTAAAAGGACTTTTAGAAAAAAAGGGCCACGGTAGAGGAAGTGAAAGTTTGCTCAAGCAGTTGTGGACTGATGCTGTGATGGATTGTTGGAAGTGACAGATCGCATCATCTGAAGTAGAGAAGAAAGAAACAAGAAACTTTAGCATTTATAATTATGATCAAATCAAGTCCTTTAAAAAACTTTATTTATACAGCACCTTTTGTACAAATGAATGCAATTAAAAGTGTTTTACAAACTGAAAGTTAATAAGAAGCTGAACCCAGCAAAGACAATAAAAGATAAAAACTGTCAAAACAGTGATACGAATGCCCACTAAACAAGAAATAAAATCAAATATAATAATAATAATAATATTTGAAATAAAATTATTAATAGAGAAGTTGACAACACGGCACAAAAAACAAGGGCAATAGGACGTAAGAGCATGAGATAAAGATTAAAGACAAAAGTAAATGCAAATTATAATAAATACAATGATTAATAAAACAAACATTTTAAGAGAATAAAAGAAAGTGAAAGATGATTAAAAAATGGATGACGTTTCCTTGAGCTCTGCTGTACGTGAGCAACATTGTGTCTAAATACAGCACAGTATAATAATGAAATAATAATGAAAAATTCACGACATGTGATGTTAAACTTGCACAAAATTTTGACATAAAACTATAGTGGGGTTAAAAGTACAGTAATTCCATAAAATGTAGTTAAATGTAGTAATGAGAGTCAGTACAAAGTAGAATAAACTACAATTACTCAAGTATGTACCTCAGATTTATACCTAAGTGAGTGTATACTCCACCACTTTAACTAATATTTTAGTTCTGATGGCTGCAGCTCCTCATGTTAAACTGTGGCTCCAGCACTAATTGGGGGGGGGGGGGGGGGGGGGGCATGTGTGATGTGTTTGAGATTTTTTCTTCGGTATATGGTTTGCCTGGGTTCATTACTGACACATTTGTATCATCTGGAGCTTCACACTTGCAGCAGCTCATCAGGATTCTCGTGCAAACAACACTTCCTGTGTAGGTTTGTGCTAAATTATTTATTATGACTGTTTTTATCACCAGGTCATCACGAAACAAAACTCCCGGGAAAGTCAAAGGGGGCATATGTTTACAGTGCACGATGGGTCAACATCTGGGTGTCAAGGCATCTGTTTAGTGGTAAACGGTGGAAGGCGGTGGAGTGGTAAGTGCTGTTGCCGCACGGCTAGAAGGTCCCCGGTTCGAATCCGCCTGTGGGCTTTCTGTGTGGAGTTTACGTGCACGACCCTGAGCAGGACAAGATGCTAAAAATGATGATGTTTGTTGTCATGTCTGTGCTGCGACGTTGGAGAAACTCTGCTCAGATTCATCTTGTGTGTTTTTGTTTGTTTGGGAGTGGGATGTCTCGCTGAGCTTTACTTCGCCTACACACCACTTTTTCTTCTCTCCTCTTCTTCCAGTATTTTTTTGTATCACTTAGCTTTCATCCATCTATTACTATCAAATATGTGTTTGCACAGTCTGTTCAAAACCTGCAGAAGTTACTTACATAAGCTGGATGAGACCTGAGCAATTTGACTCTAAACGTGAAAATTTGAAGCATCAGGAAACATCTGGAACATGGCGGAGACATCAAATGGTCACAGAGGTGTAGAAGTTTGCTTTGAACCTACATTAAAAATGACGAAGTAGATGAATCCGTTTAAAAGGTTTTATCTTCCCCAACGTTGGCTGTTTAATTGCTACCAACCAAAAGGATCAATTAACGTTGATTGTTCATAGTTTTTTTTGTTTGTTTGTCTTTTCGGCTTATCCTGATGTGTCGCCACAGCGGATCATTGTCCGCATGTTTGGCACAGTTTATACGCCGGATGCCCTTCCTGATGCAACCCTCCCCAATTTCTACCGGGCTTGGACTGACACTGCACAACTGAGCTACAGCCATAGTAAATAAAATAAATATAATTAATAACAGGAGACTTAATGGGGTGTGTAGGTGCGGGTGAAGAGGGGGCCGGTTCAGGGACATTGTCCAGTCGGGGTAACTGCTCTGCACTTATATAGCGCTTTTCTTCCTATTGGTGCCCTCAGTTCTTTACACTGCTTCTCATTCACACACACACCTGGCCAACACTCACCGGGAGCTACTAAGTTGGGGTTCAGTGTCTTGCTCAAGGACACTTCCGCATGTGACAGGAGGAGCCGGGGATCGAACCAACAACTGTTGGATTGGTGGACGACCACTCTACCTCCTGCGCACAGTTGGCCCCAGCGTAGCTCAATAGAGATTTTAATTTAGATATTTTACTAAAAAAAACTTCTGCTACTGCACCTGCACCGGCAACAACGAGTCTTAACACAGAACCAAGAACTTTACCCAAAGTTCTCTTTATTTTCCAAAGTTATTTTCCCTTCATATTCTTGTGGACTCCACAGTCCATGTTGTCCATGCATCTCCATCCAGGACGTCCCCCTCAATCTGGGCTTTGTCTTTCTTCCTTTTCTTTGCGCCGTTTATAAAAAGGCCAGTTGCTACTGTATTTGTTCTGGCAAACATGGGAGAATCTGTTCTCGTGGGATTTGCTTAACTGCAGTGTATTGATGAGGATTTTATGACCCAGCAACAAAACACTTCGAGTACTCAAATATAAGTACTTGTACTCAGTCAGAACTTGGTACTGGGACATCCCTAGCTGTCGTGTCATGATGTGCACTGAATGATTATGTTCACTATGTTGTCGCTTATAATGAGGCCCCACAGATCTACAACAACGATACCTCATTTTGGTCGAAACCTCATTTTTTATACTAAACTTGCTGCTCAGCCATTGTTTCCCAGCCCCACAGATACATTACAGCTTTATTTTTCCAACCTAAAGGCACAGACTCCTTGCTATGTCTGCTGGAAGGTGTTGTGTTATGTAAATCATCCATGCAGAGGTAAATGCTCTATGCTGCTGGTTTTTGCACCACTGCTCAAAAGCTGGATTTGAGCTTTTTTCCAATAGTCAGAGCTGAAATTGACCATAAAGTACTTTTGACAATTAAAAATGACACACTGTTGAATAAGCCACTGACTAAACCCTGAGCTGACTTTGTTTAGTAACATTTTTTTTTTTGAGTAATAGACAAATTCCATAAAAAGCTGATTTTTTTTTATTGCAGCGACTACAGTCAAACTGTAGAGAAATATTTGAAAGAAGCTGCTTTACCATCCTCACACGCACATTTATTCAGTGCAACTGACTTCGTAGTCGCTGGCGCTTTCAAGGCCAAAGCACCAGAGAGCAAAAAATGAAATGTGTGATATCATCAAGAGGTAAAAATCTGTTGCGGCGCTGCAGACAATGAGCTGTGGAAGATGATAAAGCAGTGAGAGGGAGGCTGTTTTTAAGGATAAGCGGACGTGTTCTGCTTCAGGATTAACATCTCCCCTGTAAAACGAGGCCTATTTACATGTGGAAACTGGAAACAGACGTTCCCCACAACAAACTAGGAAAATCTACTGTGACAATACCACAAATGTGACTCGTTAATTTGTGTCTCCAGGTTTTCTTGTTCCTCAAGAGTAGGAGAAATGTTCAGTCGGTTTTTACGTGCTTTAAAAAAACCCTCCATTTCCTGGATGATATGACACATCATGTTTTAAAAATAAATGCGCTGATTATCCGAACACAGGTAGAATGTGGCCACTGCGACGTCACCTCTCTGCCTTCATCTGTATTCCAGTCAGTGTGGATTTGGCTTCTGCAGCATGACACGTTTCCAGCAGCGCCCGTGTTGCCATGGTTTATCCGAGTGTCAAACCATGGAAACGGTAAACGGGGGCCAAGGCTCTGATCGATTCTTAAGAGAGAGACAACAGTATTAAATTCTGAAAAAAAGGAGACGATGCCATTGGCTCAGGTTTTGTCAATTTTTTTCCCCGATGAAAGTAAGATACGATGGATGTTCATACATATGGTAAAGTCTGCAACCTGGATGAGCTTGTTAGTCTGAGCTGTAGACCTGGTGAAAAATGACTCAAACCAGACTACGCAAGTCTGATGGACATACACGGATCGGTTGTAACGTCATGACCGTCTGAGGTCAAAGTGGGAAGTGGAGTGGACTATAAGAAGAGAGGGTTCTAATGTTTAAAATGAACAAATTGCACAGGTGGTTATAATGTTGTGTCTGATTGGTTTATTTCCATCAGTAGCTTGTTCTTGGTTGTCGCCAAAACCTGGTCGACTGCGCACATGCAACATCTCCTGTGGGACGGCACAGTTTGTGTCTGGCTAGTGTGGTTTTAGTCATTTTTCATTGCGTCCACTGCTCAGACTAACAAGGTCATCCAGGTTGCAGACTTTACTGTGTTTAGCGGCGTAACCAGTCAGTAGAAGGAATCAGTTGGTGGTTTCAGCGTCTATATGGGGCTTGTTGGAATAGAACACAAATAATTCAGAAAATGACTAAAAGCTTTAAGATGCATTTATAAAACGTGACTCTAATAAACCAAAGGGTCAGTGTAAGATATCAGAACAAACACTGTCTACTCCTGCAAAGGCTTCACAGTCTCTAAATGTGTCATTTGAAATAGAACGTCAGGTCATGTTTTCTATTTTGCGTATTGGAAATCAATCCTAAATTGTTTATGTCCACTTTTATCTAACTGCTCTGTGTCGTAGGTTTGTTTTTCTACCGACGCTAGAAGACGACAGCGAGTCGCGGTGTTGGAAATCTTCCTTATTTTGACTCAATACACCACCAGGGAATAAAGTCATAAGAAAGCTCGTATTTTCAAAGAAACAAACTTTTGAGTTGCCGTGATTTAATGTGCTATGATTAGCATGTGTTGGATCCACATGAAAACCCTGGTTCACCAACGAGCTGGGATGTTTGGTGTGTGATCAATAATTACAGCAGCAGGAATATCAGCAGTTCATCATAGTTCACGGTTTTAATTCTGGTTGACATAAAATGCTCCAAACTCCTCTGAGACACGTGTGGAAACAAACATCAAATGGTGTCAATCAAGTTATGTTTTAATTGTTTTCTCTAAGGGGAAGAAAAAAAAGAATTCTGGCACATTTTTTTTTTTTTTATCTTGTTGAAATGCATGATGGGAAATATATGCAAATAAGTGAAGAAAGCTTCAAACAAGTACATTTTTTGAGCTGACTACAGACTCCAGTGGACATTTAGGCCGTTCAGAAATTGATAAAAGACTAAAGAACAAGTCGAGACTCTGGTTAAACTGAAGTGTAATTATACTTCACTGCTAACAAATCAAGTATAAGAAACTTTGTTAGAACCAATTCTTTTCCACTTTAGTTGTTTTTTTCCCCCCTTTGCTTAAATGATTGATCAATTAATCGGCTAATTGTTCTACAACACTCTGACATGCTGGTTCCCCCACATATTAGTTAAAGCTGTTTACCTAAATTTAAAGTACAGTGAAGACAGATAGTACTGAATGTACTAACTAGTAAAATTCAAGTTCCAAACAAAGATGTCTGTGCCGTCAGAAATCAGTCACACTATTGTAATTAAACCTCACAGAGAGAAAGCAAATCATTCGATGATTTATTCTTGTTTTTAAGATTATTCTGAAGCTTTGCTTTCACACTTTATTGAAATGCTTTCGAGCTGTGAGCAGCTCCTTCGCTTCTTTTGTGCAGTAACCAGACAGTCAGAAATCAGTGGGCATTTAGTCTGTGTGCTGACTTTTCTTTTTTTGGGGGGGGGTCTACTGAGTGACTGCACTTAGAACTGGGACACAGGAAGTGCTGCAGACGTGAGATGATTACTTTCAACATGCACGTTTAGGGTTTGTCGCTGCTCATTTTTAAAACACTGCACATCACATCAGGCTCCCAAATGCAAAATGTGAACAGAAGCTGCAGACCAATCAGTGAAGAGTGAGGAGACCCTCATACTGCGTGTACGCTGAGCTGGGCACATTAATGCCTGTACGTATAGATTCAGAGATGCAAGCATTTCATTAGCCATTTTCCTCGCAGTTAGCTTTGGTCCCTGCTGATTAATTAAGTTACAAAGTGCTGTCACACAGCGAATCCACCACCAGGCAGCACAGCAGATTCTGACAGTGATAAACGAGACGTCAACTCCCTTTGTCGTGATGTTCGGCGTTACTCCTGCCTCAGGATCAAAACAGATGAAAACGTGGGCAAACCACCACCATCTCATGATGCCATGGACCTTTTTATTGATATTTGTCAGGTTTCACAACAGCAGCAGTGCTTTTTTGTGCTCCAAGTGGGTTGGATTTCATCCTCCAGAGCAGAGCGCTTACAATGCATCGCCTATATGTGCAGAAGCGTTGTACAGCAGAAGCAAACCAGGATGAAATGCAACGTCCATTGGATTGACAGAGCCACCAGATGAGCTACACACCGAGCGGATCAATACTTTACACAAAGAGGCTATTCATCACAGAGCGGGATGGCTACAGTACGTCGGCACTGTAGTTTGGCTCGAACACGCCTGCCGAAAAAGAGGCTGAAGTGGGATCCACAATTTCTGGCAGCCATCTTTGATGCAATTAGGGGAAACCGCTGTCATATATCAGGACATGGTCAGTGGTCCGTTTTTTTTTTTTTTTTAACATAGACTTTCTGCTATTGCAACAAAGGCATTGCAGCCATTTTGTGGAAGGGAACAATTAGTCAGTTTTCTAACATGCCAATTAATATTTTCAAATTTGCCTTATGGTCTTCTCACCGGGTGTAAAATAAAAATATCAATGCCACTCACAGGTCTGTACAGATGATAGGAAGCCAGAATGACCCCTTATATTAGCCTAGCTTAGCATAAAGAATGGAATCGGGGGAAACAGCAAGCCTGGCTCTGTACAAACTTTAAGTTACACTATGAAGCACACTATAATATAATGTAATGGCATTTTTTATTTTACACTGTTAAAGTACATTTGATGTAGAATACGGGTTAAGTAAACACATGTGTTAGTCAGCGTTGGTAGACAAAGCCAGGCTGCTTTCAGTGGCTACACAAAGCTATGCTGATTGGGAACTTTGACGGAAACTGAACTGGGCTGAGGTTCTTGAAAATGTCCTGACTAATCTGAAAGGAACCTGTCTGATGGCAAATCTGATTTGGATGTTGTCAAGCTTCTCATTGGCCTGTTATCCCTTCGTCTCCACCCATCGACGCAGTACAGGTCAGTAGGTCAATACCTGCCTCAAGGCTCAAGACGTGCTTATCATGCGTTATCATCCATCAATTAACTTAACCTCTTGTCCTGTTCTGGGACATGGGGGCCTGAACCTATACTAGCTGTCATTGGTCCAGAGGTGGGGTCCACCCGGGACATGTCTCAGGGCCAACACAGAGAGACATACATAGACAACCATTCACACTCACAATCACACCTACAGCCAATTTAGTCACTAAGTAACCTGCATGTCTTTGAACTGTGGGAGGAACCCGGAGGAAACCCACCCAAGCACAGGGAGAACATGCAAACAACCAGGGATTCAAACCGGGGACCTTCTTGCTGTGAGGGGACAGTAATAACCGCTTCACCATGCTACCTTGTTAAATTTATAAATCTAAATGCAGAGCTACAACTTTATATTTAAGCACAACTCTTCAGTCTTGGGTTTCAGTAGAAAAAAGGGAAAAGATCGCAGTTTGTGTTAAACTGGCCAACTGACCTACGGGCAACATGGTAACAATGATAACTGACCAATGAAACCAGCTTGACAGTAAATCCCAGACACCAAGTGATGTCACGTGATGGTTGGACCTGAAGACAGCAACTCGACCTCAACATTCATTGGGGGTAACGTAGGCACCAGGTTTGACTAAACAGAAATGAGAGTGGCATCGATTGCTGCATCAAAGTCTTGACAAAGGTCACTGAACTTGCTTTGTCTGGATCTAGTTTGACTGGTACATGTCAATGAACATGTAAACTTCTCTAACTGCCCTATATCAAAATATCTCCCTACCTCTAGCTAAAAAATGCCTCCAGATGACATCACTTGAAGGAAACCTCAGTTCAGATGACGTCATCTCGTTCCTCAAACTATGGAGATGGTAATCAACCTCCTTTGCCAGAGCTCCTCCAGATGACATCATCTGAACTCCTTATGGTGAAAAACTCCTCCAGGTGATGTCATCTCGAGGAGTTTTTCAACTAGAAACAGAAATATTTTAATACAAGTAAGTCAGAGGGAAGTTTAAAACCATGGATGTACATTTACACTTAACTAAAGCCATAGAGAGCAAGTAATACATTGATGAAGTCGCCCTTTAAAAATGAACGAGCTACACATTCCTGCACAGTTTGGAGATGCACATATTAGCCAATCATGTGCCGTTCACATAGCGGGATTTTGGAAATACTGAGCTCCACACTGTCATCTCTAATAAACCTTTTTACTAATTACTACATTTTACAAGTCAAAAACAACCAAATGAATTTCCTCATTTTTTTACGAAATAGTTAAATGATATTTCATGTCAATCCCATCTCTTTACACACTGGTTTAAGAGCAATTTCAAGCAGTTTAGAAAACCTAACTAATGTACAATGCTTTAATTTCAAAGTGAGGTAAAAGCAGATTCAAGAACTATAAGTAAAATCAATTAACAGGATCCACTTTACAAATATTTGTAAAGTGTAATTTGTGTCAACTTCAAGTAAAAGAAAAAGTCCTGCTGTGGCCCTGGACGTGTAAATCCATGTAATTTCCACCACTTTTGTTTCACTTTTTAAATTTCTTTTCTGACATACTGCAAGAAAGCAGACTTGGATGTTTATCAGTTTGATATTTTTTTTCCTTTTACCTCAGAAATATTTTCAGGGATCAGCAGCAGAAGCAGCTAAAGCTTGACATTTAACATGTGATAGTTTGGTGGAAGGAAAACAGGGATTTTAATCAGAATTCTGTGACATGTTGAAATATATATTTATCATCTTCCACAACTTTTGCAGGTGTGTTTTTTTTAGCTGTTTTTTTTTTTTTTTAGTTTTTTTCTTTTTTTTCTTACACAAATGCAAAAATAGAGATGATTGTAGGAACCTAGCACTATCAGCCCTGTTCGATACTAGATTTGGAGCCGGGATCTGAATTTGTCTGATATGAAATGAAACATCAAAGCTAATATTAACAGTTAAGAATCGAGCTCTCGTAGGTGGAATGTGTTTTGCAACACTGGCTCTTCTGACTCCCAGAGTGGATCATTTAACATTAATTTACAGTGTGATAGCAGGCGTCCCAGACTCTTATGGCAAAGTCATGTAAAAATCACACTGATGCAAACAGATTCATACATTTACACTCATTTGGAGCCAGTAAAATAAACATCAGCCACAGCAAAAGGGAAAAACCTGCACTGGCCACAAACCTAAACAAAATGTTCTTTTCTGACGGTAGAAACCATGCGTTTATCTCCATCTGTGCCAGGCACATCTGAAGAACTAAACTAGTTGTTGTAGGCACCAGTATTTCCCTTTATTGAGACAGGAAATGAAACGCACTCAGATTTTTTGCCCTTGGGGCTCATGGTAGCTTAGTCTTAAGCTGTTTGTGCTTACGAGCCAACTCACGTTGACTGTCAAACTCATATGGCAAAGTGAGTCTGTGGGCTACAGTCCAGTGCAGCACCTACAGGCGGGGCCCCTGCATCAGGGGCTATGGGCTTCCTCCAAGTCACACCATCATCTCTCCGCCAACAGAGTTTTCCCGAATCCACTGATTAGGGCTGATGATGGCCGTTCGTTCTGCATTTCCACAGTGCACCATCCATCAGATAAAAGCTCTTTCTGCAGCCTCATTATCATAAACAATCTGGGTGTTGGTGATGTGGCCCCTCAGGAAAAACCCAGGGATTGGGTGACTGTGGCTTTGATTCAATTCTGGCATTATACAGATGATTAGGGGAGGGGTGCGAAGGTGGGGGCGATAATGGCTGGTGCTTCATGCCCTGCAGCATCTAAACCGAATTAGTTTGTGGAAAGCCTGCTTGAAGTCCTCGTTGGACATGGTGTAAATGATGGGGTTGATTAGGGAGTTGAGGTAACCCAGCCAGGTGAAAATGTCAAACAGCTCCAGGTGGAAGCAGGACTCGCAGACAGGCACTAGAAGAGTGTAAATGAAGAACGGGAGCCAGCAGACGATGTAGGCTCCGAGGATTATTCCTAAAGTTTTGGTCGCCTTCCTCTCCCTGGCGGCGGAGATCCGCTTCTTCTCCAGCAGCGCGTCGGACACAGTGACTTTGACTTGGCTCACGTTCACGGACGAGGTAGTGTCACAGGAGGAGGTGTCGTTCGTCCCGTAGTTTAGGGAGGTGGTGGACGCCACCGAGCCGGGGGAGTTGGTGATCAGGTGCGCCGACGTGAGCCTCTTCCCCGGCTTGTTGTGCGACTGCTTCAGGATGCGCTTTCGCGCTTCCACGTAAATTCTTCCGTACAGGGCGATGAGCAGCAGCGTGGGGATGTAGAACGCGCCGAAGGTGGAGTAGATTGTGTAGAAAATGTGGTCGGTGTTCACGTTGCAGCTCGTCACCTCCTCCGCCTTCACCTGGCGCCAGAAGAAAGGCGGCAGGGAGATGGAGATGGCGATCACCCAGGCGGTGGCGATCATGCCGGCGGCGCGCGCCGGCGTGCGCTTTTTGGCGTATTCCACTGCGTCCGTGATGGCCCAGTAGCGGTCCAGCGCAATTACGCACAGGTGCAGGATGGACGCGGTGCAACAAGTTATATCTGAGGAGAGCCAGATGTCACAAACCACCTGCCCCAGAGTCCAGGTGTGGCTCACCGTGTACAGCGCGCTGATGGGCATCACCAAAATGGACACCAGGAGGTCGGTGACCGCCAGAGAGGCGATTAGAAAGTTCGCCGGCGTGTGTAATTTTCGGGATTGGTAAATGGTGGCGATGACGAACGCGTTTGAAAGCGTCGTGGCGAAAGTTATGAGGGCTAAGGTGACCGCCAGACCCACCTGGAAAGCCAAGTTAGAGTCCCTGACCTCTGCCTTCGACGTGAAGCTGGCGTTGGAGTAGTTGGTGGAGATGTTCAACAGCTCTCCGTAGATGACAGGCGTTGGTTTGAGCTGACTGGCACTCTCCATCCCTCCACCTTCCCTCTTCAGACCCCCCTGTCATTGAGCTCAAAGGAAAGCCTGGAGATCCCTTGGAAATCGCTCAAATATTCATCCACCGCTCCCGTTTCTCGTCTTTCGTAAACCCAGAACAGACGCGGCTCCATGTCCAGCAGAAGAGCAGCAGCATCAGCAGCGGTGTCACTCAACAGTCAGACGACGGGGACGCACTTCTGCCTCCTCTTCTTCATCCTAACCAACTGAACCGCAGCATTTCACAGCATTTCATTTATTTCGATATCCGTGAAACGAAAAGAAAAGCGGCACACAAAGTGACCCGTCTCCCATCCCCAGGTCGTTTCCTGTCAAATTCCAAGTTATATCACAATCCAGAGTTGGAGTAAAAATGGAAAGATCTGCATTAACACGTTTTTAATCCACCCAGAGTCTCCTCACAAGTTCAGAGGTACTGAAGTCTGACTGCTGGTTTTATAGCGTCTCTGTTATCTCTCTCTTCCTCTGTCCCTCCCATCCTCTCTCCCTCTCTCCCTCTCTCTCCCTCTCTCCCTCTCTCTCTCTCTCCCTCTCTCCCTCTCTCCCTCTCTAATGGTTAAGAGAGTCTTGGCTTTAATAATTTTCTTATATCTAATTTATTTATGCTTTAACAACCGTGGCCTCTATTCAAACCTGCCCCCCCGGATTTCTACACTTTATCAGGCAAAGATAATAACAAAAATTGCTCTCAGCTACTTTAGTAGTATTCAGTCATATGATTTGCACAGTTCCAACTTCATCTGCAAATGAAAATCAGACTGTAGATTTACTTACATCACAAGGAAAGAGATGTACTGTAGAGCCAAAAGGCAAAATGGCTTCCAGCAGCTGCAAATGCTGCATCTCACAGTCCTGAGAACATGCCAGAGACATGTGAAATGACCCTTTACTGGACACACGTGGTGAGTGAAACTCACTTGTTGATAAAGATCACAAGGACCATTTGAAATCACCAAAAAAAGACTAGTTTCCTGTAGTGAAATATAAGAATGTTTAGTCAAAACATAATGGAAACAGCCTCTGAAAAAATCCCATCATGTGTTTAGAATTGTAATTCTCCAGCAAACAATACAGAGGACATGACCTCACCTGTCCCCATCGGTGGCTTATGTGGGATGAGATAAAATCAGCTGATATCGGCCTTTCTCTGCACCAACTGGGATGTCGTCATTGGTCGATCGTCTTCTTTGTCACCGTTTGCCCTTTACAGATGTCCAGTTTAGGCCTCTTTGAAATCCACTCATTCTTTAACGAAGACTGTTCCGAAGAACTATTCTCAATTTCTATTTTCAAGGTCCTTTTTTTTTGAACGGGTGTCAAATTACTGCAAATAAATGTTAATCTTCAGGGATGTAGTAGCAGTAGTAGAATTTATTGTGCGTACTTTCAGGAACTGCTGAACATGGTACAGTTACTTCTTGGTGTATAAGACCAATGTTCTAATTAATCGGTGATTACATTTGGCTTCACGAAACCTAGCGCTAAAAGTATGTTGAGTTAAAGAATGGAAAACCACCAATAAAAATGCACATATTTTATAATGTACCGGCTTAAACCTAGAAGGACACTGAAGGCAACATGGTCCATTGTCCATTCACAGATTCTCTGCTTTCATACACACACATTTCATTTACACAATGGAAACAAACTGAAATAACTGATGTCAATTAAGCAAACAGCGAAACAAAGAGGCTAATGACACATAACTAATAAATATCAAAATATTCAAAGTGTGTTATCAGCATCACAGATGTCCGGCTCCATGGCACAGTAGGCCATAATCATGCACTGGATCTTGGTCACAAGCATTAAAATTAAATGCAAATTTATGGAAAAATCACAGTACTTTAAAAAAACGAGTGCTACCACCGACTTTGCTGTTCTTTATGAGACTGTTAATTACAGGCCACTACACGCTGGCTAATCCTAACAACTATGGAGGATCTGCATCTTCTCACCTGCAGGTCGGTGCAGTTTCTTACTACGGAAGCACGGATGTTAGAACAACTGATAACAGCAGTTTACTGTGGTGATAACACTCAAACTGGCTTATTTTTTTGCAATACGTTTCACTCAAATCTCATCTCCATTTTTACATTGGCTCCTTCTCTTTCTCCTACTAGAAAGTTCCCATTCTCTTTCTCTCTGAAGTACTTTCAAAAATGCCCACAGCTGGGTCATGCAGCCTGAGGGTTTATAGTGAGGCCAACGGGCCCCGTTGTCCTCTGACAGACTAGTGAATGGAGCTGGTGAGGACAGCAGCTTCAGGGCTTTGGACAGTTCTCAGACTTTAACAGAGCTTAATATGATGAGAGACATGTGAAACGCGGCCAAGAAGCAGACTGGAACTAGAGACCTCCATGATGATATAAGGTCAGTGGAGGAAGGGGGTCAGGGTGGACAAAAATTAAAAATGATTGTCTGCTGCCAATAGCAGTAACTGAACTCCAGGAGATATACAGTGTGTTTATCATGTGTCCAGGTGTTTTGTTGGTGTTGATTCTTGTCCTGTTGGATCAGCTGCATGAATTCGTCAAGACAAACACTGTAATGGTAGTAAACCTAACTCCTCTCAGTCTTTTTTCTGCTATTAGAAGAATTGAGAATTGCCCAAATGTCAGTTTGCGTTCACTGAAGACACTAAATTGCTGTTCTCCAAAGAACTTTTTGTGCCGCTCCATCTGTCTGTCAACAATGTTAATATTTGAAGTAAATTAACAGCCTGCCAAGTAAATATTTGTCATGCATTTAGGACGCGGTGAGGCATGAAGCTGGAGAGCATCTTCATTTTCAAACCAATCAAACCTGGAGTACACTGAGCATCGACTGTGTGTGTGTGTGAGCCACAGTTCATCACAGCCATGATGCAGCCACGCAGAACACCTGTGCTGCTCTCAGTGACCGTGCGCTCATTCAGACATAATCTGAGACAAACAGATGAGCAGTGTTAACAGCCAACATCTGCAGCGACATCAGCTCGCGGCGTTTGAGTGGCAGCTTTTCTCAGTGAGGCTACAAGGTGCAGCACCAAGTGAAAACCAACACTCCAAGTAAAAGTGGAAGCATTACAAACAAGACTCCGTAACAAGCCGTGTGTGTGTGAGTGTGTGTTGGGTGCTTTTTAACAACAAAATCCCAATCCGGCAAATCTCAATAAGAACTACAATCTATGATTTGGTCATTTCTTTAAAGTTTCTGTGCAGCATTGTCGTTTAACTTAGACTCAACAGTGACGCAAGATTCCACTTGCTCTGACACTGTTCTGGATATTTCCACAATGACCAGGTCAGTTAGTAACAGGTGAGTGGATCATAACTGGGTATAAAAGGAGCATTAAGGCTCCGTGTTTAGAAGAAAAGGTCAAGGCAGACAGTCATGTCTCATCACTTTGTGCCAAACCTCATGAGAGGTTGTCAGCAGCACTGCAAAGAAATCAGGTCCTTCACCAGCTACAGTTCATAATACTCTGAAAAGATCTGGGAAATGATGGACATCAGGTTCTCTGTGCCGAACAGGACAAAGACCATACAGGCTGTTATATGTGAAAGGTGCAGGGGGGGAAGGGGACAGGTCAGTGTCTTTTTGCAGGAAGTCAGTGGCTACTCTAGCAGGGCAGAGCGAGGCCTCTGTCTGCACGTGCTACCAAAGCGCTGCTTCTTTGATGCAGAGAGACTGAGCTCGACTGGCCTGCTGTCCACGTCTGTCCCCGGTTTAAAGTGTGTGGAGTTTGTTTTGGGTTGGCACAGTATGAACCTATGAACTTGAGTGCGAACGCTGAAAGTTGTTTCTGCTTTTCTCAGAAAAATAAAAGCTTTATGGTTTAAGATCAGTGTTTTTTTTAATTTGTTTTGTTATTTTACAAACAGCCCCAACTTTTCTGCAAATGGGGTTTGTAGTTTGGAATGAACATTTTACAGATTGACAATGTTGCTCTGTAATGGCCTCAGTGTTGTCAATGCTTCTATTAGTTTTATCAAAGATTTCTTACCTTCATTTTCTTGAGTTCACCTTCTGCTGGTCCAGGGATGCTGTTCAACCAAGCAAAAGATTGGAGTGAGGCCCCCTTCTGGCTTAAATACCTTTACTAGGTCCAGACTGAACCAAGCTTTGAATGCAAGGGGGGGGGGGGAGTTTTTCTTTATTTAAAACTTATTTAAAACTTTATTTATTATATGTTTTGTTTTTTAAATTTCTTATGTATATAAAAAAGTATATTTGTAAACTGTCTGTCGAGTGTGTGCCTGTAATTTGCTTAGTTACAGTAAGGTTTACCCCTTGTGTAACCCCTCTTACTGCTTTTTCCAGCTAATATATACTGTATATGTTCTTTAGGCCAGTTTGGTCTCGTTACTGGTTAGAACTTGTGTTGTAGTTCAGTTTGTAGTATTTTAAGTTTAGCTACGTTTTGTTGACCTGCTTCATTAGTAATGAATAAAATGTCTTTGTATTTGTTATATTTTGGGTAAATAAAAACCCACTTTTTAAAAATTGTATTGTCCTGTGTCTACCTGCTCAGTCTCTGAGGTGCTCTTATAGGGGACAGAAAGTCCAAATCAGAGGAGGATACCACAGCTTAGGCTTCTGCAGACAGAAGCTGTTGTCCTGTAGTGAGCAAGGAAGTTTGCTAAAAATCTAGCTAATGATGCGACCAGCTGACTGTGGGACAGATTGACGAGGAGCTCAGTGTCATTTTGCAGAACTTCTACCAGCTTATTAATTTGAAGATTGAAAAATCAGTTGGGGATTTATTTGTGTACCAGCCTGGACAAAGTGAAATTTCATACATAAATCACCGATCACGCTTCACTCCCCCTCCACCCTCCCCAGTGCACATTATATCCACATTTTGCAGGTCTAGCAGACGTGGTATTGATGACTTTTAGTCAGCAGAGAGCTGAGTCACCTAGCAAAGCTCTCCACCTTCCAGGTAAGTTTCAGCTGACCTTCACCGGGTCACACCATGGACGCTGTTTTAGGAAGGTGGCTGGGCTCAGGGATCCAGCTGGACCTCTATTTTGAGCCGCTGTTCCTTTAAAAGAAGCACAGACGGTCACCTTGTTTCACCTGAAACTGACCTAACCAAAAGACCTCAGATCCACATGAAGCTAATGGTAGGATGCCGAGCTTGACGGGTTTGCAAACACAGTCATGTCATACCCCTTATTTGAAAGAGTAAAGCAAAGATTTTGTTCTCATCAACATAATATTTAATGCACAATTAGTTATTACGAATGTTTTATTGTCAGATTTTTTTATATACAGTACTTGACCATTTTTCTTACATCTGATGACGACGTCAGGGTAAAGGTCAGGTTTGCATGCTCTTACATTGAAACGTTGAAATTGCATGTTGGGGGACGCAAAATTAACCCCAACCTTAGAACAACAACAATGCAAAGATAATTTGAAATGCTGACATCTGTGATCGGATCTGATTTTGAACACATAACACCGGTTGGATACTTGATTTACTCGGAGAGTCGCTTGTTGACATTAAGTTTGAATTTTACAGCGTCACTAACTTCCGGGTCCCACATTTTTCTGCAACACCTGCGCAGCAGTGAATGTAATTGATGTCTGTCAAAGTATGACGCGGATTTTGACGAGGACGCACGCCGACAAATGGAGCCTTTAAAAGGTAATGAACGTGTTTGACACCTAAAATGAACAAAGTGAAGTAAACGATGAAGTAATGATTGGTGAGCTAAGTAGTAACGGGCCGGTTAGCTTAGCATTAGCTTGTCGCTCTACAGTAGCTCGGCAGCGTTAGCTAGCAGCACTTTGCCACAATTAGCTAACTAATTTAAAGATGTACAATGTTTCTTCCAGTAAGTTATTTCAAATAATCACTGTGGTCACCAACATTAGCTGCTTCATACTTGTTAGATGGAATGATTGGATGCTTTTCAGCATTTAAGATTTGATTTTCTATCACAAAACAAGAGACTCGGTCAATACTTTGGTAGCCCTTCAACTCTTTTTCTTTTTTTTTAATTCTAATTTTTATTACAATTTTCCATTAAATGTGGAAAAGAGGTGAAGAGGCGCGTGCAAGCAGGTTGGAACGGGTGGAGAAAAGTGTCAGGTGTGTTGTGTGATAAATGAAAGGAAACGTGTTCAAGACGGTGGTGAGACCAGAGATGTTGTTCGGCTTAGAGACAGTGGCACTGAAGAAAAGACAGGAGGCAGAGCTGGAGGTAGCAGGGCTTAAGATGTTGAGGTTCTCTGTTTGGGAGGGACGAGGTTGGACAGGATCAGGAATGAGGACATCAGAGGGACAGCTCATGTTAGATGTGTTGGAGATAAAGTCAGAGAGGCCAGATTGAGGTGGTTTGGACATGTTCAGAGGAGAAACTGTGAATATATCGGTAGAAGGATGCTGAGGTTGGAGCTGCCAGGCAGGAGGTCTAGAGGAAGAGCAAAGAGGAGATTTATGGATGTAGTGAGAGAAGAGGATGCAGAGGACAGAGTTAGATGGAGGCACATGATTCACTGTGGAGACTCCTGAAAGGAAACAGCCCAAAGCAAAAGAAGAAGATTACAATTTTCCTTAACAAAATGAAAGTAGTCATGGATGTAGTTGAATATTTCAGCATCAGTGAAATAGAGAGAATGCTTAGATCTAGTTACTGTCTTGTTTATGAGGCTACAAGATGTTGTTCACTTTTATTTATTTATTATAGAAAAGTACAGTTGTTTTGGTAAAAAGTTGTATGAAATATAAAATACACAGTGTTTGGTTCACTGTACTTTTGCTAAGAAGGATTTTATTTCAAAAACAAAGCTTTCATAAGCTACAACTCATTGTTTTCATTATTGATCAACTGTCTGTGTATTTAGCCTCACAAGCCGAAAGCATTAGAGTTTCCTAAATCCAAATTAGTCTGTGAAAATAATGTGGTTTGTGTGCAATAATGATGAAAATAGCTGACTGATCTGACTGAACTGAATAATCATTTTATGACTTTTACAAATAGTTGACTCATTGATGGTGCAAAGGATATTCTACGCTGACATTTAGAGTCAACAAAAGCTGCAGTAAGATTGTGTTGGTAATTTTTTAGCAAATACCTATGGTTCTGTCTCTGTCTCTATAGAGAGTTCGAGATTGTTAGATATTGTCTGTGAAAACTAAACAAGCCATTTCTAGACAGAAGGAAATCACAACAAGAATGTTACCGTTTTCTGACATTTTAGAAAACCAATGATTATGAAAATATTCAGCAGAATGAAAGATTGTTTGCAGCACAGAGAAAACTACAGCAGAAAGCAAAGGACATATGAATAATGTACATGGATAGCAGCGTTTTCTCAAAATGTCCCAAACGGTATTTATACCTGCTTTTTCAAACTTGTTTATTGTGTGAAATGATAAAAGGGTCTGAATCCTGAGATGACCTACAGTGTGGGGTGGATGTGCTGCTCAGTTTTCTGCAGCAAGCCTCAATGTACCTGATAATGTTCTTAAATTTTTTATTATTATTTTTTTTAATAGGAGCCGATCAAGCAAAGTGGTTTTCCATGAAAGTCAAAGTGGCCCTGGCTGTGGCCATAATAAAGAGCAAGCCCCAGGGTATGAGTGGCCGACAGTACGCTGAGGCTCTGGCCTGCAAGCTGAAGAGCCAGGATGAGAGCTGGAAGAAAAAAGCCCAGGATCTGCAGCAGGAGGTGCTGAGGCTGCGGCAGGAGGTGCTGCTCACCAGGCTGACGTCAAACCCCAAGAGCGGCATGGAGCCGGCAGGTATGGCTCTACCTGTGCATGTAGGTTACTGAACATAAGATGAATATTTACATGGTCAAAGCAGCAGCACGTCTGGATTGTGTTGCCACATCAAGTTTAGAATAATCTAAGTATTTATCAGTTTTACTTTAGCCAAATGTTTCAACCATGGAAAGTTTCAGAATAATTCATCCAGTGACCTTGGGTGCAGCTGACACTAGGGGTCAATAAAAGGAGCACGTGTCCAAAAACTGCAGACAGTTCATAAACTTGTACAAACACAGTGTGTGTTTGCTAATGCCTTTAGTCTGAGGAGAGGATTTCTCAAGGACACGAACAATCTGACTCGATCCTCAGAGGAGCTCAGACATTTAGCCTGTTGTCCCGACTTTATCACGCAGGGCTTCTAATCATTACACGTGTAATCCTACCAAGTGTTGATTTGTCAGGTCCACAGTGTATTATTCCCCCTTTGACTGATCTGCATGTGCTGCACAAACAGAGTCAAGGTCTGTGCCAAAACCCACACTTGGGGGTATTATTGAGTGGTAGGTGCTTAATTGTGTGATGTAATTTGCTCATTTGGAAGTTTTTCAGAGCACCAACTTTTCCAAACTGGTCCTTGTTTACTGTAAATTGTGGGACTGTATTGTTGCACTGGTGGGCTTTTTCTAACTATCTCCATTGAATTCCATTTTCCACGAACAGAACCGGAAGCACCTGACCACATGTTGGACCAAAGGGTCTCAGAATGTATTGATAAATTAAAAAGATTGTATCTGATTTAAAATCGTGCCAGTGAAACATATTTCTAAAGCACATATGTTATTTATGTCAGCGAGTGTCACAAAATGGTAAGATTCAAGATTCAAAGAACCTTTTTGATCCCATAGGGAAATTGTGTTGCCGTGTTACAGCTGCTCTAGACAAGACGAGTAGAAAAGAAAGGAAAAGCACCTCATCCAAACCAAGGAGACATCAAGGACAAATAGAAGAATGCAAACTACCCAAATACTACTAAACACAAAATAATGGAACTGAGATGAGACAGCTGGGTTGTGTTAAAAGCACTGCGGTCTTCAAAGCTGTCTTTACTGGCTTGTCCAGTTGGGTGTAGATGTGGACCCCTAGTTGAGGATAATATGGAAACTGGAGGGGGTCCAGAGATGGCTTCACCAGTCCAGGACTAGTCTCCTCAGCACATTCATGATGTCGGAGCCACAGGTCTATAGTCACTGGGGACACTGTGGTGGGTCCATTTGCCTACTTCCTTGCAGAGGGCAGTGAAAAATCTTGCTTTTCAAAATGTTCTGCAAGCAAAGCTCCAGTCATTTCTATTCCACTACATTCGATGTGACGTTTTCAGCACCGTGAGATCTGCTCTGCTCGGTGCCATCACGGTCGTCCCAGCAGCCCAGCTTCTGAGAGAGACTGAGCGGTGTCTGCCTTCATTCCTGGGGAGGCAAACAGCCCTGTGGCAATTTGCTGCTGGCTCATGATTGTGCCTTTTTTAAAATGTTATAGTTCAATCTGAATGATAAATATTTGTGTCATAGTTGAAATACGACACAGGTCGCTGTTAGTTTGACAGGATCAACATGCTTTAAGGGATTTTACAAAAGTCACCAGACTCGTCACAAGTCCGTACAGAAACTCATACCAAAAGAGGGTCTTTGATGTGTCTGGGGGAAGCCTCTCAATGGGTGATCATTAGAAATAACTCTTTGAATGGAAGCGCCTAACAAAGTCCGACAGGACCCCTCCTGGGCTCACTGAGGCCCCCTAAAGAGTTTATCCTCTCAGGTTGAGAATTGCTGCTGTAGAAAATATTTGAACCAATCCTCTGCCCCATATACAACAACACACACAAAGCTGTAAATATTGGTGGCTTCATGACAGCATTTATTTCAAGGAAGACAATTGTCATCCTAAATCTAACACCCTGAGGGCTGATGGGAGACGGTACAGTAAAAGCTGTGAAAATGATGAACCAACTGATGGTACAATAAAGCATCAGTGTCTTTCCTAAAAAATCATCACATTTGTCTGAAAAGCTTTTCACTCATTTAAAGTAGGCATCACAAAAAACAAGCTTATTTTATTTCTACCCTTCTACTGGCCTCAGTGTTTTAATGTTGCATCACAGCAAAAGCAATTTACTTACAGGGACATTGGGAAAGTATATTTTTCTTGTAAAATAGAAAATGTAGACGTTACGTTTGGATGTTAATGGTGATACGAGATTGTATTTTAGAGTAAAACCAGAACAGACCTGAAACACATGAGGCATCACACACATCTGTAATGTTCAAGTCCCCCTCTCTCCTTTCTAATGACAGGGATCATATTGAGGTCTATAATAATTGGTAACAATTAATAAGGAATTTTGACTAGTTATTCTGTTTTTGTGGTATAATTTGTATGTTCAGTTCTTGTCAGTTTGCCTCCTGCAGTCTGGTGTCCTCATGTCCCAAATCCCTTTCTGAACAGGTTATTCTCTGAATAACTTCTTTTAGGGCTGTGGCTCGTAACAACCACAGTTTGCAACGAATGATAGTAAAAGTATGAAGTTGAGATTGAAATAACTTGGCCTTGGCATTTTCTGCATTGCACACAGTAAATATCGTACAGTTCTCACACAGGCATGTTGATACATTTCTGTTTGTGTGACCCTTTCGTGAAAAGGTCACTCAAGTAGAAGGTCGTACTAATATGCTGGTGGAGCTGCTTGTAAACACAGACACTATTAAACAGAAGTAGGACTTAGCGTTTAGCATTGGGGAAGAGGAATTAAAATATTACATTACAATATAAGGAATGAAAATTTAATGAAGTTAACCCTGAGAAGTGGGTAGTGGGTCTCTGAGAAGCTGTGCTTCAATTACGTAGAAGTAGTTGTTGTTTAGTTTTTTTGGTGGCTCTTTTTATTAACAGGATTTTTTAGTTTTTTACATTTTGACACTTTTACTGCCCCTTTGCTTTTGTTAAATCTTGTGATAGATGTAAAAGGAAAGGAAGACATCTTGAACGTGACCTAAATTTGAGATTCATTGTAAATGGAGCTTTTTAGAGTTTTTAATATGTCTAAAATATGTCTAAAATCTGGTCAGACAGCCCTTTTCATTTCAAAGTACAGAAAAATAGATGCAGAAATACATTGTACTGTACAATACAGCCTCTGAAATGAATCTTTTTCCGTGTTAACTTACCCAGGTCAAAGCAACAAGCTGGATGATGTCTCTCATCATCTCTTCGGTTCAGAAAGTGTAGTGCAACGCTCAGCTCTTCAACAAGACTGTGACTCCGAGACTCCTGACCTCATGTTGGAGGACCCCCCTCTTCCACCAGCTCCATCCTGTTTGTTTGCAGGGCCTCAGGGGACAGCACAACTGCCCCATGTGCACTTCCTGCAGTCGCTGTGTGCCCTAAATCGGGTAGAGGGCAACAGCAGAGGCCTGGAAGCTTCATGGTTCAGCCCCGATGGGGAGGCGGGGTCATTGTTGGTGGACTCTGTGTGCCAGCTCCTTGACTCGGTGGTGACAGCATGCAGGGATCCCCCTTCACTGGGTGACCCCCCCCGTGACCTCGTCCTGCAGGCCTGCCAGGTTGCAGCCCAGGCGATGGACCTGTTCTGCTCTCAGAGGCTGCCGTCTGTGGACTTCGTGAGACATGTGGAAGAGTCGCTGAGGGAGCTGACTGCGATGCTGCTGCACAGCAATCAGCTCAGCAGGGTGAGTAATAGGAGCCATGTTTGCACGCACACGGTATTTCCTCATTAGTGTTTAGTGGCCACTTAGAGCTGGAAGATTACCCCTGACAGCGAGAACAATTAAAGGGAGAAAAAAAAATGTGGCTTTTTAAAATTAAAAATCAACTTTGTAACAGGAACAAAATGTATTTATTTTAAAGAAGCAGCTGCTTGTTATCACTTTGCTACAAGACAACAACCTCTTCAACAGCATCTTTTCTACCTTCAGAGTATATAAGTAGGGCTGTTATATATGTGGATGTTTCATGTAGATGTTTCATAAACAATGGAGCAGAGTAAACATGTTTGAGTATGAAACGTCTGACTGTGAGGTTTAGTCAAATGAGGACCCAAAGATGGCCAGACACAACTCGCTCGGTGTATAAAAAGTTGACAAACAGGAGGAATGTGGTGAGAGCTTGCAGGGATTCCTCCGGCTCCCTCTTCCTGCTGTGTCTCTCATCCATCACAGCAAGCTTCAAGGCTAAATAACATTTACTATAAAAGTACCTAAGCTGCCTGGACCATTCAGTCCAGTTGGCTAGGATTCTTAAAGCTGAGCCCTTTCCGACTGACAGATGCCCACACTTCATAACCCATCCCTCCCTCCGCCGAGAGTGGACTCCCTGTTCACACAGAGGGTCAGTGATTAATGCCCAGACTCTGGTTTATTTTACGGGGAGTATGTTAAATTCAAGGGGCACATTTTGAGACTTTGCTGTTGCAGAAATGATTGAATTTTAACTGAGTAATTCTCGTCCATCAGCCCTACAGTCGTCCTTCACGAAGGTGATAATGTTCTTTTTTTAACTGTTTTAATGTTAAATGAGCTGCTGTGTGATTTACAAATATTCTGTTAATACTGTACTCTGATATACAGAGACAAAATAATGCAAACTCCTGTTAATATAACGCAACACTCAACGGCAGCATCAAACACTACAGCCAAAATAATCAGAACACAAAGCATAAAAAAGCAGAATATTATCGGCGAACCTTCATTAAGTGAGAAGCATGAGATATTCTCGTTGCTCTAGCAATAATATTTTTTAAACTAAAATTAAGTCCCATTTGTCTGAATTCATTTAGTTTGCTCAGTATTTTTATTTAAATTACTTTCATTCAGATATTTTCAATATTTAAATATTAAAATTGAGAAGATTTGCTTCATTTCTTAATAAATTGTATGTGATGCAAAAATAGAAGGGGAAAAAAAAGAATATATTTAGTATCAGGCTTTGCCCTTCGTGCTCTGTGAAGATCAACATTGGACATTGAAAAATCCGTATCGGTCAGCTGCTAGTTTGTATACACACTATTTGTTGACCTCCCCAAAAACTTGCTATATTATATTTATATTTGGAAATGAAATGAGCTAACAGGAGGCTTTGCTCACGTTACACATACCTGTGTATATATAATCCACTTTAACCTTTGAACGGACATATTTTCATGACACCAAAGGATCAGTGCAGTATCCTCCTGTTATACCCTTCAGTCAAAGCTCAGAGCTTGTAAAACTGACTTCACAGCTTTTTGTGCAAGTCCCTCAGCGACCTGCACATGTTACTATCATGACAGGCCCTGACAGCAGGGTAATGGAGATGAAAGTGAGCCTGAGTTGACAAGGATGAAGTTTTCCCCGTCTGCCTCTCACCACACGCTCAAAGTACGTCTTACCCCGCTAAAATGGCCGCAGGCAATTTCCTCTTCACGGCTAATTCGCTCTGTTTGTCATGAGTAAGAGTGAAGAAAGTGGAAATTTTCTTCCGAAGCAGCACAGAGATGTTTAGCAGTTGTCAGTGAAACTAATGATGGTGGTGAGGAGGGGGTAAATAATTTAAATTTAATGAGCACTTCCATTAACACGGCACCAATCTGTCTCTGATAAACTTTAATGCCCCAAAAGAGGCAAGTCGCTGACAGCCTTATAGGACAGGTTACTTAGAGCCAGACAACCAATGACTATAATGTAGAATAAATGAAACCAGCAGTGACCGTTAGTTGGTGTGATTGTTGTAGAAGGACAGGACTTAATTATGGAGGCAGAATCAGCACTAAATCATTTCATTTCAGGGAGCGTCCATTAGTCGTTGATTGAGAAGAGACGAATAAAACATTTAAATTACTAAGAAGACACACTGTGCTTAAACCTAATGCATGTTTCCATATGGCCATCCCTTATTTTGGGGGTGGGAGTTGCCTCAGGGCAATAGTAGCAGAAAACCTCAAAAATGTATACTACAGTAGGAACTTATGGAATGGTTTTATTCTTTTCTTTCCTGATTCCTCATGAAGGACACTAGGATTTTATAGCCATACCGTAGTCAAGGCCTGTATTAATGTCCGAGAGAAGGACATCCCCCCCCCTCCCCCTCAAGCTGGCCACATATTCTCAGTGACGTCCTGAATTCATCAAAATGTGGAAGAGCTCCCCAGGTGTCCTCACTGTTAGGATCTGTCAGTGGAATATGCAGAGACAAAGATGTGCAGGTTCTGTGGGAGGACAGACGTTTCTAATACTTTATAGCACAAAACTTAGAAAAGACACAGTTCTGACAAAAATAGAGTGTTGCAAACGTGTTGCAACTGAACCAACGGTGCCTGAAACCCCCATTTCTAATATTTCACAGCAACACATCAAAACATCGATAATGTTATTTAGTTTTGTATTTTTAAATGTCACACATTTACGCAGACTCTTGTATTTTCATCATAAACCCTATAGATTGTTTAGAGAGCAATTAAACAAATTAAAGTAAAAATCCTGTCTTTGATACTGCTACTGTTTGATATCACCAATTTGTGATGCTAATGTTTTTGATGTGCTCACTGTCACACACAGCCTGCTCCTTGTTTTAGATGTTGCTTTTTTTCTTCAGAATGTGTTCTGACAAGGCGTCAGTGAATGGGCGTGAACTCGTTACCGAGTCCAATGTGGGCGTATGCGGGCAGAGAAAGAGCTTTTAAAATGTGATCATTGGGCTGTGGGTGGTTTGGGTCACTGAACACAGCTGTGCCTGTTGCTCAGAATGCAGCACCTTGTGACTTCAGCGCATACTGGTCTATTGAGGCCACCTTGCCTGGAAAAATTGGATTCTCTGCCTTTTCTATAGTGGAGGCCCTTTTGTATGATGGGTGAACTGTGGTCCAAAATGGCAGCTTGGGGGGAAAAAAGACTTGTGCATTAATTGTGAACAGCTGGTGTTGAAACTTTATAGGTAGAATTGATGTTTTTGAAGCAAACTGAGCTGTGGTGATATCGCATAACTTCTACATTGGAACTAAATATATATTTGTATGTACAACAATCTTTACTTTATAGTACATTGCAAATGTTGTTATTGTGAAAAGTGTTCACTGCCCCCATTTAAGATGTTGCACGAATATTTTATAGGCAGCCTTCAACTTTCAAGAATAGATTGTAAGGCTGCAATAAAAATTTATTTGGAATAATTAGTTAAAAAATAATTGTCAACTTATTGTTGCAAATGCAATATCATGCAACACTACCTTGTAAAACCTGCTGCCAATGCAACTTCACTCTGGAAAAGCAGAAGTTAATATGTTTTGTAATGAATGGAAGCAATCTGTTTGTTGGACAATGGAAATCAAAGAGTGATCACATGTTTTATAGATCTTACAATGGAACCATATGGTTCTTTCAAAGTTCTGGCCCTACTTTCATCTTTGTTCTTGGCAGATATCATGATTTTCTAAGCGACTACAGGTTCTTGTCAAGTTAATGTCAATGTTTTTCAATTTACTGATGCTGCCAGTATAAGCAAAAAAAAGTATGCTGTTACAATAGCAACTTATGTAATATTACTTTTGTGAAATGCACCAGCAATTAATGCTTTAAACCCCACAAGAACAGTAATTTGGATGGGAACTGCAATGGGACACAACTTACAAGCCTTTGAAAGATGATTTTACCTTTTCACTAAAATTAGTGGAAAGGCTGGAAAGTAGGAAATTAATCTAAACGCTTAGTTTCCAAAGTAAGTGATCGTCAGTAATGGTACAGGCAAAATGGCTCACGGTCTTATTTTTAGCTCTGTTGTTATTTTGAAAAAGCCACAACTCTGAATTTCCATTTGATCCAAAGTTTCCAGGTTCACTTCTTAAGTTTGTCTGTCCGCTTGTCCCTTTCTCCCTCCTTGTGAATGTGGTATCTCACGAACACCTTAAGCGAATTTCCTCAAAGTAGGCACAGAAATCCAGTAAAGCACAACTTGGACACACAACCCCAAAGACTCACACTTAAGCTACTTTTTACTCTTCACATCAGCTCAATCGCTTCAATTACAGTCACTAATAAGCCAACTAACCAATAATTCACAGTCCACTTCAGCTTCACCTGACACTTGACCGGCTTTCTTGGGTTACAGTTAAACTGACATGTTAAGTTAGTGAACCTCTGCTGCTTGTTATTACACGTCAGCTGATTCTAACCGTGCCCTTCACATCCTTTTAAACTCTTTAACTTTAACTGTGGCTTCCGTTTAACATCTTGCACACAGACCATTAACATTTTAGGTCAATTTCGGTGTTTATGATGTTTGCACCTGCAGTTTATAGCGTAACTTGGGCTTCTTCATAAAATGGCTCCTTTACATGTTTTTCAAAGTCACTGCTGTCTTTGCCCACAGAGGATCATGTGCCCTATCACACTAAGGATTCCATGTACTATGGATATATAATTATATACTATTTATGAGGACATTGTAAATGGCTTTAAGGATGCCCGCTGACATTCTGTGAACACTTCATCGCTTTGTCAGTCAAAACGATTGTTTGAGACAGTTCAGATGGGGGAGGACGTCGGAGATGAAGGGCAGGGGGAATTCTAAGGCCCAAAAGACCCCTGACAAGATTGAGAGTGCCAGCAGAGGAAAGAAAGTACTGGGACACGATTCTAAAACATTCTGACGCGAGACGAATTATTTTACACGCTGTTCAAAACAATTTTATATTTGGAGATGGAAAAGATTGTCCGGGTTACATTCTCTTCACGAACCTCTGAATGGATTTCTGCTGTAATAGCTTATAAGTCACAGTATAAAGGAATAAATAACCATTGTGTTTGTGTACAGTAGCTTTGACATCACCAATGCAAAATCTGGCTTCATGATATCTTCGCCAGCTTGTCATATAATGTTATGTCATACTACAATAAAAAAACATAGAACCAGTTATATAATTTAGAAAACTATAGTCCAAGCAGTTAGTGATAACAGCCAGCTGAGCTCTAAAAGCTACAACTGATTGGGCTTCTATTGGTCGTCTTTGAGTCTACATGCATTTTCACATACACGTTACAATTAAATTCAGTGTCTGCATTTAACCCAAATGGCTTCTATCAGCACTAATTGAACAGCAAAATCTGAAGCTACTACATAAATGTTTTCAACACTTCAACAACACATAATTTGCCACATTCATACAATATAAATTTGACTGGCAGGCTGCAGCTCATGTCTGTAACAGTTGTAGAAGGCCAAATTATTATTATTATTATTATTATTATTATTATTGCTTCATGAAGTTAGTAAACAAGGTAGGACAGAATTAAATGAAAACAAACTAGGTTTCAACTGAAATAAAAATGATTGGGGGCAGTGGTCGAACACGCTGACCTCACTCCACAATTAATAAAAGATTTAATCAAATTCAACTGGTTTAAAAAATAGAAAATTGCTGGTCATGATGTCTTTTGTAACTGATTAACTCACTTTCCTATGTCAGAAAAAAATGGAAAAACATCATCAAACTGCGTATTTTGACGGACACAGAGGGAAGAGCAAGTCTCTGTGCAGGTTTGCTACTGTAGGGATCCACCATCATTTTGTTTTTTCCCTTTGCAGCTCTGTAGTTAGACAATGAAACCAGCTGAATAAGTGGCCAAGTGCTGCAGCCTGAGTGTGTTCCATCTTCAGGAGTAATGCTGCGAGCCGCACAGTTTACCCAGCGGCATGTCCTGCCTCGTTCATAAGGACAGCTCTTATTATTGGCTCAGTTTTTCAGACACACCTGGAGGAGTTGTTACGGTCTGCGAGGAAGAAGATTGGATGTGATGGAGAGCCCAGACGATAAAATTGCAGCTCCTGAATCCCAAGTGGCTTCATTCAAATGTCACTCTCACAGTGTTGAACTGCAGACATATTTCACTTAATAGCCCTTCTGGGATGAGAAGAGTTTAGTGTCTGGCCTCATACAGCCTCACAACCGCCTTGTCTTACTGTGCCATCCTTTAGTCTACAGGAAGAACTTTTATTACCATCTCATATATTGCATGCAGCTCACTTCACGGGTTTCAACCCCAAACAGAACGCTCAAGTGCACCTTTTATCACTCTATTAATTTTCAGACAGTCCTGCCTGTCAGTGTTATTTCTAGAGCATATGGCTGTAAACAAGAAGAATGGGATTGCAAGTTTGTTAAAAGTAGCTTTTGTCAGTTTTTTTTTTTTTTTTTTTCCAAATAAGGTGTTAAGGACATGAACCCCTTAGTGAGGAGAAGCGTTTTCTAGGTTTTAAAGAATTACAAAAGTACATTTTATTTAAAAGGCAACGATGGAAGATGTAACATTCAAAGAAGAATGAGAAAATGCAGCAAGTTTAGGTCCTGGAGTTGTTCACTCTTTTACATTGGATAGCGGCATTGTGACTGACATTACTAAAAGGTTCCTCACTAGTTCTGAATTTTCTTACAATTTCCTTACATTTATAAAATCTGAACTTTATGAGCTCAGAGGTTTGTTTGGACAATAGTGTGAGAGCAGGACGGTGACTTACATGTGGATCATGTGTATTTATGATTGTGTATCACAGCAGGAGTTTCTCTGGTTCAGGTCTCTATTCAGCTTCCGCAAGTGTCTTTCTAAAATTGGACTTTTCCAAAACAATGCCATAATCTGCCTCCACGGACTTAAGAAGACAAAGAGTCTTTTCTTTTTAATTGTTCAAAATGCAGAGCTGCTGTTGTTTTGTCAGGACAATGTTGTGACCATGAAACAAAGATTGGTTCTAAAGGACTCTGTAATGGAGTTTTGCTGTTGCCTACTGGGAAGAAAACATTCATTTGTTTTACTGGTGACGAGTGTCTGAACTAAAGCCAAAACGTTAAAATGCTAATATTTTTCATACTGCTAAGTCCTAATGTAGACACAAGCTTAAGTCAAAAAATATCTAATGAAATAGAAACACTAAATATTCTCAGGTGACCAATAAAAGAGAATTTGATAAAAAAAAAAAAAAAAAATACATTTGATAAATGTCCCTAGTTTTGGAAAACATTTTTTTTCTCCCCTTGGTGGTAGCTGAGTGAATCGTAACAAAATGTTGATCTTACTTTCTGGAGCATGACAGAAGTACTGCAGGATTTTCAACATACAGTCGGTGACAAGGTCAGAATTCTTGAATGGAAGATGTTTATAGATGAACAGAATAGTGTAGACATGGTGAAGTGGTGGTCAGTCAGCAGATAAATGCAATCAGACGATTTAACTGCAAAACCAATACTTTAATGACGGCTTCTATTATGTGGTTTTTCGGTCTTCAGGCCTGACTCCACATAAACCAGATGAGCCTGAGTCTGATTAAACTTGTGCATCAAAAGGTCAAACAGGTTGAAGCAGAGAGAGGGAAGGCTTCATTACACTGCAGCCTGAAAAAAAACCTTTTATTTTTAGATCAGAAAAAAAAAAAGAATAACAATCTCCTCCCTTCAGTTGTTTCATATTATGAATTAATCTCTTGATAGGATAATCATTCCAGACAATTTCACATAATATCCTCATATCATTTCCGGGTAATCGGCAGCACTGGCAATGCGAAGCAAATTTAATTTCAGGGTAGTTTTTAAATGTATTTTTTTGTTTCTCCTCCGGTTGCCAACTCTTAACCAACGCTGCCATCTGATCAGCTGTTGGCATCAAACTGTTTGATGCCTGCTTTTAAATGTTTTGCAAGGTTCCTAGTTAAATTCCCCAAACCCAAGTGAAAAGCAACAATGCTTGTGATGCCCTTGAGCCAAATTATTTCCCCCCAGCTTCAGTCGTGTACCTGTTGACTTGGCACAACAACAGAGGACAGTCTAGATTTGTTGGACTGCTACCAGTTAAATATATGAAAAAGACGGAGTGAATATGAATGAGGCTGCTGCAGAATCTGAGCACATGTAAAGCATAACAAAGAGAAATCAAAACCATACTGAACAAAAGCCTTGGATTCTCCTGACAAAAGAGGGACTAGAGGGATTGTGTTGCCAAATACCATGTCCAAATGTCTGTCCCTACGTTTGTCTGTTCCATTCTTGTTAAGGGAGTATGTCAGTGTGACAAATTCTACTTGCATGATTTTTAGCAGGAGCAGGCTGGAAAATATGCAGTGCCATTGTTCCCCTGTTGACCCCTGACTCCACATAGAATTCACTGGTAAATTAATGATTTAAAAGTTGAAAATGAATCCCACCATGCTGCTTATTCTGTTCGGGGTTTTGTTTTATTCATGATATTATTATTATTATTATTATTATAAGGAATTCCTGTTATATACTACTAGGAAGTTCTATACTTAAAACTGAGATTCCTCGATTTAATGAATAATTCTAGACCTCTCTATGTAATTTGCTCAGCTTTAAGATTTGTAATTAATTGAGCTAAATCGTTACCACGCAGTCATAGTAATTAACAATCAGCCAACGAGCTGCTGTGATTAACATGACAGTGGATGGGAGACCACAGGCAGAGCTGATTATTACTGTCATTCTAAGAGTTTTACTTGTTTAGAAATTGCACTGATAAACTGGACTTGCATCTAAGTCTCAGCTCCCTGGGCTCCCTCTGTCCTGCGTCAACATTGCATTTATATTAAAAAAATAAGTAAATATTGCATTTGTTTCAAAAACCTCCCAACTGCGTAAAGTCTGTTCAGAACAAAAAAAGTTTAAAAGTACCAGAGCGGTGGCTGTGGTTCATTTGGTGGAGCAGTGGTCCACAAACCACAGGGTTTTCCTGGCTGTATGTCGATGTGTCCCTGGTCAAGACTGTGAACCCCAAAGTTGCCCTTAGTGTCAATTACTTGTATTTCATTTTGGAAAAAGGTTTCAGCTAAATGTCAAACTGTAATTGTAAAGTCAATAGTTGAGTTTCTTATATTTTGCTGTGTTTATGAAAACCATTTTCCAAATCTTTACATCTGAAATAACTAATTGTTTTTATGAATCCATTTCTGAATGTGACGGGTAGATAAATAGAAATGTAATTTCTGAAATATTATTCTTTTGCTCTTTGTGGTAATGTCGGTCGTAAAATGTTTGTATTTATCTGGAGGCACCGGTAAACCTGGAGGGTGGTTGTCGTGACAACGGATCACGCTCCAGGAATATTTTCTTTCTGCACAAACGCCGTCATTACTGCTGCTACAGCCGAAGGAGGCTCACTGACTCACTTTTAGCAAAAATGGAATTACATGAATGAATCCTTTCCCATTGCTTGATTTGCCAATTCATTTGCTGCCACTGTCCTGGTCCCACTGTAACATTGATGAGGTTCATTTATTTTAACCCAAATAGTAGACGGATGTGTGCTATAAAGGCTGGTTAAAGGAAAGCTTTAATAAAAGCTTGTTTTTCTGAACCCCAGCTCCGGGCTGCAGAGAAACGGATGCAGTACCTGATTACCCTGGGGAGCAGCACCATGTCAAAGTCCTTTCTCATTGGTCACATCCTCTCTCAGCTCAGCGACGTGGCCGATCTGCTCTGGCAGGCCTTCCAGGTAAACAACCCCATTGCTTCATGTCACCTGTCCCACTACATTCTCATCCTTGGCTTCTTTATTTTCTTTCTGCATCTCCTGTCTCAGTGACGGTACTTACTTCTCCCTCCATCGTCTCCATTGTGTTGTGTTGAATTCCCATATTTGACCTGACTTTTCACTCCATATAGTCATGAATTAAGCTTCAGTTCAAACCATATTGGCAATACGAATTTCTTGATTCTCTCTGGCTTTCTCCCCCACTGACTCCTTCCCCTTCTCATGCACTAATTTATTTCACCTTTTTGCTCTTGGAGAGCCAGCCTTTGTGCCAACGGTGCGCCCTATTGACTCCTTGCTACGGTCATGTTTAAACCACCGTAATCAATACCGTGTCCTAGAAGTTTCCTTCCTGCTTTGTATTCAAACGTCTGTCAGTAGCTTTGAGTCACAGGCCTGGCTCGAGCTGCAATCGGCCGGCTTCCTCATATGAAAGGCAGAGCTGAGTGCAAGCCGCCAGGGGTTCATCGAAGTGAAAATGTGTTAAAAAAGGATAAAGATGATTTTTATTTATTTTTTTTCTCTTTCAATCCTCTCGTCCATCCTGCTGAGCTTCCCTCCCACTCAGCAGGGTCTGTCCTGCTCACTCACGCCTGTTTTTCTCTTGCTCCTCGATAGAGAGCCTCTTGACTTGGGTGATGCCAAAAGAGTATTCGATCACTGCTGCATTTTTACAGCCAAGATAAAGAAAAAACAGCTAAACCCACTGTTTACTGGCGATATTGACAATGCAAAACAGCTCTGTGGAGCCATTGTCCCCAACAAAGCGTCGCTAGTTGCTGTTTGTAAGCAGGAATCTGTGGAGTCACATCTTCTACATACTGTGACACACGAGTGGAGTTGATCAGCTTCCTTTGCACATTAAAAAGACCTGTAATTGCAAACTTAAATTAACCACCATGTCGGCATAGATCTGTTAATGTGGCTGTTTGACATTTTCAAAGCGTGCAGACGGCCATCTGTGTGTCCATGGAAATGTCGGAGCCCACCCCCTACCTCCCCCACCACTCCTATTTATTCTCTCAAGGCTAAAGGAGGGACAATGAGTTTGCTTTTAAAGTGTTTGAAGACTGAGCTTCTAGCTGCCTGCCTGAAGCTCATTGTGGTTCCTTCTCTCAGAGGGAGAGCTCTGTGCCTTCCTTTATGTAAAAGCTGTACATCAGACGTCTATATTTCCATTAATATTTTATGCTGTTATCCAGAGCGAATGATAATGATTGCAACTGTTGAATCTTAAGTTTCTGATGACACACTGTTAACTTCACTGTTCCCAGACCTTGTATGGAATGGGGCCTTTTTTTAACCCAAGGTACATGGATGGTGCTGATGGTACCGACTTGTTTAACTGCCGTTGTAGTCGAGTTATGGACCCTTTTCAAAATGTTACACATTTCTTTTAGATGCACAGCTCTGATGTGCCGTAAACAAAACACTGTTTCCCGTAGCAGAAGTTTTCCGTCATGTTGTGACTGTGGCGTAGGAGGTAGAGCGTCCACCGATCCGCTAGTCTGGACACATGTCGAAGTGTCCTTGAGTAAGACTCTGAACCCCAACTTAGTTCCTCCCGGTGAGTGTTGGCAGGCTGCATAGCAGCTCCCCCATCGGAGTGTGTGTGTGTTTGTGCACATGTGATTGTGAGTGTGAATGAGAAGCAGTGTAAATTGCTTTAAGTACCAATAGATGGAAAAGTACTATATAAGTGCAGAACATTTACCATTTGTGCCTCGTGTGTGCTGACTATGCACTGAAATGAAATGTTTTCCCCTTAAGGATGCTTCTCACTCGAACGATCTCCCACTGTGTGTGTGTGTGTCTGTGTGTGTGTGTTACATGTGTGAAGTCAGAGAACTATAGTTTTAGCATATTCATTGCAATTGAACAAACTCACTGTCTACTACAGGCAGAGCTGACATTACCTTCGTGTTTGTGCTTATTTGATGGGTGATAAAATGATCTACTGTGATTTTGTTGCCTCAGCTGTGATCTGTCTCTCTTCTGGGGGGTTGGTAGAGAGACGGAGCAGCCCCGCCCTCATTTAGACAGAGAGGCAGACAGTGAAGAAACTGCATTAGAAACACCACAAGTATAACTTTGCATCGGTTTCTCACCTAATCCACTCTGTGTGAACAAATACAATGCTGAGAATTGGTCAGTGTCCTTACTCAGTCACTTGGACTGTTGAGCTGTGCACAGAGGAGGAAACTGGTCATCAGAACAGAATTCATATTAATGCAGTGCAATCAATTTGCCGTTGACAGCCCTATGTTTTAACTGTATTAAACCAACCCTTGGGTCCTCTGATCCTCTGATTGTGTTAGACTATTGGAACAGATCCTATGATCCTGGAAACATAACCACACACCTCTCCCATGCTGCCCTTAGGGGTCCCCTCATCCAGTCCACATGTTAAGACGTTTGCAGTTTGTATTACTTAAGAGCCTGTAGACACCCTCCACAAATGTGTCCAGTGTTCTGCTTAGTTCATTTGTTTGTTGAGGAGCTTCACACACTCAGACGATGGTTTCTGAGCATAATTGAAAATATCTCCAATATTGGGAAATGTCAACGCAAATGTTTTGTGAGAAATCAAGTAACTTTCTCTAGTACAAGTTGTCTTGTACATGTCTGTTGATAAACATATTAGCTATAATTGCTCTCATGGATAAAATCAATTAAAAAACAGACAATTGTTCTGAAACGTTACTGTGAAGCAGCTACAGAGTGGACACAAGGGTCATGTGCAGTTGGAAGATTCTTGTTTGACACTTTATTAGTTGCGTTAAAGCTTTAAACGGGAAATGTATGAATGATTTGGTTGCATAAAGGTTGGCAGGATAAAGGTTTGTGGAGCTCAGCAGCGCAATGCTCCAAAAACTAATTGGTTTCATTGTTAAATAATAGATTCTTTTTTTCATTCTTAAATTAGGACATTTTTTGTGTGAAGGAAGTTGGGGCTGGGATGTTTGTCCTGTGTTCTGGACGATTTACAGACAAACTCAAGACAAAACCTTTTTACAGAATTCATCAAAACCCTGATGTTCCCAAGCACCAGGACCCTTTGTGCCGTATTAAGAAATAAACATCACATATCGATGGCATAGATGAGCTTTTTTTGTTTAAACAGCACAGTTCTTTAGAAACATTACATGTTCTAAAACAAAACAACACAAATGTTGATGTTATGAGCTCAAAGGGATGGAAGATTCATCCAAACATGTAATGTGATATAATGCAAACGTCTCTTATCTGAGTCTGTTATCTAAAACATTGCAGTTTCAAGCAGAGTCAAGATGTTGACAATCTAAATTCACACTGCACAGATAGAAGATTGCTGAAACATTCTAGTTTCATTCTGTATTGTATATTAATATACAGCAAATGTAATGGTATTTAATTCCAACAAGAACATTTAACATTTTGCTACACAGCAGACTTAAGACGTAACTCAATAAAGTTAAACTGTAGACTATGTCCTCAATTTGCTGAGGACTTGCTGGGACTGTACAAATACCCTGTGGGAGATCCACATGTCCTTTTTAACAACACATAACTCTGCACCCTATAAAATTGTGAGCTTTCAGATGCTCCCCAGGCTGAGTCAAAGCCACAAACAGACCCCTGCCTCACTTCTTTGTTAGCAGCAGCAGCAGACCTCTGGCTCCCTGTCAATAGTGCTAAGTAGAAGTATTTCTCAGCATGCAGGATTTTCTTTTCACGACAGTGACATATAAAATCTAAATGGATGTGTTCTTTGCCTCCTTTCCAGTTTTTTGATTTTTGTTATTTAATAGAAATACAATAACTACAATTGGAACTGTAACTACTATTGTATGTACTTTAAATTAACACAACATCCCTGGACAAACTCATTTAATACAGTATTTTCATACAGGATTTTATTTATTGTCAGCAATGACTTAAAATGACCCTCATAGCAAGAAAATATAATAAAATATATATGTGATAAAATAATTTACTTAATCTGTTGTAAGTTCAGTGCAGATTTGTATGTGTGGAAATTGACGGGCAAAGATGCATCTAGGTTTATTCAGATATTTCCTCGGCGCACTGATTGCATCCTGTCCTGCGTCCTGTCCTGCGTCCTGTCCTGCGTCCTGTCCTGCGTCCTGCATGCTCGACCCAGGTGCCACCTCTCGCCTAAATCAAATGGAGTTTTTCCAGTGGCTGAGGATCCATCAGACCTCTGCAGTCCCTTGTTGTGTGCTATGTGTTCAAAGGCAACTCCAGACCTGATTCTCTGTACATGCATTGTAGGGAATTCCTATGAGAACACGGCTTCTCTACCAGCTGTACCATGTAGAATTCTTTTTCTTTATATTTACACCGTGATATTTACTCCATATGGCACAGATGCGCTCATTACAATGTATGCATCCATTTGCATATTACTGTGACCACTGCTCTGATGAGCTAATTTGCTGGTTTTTGTTGTGATCAGAACAACTGAAGAACAATACGTAGTAGAAACTTCATATGTGCACGTGCCCCATATGGAGATGATTAGATTTAGCTGTTCCTCGATGCATTTGCACATTATTGAGGCTTGAGTTAAGTTTCAAGCTGCACAGTTCTTTAAGGACATTTGTTGTACCATGGGGACACATCAGAGTCATGAGTGTTCCATCAGGAGCAGGGTGGCAGAGGCCAGTGATCCTGACATGCATCCTGCCACTGTCCTTGGAGCGGCGTAGCATACTGATAGGCAGTGCCATCTGGACGCTGTGTCGGTCTGTCAGGGCCTGACTGTCGGTGGCAAACACCGAGCAGACAAAGCCACCATGAAATCCAGCAGTAACACTAAACCACTGGGCAGTAAAAATACCACTCTGACTTTATTACTATGCACCTTTTTGTTGTCACTGTCCCAGCGTCTGACTTTTATGCAAACTGTGGGTTGCCTGTGCCGAGCTGTCTCATTTCACCCACGTGTGTGGATTTACCGGAGAGGATTGAAGGCGGGTGGATTGCAGGAAAGGGCCACAACATCTCATCTTAGTCCTGTTCCGTCACGGATCAATGAGTTTCCCTGACATGCTTTGGTGTAAAGGTGGCAGTGGTCAAACAATAAAACTTGGTATTTTCATTACTAATTCATTAGTTTTATTTCTCCTTTGACTTTTTGAGTCTGTGTCAGGAAATGGTAAGATGTTTATCACGGTTTCAGCAGAGCACAGAGGGATTTGTGTTTTGTTTAACAGACTGAAACAGAAGCAGGTGTTCAATCTCCCCCTTTTTTAAATTTGGAGTTTTGCTTTACAATTGACCTCAATTATTAATTTGTACAAAAACAAAATCATAATTGCACATATTCTCTTGTTTGACTAATTGTTTCTCAGGCTTTGAATTTTAATCACACTGCCCATTAATCTGATGCCATAAGGTTTGAAAATTGGTGCATTCTTTGCATGTGAGCCGTGTGATTTGCTCGTGCTCACAATTTACTTGGTGCATTTCTAGTTTTTCCTCAGGATTTTTCTAAACCGTTTGCTTTGAGTGACTTTTTTTTGGTTTTGTTTCAGTATGACTTTCAAGATATTTTGGCATGTATTCATATCAAAGCCATAATTCTGGTATCATTTTTAGAACCTTGTGTTGTAGCAGTCCGAGTTGTGGTCAGGTGCCTTCTCTTTAATGTTATGATGAATCTAGAACTTGACTCCATCTGAGGCCAGTTGCAGTTGATCTGCTTAAAATATAAAATTCTACATTTAGTTTGCCTTTAACTACTGTACCATGAATATTTTTCCCTGTTTAGGACTAAATTTGCAATAGAAAAAAAATTTAATGAGTAATTGACCTGAATACTTTCCAGCCTGACTGTAAAAACATTAATGCAGCTTGAATTAATTTATAAAATTGCCAAAGACTCAATATTGACCGACGGACGGAGAATCATAAAAGCCAAAGAAGGAAATTCTTACAGTCATAATTTCAAACTATTACTGTTGCTCCAGATTTATTTCCTGTTGATTAAATCTGGACACCTTTTATAAAAGTGGCTCGTGTGTCTGTTTAGCTTTTTATAGCATCTCTTGTGTCTTATATTTTCTACATTTTATTGCTTTAAATCACATCAGTATTGAAAAACATGGTATGTGGATATGTGTTCATGAACATTTTTTGCTAAATCTACATGTTATTTAACCTTTTCCACATTTAATTAGTCTTGATGAAATCAGGGAGCCAGTGTGGAGCATGTCTGTGTGGAGAATGTTGGTGGCTTTGCTAATTAACCTTCCACTTCAGCTTCATTTGGTGTGGGATCCCATAAAACTTATGTTTTATTGTCTGATTCGAATGGTCAGATGAGTTTCACATCCAGCCATTGTCTGGTATTATTGCCCTTAATGATATTAGTTTGGCTCGGGGATATTACAGCTGGCTTTGAGGTGATGAATGAATTTTCACTTGTGCAGGGTTCAGTGGTGGCGGCAGAGCCAGAGGAAATGAGCATCATAGCTGATGCCTCTAAAGGCCAGTGCCAACTAAGTTTTTACTCTGTCGGCTCTGCAGCCCACAGTAAATCCTCAGGGATTAGTTCCTTTGCTCCAGGTCTGCTCGGAACATCACTTTTCATTTTTAAAAATCAGGAGAGGGCTGATTCCTGAATTTCAAATGCCCCTGGTACGGACATTTTATGGGAGCAGGGTTGTGTGATGCTTGATAGTAATGTCTGACTCAGAGGTGATTCATTCTCAAAAACTGTGAGTTTAATGGAACTCTTTTGTCATTGTGAGTGGCAGTGGTATTTGGAGAAAGGCCCTAAGAAGATGTAAGATGTGCCGCTGTGCACACGGATGACATGTTCAAGAAACTGGCACCTTAAAGGTCATTTGTTCTTGTTCTTATGTGTGTCACCAAGACATGGTTGAGGTTCCAGGTCGTTGTTTCCTAGAGACAGTAGCTGTAAAATGGAGAGAAATCGAAATCCTCCATTGGTGGCAAAAGGTGACCTTTTTGTAAATCTGTCTTTTTAAAGACCATAATGTCCAACAGTTGTGATGGAATAATGTCTGATACATTGCACTGTGAAGCATGAGGGAACTTTTTCTCTAAACAGTGTAATTCTAGCAGCTGTAGTACAGAGCAGGGATGCTGTATCTCGGCCAACGTCTGACTGATGTGCTACGTGCTAAACGAAATAAGAGGTTATTCCAGTCACAACGTTTGCACTTTTACTGCATGATGAACGGGGGTCACTTTTGTGTCTGGAAAGTTTTCTCCTGCACCTGTTCTATTCTTAGTGTTTTGGTTCGTTATACATTTGCATTTGCCAAAGAGAGTTCATGATCAGGAAGATAAACAAATATGAAATGTACAATTGATATGCTCTCCATATGATCAGAGCTGTGAGGTTTTAGTGATTAATCAGTCAAGTCTGGAAATTCAGTATGTTTTATAGTTTCTTTGAACTAGAAATGCCCTGATACCGACGCTGCATTTGTGTACTCATGTTTGTACTCGTGAAACGTCTCTGATACCCACCTGATACCACGTTAACCTCGTGTCGTTGAATATTTACTGCTACCATGGATGACAACCTAGGTAGGTCTACAGACAAAGTCAGCATGAAGCGATGCAGCGGTTGCCCTTCGTCAGTAGCAGATCTGTAGCATTGGCAAAAGGCCCCTGGTTTTTTTCAGCACATGAACAGCACAAGCTGCATTTTATTCACCAGATTATTGAGCAACAGGTGGTGTGTTACATGCTAATAGTTTCCCAGAGAGCTATTTAGACATCATACAAAGTTCACTTCCATCTTTGTTATATTTCATGGTTTTTCTGTTTCCTTCTGAAAACTTTCTTAAAAGGTTTCAACTCCAGACTTTTCTGAAAGTTAATCTGCTAGTTTGTGGTGCAGTGGTTTGAATTAACATTTGGAAAGAAATCCTGGGGATTAGCTTGGTCTTTTCACAAATGATTAGATGAAATGGTAAATGGGGGGGATGGCATTGAGTCGCTCATGCTAATGGAATAAAAGCTAAAGACATGACGTCATGACTTTGATTGACTTTCTGTAGTCCTGGGCTTTGTTGTTCAGCTTTCGTAGAAACTGATTTCTAAATGTTTGGGAACTTTTGGAAGATGCAGCATTTAATACCGTTGTATTGCACTGTACTAAAAGGTTCATAATTGTGTCCACCTTCAGTAATAGAGTTGGCACAGTGAAAACATACACATTTCTAGGTGGCAGGGTAAAAGAGGTGGTGTGTTGGTGAGGCTGAAAGTTTACCTGAGGACGACACCTGCTCGGCCGTCTGGATATTACGGACAGTGATGTCTGCTTCCAATGGTGCTGTGTCCCGGGTGAGTACTAGCTGCTGTTTGGAGATTTCGGGACTTGACCACGTCCTCGTCGGCCGTTGAGGCCGTTCAAAAAGGTCAGAGCCCGGAGGTACGTCCGACGCGTCGATCAGGCTCCTCTTGACATGGAGACGCACACCAAGATTTCTACGACCTTTATCAAAGCCCGGACTATTGGGAACAATTCTCTTATTTTAAAAGATTTAAAGTTGGATTTTCTTCTGCTGACTGAGACATGGTTGAAATCTGGCAATAACAGTATTTTCCCTGAGCTGCTTCTCTCTGGATGTTCCGTTCTTAATGTTCCCGTTCCACTGGTCGTGGTGGTTTTTGAAAATGGTTTCATGTGTAAACTGATTTCCACTGGCATCTGTTACTGTGCGGGTGAGTTGCTGCTTGCTCTTATTTATCGTTCTCCTAAACACTGTGGAATTTATTAATGAATATGCTGAACTTGACTCCTAAATATGACAAGCTTTTATTTTATGGGGATTTTAATATTCATTTATGCTGTTAGCAACTCCCAGATGGTTTCAGATTTTAAACTTTTATTGGATTCATTTGATCTTATTCAATCCATGTCTGGTCCTGCTCATCTACACGAACATACCCTTGATTTAGTTATTTCAAAGGGACTCTTTCTTGTTAAGAAGGGCAAGGACGGTTCCATTATCTCTGATCATTTCCCAGTGTTATTTGACATTTCCATTCCTCTTCCACATACTGTATCAGGCCTGTCAGTCTGTCACTTCCGTCCTGTATCTTCAGACTGCTGATGCTTTTTCATCTGTGTTTTCTTCACCATTAGGTGAACTACACCTGTCGAGTCCAGATGAATTTGTTACTTTGTTGGACTCTATTTGTTTGAATATTTTTGGATACTTTAGCCACCCCCCTCCCCGAGACGTAAAGTCTGTAAGCTTGCAGTGGACCTGTGGCTTAATGATGCCACTCGTGCTCGGCAGGTGGAATGCAAATGGGAGAAGGACATTCTTCCTTTCTCCCTGGACTATCTGGGAGACTGCTTAAGCTAATATAAGGATGCGGTGAAATTGGGTAAGGCTGAGTTTTTATCAAGCGTTATTAATGATGGCGGCTGTAGCTCAGTTGGTAAGGCAGTTGACCATGGACCACAGGGTCAGTGGTTCAATCCCCGCTCCTGGCTACAAGTCGAAGTGTCCTTGGGCAAGAACCCCAAGTTGCTCCCGGTGGGTCAGGTGAAGCTGCATTGTAAAGCGCTTTGGATAAAAAGCGCCATATAAGCGACTATTTATTAATGATCACATGCAAAATCCCTGAGTTTTATTCACAACAATCAACTCATCCTGCACTTCATACTGCTGTTAATGATTTTGAGGATTGTTGCAATCCTTTTCATCAGTGTCCTTTTTAATCATTTATTCTTATTTCTTGTAATAAAATCTCTGAAACCTACTAATATCCCTTTGGATGTTGTTCCCAGCAGGTTACTGAAAGAGCTCTTTAGTAGAGTTGGTCCTACGTTTATTGTTTTTTTTAATGACGGTCTTAAGCTGGGGTTAGTCCTGGATGCTTCTAAACATGCTGTGGTTCCCCCTTTGCCACCTTGATGCTCCAGTTTTATCACATTTTAGACCAGTTTCACATTTACCTTTTTTTTTAACCAAAGTTTTAGAGAAAATGGTGTTTAAATAATAGTGTTTTTATATTTAAATGGTATTTATGAGAAATTTCAGTCTGGTTTTAGGTTTGTGCATTTAACTCTGGACCATGAGATCCCTATATCTCATCTTGATAAGCTGGTGGCACAGCACTTAATTGGTTAAAGTCTCACCTGTCTACCGGTCTATCATTAGAAAACATAAACTCTCTTTTCATTGCTATGCAGATGAGGTTCAGTTATATCCACCACTGAATGGCTCATCACAAAATTCTGGCCAGGTGGTTATTGATTGTCTAGCAGATATTAAAAAACTAGCTTGGCAGCAATTCTTTTGTTTTTGAATGAAGGCAAATCTGAAGTAACTTTGTTTGGATCTAGTGACAAAGGGAAACCCTGTAATATTGACCTTGGAAATCTGTCTTCCACTGTTAACACTGGTCAGAATCCGTGGTGTTATTTTTGACAGTGAGCTGCAGTTCGCTAAACAAATGAGCTCTGTGGTTAAAAACTACTTTTTCCAACTGCGCTCTCGCCAAAGTGAAGCCTTTTCTGTCACACAAGAACTTGGAAATTGCCATTCATGCTTTCATTTCCTCGAGGCTTGACTACTGTAATGTGCTGTATTTTGGCGTTAACCATCCAATCCTTCAGCGGCTACAGTTGGTGCAGAATGCTGCGGCACTTTCTTACTAATGCATCTAAGCGTGAGCACATAACCCCTATGGTGCGTTCTCTCTGTTGGCTTCCGATTCACTTCAGGATCCAATTTAAGATGCTGTTGGTCACTGTCAAAGCCCTTAATGGTCTGGCACCTTCTTATTTGGCTGATCCGGTTACTATTCATGTGGCAAATCGTAATCTCAGTTCTACTCAACCTAGGTCCAGGTCAAAGCATTGGGCTGACAGAGCCTTTGCTGTTTTTGCCCCTAAGCTGTGCAACTCTTTGCTTCCCTATACTCATGTTATATTAGAGCTTCATACTTACAATCCAAGACTCACTTGTTCAAGTAGGCATTTGATACTTGAACGACCTCAGAATGTTCATTTTAATTATTATTTTATGTTTTTGTAAAGGGCTTAGGTCAGTCCTGATTGTTGTCAAGTGCTGTATAAAGTCTGTGGTCAGGTACATAATCTTCCTATAAAGGTTCTATGAGAATCCCTAACCTCCATCCCGTGAGCTCGAGTGGCTGCAGAGAGCTTTGTCATAATGTGTCTGCCTCTGTTTTTATCCCTACTCACTCAGCTTTGCTCCTTTCCTCAGGGGGAAATGAAACCAATAACACACCTTTGCAGCAAAACAAATAATGATGGCACTGTTGTAGTTTTTATTCGGTGCAGCTTTGTAGGAGGCTGGCGTGTTGAGTTGAATCAGCGGTGCTTTGAGAAGTGGGCCTGATGCAGCAAGTGCACCATGAACAAAACCATTGTATGGCAACAATCTGGATTTTCCAGGTGCTGACAAAGCTGGAGACACAAAGGGTATAAATCAGACAGCTTTTTAAGCCACAGGCAGGGTGGCGTGAAAAGATGGCTACCAACATTAAGACTGTGCACGTTTTGACTACTGCTTGAAACTGAATTTAAAAACTTACCTCTTTAGAAAGATAAGGTTTTGTTCTGGGTGCGACTGAGCAGCTGTAACTAAGCATTGCCCCTCTTTGACCATCTTAAAGAAGGGGTTAAAGTAAGTGAAATAAACCCACCAAATTCGCAACCTGCCGCAATGTAATTAAGAGATGGGATGAAACAAGGACAAGCGCTAAGGCAGGAAAAAAGTTTCAGTTCTGATCAGCTGAGAAGCTAAATACATTTTTGAATTTTGAGTTATTTGGTGGCAACAACAGCGGCAACAACAGCTGCAGCAGCAGAGAGAAAAAGATTTGAAGATGTTCTCCAGAGCAGTAGAAGGCAGGTGGTCAGTAGGCAACAACAGGCTGCTGTATGTTTTCAGCTGGAAACACAGAAATGTGTCCCACAATAAACAACAAATTGACATAATTTTGTATTGAATAAATTTTTATTGCCTTATAGTGCTTGTTGTGTGTATATGTGCTGGTTGTCAGGAGTTTGACTCGAGCTGCAGCCTGTTTTATGTTTGCAGTTTCATTCAGACATGTTTGACTCCAGGTCGTCAAGTCTCAAACTCACTTATGACAAGGTGAACATGATGACCCCCTTTGATTCACAGTCTGTGGTTATTCACTCACCACCGCTGCTGCTGAATAAAATCCTAGGGGAAACACTGGAACACCATAAACACCATAACAAGGTCAGAGACACACACACACACACACACACACACACACACACACACACACACACACACACACACATCAGGATGCCCTTTAACATTATGACGGTTGTCACAGTCTGTGCAGCAAACTGCAGGTAAAACTGTAACGAAGTGCTTCACCATTATCTCTGTGCTTGTCTTGTTAGTATCTTTCATGCAGATCCTGTTGAGTGACATTTTATTTTTGCATCTTTTGTGTTGAGGCTCTGGTGGAATCTGTGGTGACGCTTTAATTAATTAGCATTCTTTAGCTCTCTGGTTGCCTGTTGTCTTTGTCTCCACCTGTCATCTTCCTCCCACAGTGCTCGCATGTCTCTGCTTTCAGTAACATAATCCACAGGATTCACCACTGTTCTTAATCTTTCCTTAATCATATGCCTCCTGTGTATTTTGATAGATAATGGCAGAGAAGTTTATGGAATTACAGTGCAGTATTTGATCGGAAATGTATGCTTTCGTGATATGAGGGTCTACGTCTGAAGACCCCAGCGTGGGAAATTTACTCTTCTTTCCTTTCTTTTTATAGTGGACAGAATCATTAGATAATATTACTTAGTTGGTAAATGGCCGCTTTTATCCGAACCGCTTTACAGTTTTGACACACACACACACACACACACACACACACACACACACACACACACACACACACACACACACACACACACACACTGATTGCGGTGGCTGCAATGCAAGGTGCTCACCTGACCCACCAGCAGCAACTAGAGGTTCAGGGTCTTGCCCAAGGACACTTTCGACATGTAGCCAGGACCGGGGATTGAACCACTGACCCTGTCACCACCCTTTTATTTAAATAATGGTAGTTAAATGTGCTCCGTATAAAGTGTTTTTAGACAGTAATGGACACCAGACTGTCTGTTAGCCACGACTGACCTACTATCAGTCGAAGCCCTTAGACACGTTGTAGTTTGCAGACTTAATGTTTTTGATGAAGTGGCAAAAATGTAGCTGTTATTGCTGGAGAAGATGCAAAATTAATTTAGCCAATATTTACACAAATCTGCATAATTTCCAAGTGCTTTTAAAGAGTAAATTGGCTCAAAACTAAATTAAAGTTGGCACCAAAAACCCCTGCACTACAGTCTGAACTATGACTAAGCAGAGACAGAGAGCGTCTGAGACCATTTCATTCTCAAAATCCACTGACGTGTCTGACTTATACAACTTTAAATACACGTAGTGTTGGCATGGAAGAAATGAAATCCACTAAATGTGAGCGTGTTAATGGTGGTTTGGCTTCGATCCAGTATGATAATGAGAGAATTATTTGTGCTAATGCAACATCTTTATATAGACCCTATTGTTGTTGCTTGTACAGCATGTCAGGAAGTAAAATGCCAACAGGCCAAAGTGACCTCTTGTATGTCGTCTTTGTTCAACCAACAGTCGGAATCGAGTAGACTGCTAATTAATCGCTCCCTGCAGCGCTGCACCAAACCACACTGTGCATGTGCCATTTTTCTGGTCAATTTCAAAGCTTTTGATTCTCTTCAGCAAGTAGGCAAAGACTGTAAATACTAAGTTTTACTCTTCGGGGAAACCTGCTGTCACATCAGCCATCTTCAGTTGAGGGATGTGACAAAACTGACCTCCTCTCATGAGACCATTTAACAAAAAAGGACAATAATCATGGACCTTTCTTCTGACATAAACTTCTAGAAAACAAGGTGACCCTGTACTTTAGTATTATTTTATTTCTTTTGTCTAATATGTATGTGTGTGAGATAAAGACGAACCTTTGTTTTTCCACCTCCCCGGGCATTCAAAATGTCAACGTATGAGCCCCGAAATCGCTGACTCGGATGAGATTGGATCGATTTTCTGTCCGTTGAATCAGTAGATTGTCAGTTTATTGCCTTGAAAGAGATGGTCAGGGGAAAAAATAAAGCACTGCAAGAGGATGCTTCTACAAGACGGAGGCAAAAAGAAAATCAATTCCTAGGACTTGTCTGCTAGGGGGGTCGAGAAGACTGAAAGTGGCCATGTTGCCTGTAAGACTGATAGTCACTTCATGGAGGACCACCAGGAAGTACCAGAGTGGCACACTTCAAAGGAGAGTCGTACGCTGAGTGGATGCGACTAAAGACATTATGTAAATGGTTTTTTTTTCTTTTCATATTCGACCCTATTTTACCAAGAATGAACGATCAAAACAGTATTTATTTCTGCTTTCAGTGCATTTTAATAAGCTGCTAAGCAAAAATTACAGATGATTACTGTCTTGGCTAATTGTTTGTATTTACATTGATGGGGTTTAACTGGTCTTTATTGTCCGAACTCCACCGCTGCACAGTTGTTTTGCTTTGAAATTAGGACATTGTTCCACTGTAATTTACTTTATTTTCCCTTTCTGCCTAACTAATAATCTAATGCTAATGTTAATCACTAAAAACACCATGTTTCTCTCGTTGGAAAAAGGGCATGTTCAGATTTGTCACCTGTAATTCGGGGCCTGTCCCGATTGTAAGGTTTGTTTAACACTGATACTTTTTCATATTGATCCAGACGAGAGGATGCTGTGATATCAGATAAGCTCACTGGGATGCACACCACCATGATATCCAGTCAACAGAAACCAACTCTGTTCAGGCACTCACATCAGAAAAGACTGCTGGCAGTTCAGGAAGCCCAGCTTGGACAGAAATGGACAGAACATTGTTCATTACACAGAGCAGTGGACGATCTGGAATAGATTTTGAAGCCAGATTTGTTATGCATGCACATGAAACATATCTTTGACATCAGTGAGAATAGAAAGAAGAATGTCTTTTTTTTCTTATAGGTGAAATTAAAAGGAAGGAAAAATTAAAAATCTGACACATAGGTGCCGTTTGACCACTCAAATCAGATCTCATTAAACTGGATTTGGCAGTTGCTTCGGACAGACCTCGGTGAAGTTGAAGCCGTGGTCAGCTTGGGCCGAGGTCCTGTGCTTTCACACGGTAATGCAGTGTTGTCCAACTGACAGCATTGTGGTGGAGAGTAGGCTGAAGCTTCTCAAGCACACTGTGAGCTTTCTTTTCCACTCTGGCGACAAATCAATCTCTGTCCTTGATCAGTAAATTACTGCCCTTCACACTCACAGCTAGATTATGTACTCTTTGTCAGCATCTCCCCCGCTCTCTGTACCTGTGTCCCTCCTTCCTCTTCCTGTCCGTCTTCTTTGGCATTTACTGCGAAAATCTTATGCCTTTTCCATTTTAAGCCATTAACCTTGTGTCGTACTTTTTCCATATTCTATTCTGTTGTCTTACTTCCTTGCCATTCTGTCTTTTTCCTTTTCATTCAGCTATTCGGGTACAATGTGGTGGTGGGGGGGGGGGGGGGGGGGGGAACCTTTTGGAAATGGGTATTGATGTGAACTGAAGTAATTCATTAGAATTGCAAACAGCGTTAAAAGCCCTGAGTCATAGGAGGTTGAAAGCTAATTAGCAGCATTTATCAGCTATAAAGGAGCTGTGGAAATGAGCACTTTGATACGTGGGTCTTCAAAGCAACAAGAAGCAGCTCCTCTATTTTAAGAGGTCGAATCTTCTGATGCCAAACTGAGAGTCACCCTCAAAAACAAAGGGTATTTAATGTGTCAGACGAGCACTGTTAACAGCGATCATGAAACGAGTACTTTTTTCCCTTAGACTGTTGGTTGGATGAGATCATCTGGGACATTTATTGACCTGTTGAATAGTCGTTTAATTGAGAAAAGGATTGGCATACTAATTATTAATAGAACAGATTATACATCGCAGCCATTGTTAAAATTTCCTTATAGTTATTTTGGACTGAAATTCGTATCTAGCTTTGTTCTTCCACTATAGAAAATGTAATCCCCCTTCTCTGTCTGACTTTGTCCATCAGTTGCCGGCTGTCTGTTGCCCGTGGCCCCCTCAGACCGGTAACGAGCTCCACGTCTAATCAAATGGACGATTAAATCCCATTCAGGCGCCGCGTTATAATCTCAGGGCAGCTGATGTTATCTGGGTCAAGGTGCTTCGGGCTCCCTTGCTGCATACAGATCTGTGAGTTTTGTCCTTATCGCAATTGAGATACTCTTTCACATCCAGGCCCAAAGTCAAATCCCACCAGTGGTAATTAACTCGATTCTTTTGCAGGTCTACTCGGTTTCATTTCACTCACTGTTTTCGAACACTAGTACGAGGAGCCCCAAAGTATAAATTGTTCAGTGGTTTATTATTCCCACGTTGTCTCAGTACCGATGCATCATTTGACCCCAGTAATGAGTTATGAGTAATGAGTTATATTTGATCTGCTGTGTACGGACAGAAAAAGTGATGATGACATTTCAGAGTGACCCACGTGACCCTGTTTATTGATTCAAAATAGATTCTGTCAGATTTCAAAACATTAAACAATGAGTCATCCACTCACTCTGTCACTGGAAATGAACTTCAATTTGGACCATGCAGGCCTAGTTAAGATGCATATCATATACATAATAAATTACAAATCCCAGATACTATTGAACCCACAGCCTGGTTGCATGTGTTTCTCTTTCACCCTTTTTTCATTCACCTTTCTAATATTCACCTTCCCAAAAACAAAACCTCCTGCACAAACACTATAGGAATTCATAAAGGGGAATTCAGCTTCAGCCCATTTTAGACTGAATGTTATTTCTGAAACCATTCAGGTTTTTTCTCCTGGGAGATTCTTCCACATACATTCGAGGAGGATCTGCGTTTATCCAACAGATTAAAACAAAAATGTGCATTTTGTACGACATGGTATCGATTAGTCACATTTGAACTCTCGTGAACAATGTGATGTAGAATCCTTGTTGCACTGTAGCAGCTCTGCTCCGTCATGTTCTTGAGGGGCACAAAGTCTAAAAATGTATGTCGACACTCATTGACCAGGACAGTGGTTGCTCTGCAAAGCACCTATTGTATGGGGACAGCTGGCCTCTTGTAATACTACTAGTAAATGGTAAGTGGTCTGCACTTATATAGCCCTTTACTACCTATTGGCACTCAAAGCACTTTACACTGCTTCTCATTCACACACACACACACACACACACAGACACACACACACACCATTGGGGGAGCTGCTATGCAGCTGGCCAACACTCACTGTTCAGTGTCTTGCTCAAGGACATTTTGACGTGTGACCGGACTAGTCTCTAGTCTCTTAGAACATGAACACTTTACTTGCAGGGATGTCAATGACATTTGTGTGACTGGCAGTTGTTTCTCAATGCTGTATTTCCCTGCAAAGCAATGTCAGGGCTTTAACACTGAGATGCAAGCAGCTGGGTTAAAAGATCATAGAGTTTAGTGTCGATAGGCAAATCCACCATAAAGGAGTTTCAACGTAGCAGTAATGTACTGGGATCTATACACCTACAAAGGCTACCACTGCTGCCCACGTGTGTGAAATGTGAATGAATCGTTACCTAAGAACATACAGCCGATGTGAAACCAAACCAAGAGCAGACAGAAATAATGTAAATAAAGGGGTCAAACTCTTGGCTGTAAAACCGGTACGTGATGTGAGAAAGGGCCCCGTTACATGTATCCCAGGCTTGTTCCAAGTGGGAGTATGACAACAGCAGGACAGGCTGGCTGAGCGGTCTGTTGGCCCGTTAACACTCCTCAGGGATCCAGTGACAGGATTTGCTGCTGCCTTTTATTAATCCTGATAAACTGCGCTCTCACTCCGTGCCAGTTACAGGACAGGCCAAACCACAAAGTCAAAACAAACTTTATCTCAAGCCCTCTGAGTGACCCAAGCTAGATGTTGGACATGGGGTTCAGGTTTAGCTAAGCCTGAAACAGGTCATTTGGCCAATCTGCTTAGGTCTTAAGTTCATCATGCCACCAGGCCTTTATTGGGACCATCTATGCAGAATTAAACATTTTACTTAAGGAAGAGCTAAATGAATACAAATGAGTGTGTAGCATAGGGCGGCTGGGCTCAGCTTTAGATGTGGGGAACGGAGGACAGATGTCTATGAGCTGAGAGTACTGCTGTTTCTTTCCATCCTATTGAGGCTGTTGGAATGATGCCTCATGAATGACTCCCTTTGGATAAATTCTGGGCTTGACCAACTTTCCTTGAACACACTGGAGAGATGATGTCTCTCACCTGACCTACAAAGACCACAGAGTCCCATAGAAACTGGAAAGTGTTGCGGGGGGGGGGGGGGGGAGGCATCACGACTACCTTGATTAACCTGCAGGCACCACGACCTAACTCCAGAACATTTAATCCTTTTGTAAAACATCTAAATGTCTACTACATAGATTGGATTGTCCCAACTGTTCTAGATGTGAAACGATAAACAATGAAAACTGTATGTGCTAAACATCAGCATGTTGGCATTAGATTTAAATCGGACCTTTTAACATGACTGTGGACATGTGCTGTTTCCAAGAATGTTACTCATGTGTCAAACACATTTAACATTAATTAATTTATTTTTTGTTAAAAGAGAGAAGAATTGTAAAATAACATTTCTATATCTCTTGGCCAAGGTTACTGTAAGTATTGGCATTTACTGTGAAATTGAGGTTGTGCATGAGAAGGCCATCAGGTCCTCTGTGGTCACCTCCCAGCAGGTTTGTCTGTGTGTTCTTAACAGATGCTCCATCACAGCTCCCACTAGATTTTTGTTCCACGTTATCGACTTTTGGTGTCCATTGAATCTTGCCTCATGGCTTCATAAATTTCTTGGGCATCTGAGTGCTCGACAGGTTGGAGATTAAAGTCAAATATCTTGGGCTCCTTCTTACCAACACAGCTGACATAAACCACCTCTCCTCCTGAAATTAATCGGATGGTATAGAGTTGTTTAGGAACCCGGTCTGACGCTGTAGAAATTGTGTATAAAAGTAAACAATCACCACACACACAATCGATTTTCTGCATCTTCACCAGACTTGCTGAAAGAACAAAACACACAAAAGCATCATTACATATCCTAAATGTAATGTCCGATCTGCGTATCTTTTCTAAGACAGCCCTACTACCTGTGCTCACACTGTACTTTGAAGCACAGTGTCTATTTGCACTCATGCTACCTAGATGCCCTCTAGTGCTACTTTGAATGGCAGTGTTTTTCCAGCTCAGTAGTTCTAAGTAATGTTCTTCCTTGAACGAGCAATTTTTTTTTCTACCGACGGAGGTGTTACAAGACACTTTCCATCCAAATTTTGATAAAGCCTTAACCTTTGGATGTAGGGGGCAATGCAAACTCATGGAACTGTGTATTTCTGTTTGAGTCTAGTTTATTCTGTCACAGCTTTTTCCTTCTCTTCCCATTTTTGCTGTCTTCTACATTAGAGCCTGGCTGATATCACCCAGGTTGATATATCTGATCTAACTTTACTATAGATGCTTAGTGTTAGTATACACTGTGTGTCTGAAAGGGTAAAGCCTCTTTCACATTTAAATACAAAAATCAGCTCCAGACATTACCTGGAGTTTTCACACAGCTTGATTTCAGTGACTGGACAGTACAGACAAATTATGTTACTGCACATTGGAACTGTGCATCAAAAAAGAGATGCTGTGGCTTTAGAATGATAGAATGTCATCAACACCCATATTCGCTTGCTTTGAATCCTCCTGACAATTTGGGACAGAGTTCCATAAAATTGAAAGATTCCAGTGCCTGTGTGAAAGAGGTTTACGTTAAAAGAATATGTTAAAAATCTAAAAGAGCTGTTTGTTGGAACTTAATCAGTTTCAAATCCAGTTTTCAACCGATGCAGCCATATCTCACTCTTGTATCAATTTTCCTAACCATATCGATTCACTTTCCTCCAGCAGATAGGATATGCAGCGTTCACTCAACTAATCTGAGGATCATCATGCTGAAAAAAGAAACAAAACACGCGACTATACCCAAATGCACTTTGTCCTTTCCATCTTGTTGACAGTTGCTGCAGCAGACGGTGTGAATGTCTCTGCGGCATCTGTGTCAGACTGCCTGGCATGGTCTCTTAATGGCAGTGCTTCCTGAAATATAAATACATACAGAACATATAGGTCCTGAATTCACAGTTCATAAACAAATCTGACACCTGAGAGGAACCGGTTATCACTCTGTAATTGATTGGCAGGTCTTTTAATAAATTCACCCACAGAGCAGCTTGTGCTCGGGTTGCTGCATGTTCCAGCCATTATTCTCAGTCATTATACAGTGAAATTAGACACACACACACACACACACACCCCAAACCCCAGTGCACTCCTGGTTCATGTCACTAATTACTAGTTAAGGGATTATGAATCCTGTTCAGTTGGTGACCTTTTGTTTGGAGCCAAAGCCCAAAAAGAATAAAGCAGATTGCTTTGGAAAGTAGAACCAGCCAACCAATCAGCCACATCATTAGTACTAGTGGTCTTAATATTGTCATGGAGGACCAGGGTCAGCATGGCCACTCTGCAGCTACACAGCCCCATGGACAGCAAAATGTGTCCCCAGGTAGTACAAGTACTCAATTAAACGTATTGGCCTAAAAGTATGGTGTGGTAGTTATGACAAAATGTACAGTTGGCTGTAAAAATTATAAAAATAATAAATAAAAAGATTGAAAGATCACCGTTGATCAAGGTGGAGGTGATTAACTCATAATGTTTTTATGAAAACACATAAGCCATACACATAGTTGGTGGAGTACATTTTTTAAAATCTTGCATGAAATTGCCCAAAATCCAGAAATTCTCAAGATTTTGCAATCTACTCTCTTACTTTGTGCCATAAAATATTTCAGTGTGGAGGCTGCTATAGAGTTTAACACAACTTCCTCCGTTATTGGGTTTGTGTGACAGCCCAATGTTCAAGGCAGACAAAGTTATCATGGTTAACACATATATTACTGTGAGTAGAGCTAAAATTTCAGTTTTAAGCTTCTGCTTATTTAAAAGACTTTTATTGTCTTATTACTTGCAGAGTTTTTTTGCACATAGCAAACAGTTTAGTAAAATGCGTCCAACAAACCTCCACATTAGGAGGTTTGCCCGTGTTTAAGGCTTGTAGAGTTTCAAATACCACACAAAGCTTGATTCTGGTTATGTGGAATAGCTGAAACAAGAGCCTGGAGCCCAGCTGACACATAGCAGAATTAAACCATTTTGAATCTTTAATGACACTCTGCTGAAATTATGTGTCAAGAGGAAGTAAAATATTACTGATAACACTTTTAAATCATTATTTGATATTGTCTTGCCAGGAAATATAATTAGCATAGCTAGGGGGAGAGCTTTCAAGTGAATTCAATTTCAAAGTGAATTGTGAGCTATTAAAAATGTGTTTTTGATCTCTAAAGTGCTGCGAACCCATCGTGTGTGTGTGTGTGTGAGAAGGGTTACTGAGTGGTGTTGCCACATTCTGTCTGCTCTCTTAACGTTTTAGCCCAGAGGAATATACCTGACAGCCATCTGGCTATTGTTTTTCTTGGTGACATCTCACAGACACACTCTCACCGAAAGCTTTGCATGCAAAATTTTGGGCACCCACGGATTTACAAAAGCATGAAATATATCCTGGAAAAATCCAGTGCTTTGCTCGTTTGAATAATTAAGTGATTAGATTTGTAAGGTTCTCCGTATTATATGCATGAAAACTGATTCGGCGTGTGCTCTGAAATATTTCTTGCCAGGTGTTAAAAGGTTTGTATTATTTTTGCAGCATAATCTATTAATCCATCATCATTACGCATTACTCCAGCGTGAGTTCATTTGAGCGATGATTATTATTATTTTTTTTAAATCACTGTTGCTTTTGAGGGCAGTGCAGTGGAGCGCTGCCGCCTCAAAGCTTGATGGATGTGGGTTTGTGCCCCGGACGGCTGTGCCCCCTCTGTGTCGAGTTGCATGTTCTCCCAGTGCTGATGTGGGTTTTCTCTGGGTACACTGGTTTTCCCCCACAGTCCAGAAGCATGTGTGTTAGGTTAATTGGCGAATGTGTGTATTATATCTGTCTGTGGCCCTGCGATAGACCCCACCTCTCACCCAATGACAGCTGGGATAGGTTCCAGCCCCCCGTGACCCAAATAAGATGAGCAATGACAGATATTGCTTTTGAATTACATCCTTGTTGTTGAACTAATGTTGGAGTTAAAGGATGTAAGTTGATGCTCAGACCTACATTTGAGCTACAGTATTTCCCACAAGTTTTACTGACGGTTGACCCCCAGGAGCAGTGCAGTGCAGAGCAGTGACATGTGTCTCTTAACAGTTCAAGCTGTCATTGTCATCATGTTACTGTAGAAGTACAGAGAAAATTACAATGGAATCCTGGTGCCAGATTAAAAACGACACAAACCACATGCACATGCAAGACATTGGCAACTAAATGGACAAAAAAAGTAGAAATTAATTAAATCTGAGCATATTAACAAAACAACATATACCCAGTATACAAGACATTGCCACTACCATGTGTTGCACGGTATATATTCAACGACATTTCAGGTTTTGTGGTTTAATGCAGAATTGCAAATTTATTGCAAAATTGGCTTTTGGCAGATTTTTGTGAAACTGGACTTTACCCATGACTATTGACCTCAACTGTGGATTCTGTCGCTGGGAACATTAGGCCGAGCATGGGTTTGCATTAGTAGGACTAACGAAAATTCTTGCCTGGGATCTACATATTTGATAAATCAATTCACTTTCATCTGTAGTTGAGTCCAAGCTTAACTTTGACATCAATAAGCAATTTGGGGAATGTGTCTGTGCTCCATGTAAACCGAACTTAACACTGTTATGCGTCGTGTGATGTGGGTTAACAGTGTCACTGAAGTATGCACCTCTGATGTTTGATACCTTTCAGGGACAGGACAGCTCTGTGCTCGACAAGTTTCCCTTGGACCAGTATCACAACTCGTGTTACCTCTTCTGGATTCTGGAGGAGCTCCTGCAGAAATCAAAGGTACTGTGCCGGGAGGAGGTGGGGTCGGAGCAGGTGGGCTTCCTGAGTCATTTGGAGCAGCGAGTCTTCCTGTTGTCAGATGAGTTTCCCTTGTTTTCCATCTGCATGTGGAGAATAGGAAGCCTCTTGACCTCCTCCGAAAATGAGATTGATTCAAGTGCAAGTGTACAGGCAGGCCGTGTTTGAAGGTTTGTTTTTAACTCCTCAATACTGACAGTCAGTTGACAGATTAGACGCAAACACTGAATGCATCATATTTTTAAGGACCACAATCTTAGAATCTAGTTGAGAGAAGTCTGCTTTTTTTTTTTTTTTTTTGTGGTCATCAAATCCAAACAAAAGATGCAAACCAACAATGACCAAGAGCTTCATTAATGTGCAGAAACTATGAAAAATGCCTCGGTAACAACACTGTTGCACTAGGTAACGTTTTCATTTTCTACCATGAAAACTGTAGTTTATTTTGACTTGGTCCCACATACCGTCCTATAAAATAGTCTTGAAGAAATCCAACTTGTATTCTTTTGTTTTATGCATCATATTTGTTGACAGTAGCACAAGTGAATCTAATCTTCACTGTTAGCAGTCACTGGCCACTAGGTTTCATTTGTCTTACTTTCTAACTGATTGACTCATTACATTCCAAGTCAGCATTTTTTAAGCTGGCACAACACAAAACATGGAAAAATTGAAGGTGGACAACGAGTATCACAATACTTAGTAATAATTTGTAGAACTTAATATTCAACTAACAAACTCATTTTGAATTAGATTAAAATGTTTTCTCCTAAATGATTTGTGTGTTTTAATCCTTTTACAAAATCAGTGAAATTTATGTTTGCAAGTGTAGATGTAGATATGTGAACACAAAATTTCTTGCCATCAAGAAATGAGTGAAGTATATAGGACTATTACTATAATGAATATTTTTTTCTCTAAGTGGTATGAAAAGCACAACTTGATGTTACAGTTTAATTGGTAACAAATGTTGCCTATTGCCAAGACAGTAGTTTTACAGCTTATCTAAAAAAGCCCAACTTAAACTTGCACCTAAAGCCATTAAATGAATAATTCTTAAGTACCAATGGGTTTTATATGTCTGTAAATTGCTTTCTGTGTTGGATCAATAACGAGTGCTTACACCCGCCCATTTTTATTTACGTGCCTGATCACCAATGCTCCTATTCATTACTGGGTGGGAATACAAGATGTCTGTTTTGTGTTTGCTCTAGGTTTTAAAATGCTGCAGAGGTGTTCAGCTTGTGAACTTTTGGGTAAAGAAGTGTTAAATGCAGTTGGATACTGTAAATGATGTAGGTTGATGCTTATGACACAAACAAAAATACAACGATTTAAAATGTAGTCAGTCATAAAGGTCTATAATGAGAAACAAGAACAGCAAGATTCGCTGTAAACGATGATGCAGCGCCTGTAGAGCCCAGATCTCACCATCATGGAATCGGCAGCGGTCGAACACGTTGAACACGCAAGTTCTTCAAGTTAGAAGACGCTTTGAGCACATATACATTTACATGTACATGTTAAGTAAAATTTGTGCTCTGCGTTTAACCCCTCCCCCTGGGGAGAGCAGTGGGCAGCAGTGAGAACTAGTGCCGAGTGTCTCGCTCAAGGACGCACCTGGTGTGTGGGCTGGGATTTGAACCGTGTGACTCCTGCATCACAGTTATTCAGCCACCAGGCCACATCAAGTTAATGGGAAAAAAAAAACATCCTACCAAGAAATCTGAAGAATAACTGATATGATTTAGTTTAGTTTGTTGACGCATCTTCACAGAATTTTTCCCAGCTGTCTTCGTGTTCTGCATAGTACACTATGTAGCATAAAAGGAGAAATAATCACTCGCTGAAACTACAGAAAGCACCGACTGCTTCTCATGAAACCTAATGCTGCGAAGACGGTAATTAATGTTGACTCTGATGAGCTTCTCAACATTCCATTTGGATTTTGTTGGCTCTTTAAAGAAGTTTTATGCAGACAAAAGATGGAAGTGTAATTCAAAAAGTGAGGGGAGACCAGTAACCACAGTCCCCAGTAGAAATGGCTCATAGTTTGTACTTTGTACTGAGAGTGTGAGATACTGACCTCTGCTAAATGGTCTGCACTCATATAGTGCTTTTCTACCTGTTGCTACTCAAAGCACTTTACACTGCTTCTCATTCACACTCACAATCACACACACACTCTCACACCGTTGGGGGAGCTGCTGTGCAGCTGGCCAACGCTCACCGGGAGCTCAAGGACACTTCAACATGTGACCAGAGGAGCCGGGGATCGACCAAACAACAACTGGGGGAGCGGTGGACCACCACTCTAAACAAGGGGGACTGTGGTGCAGGAGGTATAGAATCTGTCACAAGCCTCTATTAATGGTTTGTGTCTGCATCTGTTTTCCATCTGAGCTGGTTCGTCTTTCATCATTCCCTGCTCTGCTTCTTGCCTTCTTCTCAAGAAACTGAGTGCCACCCTCTGCAGTGATATTCTCTTCCTCTCTGCTTATTTGGTGTCTGTAATAACTGCTAAACAAGTTTCCTGGTACGTCACGAATGACCAAAAGACTCACGAGTCCTGGCTGAGCTGATAGCCATCTCTCCTATTGTGTCTGCTGTGGGTTTCTGCCCTTCTCTCTGTGATCTCCTCATCTTTCATATCCTGTTGAGAGGAGAGCAGGGATAATGTGCGCTTTAAAAGATAAAAATGGACTGCTCATACGTGCACTGATGGCTAATGCGCTTCGGTGGAGAAGTGAATCTGTCTGATCATGCATGGGATTGACAGGGGCAAACATGGCGGATTGCGTCATCGGCACAAAACCCCAGTGAGAGTCTCAGCCAATGCGTGTCAGCTGTTTCATCAGTGGAGGTGATGAAGATTGGGATAATAGAAATGAATTGTAGGCTATAAAAACCTTGCTCTCCTGAAGTATTGACAAAAATAGGCCTGCAGTTGAAGAATGAGCATGTTATTTAGTTTATTCTTCACTTTTTACAGTGGGTTTCATCACAGTGACCCCTCTCAGTGGATGGGTTTGATTAGACGGGAAGCAGGAAAAATGAGCAGTGTAAGGATGACTGGGTCAGAGCATCATAAAAGCAACAGGTACCAACCAAAGGTGGGTTAATGAACGACGGCACGTGAACCAGCAACAGTCATGTCAGGTTCCCTGCACACAGTTATCCTACACTGGGTTGTGATTTAATTAACAGAAGAGCTAAAAATGTAATGCTGGCTATGATCAACAGAACTCTAGGTGCATCAAGCTATGTGTGAGTCTGCAGACTGGTCAGGGTTCTCATACTGACCCCGCCCCCCACTGAAAGCTTCTACAACGGGCACATGACAGGTCTAGTGTTGTTTTACATCATGTGCTGGGCTGGTGTCAGGATGCACTATGGGAGTTTGATTCATTCAAGACATACAGGACTGGAAGGGATCTGCTGCTAATGTCTTGGTGCCAGAAACTAGAGGACACCTTCAGAAATCTACTGATGGAGACGTTGTATGCGTCAGTCTCTCTTATGGCGAGTGCTTGTCTCTTTTACACAGTCAGCTTGTCTTATAGTTGAGCAGACTTTATCAAGTGATCACACAGATAATTACTGTTCAGACATCAATAAAAGTAAAAGGAGACTTAGATGCAGTGTTGTATCATTGTATCACTGTTTGTGTGCTTCATTTTTAATTGACAAGTAAAAACTGCTGGGAAGTGGGAATCACTGTAGCCCGCTGGTGTTTTTTTTTTTTTTTTAATTTTTAAATTTTTATTAATTTATTTTTATTGTCTTCATCAGGCTGAAGGTATTTTGCTAGTGCACTAAATATTCAGCTGGAAATATAAATCAACCAAATATCAAATGTTCCCCTCAAAATTATTTTGCAGTTTAGTTGCATGAAAGAGCAAATCTTATCACATCATCTGACAAAGTCCACATAAACACATTGTTATGACAGCAGCTGTGTGATACATCAGATTTAAAGCTAGTTTTCACCAACAAGTTGCATCCACAGACAGTAGGTCCAGTGCTGTTGACTGATGACGAGGACGACAATTTGCGATGGGCAGCAATGCAAACTGCACGTTGGATTTAATGAGCCTTTTTCTGAATCAAACACACTGACAGAACGGTCATATCTGTAGAGGTCTGATGCATCAGAGCTGTTGTGGTGGCAGCTAGGTTTTAATGTTATGGCTGTTTGGTGTGCATCTGTGAGATGTTTTTGAAAATTCAGTCTTATAAGGCACCAACATACTTGTGAGTTGAGAGACACGGACAGGAAAAGAACAGTGCTCTTAGCATTTAACAACAAACCGTATGACGTGTAAGAATTAAAGCGTAGTTTAGAAATATGTGAAACATGTACATTATAGTATTAAAAATGTAGAAATGTAGCAAGTAGGTTTAGAGGAAAATAAAGTGAGTGGCCAGCAGGGCATTGGACCACTCAACCAGGAAATACTGTAGCCATAATAAAAGCATGGAAAGCCTGAAATAAGGCAAGAGAACATAAATCACTGAGGCTGCAAAGTGGCTTAGTGTGCAAAGCTTGCAGAAACCTTGAGCAGCTTGTGTAAATAATGCTTCACTAAGGAGTATCCACACTCTCCTGTCAGGAGTGGATGATTTATGAACTACTTAAATCCACACAACCTCAATTAATACAGAAATTAATTTTTAATATGTTTAGTTTGAAGCTTTTTCAGTGGTTGATCCTAACAAAGGACTAATGTTGATGTGGGGTTTGATCATTTTGGGCTTTTTGGAATAGGAGTAAAGCTCGTACTTTAGCTCAGCTCTCCAGTAATCAATGACTAGTTCAGCAGTCAAATATTACTGTATTGATGACATGAAACATTAGCAAAACAGAAGTGGAACAAGAATCGGATTATCTTGCATCGCAACTAAGGGGATAGATTTATCCATGTCTGTCTGCATTGAAGCAGTGGATTTGAGATTATGAGGATTTTATTTAATTTATTTTGTTCATCTATGAGAACTGGGCCATTTTTAAGTTCATTTGTGCTAATGAACCTGACATCTCAGGACTTTTTGACCTTGACTGATGTATGAACTAATTGACGTTTGTTGCTCAGTCTGTGATGTTCTAGATCACTGGCTCTATTTGACAGATGAGTCAGAAATAAATGCTAATGATGGCTAATGATTTTATTTCCAGAGACCAACTGGCAAATTGGATCATCAAACAGAAATTCCCAACTGGTGTGTTAAAGGGAGTTTGAGTGAAAAATGTGGACTGTTTAGACAAAAACCAAATGAATCTGTTCTGTGCAATGGAAAGCAAAGTATAATGGACATGAGAATCAGGTTTCACAGGTTTTATATATGGATGTTTTCTCTACACTTTACTATAGTCAAGATGTTTTTAAGGTGCAGAGTGTCCGCTTTAATTTAAGGGGGTGATGCTAGAACTCGTGTTTGAACTGTGTAGGGTTTTCAGATATTGTTATTCATAGATCTCAATATTAATGGCTTTAAAGTATCTGGAGATTTTATTGTAACCCTAAATTAGATTGTCACTTTTAGTACCCTTTGTTGTAACCACTTGACTTCAGAAACCGTAGCTGAGATTTACAAGCAACTCTTACAAACTCTTTACAAACCACAAACACCTGCCAATCACTTGTGGTCAATTTAATGTGAAATAGACGAATTTAAAAAACAAAAAAAACAAAAAAACGCTTTAGGAATTGCCCTAAATAAAACTAATAAAACTTTTTGGAGATTTTTAGCAGCTGATACCAGGGAAAGGCCTAATGACTGGTTCAATAACTTCAGAGACACTGCTTTAGTGACATTTGACAGAAATCAAAGTCCCACTAGCATCTTTTAGGGCTCTCTGACAGTTTGACACATGATCTTTCCAAATGTCACAAAGACCAATTGAACTACATTTAAATTCTGTGCTTCTTCTTTCTCTCTGAGTCATGTGTGGTCAGATGAGTGAATGCTGAAGACTATATTTAGTGGGATTTAGACGTTCAAACAAGAATAGCTCATCAACCATCATCAGTCCTCTCTAAAATGTGTGTTGGTGATGACAGTTTTGTTGCAGATAATTACTCCTTTGTCACGCTGCAGTGGAAGTGGAGAGGAAGGAGCTTAATTAAAAAGGCTGTAATTATTACTTACTGAACCAGTGCACTAGTGAGTTGGTATAAATTACTGGCCCACTACTGCACTGCTAACCAACAGGCCGGGCTGCTGGATGACTACAGATTCATGCTTATATAGTATACTACATAATAATAATAATAGACAACAGAAAATTGAATTCAGAGTAAGTAATCGCACACCAGCCTTTGAAGCCACAAAACAAAAATACAGATCTATGCACATAGGCTGCAAAGAACTTTATTTTGTCTCAACCCACCATCCTGCTGCAATAAATCTCCAAATGTCATTGATCAGCTGCTAAATTACCCCAATACATGCTCCTGTTTATTGCAATAAAATTATGAGATCGTAGCCTTTCAATTTATCAGTCGATTTATGACCAATCTGAATACATGCCAAAATGAGTTTCCTGTGGATGGTGGCCAGGCTCAGCCTTGGAGACTGGATACACAGCTTACACATCTGGAGGGAACTCGTACAGCAGTTGCTCCTTTGCCTCAGTAGGAAACAGTTGAGGTGGTTTATGAATATTTAAAGTTCTTGAAGAAATCATATAAGTTCCAATCAAGCCCGTGATTTGGATGACATTAAGGCATTTTACAATGCCTCCTGGCAGCTCGCCTTCAGAGGTTAACCAGTCACGTGCAACTAGTTCGAAACTGAGGGGCAGAACCAGAACATGCTGGAAGGATCATACTGACCAACCCCAACATTTTAACCACATGTTATACTGTTAACTGAACCATTGATGCATGTGCTACACAAGGTCTCTGAAGGGCTCTTCTGCAAACTGGCACCAAGATGTCTGCTGTTAATCCTGAGGTAGGACCTTCATGTATCACACTCCCATAGTGCATCCTGTTCCCACACTAAACAACACACAAACACCAGGCTGTTCACATGATGTAAACCGTATCCATTAGAACCACCCAGGTTTGGTTCTGAAGCTCACCTGCTAATTCCAGGCCCGTTCTATGGTAAAAAGGGGTCAACATGGACATTCTAAGCAAGCTGCAAGACACCATATCCCTTCCTTTGACAGGTGTTTCCTTCCCGCTTTTGACCTGTTTCAGCCTATTTCAAAATCAGTGTTAGTTTGAAAATAATTTAGAAAAGAAATAATTATGACCTACAGCATGAAACCTGCAATAATGAGGGAGGAGAAATGTGAGCTGCCTGAACATACAGACTCCTGTAAAAACCTGCTCGGGATGGAAACATTTACATATTTGTGGATAGTTTTGTAAAAAACAGGTACATGTGTACCAGAAAGTGACAAACCACAGTAAAACCCACATTTAGGGTTCATGAATGTGCAAATTCCCCAAACCTCCTTTCATGACAATCTGTAAAAAATACACCTGAAGTATCACAGTTGCAGCCATGACTTCATGACTTCATCACGACGGGCACTGAGACAATTCTCTTACTGAGAATTATAAAGCAGACGGACACAGTGTGATGGTCGAGATTTTAAACGTCTAGTTCTTGTTCTACAACGACTGAACTAAAGCTTTACACCTCGACAAATTAATTAGCAGCTTCACAAGGTCCTGCACTGTTTGGGGGTCATTCCTGTCAGGTGACAACTGATCAATAAATTGCGAAAAATATAACAAGGGTTCACTCACATTGATTATTTGAAGACGAGCACGCTCAGCTGCACTCTCGGTGAAGACGATCAAACAAATCTAAAGAGACCACAACCTCTTTCACGGCCGAGTGTGGCTCAGTATTTGTTGAATATTTTAGAGAGCTGCATGGCAAGAAATGAAAATTCCACTCGAGTAAATTAAGAAAAGTCTGACAGACAGTTGGATCAAACCAACCAGTTAGAAAATGAGTCCTCATGATTCACTCTACTCCCACAGCTTTTTAATACATCCCCACTGGGATGACATGCAAAGCAAAGGCCAGAATTATCTTAGGTAGATTGAAACAGAATTTTAACATTACCTGACATGCTTGGGAAAAATTGAAAAGGAAAAAAAAAATCTGTTCTGAATAGTTGTTGTTGTTTGACAGATCTGGAGCTGCTGAAATTAAGTAACTTCTTGGGCAAAAGCTTATAATTATTGTGTCTGTTGATATTTGTGACTTCAGTGAAGATTAGAAAACATTTTATGACCAATTCATGCAGAAAACCAATTGCAATCAGTGCCATTACTTTTTGCGCAGACTGTACAGATTACACACATATAGATCTCGAGCTTTTAACCCCAAATTACTTCTATGTAGAAGAGCCATTTAAATACATTCACACCCGAGTAACTATCTGAACGGTTAATCTGGTTCTCAAATGATCAGCTAGATTTCTGGCAGGTCAGAGATTTGTGACCATTTTCATGGTTCGGTTTCACACAAGGCTGCTGTTAAAACATGTTTTCTGAACTGCGGTTAGGATTTTAACGTTTTTGCAGCAACATTTCATGTCATCGTCCAACTACTGTCCACTGCAATTGTTGTGATTACTGACCTAAAATGCATCGATTGCAGCTCTGATAAGTGAGTGAAATTTTAAGAATGATAACATGAATATCAGCCATTTTGATTAGGGGCCTTTGTTATTCAAAGAATCTTTTTTTGTTATCGAATTGTTATTTAAAATATACACCAAACGGGACATTGTACAGGAAAAAAAAAGGAAATCCTTGTCCGCAAAATAAATTCTGCTAAAATAAAATATAGTTCCAGCTTCTTCTTCCTAAAAACTAGCCAATTGATCAATAAATGATGGCACAGATCAACCAGTAATTCGGCAAGGAAGCATAACTTGCAATGCTCAGTATATCATTTCAGTTCCGAATGAAGCATAATGGTGAAGCTCATGTCTTTTCATCTAAGTGTAAATTAGGCTCAGGTGCAGAATGTTTTTCCAATTCAATCACTGCTGGTTCCACTTGAAAATGTCCGAACTGGTGATGAGGTCACTGGGTGGGGAAGCTTTTTAACAAACATCGACCTCCTTCCCCGTGGTGGGACTGGCATCCCAAGCGCCAATCTTCTCTGGCTTTGTTATTGAAAATAAGCATCGATTACTGCTTGTGTTCCTAATACAAAAATCCCAATAATAGAAAGCAGAGAGCACCTGGTACTGACGGCAAAGAAGTCTGAGCCACAGATGCAGTCAGTGGGAAGCTTTGGAGGACCAGGCTTTATTAAGGATAAAATCATCCATTTAGTGGACAGTCAAAACAGGCAGAAAGGGGGGAAAAAGTTAGTAATCATCTTCTAATAAAACCTTTGTAAATGTTATAAATGAGAACTTTGGTTAGTTTGAAAGTTCAGTGCAAATAGGCTGTTGATACATGATTAAAGTGACAAACGGCAAAGGTGAAGGTGGGCTGTCCTTTGAAAAGGATTTTTCCATTTATCGCAAATTAAATCATCACTAAGTCACGTAATGATAAAGAAGAGGAACTATAAATGTGCATAGTTTAAGTGATATTCAGCATAAATCCTGACAGCACCACGGCACTGTTCAGTCGGGCGTGTCACACTGAGAGAGGTTCTCATTTTGTATATTGAGACTGATGGATGCTGTCTGGTCCTCCTGTGTATTACCACTGCTCTGCGGAGAACTAATGCGTCAAGCGAACATGGCTGAAGAGAAAATAGTACTTTCATATCCTGTCGACGCAAAAAGCTGTAAAATTAAGATGAATGAGCAGCGGTCGTCCTCAATTTACAGCTTGGGAGAGCAGATTTCATTCATCAGCCCGAATGTGTGCTCAAACATAGGGCACACAGAACATAGGGCACATAGAACATAGGTCACAAGAACATAGGGCACATAGAACATAGGGCGCACAGAACATAGGGCGCACAGAACATAGGTCACAAGAACATAGGGCGCACAGAACATAGGTCACAAGAACATAGGGCACATAGAACATAGGGCGCACAGAACATAGGGCACACAGAACATAGGGCACACAGAACATAGGGCACATAGAACATAGGTCACATAGAACATAGGTCACAAGAACATAGGGCACATAGAACATAGGGCGCACAGAACATAGGGCACATAGAACATAGGTCACAAGAACATAGGGCACATAGAACATAGGGCGCACAGAACATAGGGCGCACAGAACATAGGTCACAAGAACATAGGGCGCACAGAACATAGGGCACACAGAACATAGGGCGCACAGAACATAGGGCGCACAGAACATAGGTCACAAGAACATAGGGCGCACAGAACATAGGGCACACAGAACATAGGGCGCACAGAACATAGGGCGCACAGAACATAGGGCGCATAGAACATAGGTCACAAGAACATAGGGCGCACAGAACATAGGGCGCACAGAACATAGGGCGCACAGAACATAGGGCGCACAGAACATAGGGCGCACAGAACATAGGGCGCACAGAACATAGGGCGCACAGAACATAGGGCACATAGAACATAGGGCCCACAGAACATAGGTCACAAGAACATAGGGCGCATAGAACATAGGGCGCACAGAACATAGGGCACATAGAACATAGGTCACAAGAACATAGGGCGCATAGAACATAGGGCGCACAGAACATAGGGCGCACAGAACATAGGGCGCACAGAACATAGGGCGCACAGAACATAGGGCACACAGAACATAGGGCACACAGAACATAGGGCACACAGAACATAGGGCACATAGAACATAGGTCACATAGAACATAGGTCACAAGAACATAGGGCACATAGAACATAGGGCGCACAGAACATAGGTCACAAGAACATAGGGCACATAGAACATAGGGCGCACAGAACATAGGGCGCACAGAACATAGGGCAGTGACTGGCTGTTTAAATTTAAACTACATGACCACGTGTTATCTGAAGTATGCTGAGAAACCAACAGGTATTTTGACCCTTTTTAAAAAAAAAAAAAAAAGTTAAAGCACATTAGCAACACACATTGGTAGATGAAAAAAAAATACACAAAAATGTACTCGAACCTTTTACTTAAACTAAGTAACTTTTACTAAGTATATGATTTATTTAAAGTATTAAAATTAAAAGTACTTATCTTTCTCAGTTCTTTTCTGTGGTAATATTGTAGTATTGTTTGCACCTTATTTAATGCAGGTAAACACAGATTAGTCCCAGACTCAGCATAATAAGTGCTGCTACACCAAAGATTACAATTACTGCATAGGGACTAATGCTGTTCCTGCCTGATCCTGGTTTAGTGAAGAGATTCCTGTTGTTCTCATAAAGAAACCAGAAAAAAGGGTTTTATTGTGAAAAGGGTAAAGAAGTGTTATTGTCATGTTTAACATAACTGACCAGAAATGTAATGGAGTAAAAAGTAAAGAGATTTGTACTAGAGGAAAACTCAAAGCAGCCATAATTAAATCTACGTGAAAAAGGGGACTTGAATTTACTTTCCAGCACTGGCAGTGTAGCATTAGCTGTGGTGATTTGGAAAGATCACGCTCTACCACAAACAAAGCTACTAGATGCACAAATGAACCTTTGTCTTTGGACCGCGGACACAACTGGAAAACCCAGAGCAAACCCACGTGGACAAGGAGAAAAATGTGCGGCAAGGCCCCAGTTTGGCAGCAGGATCCTGCCATTTTCAAGACTGAGATTTCACAGACTGAAAATGGCTCCTAACAATGATCTCAGCTATATTGTGATTATGAGAGGTGAAGCCAAGTGGAGACAGGGACGGATTAAAAAATGTCTGTCCCTGCGTATCTGGTATCTAATGTTGGCCAGCAGGTGTTTGCCGACAGCAGGTGAAACAAAGTGCACACTTCTGCTTCATCTATACTAAAAATCAGTGAGCTGCACGGAGTTAAACCAGAGAGGAATATTATTCAAAGCAGATGCTTCCTCTGTGTTGAGCTGAATATTCTGGAACGGACATCGCTGTAGCGTATTTAATTTGCATGACTAACTTGTAGGTGATGCATGTTTTAGCCTCGACTATTTTGCACATCATGTTTGAACCTGGTATTTTAGTTAAGTTTACACTTGTTGCTTTCATCATGTAAATGTGCTATTATATCAAAAAAGGAAAAACTAAAATTCACCAAATTGGTGTATTGGATAGAGACATCACGTTCATGGAGATTCCCTTGAAACTCTGGAGGTGTTGAACAGCATAAAAATCACTCACAGCCATATCGTACATTCAGCACTATTTGCCCTTCTGCACTGTTTTATTCTTAATTGTATTCACAATTTTATACAAACTGTTTGACCTTCTGTTCATTTTGCTTGTTCTGCTTGTGATGTAAAAACCCCCCTTGGCTTTGACTTCATAATCATAATACCTTGTCTACAAACACAGGCATCAAAAAGATGGACTGTGCACATCTCACAAGAGCACAAAGCGCAGATGAATGTTGATTTAATTTATGCTGCTGTACAGGCTGTAAAGCCCACTGAGGCAAACTGGTGATTGATGGAATTTAACAATTGTTGGGTCATAACCACTAACCACATTAAACATCACCCCTTCACCTTCCAGCTTCAGACTCATCAACCTGTCTGATTCCCTTTACACCTCTAGAACATTCCTCACCAACTCCTCTTTCAGGATAACTCCTACTCCATGGTACCATGGTAGAACAACTTGAACCCTGCTCCTAAGCTTCTAGCTACCTTTCCACCTGGTCTCCTGGACACACAGTAAGTCCACCTTCCTTCTCTGCATCATGTCAATCAACTCTCTAACCTTCACTGTCATAGTCCCAACATTCAAAGTCCCTACTGTCAGTCCTACATCCTTAGCTTTCCTCTTCTCTCTCTGCCTACGAACACACCTTCCTCCTCTTCTTCTTCGTCTTCAACCAACAGTAGCCCGATTTCCACCAGCCCCCTGTAGGTCACTGGTGGCGGTCGTCGTCAACCCGGGCTCAGACCAATTCGGTGTGGAAGTCACGATTCAAATATTTGATTTGTCGTGTTTTACATCGGACGCCCTTCCTGACACAACCCCCTGCATTTATCCAGATTGACACTGGCACAAGAAGACGCTGGCTTGTGCCCCCTTGTGGTTGCTTCACATGGTGACTGGAACTCATTTAATCATAATTTTAGGTACTGTATATCAAAAAAATTAATGTTGATTTAATGCTTTGTATGAAAATTTTAAAAATGTAAGAGTCTGAAATCTGATAGCTGCTTTATGACATGAATAACAAATAGTTTCTGGTCATTCCAGTCATAATGCAGCCTGCAGATAAAATTATATAGAGTTCTGTTAGCTTCTGTTAATAATTTCTGAATGTGATCCTGTAGAACTTAATTTTCTACTCTTTTGCACACCAACATCCTCATACTCCCACTTTCTCTTTTCTGAAAAGCGAAACACTATGCGACACTGGGACCTTCAGCAAAGCTCAGTTAATCACTCTATTTAGTTTCTGATGAATTAGTAAATCCCTGTCTCTCTTCACTGCAGAATGACTCTGATACAAAGCAAGAAGCTTGTTTGATATTCTTCTGAAATAGTCTGAAAGAGTAATAGTGAAATAGTTGAGCTGTCTGCTCAGTCAAAGCAGCAAAAGAAAATGAATAAGCCTTTCAGCTCCTACCTGCTTGTGAACAACTGTGCTCTGTTTGCTTTGTCAGTAGCAACACTGTTAGCACGTTTAGCATTGAGATTATTAGAATCACATGGGTTTTGTCCCTTATAGCTGCTGGTTAGAATCACAGTAGTATAAACATATGATATGGAGCGAATGGGCTTCGCTTTAAACAATCACTCCTACTGTTGTGTATTGCTACAAGTTTAGGTTCTGGTTTCTCTGACGGAAACATAGGTTGAGGATCCAAGTTTCTCAAAAGGTTCCTGGTCAAGTTTCCTGTAGTGGAAGTGGGCTGTGTAATTTTTACAATAATTATGTCTCAGGAAAACATCCTTTCTCCAGGATGTACAGTATTTATGACTTCCTGTCTCAGTATAATGAATTTAAACTCTCATTTTAATGGAATTGCATGTCTCTCCTGCAAGAGGGATCCATCCTCTGTTGCTCTTACTACAGTTTCTTCAATTTGTTAGACCCATTTTGAGGGTCCATTTTGTTGTATGTTGAGTCAAATGATAATATTGAGCTGTAAAATTGAAATAGAGTTTTTGACCTAAGTCTGAATGTTTCCTCATTGGTAGTAGATGTGCATAACATTTTTGTTGCATTTCCAGGGAAATCTGTCCAAACTCTGTTCTGTGTGTTGACGCATTGAAGTTACACAAGATGAAGTTAGAAAGATTATTTGGATTTTGTAAATGTCTCAAAAACGTTAGTGTCACTTATTCTGCCATGTCCCGTGCCATCGGTAGGGACGTTTTGAATTCGCCTCGTGGTGCTTTGAGAGGGGCTTTTTTCCCACCTTTAGCAGCTAACAAACTTAGGTCAGACTTTCCTTGAAATCTTTGTCCCAGTGGGTCACTACTATTGATGCAGCCTCTAAATGTTACCAGAGGACTTGACAGTTCATTTCTGATATTGGTAGATTAATCGGTGTGTTAAAACATTTTAAGGTAGTATTTATCTGAACATTTATTAAATATAATATTCCCTTAAAACATCAACAAGCCACCTGAGTGGAAGCTGTATGATTGAGAAAACCTCCATTAACCTGGTTTTTATCACACCAGTGTGTCAAGAGAAATCCTGTTTGGATTCAGTACAAGTGGTCTGATTCAGGCTACGGAAGGATACGGACTTCGCAATCGAACTATAGCTTGAGGGAAATGGAATAAACAATGCATAATTAAAAGCATTTGCATGCTATTAGTATTCTCTGACACAGTCTGCATTGACCCCGGAGGCTGACGGAGCAACAACAACGTTTGTAAAGACATAAATTAGACTTTGAGAATGAAAACAGCTGCTTAGCAGAGCAGAGCATGAGTTTGTGTGACAGCAAGTTGGACTGTTCCTCCTGTGGGGGGTCAAAGATCACGAGATCACTCAACGAGGTTGGCAGCTGCACCAAAACTCATTTGGTTAGTTTGGAAATACAGAAGTGGGGAAACGTGTTTATTTCATTCTTTTTTGCAGTTTTGTTATTTAGAGCTTAAGAAAAGAGGGAAACGAGGGAAACTGGCAGAAATACAATCGCACCACATTTGTTTGATGCCCTGCTTTGCATTTGGTTTATACAGAACCCTGGGGTTTTCAGTAAGTCGAGCTTTCGTCGTCGTCTCCATATTTTTTGTCAATCGATTGCTCAAATGTTAATCAAACAAGTCACATTTATTGTTTTTTGTTAAGTAAACTAAAAAGAGCAATTTACTGCATCTTTCTTACTGAGCAACCACTCAATCACTGTCTAACTGCGGAGTTAAGGGCCGTCAAATATTTTTAAACTTTCATTTCTTTTCACATCTGCCTAAAAGCAGTGTTTCCTAAAACTTTAATTTCTGTACAACAAATTTTCAGATGCAGAGTGTAATTACAGCTCTTTCTATTAACAGTTATAATATCCTGGTAATTAAATAAACCTTGCAAGTTTTTGTTTTCCTTTTCAAAATGTGTTTTTTTTTTTCTTTTTTTCTGTAGCATCAAGTTTTTAGAGATTATTACATTGTTAAACTTTTTTAGACAAACTAGCAGCAGGACTTCATGGATGCCGGTGATAGTTAAAGCTGATATAATGTCATGGAAAATACTAAAAGTTGGCCTAAAAATGTTGAATTGTAAAGAATAAAAAATATTAAAAATACTAAACAAATTTAGTTTTTTTTTAATTGGCCCCCTTCTTCTGCTCCAGTAGATTCAGCAGCCAAAGGTGTTTGGCTCAAGCTGCATGAAACTGTCTGCCAGCTCAGTTATGCACCAGACCCTTAAGGTAATAAGATCATCATTGCACTTCCAATAAAAATCGTCATGGCGTTAAAGACGACGGAGGTGAAAACGTGCTCGGAAGAGTGAGAGTGACACCGAGACAGTAATGATTCAACGGACATGTACCATGAAAGTCACTGTAGTCATCGTACTGAGTCATTTATTTTGGAGCCTCTGAAGCTTTTGAGTTTCAACAGATGATCTACTCTAATCTAGCTACTACTATTTCATGCATCTTAAATGAACTGACACACATTGCATGTTTTATGTGGAAAAGTCTTTTATTTCCAATGCAAATATTTCACAAACATGCAGCAGTGTTTGGTTATTTCTAAATAATATGAATATTAATTGAAGAGAGTGGGGGATTAGACTCCTCGTAGTCTTTTTAAAAAACGAGTTTAGCAAAAACAAAAACGTTGGCAGTGATGTTGGGAAATATTAATTCACAACAAATGCAACCAAATACAAATGAATGTGAATCAATATATTCTACAGCTTTGGTGTAAGGATCTGTCGGGCTTGAGCTAATGTTGCCTCATGAGTGATTTGTGAGCTGTGTAGCTTTTTTCGGAATCTTTTTACTGGGGCGGCCAGACTGGGGCACAAGCCCAAAATAGTGTGACGCATGTGGGAAATACTGAAAATGTTTTAAGCTAATATTTAAAATGATAAAGTGTAGACTAACAATGTGTTTATGAAGTCTTTGTTCAGTGTCAGAAATGTTAAACCCAGAACTTACCTCCCAGTTTTAACTCAAATAGTCATAAACGAATACAAATAAACTTTTGGGGAGAGGTAAAAATTCATCCTTCGCAGAGATAATTAAGGTTATTTTCACAAACTAAATGAAACCCCACGTGTAAATAATTCACTAATTTTAAATAAAGTATTTCAGCTTTAGATTTGCTCATTTCACTTGGTGCTGGAAGTTTTAGAGCATGTACCTACCACCTTCTCATAATAGTAGGGGGTGGAGCTTCACCACTGGAACACAGCAACTCTGTGTTCCAGTGGTGAAGCTTGGAACGTGAGCATTAGCTCATGACCGAAATACCAGAGCTCCCAGTAGAACCACTGCTTTTTGGCATCCAAAGGAGTCGCTGAGGTAGTTTGAGGAACTCATCAGGATGTTTTCTGGGCACAGCCATCTGGTACGATGCTGTGGGATAGGCTCAGAATAAGTGTCATTAAGGATTCATCCAGATGCGGAACACAGTTTACACACTTTTCTATCACTCCTGACATTTATCAAACATAACTCATCATCTAATCCTAAGTAAGTGAATTTCCTAAAAGATTGTCAACATTGTCATTGAGGTTAAATTATAAAAACACCCCAGAGTTAAATTTAAAACACAGGCTGTAGCTTTTCTGTCTTCAAATAACAGGGATGTAGAACACATCCCACATCGACCTCCCTGCTCTCACAAATTGATCTGACGTGAAAATAGTCCCCAGAAAATGCACTAGAGCGATCAGCTGTTTGCGGAGGCTTTGTCTGTAAGAGGGTTTAGTTAAGTTGCTGTCCTGTTATAGGATTGAACAATAGTGAATAAAAATGTTTTATCCCCTAAGAAGGCTTAGGAAACACACATTTACACAGACATCTCAGTGCCATATGTCTCTTAAGTTACTGGCTGCTGTAATTGCTCCTTCTGCTCATGCAGGCTGTGAAAGCAACCCTTCCAAAGTAAAAGTAATTTATTGTTGAGTATGTCAATATAGAGACAAATCTGCCGAGTCCCACTGGCTGTAGTGGTCATTTGGACATATGAAATGGGTGTTTTTCTCTGAGCTTTATAAACTAACAGAAGTGAGAACTGTTCTCTGATGTGCATAGCAAATAAAAGCAGCTCATGTTTTTGAGCAGAACCTCAGGCAGATGCTTCTACAGATTTCGTCTTTCATCTGCTTTTCTCCATCAGCCCATAGCCCCCTATACCGCTTAAAGGTAGCATAACCAAAAGCTCTCAGACAGCCTTGATTAATAATCCAAACCCACCCAGCTCCTAGATAAATGCCCCTTTCCCATTGTACTCTTGAAGAACAGCTCCTGAATAATGATAAATCTGCGTGATTAATTCATGACTTTGGGTTTTTCAGGCTCATTACAGAGTTCCATCGTACGAGCTGTCAGCTCATTTGGAACATCTCTGGGAATTGGTCAACACCCTCCGCTGTGAAGGCCCATTAGTACACAAATGTTGGTCTGAACCACGTGTCTGGTTTCTTTTGTCAACTTTGTCATCTCGGTTCCCTCAGGCCATTTGTAATTGTCATGATGCTGTGATGTTTAATGTTGAATGGGTTTTGTTGCGGGTGGAGCCAGTATGGGGTTGAGATTCACAAAGTCCACGTTAAGGACCCAGAAATAAATTGGCATTCTTGGTCGATCTATAACCTCTGCTTGCACCCGGGTGCTGCAACTCATATCCTGTTTGCTCGTACAGTAATTGCGGTTTTGATACTTTTATATCTGACAGCGGTTTCTATGTTTGTCTGTATTGATTGGCACATCAGTCAACTTCTAGCTCAGCCCGCCGCCTCCAGACTTCACCTCTACGCACTGCTGCAGAGAAGGGTGATGTCTGCAAAACAACGGTTTGTAAGGGTTCACCTGCCCTTTCTTCAGATGAAAGTTTACGCTCTAATTTATGTTTTTGGTACTTGAATAACTAAAATGATAAAGTATTGATCTCCACACATTGAACCTCAGCTGCTGATCAGCTTGGATTCATCTTTGAAATGAGTCTGTAGCACTCGGTATTAAGTGCTGAAGGTTGCAGTCATGGTGCTTGATCACATCTTGGCAATTTATATTTGTAACACTTATGTAAATGACAATCTTAATTTTTTACTCTTTCATAATTCTTCTCATAATTTTGAATTTTTTAAATGTAATATTACAAAATTATTATACTCATTGAAGTTAGCGCCTACCTTTTGACTTTCTTTGTATAATTCAGACATTTGTCTCAAAAGATTGACTTTGATTTTTATTTCATAATTTTAATGTTTATCATGTTATAAGATCTTAATGTAAAAACCCAGTTTTTAAGAAACTTTTTTGTAAAAATCATTATTTTGTCTTCTCATAATTTTGACTTTGTCTCAGAATATAAATTTCTATGATAATTTAGTTTTTCGGTGGTGGCAGAGTGGCCACCTATCGGCCGTGGGGTCGGCAGTTCACATCCCGACTCCTCCTGGCCAACACACTGACACCATTACTCATTGAGATTGTGCAAGCCAGCTCACATGTGAGTGCTGGTCTCAAGCCCAGAAAAAATTGTGGAGGGTTGTCCGGTGGAAAAAAAGCCAACCGAAAGAAACAAAAGCAGTGTCAAATCAACACGTGAACCACCGTGGCAATGCCAAAAAGAAGAAACACGCCGTGCGTTTGAATAACGTGCAGCTCGTTGTCATAGTGTATGTGGTTTGAATGCACTTACTGTAATTGTAGTGAGTGTGAACAGAAATCATTTATTCAGTCAGTGTTTGTATTTGTGCTGGCAGTAATAAGAGGTGGATTTCCTGACTTTCAGAAAGCTCATTAGTCAAACGAATCCAGGTCGATTCTGTTAAAGTATGAAGAGGTAACTTATTAACATCCTGTCTAAGCCCAGGAGTATGTCCTCCTCCTAATAGATGAAGCCGGGTTAACTTAGGACACATTTCTGAGTAATGTGTGATCATGAATTGTGCATTGCATTGTGATGGTATAAGTCCATAGCTTATAAATTGCTGCTGAAACCCCTCCGGGTGGTGCAGTGGGTGAGACTCACTCATTATTCACAATGCAGTTCAGTTTCCTCACCTCAGCTACCTGCTGAACGTAGTCCAAGTCGGCCCCAACGGCGGAGCTCGCTCTCTTTATCAGTTTGTTGAGTCTGTTCCTGTCCGTAGAGCGCTGAGCCCCCTCTGCCCATCACACCACACCATCTCATGTCCCACCGAGAGTTGCTCAACAGTGTATTATTAACTTCAGCAGCACAAATCTCCCGAGTTCCTGAACTACAGAAAAACCACGATAGATTCTCTAGAATATTTGATTAAAACTCTCTTTGCTCCTGGGTGGTGGTCTTCATGCCTGCACTAACTTATTACAGCAGGGCTTTTTCATATGGATTACTGGCTTAATGAGGGATAGAAAAGTCAGCTATTTCTCTGCCTCCATCGGGGGGGAAAAAAAACCAGGCCACCGCTTCTGTCGAAGTGGAGATGGGCACCGACCATAAGTGAACAATAAAGGGCCACTGATCACAAGAGACAAAGGCTCCTCACATTTGCACCTCAAACAATATTGTGCCAATAAAAAAAAATTACTTTGGCTGCAGTAGTGTCTGTCATGAATGCAACTTGGGGAAAGTCAGTTTATTTCAGTCTGAATGACCAACCCAAACTGAGACGAGAGACAGGAAAAGTGTCTGTTCATCTCCAAGGCAACTGCCAGATTGAGTCTTTGGTGTGGTTTTGTCTTCGTGTGCCAACAGTGTCGTGCATTTCTGTGAGATCTAGACAAAAACAGGGGCTTTTTGTAGTATTTTCATTTGGAAAGTCTCGGCTTTCAATTAAAGAAAAGGATGAGAAGCTCCTCGAAGCTTCGCGTTTCATTTATTTTTTTTTAAGTGATGCTCATTGATTCACTGGTAATTGGAACAAATTATCCAAATTGAAATTTACCCAATTTAGAAGAGAGGAGGGGAAAAGCCTGTTGTAAGAGAATTAGCTGAGAATTAAAAGAATAAATTAAAATGGGAGCGGGTGGGTTTTTTGGGGTTTTTTTTCTGGTGCCAAGCTCTGTCACTGATGGGTCATAGACGCTTCAGCAGGGTGTTGCCTTGCTGTTACAACAGCTTAATTAAGGATTCATGGATTTTCTTAATTGGTGGATAAAGACTGGTACAGGCGAAACAATCCTTACAACAACCTCACGGAAATAGTTAGAGATGAATACTTCATTGATTTTACCCAAACCAGGCTCACTGTATGACCTTCGAAGGCACATTTACCTCAAGGTTGATACAAACTTCAAACTTCTCGGTGTTTTTTAAGAGTACAGCACTTTGTAATGTCAGTGGTCATCTTCTTGTTTCATGGACGTTATTGACAGTGTCTTGTTTACCTGTGGTGCATTCATCTGGACCGGCGTGTGCTGCGGCGTCTTATTGGGCCTGTTACAGCCTACTGGTCCAGACAGCCTGGCATCAGCGGCGCAGGAATGATCTTAGCAGGGACTGATTGACACAAATACCCACTGAGCTGCTGCTGAGGGAGAGAGACGACCTGTGCACAGTGAGCAGCCAGGAAATTGCAGTCAATTGCAGGGGGGGGGGGGAGTAGGAAACCGTCCAGTCCCCAAGAATTATGTGAAGCTGGCTCAGATTATCTAGTTAGAGTTAAATGATGCTAATGATGATGCTGGTTGTCCTCGCTCACTCAAACTTTTTGATGCCAGTCACCAATAATATTATATTAATAACTATTATCATTATTATTTTCTAATGTTGTGATGCTCTGATAACTAAATGACTTACAGTAAAATTTATGGATGTATTGAAGGGATATTTTGACATTTTGGGGCATAAATTAATTTAATTCTTTTCATTTAAAAAACATGCAGTAAATACATGAAACCAATTCTGAAACTCCATGTGAACTGAACAGCTATGTGGTTGGTGAGCTTAGCTTAGCTTGAAGATTTGTAACAAGACATGAAGAGAAGAACTCTAATAATCCTCAGGACATTCTCAGCCTGCATGGACAGGCTCCCGTGAAGGGATCCTCTGCTCATCAATCGATGAGCATTCAGGTCGAGTCTGAGACCTGCAGCCTTACAGAGTCCGATCCAGAAAAGGCCTCACCTTCCAGAATGTGTCACTCTTCTTCAAGTCTTCTGGCACATCATCATCAATTACCACTTTTACTGAGTTCCTCAATTTGAATAATCTGTCACGTGTGAATCTTTCAGTGACGGCAGTGAATCTAAAGGTTCTGGACCAGTACGTCCTAATTTTTGGGTATCGGACGCAAGACATCGAAATACAGGCACCAAAAAGATGGTAAATCTCATGTACTGAAGTGTTGAGCAGGTCCCTACTCCCAGACAGTGACATCATCATCATCAATCATCTTCATGCTCAAACTCTGAAAGGTCTGGCATCAGTGGAAAAGCATGTTCCATGTCCTGCACAACCAGAATAAGAATAAAAATTGTATTTATTGAAAAGTCAGTTACACAATTACCCATGCAAGCAATTCACTGTGGTAAACAATTACCTTCATTGGACTTTTCCTGGGGGCTTGGTCCTGGCATTGGCTCTTCTGAGCCATCGTTTGAGCCATCAGCCTCAATCTGCTGAGTTTGGTGGCTACGTCCGGCAGCATCATAGCCTGAAACTGTCCCTGAATCTGTCAACAAGTGTTGTAAATTTGCATTTTGCCACAAACATTGAATGTTGCTGCGTCTATATATCCTTCATCTAACCTTCATCTGAATTCCTAACTGCATAAAATAAAGAAATATCAACTGGGTCTTGGATAACTATTATTTTTACCATGGGGATGTTTACGCCCCCCCTTCTGTCCTCAGTGGGCTGTGGAATGGGGTCCTCATCACCACTACTGTTATCGTCAGTGCTGCTTTGCTCTCGTGGTGGGGGTTGATAATCCGCATCCAGGATGGCATCATCATTGTCAGACAAATCTTCCAAATCTGACTTGTCTCCATCAATTAGATCAAGTAACTCCAGTACTTTTTGCAAAGAATAATGCTCTGAAAATAAAATCATGAAAAAAAAAAAACATTTGTACATCCCTCTGTACACATACATGTACACTGTGTTTAGCAGCATATTCTATTTGTCTATCTTTTGGCCAATTTCGCATGTCATGACAAAATTACAACCCTTTTATGCATATCTCAACAAAAATTAGCCATGAAATATGATTGGATTTCTGACCTTGTTGATGTTTGGGTTCATTTTGAATTTTACCTGTAGAGTAGTGGTGTCAGCAACATACAACAGAGGGCAGTGTAAGTGTCCATATACGTGGCCAAGGGGTCTCAGTTAAGTAGAATTAACTACTATGGAACTATAACCCAAAATGTGATGTACATGCATGTGGACGCCAGGTTCTGAGGGTATGTGTCCATCTCTTGGATGACTGAGCGCCGTTACCACTTGTAGACGTATCTGTGTAGTAAAACATTAACAAATGAGTTGTGAGGTGTTAATTACTGAGCTAGATCCAACAGGTCCGACAAAGTCAAGCTAGCTGTTTCCCTGTTTTCAGTCTTTGTCACAGTGGTTTCAAACTCCTCATTTAACCTAAATTTATTAAGGTGAAACATCACACTTCAATTTAGGTTTACTGGGAGTTCAGTTATTGCTCATCTGCAAACGTTTCTAAACCTTTATTATTGTCATTATTAATACATCTTGGACTTAACATTTCTATGGTAATTTATACTTGGTGTTGTCTGGGATGGGGGTCATCACTGATGACCACCTGGGCTCACCGGACACATCTCACAACATCAGAAAGCTCAGACCCTACTCTTTCTGAATATACAGCCCATCTCATGTGTTGCTGACAGAGGTACCAGCAGTACAGTCAAACCCTCCAGATGATCCATATTGCAGCAGCATGTCTCATTTTTAATCCGCCTCAAAGGACACATCATCACACCCAGTTTTCAGATCTCTGCACTGGCTTCATCATATTCAAAGCTCTGACTCTCACCTACAGAGTGGTGAGCAGCACCTTCCTACCAAGTCTCCAATCCCTCCCGCCCACTGCACTCTGCATACGACAACCTCTGGTGGTCCCATCATCACACAAAACAATCCCGAGCAAAACTCTTCAGCTCAGTGGCCCCACGATGGTGAAACAAGCTACTAAACCCTGCAAGCTCAGCAGCCTCAGTCTCAGAATTCAAAAAACTGCTGTCCTATGTAGAAAAATCCTCTTTTCTACCTTACTCACATCTCACACTTTGCTTTGATGATAGTTTTTATTCGACTCTGATGTTTTACTGCCTTGTAGCTCATTTGTACTTCGCTTTAGATAAAAGCGTCTGTCATTTGACTTACTGTGCAGTACATTCCACAACCCTGGATGCTCTTAGGCTTCTGCTGTAAATGGCAGGTTTAAAAATCAGGGAGCTCGGTTGTTTTCATATTTCATTCAGACAAGTGTTACAGTGGTAGAAATTCAGTGTTTGTAAGTACGGTTACAATAGGATTTATATAATTTCAGTGTTTTTGTTTTTTTCTGTATTCACAGTTTTAAGGTCCAGGGTGATTTATGCATTAATAGTGGTTTGCATTGAAGTGCAGTAAACACCAACTGAGTATTTTATGCCTGACTTCGCATACATTAGCCACATTGTGATCTATATGACAGTCACCATCACCTACACCCTAATCGATTTCACCCTTTAGGTGCTAAGTGATATGTTCAGACATAAAGCAAGAAAACCACCAGAAACCACATCTGCATAAACGTGTTGGATAAAAAGTAATGAATTTGTTGGTTAATTGAGTTTGAAGATGTCCACCGTACGTGCCTCACAAAGTGTAAAAGACATTCGCAGCCACATTCCCCCTCTTGACTCCGTGAAGCAGCCTCTTAGTATTCTGGACGCGTCCTGGCTGAGGAGGCAGTGTCTGCAGCCGGGTGTCGGGGCAGCTCCGGTTCTTCTCATAAGCGTCTGAACTATAAAATCTGGGCTAAATCTCTGGCCTCCTCCGCAGGTCATCTCCTGGCCCGCAGCAGAGTGGAACGCAGCTGTGAGACAAAGAGGAAACCGACTTTTTGAAGTTCACGTTGGGCTTTGAAAAGTAGAGAAAATCATTAGGGGGTGATTTTCCAGCAGCTGAGAGTAGCAGCAGGAGGGAGAGGCGGAGAAGGAGCGGTGGCTTCATGGCGACCTCCGACCTTGGAAGTCATGAAGTTAGAAGTCCTTTTCTTGACTATGTTATGCATAGTCTGCCGGTCTTAACTTCATTCTCCGGCGTGGACGTCTAAATTTCACTCAGGTAGTTGTGTCCACACTTAAATTCTTTATGAAATTGGTGTCCTGTTCTTACTCTCATATCTTGCAGCAGAAAGCGCAGTTTTAAACGTAAAGCTGTAGCCACAGTCCTACAACAGCTGATAAACCCCAAAGAAAGACAAATAAAGGGATCCACACACAGACTTGATGGTTTTTGCACGCAGCTTTGGTTTGTAAACAGTGAAGCAAACTTTAATTGAATCCTACATTTGCCTCCTGCCTGCTGTAGCTTCGCATATTGTTAATGTGACACTCAGTGGGTGTCTCTAAGTGTTAGGCTCCTAATTACATCTCAGACCCAGCAGTCCTACAGCTGCACAGCTCTATTGAGCTAGCGAGGGATAACCAGGGAACTAATTAACTTTCTGCATAGCTTCCTCCTGAAGAAATGTCAAAGGAAGGCTTTTGCAGAAAACTTGGATCATGGATCGTGGGAACACAGCGGTGTATGTTTGCCGTATCCAGTAAGAGGAATCGGCACTGTGCTCAGTTTCTGTAGGGGATTTAAATCTTCGACAATTCCCAAAGCTTGGTGTATGTCTGAGACTGTTCAAATCAGCCGTGTCTCTGTGTGATTGGGTGTTTGAGCGATAAGTGACAACGACTCTGAAGGTCTCTTGACATCTCAGCAGAGAATAAATTGATCAAAAGTTTCAGACATGAAGGGAATGAAGAGCCGTCACCTCGAATAATGACACACACAGACCCAGAAATACCACTTTCCTCTTCCAGGAAATGAGAAACGTCTGTATCTGATTCTGAAATTTGGGACACGAGCCAGGGAACAGGTGATTAGCTCCGAGTGTCACCCTGTAGTGCAGTTTAGAGCTGAACTGATCGAACGATATTGTTGGGAATTGATTGACGAGTCCACTTTTTATGCACTTGCATCAAACGTTCAGCTTCTCAGTTTGGAGAATTTGCTCACGTGTTTCCATCCTTTTTTTGACACATTCACTGTTTTTCATTTGCACTCTCACAACTAAACAGAAATTAATTGAATGAATGAATGAATGAATGTGGACATTTCATTGCAATTAATGATACTAATATAATAATTAAGAGTTGTAACACACTGGTGTTTTTTCCAGTTCAATCTGGTGTTAATTCTGCTTTTGCTGCACCATCATGTCTCCTGATCACGTTAGTCTCCACATCATGGTTTAAATACTGACCTGTGTTTACATGCTTGGCTTTTACTGCGTGATTGTGCACTACAGCATTTTTTTGTAATAGTAATAGACTAATTAATAGTCCTAATCCAAAAATGAATGAAGTATTTCTCTATAGCATTTTTTCACCCACTAGTGTGTCATGAATTAAACAACACAAAATGGTTCAACAAAGTGCATCTTGGGAACAAGTGGGAACCCAGATTTTTTTAGGAGAAATCCCAGGCTCTGGAGAACATGGATCAGACTAAATGTACATATTTAACTGCTAAACACAGTAGATTCTTCATGGTTTTATATAAGATAAAATACCTTATTTCCATGATTGGAGGAACTAGTGTGTAGCCAACATTAGTCCCAGCAGTGTTCATCAGCATCACTGCTACAGTAGGTGCAATGCAGTTCATACACGCTGGTGTGTCAGAATGAAGTACAGGTTCCTCATGAGGTGGAATATTAAATATTATTTGTATTAAATAGTCCAAAACCACCTTTTCCATTCTGATGTAGTCAATAAAGTAAATGTGAACCTCAACAGAAAATCTTTCAGTCAATATCTTGCATGTGGATTGTGTTGCCAAACTATATTCAATCTAAGGTTATGTTTATAATTTTAGTTTAAACCAACCCAGTCTCCCAAAAGTTTTATTACTATGGAACCAAAGTGCAATGGCCAAAGCACTTTCTAGGAGCCTGCTGTGACTGGCTTTGTCAAGTTGCCTTTTTTTCCCCCGAAGACATTTTAACTGAACATTGCTACAACTAAGCATCCGATGCCTTGTACAGATAAAGCAAAAACTAATCTGCAGCCCGTTTCTCATCTGTGCTCTTCTGATGTGCATCACCCCAACTTTCCTCCTCATGCCACTGAAGCTCTAAGCACAGTTCATATACATTTTTGTACATGTTGTTCCTCAGCTCAGTCCTCTGTGGTGCATTCAAGTGATCAGTAGTGAGCAGGATCTATGAGATTGGACCCACTATTCTACTCGCAGTGAAATGAACACTGCACCAGTGTTTGTCAAACATGTTCAGAGCACTCTGACACTGAATTCAATGGAGATTTTTTGTAATTAAGAAATTCATTTTATTTGAGGTCTGTTGTTGGGACGTCCCCTGCAGAGATGTTGCTCGGCAACCAGATAAACACACAGCCTGCCATGAGATATGTGCTACACTCACAGGATCAAAGTCTCCTCCGTCGTCCAGATGGATGCAGAGGATAAAGTCCTGCATGTTGTTTCTCATTTCATATGATCTCAGAGTTGACACTTAAATTTTAATAAAATAAGGCAGGATACGGTCTTAAGACCTGGCGACAATGGACTAAAATGTATCTCTGAAATATGTTTACATGCCTGTGTAGAGGATTCAGACGATAGTGGACAGAAAAGTTGAGACTTATTTCCAGATACAGTCACAGGTAGATGATGATTTCATTTGCACTCAGAATACAAACTTCATCAACACAGTGCTCCCACCTGCGGCACACTTCATAATTGGTGACCCAGAGAAAGATGCATAAAAATGTATTGCAAGAAAGAACAGTGTCACATAATTATCGAGTCGTTGATTCACATGGGATTGAATAAATCATCTCTGTTTGCTTGAATATTGTAGATCATTTGAGGGAAGGTTTAGTTTTAGAATGGACACAAGCTCTGCCAGTACAATAAATGACATACCAGCGAGTGGCCAGAGATATTTGTCCCGAGCTTTCTGTTTCAAATTACCACTCTGTCAAAGTCCCTAAAACACGTTCTCTGAACCCTCCTGTTACTCTGACTAATTGGATAGAAGCATCTGCCAAATGACTAAATGATTGTTTTGAGCCGTGCTTGGAGTAAATGCAGAGCTCTGTCAAGATCCAGCAACATTTAATTAATAATCTGAGGACAACTGGTGACATGCTGATGGCCACTAACAGTCAACCGTGATCAGATAGTTCTGATGATTAAACTGTGTAAAATAACAGCTTCATGACGCCTTTTGTTTATAACAATGCAGGTCCCTCGGAATCATTGGTAAACTGTAGTTGGATTCATGTGTGTTGCTTTTTTTTTTTTTTCTACGATTTAATATGTTTTTGATTTATGGTCTTGCGTATCATTGGTGCCAACACAAGATCTCCACAGGCTGTACTGCAAGAAAACATTGGGGGAATGAACTTTTTTCTGCCCCTTTCTTGAGGATGCTCATTAGTCTCCTGGTAAAATATTAAGTCAAATGTTGTCTCTTTCCTTCATGTAAAACTTGACATTCCCAGTATTCCCTTAGAAATTATAGTGGAAAGATTTATCCAGATAATCTTTGTCCTCACACCCTCAGCCTGTCTTCTGTCTGACTGATGAAGTGCGGCTAACATGAGTGTCCCCCCTGTCAGGTTCTCCCATCTCTGCAGAGAACTTCTGAAGTTCTGTACGTTACCACTGGGTTCCCGGTCAGCTTCTTGATTGAGGTTATTCAGTTTGGTCGGCCAACTCCAGGAGGAGTCCTGGTGGTTTCAGACTTCTTCAACAGTATATCACAGTTATTGAGGCCACTGTGCTCCTGGGAACATTCAGAGTTTTAGAGACTTGTTCTGATTTGTGCCTGCTCATAAAAGGTTGTTGTTGAGGTCTGCAGAGAGTTTCTTGGACTTCATGTGTTAATATTTGTCCTGGCATTGGCTGTGAATTGTAGGACCTTTTTGTAAACGAATCTATGCCTTTCTATTCTAAATCCAATCAGTTCTGATTTGTCCTGGACTCATCTGAGGAACAATGAAAGCACCTGACCCTGACTGCTACACCAAAGGGTGTGAATACATGTGTATACAAGGCATTTCAGTTGCTCAATTTGAATGACTCTGCTAAAAATTCTAAAAGCATGTTAAGTTTCATTATGTGTTATTTAGAGTAGACTAATGGGTGCAGAGGGTAATTTATTCCATTTAGAATAAAATGTGCAACAATAACATGTAAGACTGAAGAGCTCTTATGACTTTCTGAAGCCATTATATTCCACTATTGAGTGATTATTGCCAGTCTTTTCGTGCAGCCTGTAACCCAACACTGAAAGTTTTGTCATTTTAATGTCACTATTGAGCCAAATGTTGCTTTAAGTGCTAAATGTTCATTTCCATTATATTCTCTAGCGTAAGACACTCGTCAAATCATATCAAATTTGGTTCTTCAATTGTACTAAATACTCGTAATAAGAACTACTTTGCCCCAAAAATCCCTGCTCACACTCAGATTTCCTGTGTTCCAACCTAAACCCCCGTCGTCTGCTCTTGGATCAAGGGGGCATTGACCTGACAACTGACCCATCAAACTCGGCTTTCTGTAATTTAAGGTTTAGCATGACGCTTGGGATAATTCAAAGTGCTCTGTTAGGACTGCAACATCAACATCCAGCCACGGAGAAGAGTGACAGGTTGATGTGGTGGAAATGATCCGTTTGTACACATTTAGACATCTTCTCCCAGAGTTACTTTCCCCACTACGTCTTCACTTCAACTGAACCCGACTCCCAGTAACAGTTTTCCTTTATCGTCGCTTTGTCTCCGCACTGATCCCACCAACACAAATCCGTCAGTGTTCTTTGTAGTCTGTAATTAAAGTGATTGTGATTCAGAAACAGCACTTTAACCATCCATCTCCTAGAATTTCTCAAGCCTATTTTAAGTACAGGGTTATTAATCATGTCATGGTTGAAGTACCCTGGGGGCTCTGCTTATGGCAGGAAATATCATCCAGCATGTTTAGGTGCTGCTGTTCAGAACCACTTCTCAAAAAGTTAACCGCCTTACTTTTGTTGTCACAACCAAAGGGGACAATGAACAAACCAGACACACTTTTTAACACGTTTGCAGCAGCATTTATGGAGAAGCCGACAAATCTAAGATGATGTAGTGTTGAATTTGGGCAGCTGTGCTTGGTCGACTTCTTCATCTGCACCATCATTCTGTCATTCTGTCATCTGTTTCTCCTCTGTATGGAAAGACAGACCGTCCTTTCCTCGTCCTTCTGCTGTCGTGTGCCGCCCAGCCTTAAAGTTATGGAAGTGGGCGTGCAACAAGCAAGTCACTGGTTCAAACGTCCAGACCATCTGGGAAGAAAGATGGGGAGAAGATGAGTGAATAATGTTCTCTGATCATATTATTCAACAAAGACACTTTCTTGATGTCTGAATACAGTTTTCCATTCGAGTGAAAGCCCATACAAGCCTCTGACCTGAGGACAGCCAGAAAAAGACCCAAAACATCCGTCACATTTTCAGTCACTTCAGGTTTCTCAGGTTTTCAAATGGAAAATTCATACAGACACTTTTACTTTCAGCACATTTTACTTTGATGCAAATTTCTTTGGAAACGGACATTAACATAACATTACGTCCACCTGTGCAATTTAATGCAATCCAACACAGCAGCTCTGCCACGAATTCTAAGTTTTTAGGTTGAAACTGTCAGAAATGGGATAATTCTACTACGTGTTTATTATTGAGGTCAAAGTGGGGGGTGGCGTCTGTTGGAGTGCTTTGGAATTGCACAGGTGGTTATAATGTTATGCCTGATCACTTTATGATGATAAAGAGAAAGTACAACATGTGATGCACGCTCTTTGCTGCAATTCCAAATTGTGGTCAAGTGCATCCTGTGTCATCAGGCCTATATATTTTTATTGATGTGTTTAAAAGTTGACTCTCCATCTGCAGCAAATTGAATTGATTGAAAATGTTTCGGCTGCTGTATAAAACTCTTTGTTAAGCTCTCATGCTTTCATAACCAAGAACCCAGAGCTTACTAACAGAGCTTCAGAAATTCTCTGCAGAGACCCCCAAAGGCCCACGATCTCAATCAATGGGGCCCGTTTGCCTCTGCCTATCACCTGGCTAATACCACCCCTTTATTGAAGCATGGGGGGCAGTAGCATCGTGCTGTGGGGGGGCATCTCGAGAGGAGAGACAGGTAAGACTGGACAGAAGTCAAAGAAGGATGAATATACCCAAATACAGAAGAGAGTTTGTTGAAAACCTGTTCCAGAATGCACGAGGCTATGGTGACATTTACCTGATCAGCATGACAATGACCTGAAGAAAACAACCAAGACAAAACAGGGCAAGTCTCTGACTGTCCTTGAGCTCTCTAACAAAACTTAGACCTAAAGCCACAAAACATCCAAAGTGAAAGCTGAAAATGACCGTTCACAAACACTTGTCATATTATCTCATGTAGCTTGAGAGTAAACTTCCCAAATCCAGGTATGAGAAGCTTGTAGTGATTCAAACCAAGAAGATGTGGAGCTGTATGTACTATCCCCCCCAAAAAATACGCCACGATACTGATTTAGGGAGGTGAAGGGATATGACTGTGTCTGAGGAAACTCCAGGTCGTAGTTAAAATGTGATTGTTTAATACTAAGTGGCCTTGTTTGAAATTCTTGAAGACACGGGCCAGATGGGCCGACCGTACACCGCAGCACTTCCTGGTACCCTGGGGTCGCCTACCAGTGGGATGTGCCAACAAATATTGAGAGGAGGAAGACTTCCAGGAAGATCCGGCTCCTGATGCACAACGAGGCTTTGGTAAAAACTTCATTAGAAATGAATACCTCAAAGTTCAACCCCTCGAGGACAGGCGTGTCCGGCTTGGGTGACATCCTTGGCACCGAGCACGTGGCTTCCTTCTTATAATGTATTATTTATGGCTTGTCAGGACTGTCAGCATAACGAGTGTATCATAGAAGTTGGAGATGTAAATTCCTTTGTCACCGCAGGCTGGCAGCACTGTGCTGCAGCACCGTCTGGGTAAACTTGGCGGTAAGCGTAAGGCACAAATGTCTCGAAGGTGTAACAGATCTGGCCATGACACCGATGACCCCTTCCAGTCTCACTGATCATCACCTAAGTGACATTTTACACGTCAGGCTCTGCTCTGAAACCTTACATTTACATTTACATTTAGTTACTTAGCAGACGCTTTTATCCAAACGACTTACAAGTGAGGTACAAGGCAGCAAAAACCTAAGTCGAGGAGAAAACATCAAAGCAAAGTCCTATTAGAAAAGTGTTCACAGTTCACAAGATGCAAGTGAGAGAAGGAGCAGAAAGGAAGTTTTTTTTTGTTTTTTTTTAATAGATTTAAGTGCATAGGAAGATGCAGAGGTCTGTTTTAAGCAGTTTTTTGGATATTGGGAGCGAGTTTGCTGAGTGTGCAGAGTTTGGTAGCTCGTTCCACCATCTTGGGATCATTGCGCTACAAAGTTTAGCTTGGTTTCTCCTGTGCGGTGCTGGGACCACCAGACGTCATTCGTTGGCAGACCCCAGCGGGCGGGAGGGATTGTAGACTTGAATGAATGAGTGAGCTGAGGTCAGCGGGAGCTGTCGAGTTAACCACCCTGTGAGCAAGAGCCAGAGCTTTGAACCTGATGCGAGCAGCTGACCTACAGCATATGCTGGGATCAGGATCTCTGTGTCATCATTAGTTTCAGTGAGTGGCCTGTGTCATTGTCCTCTGAAGTTCATAAATTATATTTTGTTAATGTTACAGGGTTTTGAATTTGTGACTAAAAGCTTTAATCAGCTCTGCCTGGGTTTCATTTACTGCTACACATATTTCAAACAGTAACATTTGTCACTAATTAGACTGAAAACGTGCTTAGAACTGTGAACTTGGACTTTCAGCTTCTTCTTGTCGACACTGGTGTGATGTCTTTATGATATTTGTCAGGTCCACTGAGGCCCTCTGGCATTTTCATGTCGGGGATCCTGACCCTTTTTTTAAAAAAAGTTTGGACACCTGTGCTTTAGGAAATAGGTTTTAGTCTTCACTAACTAAGCTGCATTGGCCCAACTTGTTTTCAACACACATTGGATAAAACCTGACATTTAATTCTATGTGGTTTTATAAAGACCCTGGGATTAAAACATGCAGAAACCCTGAATTCAGAACTGAAACAAAATAGCTTCTATGTTGGGCACAATAACTTATTATCATCCAACATTTTATTTACAAAATCCAGATTCCATCCTCATGAATGCAGCTTTTTTGGAGGCGGTGATGGGGTTTCTTGAAAAGGAAAACACCTTGAATGTGTTCTCAGAGCGGCTTTTGCTCTGCTGCTGACATGACAAGTGGAAAATGGGGATTGAAAACACAAAGGCATTTTTGGTTTTGTTTGTTTTTGTGTTGAAATTTAATAAAGCGGCTGCAGTAACAGCAGAATATCCAAGTGGGCCAAGAAGACAAACATGATAGTTTGTTCTGTCGTTAGTTTGATCTCAGACTGTTTTCTCACTATTTCTGTTGTGGCACTTTGTTTCCCCTCAGAGAAACTCCCATTAAATCCTTCTGATTAATGCTTCAAATGTCTTTCTGAGAATGTCTTTCTCTTCCTCCTCTCGGATCCGTAAAATGAAATACTGTGGAAACTCTGCTGCTTTGTTCCTTTTCAACTGTATCCACTCAGAAACAATCAGTGCATCAACGTTTGAGACGAACTACGTATGATCCATCATCTATGACACCTTGTTTTGAACAGAAACCCCTCGCGGTGTTTTCTTGTCTCTCACTTTTGATCCCTTTTTCAACAGTTTCACATATGGACGGCTTGAGCGATTGAACTGAGGCTGAGGTTTTGACATGTCGCCCTTCAGACTGATGGTGCCTCATCATAAGACCTTTTAAATGGCAGCTGAGGTCATGAGGCAGGTTACAATATGTGGGCACCAGTGTGCCGTAGAGCTTGGTAGTCGCTTTTAAGAAGAGGGTTGCAAGTGTTTGACTGTAAATAACATTGTCATTGTCATGACAACAGACTTAACAGAAACAGAAATAGCTGCTGAGTCCAATCACTGAAACAACGATGGACGTTTGGGTTAGAAAGACTTCACATCTGCTGGGCCAAGCCTCACTAAAGATGATCCCAGAGGATTTATGATCTTGTTTATTTGTTGATTTACGTAAAGCTGGAAATGTTTGCTCCGTAATCTCACAGAGTTTAGATCATCATCATAAATAAGCACCACGGCTTCGCTCCTAAGAAGTCAGCGCCCAGCTAGCATGACTATAAAGGCACAACACCGAATCCTCAGTACAGCTAAAGCCACCATCCGGTCCGTCGTATAGCTGGTGGGATTTTTCAGCTTGGACCACAGGGGAGGAGTGACCCACTGAAACTGCTGGCCCCGTGCTGCTAGTGTGGCAAAGAGCTACAGAGGAGAAACATTTACAGGCCGCTGCAGCGCAGGGACATAAAAATGATTGAAAACATCGTTGCCGCTGTGGGAATCCGCTCCAGTATCCTGCTGAAGTGACCTTGAGGAAGATGCTAAATCCTTTTTGTGGGAGTCCAGCTGTGTGGCCAGCCATGATCTTTGAACCCCCCCCCCCCCAAGCAAGAATGTAAGCATCCTCCACAGAGACCACAGTGCAGACAGAAATCCAACGGGTGCTGAGCCGTACAAGCAGCCGTGTCAACTGCTCCGGCCGCTGACTGAACATTTCGTTAACGCTGAAGAAGACTTTTCATCGATTAGTGAAGATGTTGTCGTGAAGTTTGACAGCGGAAGCTCGCGAGCTTGTGTGACCACGTGTGACTAATCGCATGTATTCTTAATGCACCCACGGCCCTTTGGACACCGTCACAGATTTCAGCTTTCAGCAGAGAGCAGATAGAGGGAATCCATCAGGGAGCTCCGTCTCTGTGTGGGGTATTAATGCAGGAGTGTTATTGAACGCTGCACTCCTGCTCCACTCATTCTCCTGATACACTCAGCCACTCTGGAACAAGAGAAGCAGAGAAAAGGCTGTGTCACTCTGCTGCTCCTCACACCCTGATTCATTCATTTAATTCCCCCAGAGCACCTGTCAGAGGAAGCAAGCATCCCTCCGGAGAATGCACCGCTTCATTTTTCATATCAAACACATGCAGACATTTAATACGTGTAGGAAAACCTGTGTTTTTTTTTTCTACCTTAACATGTTTGTGTGTTATGTTACTGAGATGCACACGCTTCACTGTCCATTTATTTCCTGCACGCTACTGCCATCTACTGTAAAACGGATTCATGTTCAAATAGAATCTGGTGGGAAATCAGCCGATGCCAACAGCAAAGTAAAGCTAAATGTTCCCCGAGGCTGATGAATCATTCGTTTGTCAGCTGAATATGCTGCCTGACCTGCCCCCACTGGCCTCAGCCGCTAGTCCATGTGATTGTGTGTGGTCATTTGTAATTAAAACATTAATTAGATTTGGGACTTTTCATTGTATGTTCCATGTTGGTTGTGTCTACTGCTGCAGAAAAGATTAGATAGGACAGTCAGCTGATGGAGGGAGACTGATTATATAACCAGATACACGTTAATTATGTAAAAGCAGACGGTTTTAACTGGTGATCATTGTGATAATTAATTAGACGTGGAATCGGATAAGACACCTGCCCAGCTCTACACTGTAGGTAACCATGTCAGAGCATCTCCAGAGCAGCAGGTGTTGTGAGGTGTCCCTGGTCTGCAGAGGTTAGGTCCTAGGAAAGATGGCTGCTAAACTGGCTCGGTCGACAGCAGCCAGGACTCGCTGAAGCGCAGGGTAAGTGAGGGGAAAAGTAACAGAGACCCCTTTCTGTCAATCAAAAGTCATAGAATTGTTGAAAACACTCTCTGTGGGGTCATAAAGGAACTAAACTCTGCCCTGTTGATTCCAGGATTCCAGTGATCCCTGACTTGTCCTAGTGCCAACGTGAGTGACATTAGCAGCTGGGTTACCCGTAAAACTAAGCCCACTCCCATCAGCTGAAGTCCTCACATTCATTATTATTTCAACCCGTTAAATCCACTAAATAGCAATATATGTTTACACAGGACTGTAGGTTTATCTTCCATCCTGTCCACTGAAAGCAGCTTGTTTCCAGTGTGATTATCGTATTTATTGATGTTCATGATCTTGTTGTATCAGTTAGTGATGGAAACACAGGAGCCACGTCACACATGCTCCTCCTCCTCTCTGTGATTCGAATTGAATGATTGTGTCTGACTTGATTTGAATGTGTTGCAGGCAGTGAACTAAGCCTAGTGATGATTGTCTCCACTTATGAATACACTCTTTATTATTCCCCTGCAGCTTCAGCACTGCTGACCTCTGACCTCTGCGGAGGAGTGGGCCAGTGCAAAGACCAGTTTCCCTACAGGAATAACGACACCACTGACATGCAGACGAGGTCTCTGCAGATGAAGAAGAGACATTTACTGAGAGAAATGAGATAAATAAATATTTTCTTTCTCAAAACAATATGTCGATTACACTAAAGACTTAAAATATGGTTCAGACTAACCACATGTTTTTATGAATGCTTCAGTGTCACAGATCAACTTTGCAGTGTGTTATATTGTCAGTTGTGTTAGGACCATGGCTAAAATAACCTACCTGCAGTGTGCTACTTCAGCTCAACATGTTCTCTGAAATGTGAGATAAGACCATGTGGGGGACACGGCAAAGGTGGAAGAAGATGCTCTGGTCAGATGAGACCAAACTGAAACCTAACACTGCACATCAGCCTGAACTCACCATCCTCACCTTGAAACTTGGTGGTGGCAGCATCATGTTGTGAGGATGCTTTTCTTCAGCAGGGACAGGGAAGCTGCTCAGAGGTGATGGGAAGATGGATGGAGCCAAATACAAGGCAATCTTAGAAGAAAAGCTGTTAGTCTGCAAAAGACTGGGGAGGAAGTTCAGCTTCCAGCAACGACCCTAAACATACAGCCAGAGCTACAAAGGTTTAAATCAAAGCATGTTCATGTGTTAGAATGAGCCAGTCAACGTCCAGACCTGAATCCAATTAAGAATCTGTGGAAAGACATGAAAGTTACTGTTCAGTTACTGCTAATAATAATAATAATGATGGATATTCATAATAGTGTTGGTATTTATCCAGGGGGAAAAGGGGGATCATGATTACTCTTCAGTCCCAGGAATTTAAGTAAAAATGTTCTAAGAATAGGTTCCAAGCTCCGTCGAAGTTTGCTGGATAGTTTTCATTTGTAGCTGCTGTTTTCTCTATGGTCATGTGTTCTGTGAGATTTGTCCAGCGACTGGGATCCTCAGAGATGTTTCAGCTGCTGTTGGACACGTGAGTGGATGCACTGATGCACCATAAACATGACACAGCATCCTGGTTAAAGCGAGAATGTACAGTACAATGAGTCTTACAGCTCATCACGCCTCCTCTTACACTCTGCTGCCCTCTAGTGAGACCAGACAGAGCCTCTGCCAGTGTGTCTCCTATGAGTCACATCAACATAAAAAGGAGCAGGAGGGGAAATGATGCTGTTGGATTTTTAATTATTATCATTATTCATCACTTTAATGATGCTGCTGGTGATGATGGAGCTTAAACACAGTTTTGATGATCATATGTTCTGAATCTAATAATTGTGAATTACTTCACGTACTGCTGTCTGGCTGAATTCCACAAAATCTGATGATTACACTAGTTTGTGTTTTATTGATCTCATTTTGAAAAGCAACTCTTATGTAGTTATGTAAAAGAATGAAGTAACAGCAAATCAAAGTACTGATGAAAATTAGAAATACCTGGTGGTCAGTTTCCACCACTGTGTACTATACAGTACATGTGTAGAATCCTACTTCCCTCCTTCACATACTTAAACAAACCATCTGAACATGTGGTTTTTCAAGGTTCTTCCCTCAGCAGTTTAATTCTTCAGGCTTCTTACACGAACTTAGAAAAGCACGATGATCAGCAGGGCTGAACCCGCGGGGATCAGAGCAGAGTCACACATCTGGACTGGTAAGTGGATACATCTGGACACACACACACACACACACACAATAATACCTCACACTTTGTGTTCTACATATAATAAAAATGGCTGCATCTCGTCTCCATAATGTCAAAGTAATGCAGCAGACCCCAGGTCTTACTGGGGATGGATGAAAGGGGAAAACCGTTCACACATCTGTTGCAGTGTTCATCCACGTGCACATCCACTGCTCAAAATTAGACTTATTCCACTATCAGGTGAAACTTTGATGCTACAGTGAGATTATATCATGAAAGTAGGACATTTCAGTAGAAGCACTCGGTGGTAATTTCTTCATCTCAAACTATTTGATGTACACAAGGCAAACGACCAAGTAGCACATATCCACACACACTAGGACACATTTAGTAATGAGGTTACTCATAATTTATCACTTTCTTAAAAATGTTTGGCCTCCCACTCACTCACAGTGACAAACTTGTGTTTGTGATGACAGCAGTACATTTGTGTCTGACTGCACAGTGGGAGGGAGCAGGGTGCTGCTCTGAACTGTATGTTCTGAAGCTTGAAACCACACGATGCTCTGCAGTGGCTTTGCATGATGACGAGCAGCTTAGCTGTGTGCAGGGGTGAGTAGCACCGTCAGCCACAGGCCAACGTGACGCGAGAAGAACTTTAATTTGATCTCCAATCAGGACTTTACTGCATCGTTTCCCCGTTTCTTCAGGTGCAGAAGCTTGTGTGCAGCGTCATTCTAATGTCTTTGTAATCCAGGCTGTTAGCAGTGCAGGATGGAAAAAGTAGTGCAGCATGTGGAGCTGCAGGGAGTTTTTGTGGTGGGAGTGAAAGTACATCTTACAGGAAATTATGTGTTCGCATTCATGAACTTTCACGATGTGATGAATGTAGGTGAGTTATGGTTTGTGGAAAGAAGTGATCTTATGCGTTTTCTGTCACGTCAGTGCTTTAAGCTTCAAACATAATGTTTATGAATCAGGCCCTTCGGTGTTTGGATCAATCACTTTGTTAAATACACAGTGGAAAGTCAGACCACAGACTGTTTCCACCAGCTGAGCTTCAGCTTCCCTGATGTTATCTTCTGACTCTTTCTCTCAGAATGTCACTGTGAACTGTGCAGATCATGCTGGAACCCTTTACTTCGTCTGTTTCCTCTAAAAGGATTTGATGCAGCTGCTGCACATTGTGCTGAGGACTTTATCTGTGAGTCCAGCTTTTCTCTTCTGTTCTTTGAAAATCCAGCTCTGGCTCTTGGTGAGTTTCTATGTGTATGAATTATTACTGAAAGTTGCCGCAGACCGACTTGTTAACACACCATCAGAATCCGAACCCAACTCTCCGAAGTGCTCGTTAAAATGGAGCAAACTTGAGGATAACTGTGCTGTGGAGCAACTGTCAAAGGTGTGAGAAACCAGAGAGGAGGCGTTTCAGAACTTCCCTCCTGCCGCCGCCTCCTGACTCATCAGTCCGCCCAGCGGCATGTTGCCTGAGCGGGTCTCCTTTCGTTAGTGAGGATCTGGGCAGAGAGAAGAGACGGAAACGGGTATCGGTGGTTATGTAAGAAGAAGAGCTCTGATTCACTCAGTCTCCCGATTCTTCTCGACTGCTTTACGCGCCGCGGACAGATGGAAGCGATGCGTCCACAGCGGTGCGCTCTGCCGCGGCTCTGCCGCCTCCTCCCGCTCTTTGGGCTGCTGCTGCTGGGCTTCACCGTGTCCCCCTCGGCGGCCTGGGATCTGGTTCTCCTCCACACCAACGACGTGCACGCCCGGGTGGAGGAGACGAGCGTCCACTCCGGTAAATGCGGCAGCAACGGCCCGTGTTATGCCGGCGTGGCCCGGAGAGCGACGGAGATCAAGAGGATCCGCAGAACCGAGAAAAACGTGCTGCTCCTGGACGCCGGAGACCAGTTCCAGGGGACCGTCTGGTTCAACTACTTCAAAGGAGCGGAGGCTGCGCACTTCATGAACAAGCTGCGCTATGATGCCATGGTAAGAGACACGGAGACATCTGCAGCAGCCAAAGCAAGAAGAACGAACTCAGGGGGACGTGACTCATCCTCCGGTGAACTCCGCTTCACTTTGCTGGATTCTCAATCACTCAGTACCTGTAGGATCAGCCGAAGACACATAGTACTTTTAGCAGTGCAGATTCTTCTGACCAGCTCATGACTTTGAGTAGGATGTATTAGAGAGTACTGTTACTCATAGTACACTGCTTTTCACAGAGCACTGCACCTAAGAAAGAAATGTTTTCTGTAAATTAGCTTTTTTTTTCCATTAGTCGTTAGTGGTGGAAAAAGTATTTGTAAAAGTACAAATGCTCCATTACCTGTAAAAGTGCACAGGCTTTATGGTTTTTAATAGATTTTTTTTACATTAGCAGTTTTAATAGAAGCTGCGACTCATTGAGCAGCACTGGCATCAGTGTAGAGACACTCACTTCTAAACCATGTATCCACATCACTTTGGCCCTGATGGACTTTGATTCAGGGAAAAGGAAGGTCCCTGTTTATTGACTGTACTTAGTCAAGTTATTGGTTTGGGTCTAAAGGCCTCAGTTGATTTAAATCCTTAATCTGTTTAATAGCAGTGAGTCACATTCACAGGGGCCTGGTGGATCAGTGATATGAACATTTGGTTGACATACAGAAGGCCGCAGGTTCAAATTCCACCCCACCAGGTGTGGCCACACAGGGTGACCCTTGTGCCGGTCCAGAGCCCGGACTGAATGGGAGGGTTGAGGCAGGAAGGGAACGTGCAGATGCCTGAAGGGGTGAACCCCAAGCCGTTGATTTTGAATAGCAGTGACTCACAGAGAAAGACCTGGGTGGATCTGCTTTTTATCTTAGAGCCAGGATTTGGGGAAGGGATTTAGTAACTTAGTGTGTAGCGGTTTTAAATCTGGAGGGAGAACAGAGTTTTTATTGTCACTGCTGAGGTTAATCTCAGAATGAGACCTGGGTTTGCTTCAGATTGGGGCTGGTTTTGATGACTGGGAGAACTGTTCCCTGTTTGTTGGTGTCAAACTCTTCACATGCAGTCAAACATTAACTGTGTTAATGTAAACCCCCAACTCCAATAGGAGGTGTGAAAACACTGCACACTCCTGACTCGCCGGAGAGAAGTATCACGAGCGCAGTGTCGCCTTTGACCAACACAGATCGACCACAACCACTGAACGCTGAAGACCTTTTTTTATCTTCATCCTCTTCTGAAAGCAAGTTTGTCACGTTGCTGTTCCTTTGATACCATCCATCCTCCAGCGTCCTCCTCACCAGCGGGTCAGAACTGAACCCCAGCGAAGTCCAGTTTCCACCAAACAAGCCGCTTCGGGATTTTAGCAAAATGCCACAGCAGTAAGAACAGACAGCTGACCATCGGTGTCGTAAACACGGCTGCTATCCGAAGCATGGGCAGGAATGTGGGCGTGAAGTAAACATGACACAACAGAAGGTTGTCATTACATGAAGCAGGACGACAACAGATGCAGTCAGGGTGGTTGTGGAGAGCTGTGAGGCTTATTTCTAGAAGCAGAGCAGGCGGAGACATTGTGATGGGTGGACAGTTTAAACTGAAATAAACGTTGTGGACTGACAAGGTCAAAGTGTTGTAGAGATGCTGTGGAAGCATTCTGTAAAGAGGAATGGGTTAAAAACCCTGCAAGACCATGTGCAGGGCTGATAACCTGTTATCATTCATCCACGGAAAAGCATTTGCAGATTAAACGCTTTGAGGAGGAACATCTCAAATCATGACTCATTGTGCAGCAAACTTCTTTACCTGACTTTTCGTTGTGTTTTTCAGGCCTTCGGAAATCACGAGTTCGACAACGGAGTGGAAGGACTCATGACGCCGTTCATGCAGAAGATCAATTGTACTGTTCTCAGTGCAAACATCAAGGCAGACAAGTCTCTGGCCCCAACCTTTGGAATCTCTTATCAGCCGTACAAGATCATTGTTGTTGGTGGTCAGAGGGTCGGAGTGGTGGGATACACCTCACAGGAAACGCCTGCTCTGTCCCAACCTGGTGAGTGGGGGCTAGTTTACATGGGTGTGTGGAACACGTCAAGCTGTAGAAATGTCCCACTAGTGGTGTGTTTAGACTAGTCGATTCGCTGACTTAACAAAGGGGAATTTTTTTATATAACTTTTCTGGAAATGGGGTTTGTATTGATTCTCCAACCTGGTCTGACGGGGGGGTGTGAGGTGCACTGCTTCCTCAATCGTGAATTTAAAGAACATGAATTGAAAGCACTTTTTTCTTCAACATCTGCCTGGTTGACGGCTTTATTAAAAGCCTTTTGGTTGTTTACACACACCGTGTAAACCTGTTTGCCTTTGTTCTGCTCACACGTTCTGAAAACGTCACACCCACAATCCAGCCGATGTAAATCCTAAGACTGTAAGTTTCCCACTAAAGTGGCGCCGCAGTCTCTGGATGAAGCAAATCCCAAACGCCAGTAAACGTCTCCAGCTGTGGAAGGAAGCAGACATCTTTTATGGCCTCTGTACATCACAGGCTGTCATAAAACACATGGTGGGTCCTGCTGCCAGAAATAACTGCAGTTCATATGACTGTAGGCTAAAGTTTGCACAAGGAATATGCCCCAAGTTGGTTTGTTAAAAACAATGTTCTGACTGCTGTGAAGCAGCATCTGCAGGGATGTGCTTTCATTCTTTCACGTAGTTTTGTACAATCACATGTAATTGTGCAACAATTGGTTATTATTGCTAAGCACTGGAAGGTAAAACCATAAACAATTTGAAAAGTTAAAATTTGTGAAATATCTCAAAGGCAGAAAGTGTTTGACTGACTCAGTAGCATTTGGTCATTAAATGGACTTGTGCACTTTTTAGCAAATGACTGAGTTATGATTGAGAATGAGTTATCAGCATGATTCGGTTTCCCCCTGAGTGGTTGTGACACTCGTATTCATGTGTTCACTGTAGATCAGGAGCTGAAGCTGCTTAATCTGGATTTGTCATTTTAGGTAGAAAACTGTTGGGAAATATTAAAAAGGAACAATGGGAGAGTTTGGTTTTACAAACCCTTAAATTAGTCAGTCACAGTAAAAACCTGTGGGAGAAGGTCGAAAAGTCATTTTTACATAGCTGCATGAAAACTTCTCTCTGATTGTGATGTCACACAACAGCTGCTGAACTTATGAACAATTGTCAAAAGTGCTTCTTACTACTTTTAAAGAAAAGGGTCTTTGGGCAAATATTGTTTTGATTTTCTATAGTTTCCCGTAGTTTTATTTACAACATTAATCACGTGCAGATCCCTGTAGTTTAATTGTAATAAAATAAACAAACACTCCTGAAACTTTTAACTTGAAATCTACAGTAACATACCACATTAGTCTGAAGGCTCCATGTGAATTGTGAAGTGCTGCAACTTTGCAAATAGTTGATGTTGTGATGTGTAGATTCATTAAACGCGGCAAAGTCACATGGAAATTATACCAAACATGTTGTTAAACTGTGTTGCGCTGTTTATTTATTTTTTTTATCCCAAATTGTTGACATTTTTAGAGGAAATGAATTTTGCCTTTGATGGTTTGTTTATATGCATAGTGTTTCCAACTGTCCCCCTCGTCCTTGATGCTCTGCAGGACCACACTTGACGTTTGAGGACGAGGTGAACGCCCTGCAGCCACATGTGGACAAACTTAAGACGCTGGGAGTCGATAAGATCATCGCTCTGGGACACTCTGGTTTCACCGTGGACAAGAACATCGCCAAGAAGGTCAGAGGAGTCGATGTGGTCATCGGGGGACACACCAACACTTTCCTCTACACGGGTGGTGAGAAGCTGTTTGTGTTTCATGTGTTTATTATTAATTCATTAAATGATAATTATATCATTTAATTATCAATTAAATTAAGATTTATTATAGAAATTAATGTACAATCACCTACAAATATGAACTCATTATTTTACTTTTACTTTTTTTTTTTTACTTTATCATCAAAAACTGATGCTTTGAGGGTCTCAGTAAGAAATCTGACAGCTCTCTTCTTCGGTAAGTGGACATCCAGTGAAATCTGTCCTCCAGCATTTCTTTCTTCAGTCTTTCTGGAAAAAAAGTGCTCTGTGCTGTGAGAAGCTTAGAGAGAGTTAGACGACCAACACGTGGGAGAAAGCAGCCACAGCAGAGCAGGTACCCAACACCCTCATATCCACCTGACGCTCTCTTGTCCAGTCAGCTTTTCAGCTCTCTAGCTGGAATCTCTGCTGCCTGCACTGAGCCTGCAGACTGTTGATGCTTGATGTCGCTGCGGCGTCTACCCTCATCTCTGAGCTGTGTCTTTGGACACTCGAGCGTAAACATGCTGTTGACTCAAGTCTGTACTTAGACGTACTGTACCTATAAACAGCAGGGAACGATCCCTGCCCGACCACAGGAAGTGGTTTAGACCTCAGGCCTCAGAAACTCCGAGAAAATAAATCCTTTTTTCCAGCAGGCGTTTGTGTTCGTGTGTTACACCAGCGCTTTTTGTCCTTGTTTGGACTTTGGAGAGCTGACAGCGACGCATTCAAGGCCTCCTATGAAGTGCGAATGTGAGCTTTAAAATTCCATTAAACCTGCAGCTCTGTGTGTTCCAACATAAACTGGAAGCTTGTGTCTGTCACACACAATAGCAGCTCATGTATTTATGATGACGGATGCGTTGATGCAGTTTTTCCTTTGTGTTTCCTGTAATTGGGTCTAAGAGACGGATTTATTTTCTCAGGGTTCCTGCTGCTGTAACAGGAGTCTGGAGCTTTCAAATGTGCTGAGCGTTGAGTCAGTGAGCCACATGTTAAGCTCTGAATGGACGGAGGATTTATTGTGTTGCCACCACACTGAAGCTGGTTTGTATAGTTGGAGAAGAAAACAACTCGGAATGAGATCTCATGACTGTTCCCACACATCCCCAGATATCTGAACCAATTGTTGTGTGTTCGGACAAAACAAGACATTTGAAGAGGAACTTTGAACCTTTGGATGATTTTATTCATCCAGCGTATCCCAGCTGTCATTAGGTGAGAGGTGGGGTCCACCCTGGACAGGTCTCCAGTCTGTCTGAGGGCCAACACAGAGAGACAGACACAGACAGACAACCGTTCACGCCGGTATTCTGGGCAGACTGGAGTCACCAATGAAGCTAAAACGCACGTCTTTGGACTGTGGGACGAAACCCACACAAACGGGGGGTGAAAGGCTGCCACCTCCAAGCAGACTTGAACCCGGGTCCTTCCAGCTCCTCAGTGTAATATTCACATTTACAATTGGCTATTACAAAGGTTTCTTCATCAGAAACGGATTCAAATGTGTCGTTTTTCATTTCCGATGAAACAAACCTTTACACTAATATAATTTTCACCATTTTACAACAACATTTTCGTTACTTCTGATAGTGAAACATTAGTCACATTAAAACAACTAAATTGATAAACTACTTGGGAATTAACTGTTTCCCACAGTTTGTTGTTCTGATCTTTGTTCTTTCCCCCACTTTTCTTTTCTCAGGAAAGCCTCCGTCTACGGAGCATCCTGAAGGCCCTTATCCCTTCATTGTGCAGTCCGACGATGGGCGGAAGGTTCCTGTGGTGCAGGCCTATGCCTTCGGAAAGTATCTGGGTTATCTCAAGGTAACCTTTGATGAGGCTGGAAACGTGGTGAAGTCCGGTGGAAACCCCATCCTGCTGGACAGCAGCATCTCACAGGGTAAAGAGAAGAGCACGACCTGCCTTCCTCGCTCTTTTTGACAATTTACATTTCCGTGTAGTCAGACACTTGTAGTGATTATGCTGCTGGTAGCTCTGCCAACCGGGACAGTGACCAGCACCTGCACGATGAGCTGGGTTCCACATTCAAAGAGGGTGGATCTGGTCTTTCTGATGTCTCAGTGACATTTCTGGCAGACTTTGTGGGGGACAATCACTGAAGATTGTGTAGTTTTAAATCAAGTTTGCACTGCAGCTGTGCAAACTTCCAAATCACAAGAGTGGAAAACTTGAAGCACTGAGACGTTTGTATCAGAGCTCTGAGGGCTCTGATACAAACAAGAGATTAAACACATTTGACGTGTTATGGTTTCCTGAGATGGGGAGTGTGTATATACCACTAATGTAAATTGTAGTATGTTGGTGTTCAGGGTTTACAACCATTGACTTGTTCGTGTACAGTACCTGAAAGTAGGCGACGTTTACTGTACTGACCTAAAAGCTCTTCTTGAAACAGATCCTGAGGTCCTCGCTGATGTGGACGACTGGAAGAAACATCTGGCAAACTACTCGTCTCAGGTGGTTGGAAAAACTCTTGTCTTTCTAGACGGGGAGTGTCGTTTTAAGGAATGCAACCTGGGAAACCTGATCTGTGACGCCATGGTAGGTCTTTGACTCGTGGATCCTTGAAGGCAAAATCCAGTTTCACTTATGCATCTGACTCTAGGCACCAGCGTCATCAGACAGACACAACATCAAGCTTTGTTCACAGATTAGTAGAAAAGCTGCTGTTTTACGGAATCAGGATGTGATGAATAATGAACGCAACACCGTAAAAACAAAGCACGAGTAGAAGGTTCTACAAGCCTTGTTTACCCACTTTGGACACTGTGGCTCCTCCTCTGAGAACAGCACTGGCCACAGAAGACAGATCCACTAATGACTGAGCGAATTTCCTGTCTCTGTTTCTAGATTGACAACAACATCAGATACTCAGACGGGGGGGAGTGGAACCAGGTCAGCGCCTGCTTATTAAACGGCGGCGGCGTCCGAACATCTATTGACGAAAAAACGAGGAACCGTGCGTCTCAGATTTCTATGACACAAGTCCAAGAAAAACAGTACACACAGGACATAACTTGGTCTTTTTACGTCACAGGGAAACGGTTGAAATCAGCAGAACTTGTTTGTTTCCCCTGTAGGTTCGATCACCATGGAGGACCTGATCTCCGTCTTACCCTTCGGAGGAACCTTCGACCTGGTGAAGCTGAAAGGCTCCACGCTCAGGAAAGCGTTCGAACACTCAGTGAGACGACACGGCCAGGGCACTGGAGAATTCCTACAAGTGTCTGGTATTTGGTTTTATGCATCATTTCAATCTGTGCTAAGCTTCTCATGTCACCTTCATGAAGGAGGATTTATTGCAGTTGACTGTTCAGTTAGACTGAATTAGCTTCTCAGCTGGCTGCAGCTAATATTCTTTAGCCAAGACAATCGAATGTCACGTTTTCTGAAAGCAGGTGCATGTTAGCGTCTCGGCTCTAGACATAGAAATGTCCCAGTAGTGTGGCAGGTGATTATCGGGTGAATGTTGTCCAGATGTTCTGTTTCCTGTGTGGGTGGTCACTTCAAGTTGCCTGTAATTTTTCTCTTAGCTCCACCAACAGGTAAATATTTAAATGTGTCCAACCTCTTAGTTCAAGAACTAATACAAGAGACACTTGGACGTTGTGTTAAAGCCCACTGGAGTCTTGTTGAACCAGGGACCAGAGCAGTCTGACAGATCCATGGTGTGAAAGTGTGTCTGAAAGTTCTCTGGTTGTACAGGACGACTGTCCAAAGCAAAGAAAGTCCACCCACGTGTCCAGGAGGTGGAGGGAGCAGCAGACACCAAGAGCCTAAAACCTACATGGATCAGTAAATTCCCCTCAGTGACGGACGTGGTGATGCGTCCTGGAAATTGCGTCCTACTGACTGTAGTTTCTAGAGTAAATTGGAGCAGAGTTGGATTAAGTCCTCAAAAATATACTTTAGTAAAAGTACAAATACATACACGAAAATGTATTCTAATACAAGTAAAAGTACCCACTGACATTTCTACTTAAGTAAAATCTAAACTAGCGTGTAACATAACTTTGATTAGTAAAAAGAATGTTGTCAAAGTAGACAAAATGAAATCCATGTGAAAAATGTTTTAGTAGAGTAATGAAGTACTTGTACTTGGTTCTTTTGCCACTGGCTTTTCCCTTTGGTTGTTGTAGTTGCCGCCTGACACACCTGCTGCACCTGTTACACACCTGTTAAACTCAGCGCCGGAGTCAAAGTCCAATGTCGAACTGACCTCCGACCGTATTAAAGGACAATTAACAGTCAGCGATAACTTTGCTTTATCACACTGACCGTGTCTCTGTGTCCTCCCACAGGATTCCGTGTGGAGTTCGACCTGTCCAAACGTCCGGGGCATCGCGTGCAGAGCCTCAGCATCCTCTGCACAAAGTGTCGGGTTCCTGAATACAAAGCGGTTCAGGACGAGGCTGTGTATAAAGTGGTGCTGCCGTCCTACATGGTCACAGGTGGAGACGGATTCTCCATGATCAGAGACGAGACGCTTAAGCACGACAGCGGTGAGACTTATGGACTTTGACTGGATTCCGTGTGTTGGAGGCGTTTTATTATGAGCTGCTTTTAATATTTTTCTGTCCTTTCTTTCCGTCCTCCCAGGGGATTTGGACATTACAGTTGTGTCCAACTACATCTCGAAAAGAACCCAAGTATATCCGTCTGTTGAAGAACGGATCAAGATCTACAACTCGGGTTTTGGGCTAAACGGACAAAGTGCACCACTAGTTTTGCTGGTTTCACTTGGACTGTTCTGGACTCTGTTTGGCAGCGTATGAGACTAAATCCACCAGGAAGACAAAAACGTTTTTAACCACATTTCACCCGTTATTTTGAAACCGGACAACATGGCGGCCATTTTTACAGCATCTGTCAGATGTCCACTTTGGACCAAGTTTGGAATAGATTAATAAAAAGGGACTTAGAGCTGCTGTCCCTCCAATGACCACTACAAGCTACACAGTGTATTGTTTTGTAGAAATATGGGGAAAAACCCTTTTTAATCAGTTTTTTATGTGACTGTAAATTTAAATCGAAGCTTCAGAAACGTGATCCATTTTGTTTTTCTACGTAATTTCATTGTACACCGTCAGACCCGATCCAGGTCCCGGTATTTGAGGCATGTTATCGCCCTCCTGAAGGCAGGAGCGATAAGAGTGTCGACAGCTTCGTATTCCTGCAAATCCCACCGAGCTGCAGACGGATTGTCAGAGGACTTTTTCTTGAAGAACAGCTCGTTAAAATTCATTAATTACAAGCGTTGATGTCAATAAAACTCCGTAAATCCAGCAAAGCTGAAATATAGTGTTTGCGTCTGACACAAATGTCCCACAAAACGGAGAAAATCAACGTGAGAAGTAGGTCTGGGGACAAAACTGCAGTCCCGGTTTTGACCTCCTCCGGGAACAAAGCCTGCTCTGTGTCAGGACGCCCTCAGACGACGACGGACGCCTGCTAATTCTCTGAAAGTCCACAGGCTTCACCAGCTGGCACCAGTCTGCAGCAGCACATATCAGGACTTCCTGGAAACAGCCCCCCCCTCCTCCCCCTCCTCTCTGCATTCAGTGCTGAGGAGCTGAGATTCATGAAACTGTGTCGATTTAGCAGCATTTTTTCCAGTCAGACACTTTTGATTCGCTCAGTGTTTTACTAAAGAATATTGTCTGAACACATTTCATCCCAGAATCCGTGTCACTATGGACGATCTCCAGGCCTCACTGTGCTTCTCATTGGAACTCGAACTAGTTTGGTGTGAAAGCTGCCAGCACTGCTCCCACTGATCCTCGGATTTATTGTAAAATGATGAAAATCTCTAGGAACTTTTAATGACGGTGTTTTCTGCAGCAAAGTGACGTAACTCAGACACAGTTACAACATAATTCACTGTTGGTTGGTTCTCTACAGTTTCATCATTATTGCAGTGCAGAGTTTATAAGTTTAAACTGTCACGTGAGAAGCAGAGCTGCTGTGGTCAGTGTCAGTCTTAGTGTAAAAAAAATGCAAGTTTGTTGAGTTTAATATCCGGAGTTGATTCCATTAAAAGTTTACTATGATAAAAAGAACCGAGTGTCACAGTGAAGTAAGGAAACAGCTGTGCAGCATCTGCAAAATATTATTCTTCCCATTAGGAAACTTCAGTTTTGAAACGGAAATATGTGTTTTTGTTGAGTTCAAGCCCCTCGTCCTCCTGCTACAGGAGGAATCCAGAGAACACGCAGAGCTTTGGGGGAACTTGGACTGAAAGAAAACACAGGAAAGTGCAGTGCCATCAATAAATAGTGTTTTTATTAGTGCATTGATAATAGTCTGGAAAGTAGGTGGTTTTAGGAAATGGTTGAATATTGCACATCCATCGTCCAGGTTGTAGAAACAGGGCTGAGGTCACACGATGACCGCGTCCTTTAATCCCTGCTGAGAAGCAAACGACATGAAACACAGCTTCAGTCTTCCAACACCAGAGCTTGTGAGACTTAAAGTCAAACTAGGGCTTCGTTCCTTTAAAATGCTTAGTGTAACTACGCAGTACAAAATATACTTGCAGCAAACATAACTGTTACTCTGAGAAGGAAGCTACCGGTAACCAGTGTGACTCCGGTAGTAGCTGACGTCTAAAACCAATGCAGATGCACCTCAGCCTACACTGAACCCTGTTCTGTTGACCTCAGGCTCGGTACAGACCCGTTTAACGTGGGGGGTCGACCTGGGCTCTGGGGAACCAGATGTTCGCCCTTACTTCACCTTGTTGTGCTGTGAAACCTGCATCCTGTCATTTACCTTTGAGAGCTCAGGGAACAGCTCCTGCACGGCGATGTCCAGCAGCACGTACGTCATCTGAGGGGACAAAACAACTACATTAGTACGAACAGCAAAATCTTCATATCTGTTCATATCTCAGTCCCATATTTTTATCCACTTTAATTGTGTGAATCTTCCAATTCACCCTCGTATAAACGTTTTTATATACAGGCTGAACAATAAAAATTCATTTTACCTTTTACTGTGAACAGTATTTGATTTACAATTTGCTGACTCTGGAAATATTGTGCAGGTGAAAGAAGTTTGTTCTAGAGGTTTAAAAGTAGGGAATTAAAGGGCATCAAGGCTCGAACTATAAACTCATAAGTCCCAGGAGATTTAAACCAGCCAAGTCTGTTTCCTTTAACCACAGCGACATGTTCCAGAATCGCTTTGCAGATGCTTTATTAGAAATAGATTTTTAAGCAGGGGTTTGATTACAGCAACCTTAAATGACAGACGTCCATATTAGTGTAGGTCTGTGTGATCACATTAAATTATGCATGACGTACATCTGTTACACGTTTTTAATGTGAACCTAAACATCAACTATTTGAGAACTTGATTTCGTTTTTAGTACAATGTCACAAGAAATACTTTAGTATCCATGTTGGAACTCAGTATAATAGCTGCAGTATCAAACATTTTAAAACAAATACAAATTGTAATTACACAATGCTATAAAAAACACACCCTACAGTCACCAGGAGATAGTCTGCACCTTAAGTATCAGTATATTACATGGCTGTGAGCAGGGACGTGCTACCACACACTGGTGTATTTGTACTACAAATACGCTGCATTCAGGTGATCTCCATCAAACTGGCTGCTTGGCTGAACCAGTGAGGATTTAGGGGAGTTGATCTGTGTACCTGCTTGTTGAGGAGCGGCTGCTGGATGCCGTCGAAGAGGAGCCGGATTCCTTCGTATTTGGCCTCCTCACCGATGCACTTTCCAACAAAGTCTGAAGTCAAACAAACACAGTAACCTTCAGTTTTCTAAGCTTTGCATCCTGGAGAAATTCATATTACATTATGTTTGACCTATTTAGAAGTCTGCATTTCTGTATTGCATTAAACCGACGTTTGGACAACGTCCCTTAGCATATGCTTTAACAAATACCTGATATGTTACCAAATATTCAGTTCGTCATCTGCTCTAAAAGTGTTTACATTTTCCCAGGTTTAACCTGAAAGTAAGATTCCTCCACTGTTTCTCTTTGGGGAACAATTGTGTTTTGCAGCACATTTCCCGTCTGACTAAGCAGCAGCAGCTTGATCAGACCCGCTCGGCACCAAACAGCACACAGGCCGAGAGCTGCATGCTGCGATTTTGTTTTCTACAGCACCAGGTGCTGAGAACGGGATTTTTTTTTCCAGCCCTCAATGAAGCAACACGTTAATCAGTTGCTATTTTTTGTACTAACTTTAGCTGGTTTGTGCAAATGAAATGATCTCAACTTGAGCTGGCTGCTGCTTGGAATGTTGGTTCTTTAGGCCAAAACGGGCCTAATCGTTGATCTGTTTAATTGTTTTTTGATTGCATCAACACGAGGAAGTGGATGTTAAACAGGATGGGCAGCTTTCAAGCACAAACACAGTCAACCAGGCTTTCAGAGGCACAGGAGATGTAGCCGTTTACTCCACACTTGTTAGGTCTGTTTCAGAAATATAACTGACTTTCTGTTTGTGCAACATCAGAACAAACTCTGTTCTGGATTTGTCACAATATCCACATTTAGTAAAAACGACTGAGACTGTTCAGCTTTAAATTAGTGGGATGTCGCCAGAAGAATTCGACAGCTGTTGATTAAATCGAAAATTCCTCATTCATCACTTGCTGCACCATTGTGCAGCATGTGAGTCTGTGTGTGTCTGCTGTGAGCAGGCAGAGGACGAAGTGTTTATCGGAGTGCGTCTGATAAAAGTCGCTCTACTTCATTCATACATTTATATTAACACCGTTTTACTACTGTACCACAATTTGGTTTACTGACCTGGTAAGTACTTCATCATCTCTTCAAATGTCTGCTTGGCTCGGATTTGTTTGTCTTCTGAGGTTCGCTCCACGTTGTCTTCGTGAAACACGGCATCTGCAGGAAAACGCAATTGAACTTCCACATATTGGAGCGATGTCCCCTCCCATCACTCGAATACAAAGGAGGATAAAACTGCTGTATCATCAAAATAAAGCCAATGACTGGACATTCTCATCACTGCTTTACCAATGTGATGTGACTGACAGCTGCAATCTGCCTCGACTTAATGTAGTAAGCAGTGCACGGTTCAGAAGACAAAACCCGGTAAACGGTTAAAATCCAAACTTCGTTGTGTATAAAAACCATATGCCGACACTTTCATCCAAAGCACTTTACAGTGTGGACAGCAGCTGATCCTGGTGCTGTGTGAGTGGCCACTGGCATAACGGCGATGTTGTATTTGTGGCCTGTCTGACTAAACATACACAGCATGACATCTAACCACCGTGCTCAGCAGCCTCGGAGCACTTTGTTATCAAAATTCATAAGGTCAATATGAGGAAAAAGGTAAAGAAAATTAAAGAGTAGGAGACAAATATTTTTCAAAAGAATCAGGCGTCTCAGTTCCAACATTTGATGTGTGTCTTTGTACTATTTACATCACAAATGTGTTTCCAGTGATTTAGTTACTGCACTGGTTTTTACTGTAGTGTCCCAACGTTTCCAGAATTAATTCTAGCAAATAACTACAGTGGAATTAAAGAGGACAGAATTGACTAAATGCCCCTAGTTGCACTCGTATGGATGGTGAAATGCTGATTGTGCAGCTTCTTCTAACAGTGTGCTGGACTTCACCCTAATGACCATCAAATAGTCACAGGACTTGTAGTGCTGAGGGAATAAGCAGCTCAAACCATGATTCATTATGATGGTTTTCCCACCTCTGAGCTGTGTGATGAGGGACACCAGGCGATGCTCCTGCAGGATGTGCTCCAGTTTGGACTGCATGTACTGATCCACATAGGCCTCGAACGTGTTCTTGAACAGGATTCTCCCAGCAGACAGAAGATGATGCAGAAAGTCTGGCATGTGAAACACAACCCGCCCTATAAATCACAGATGACAGCTCAATACACTGGACTGATCATTAACATGGCTCTCAGGACCTTTTTAAGGCCAAGTCTGTATCTGAAGCAAAAGTTTCACATGAACATGAAACCGACTCACGGGAATATTTATTAGTATTTTATGGCAGATGCTATAAATCTTTCCCCTGATCTGATGAACGAGGACTTTAGTGCGAGTCTCAAGTTTGTTAGAGCCTTAATAACCTCGTCAAAGTGGTGATGAGACTGCTCCTGTATGATCCGTCCTCAAAACAGTTAGTGCTGCTAGTTTACACGTGTGGCCGGAAACGTCTTCATATTACAGGTGTGTCAACACACACACACACTTTAAATCTTGACTCCATTTGATGAATTTTTTCTTCATATTTTTTAAGTTATTACTCCAATGCGATTCCAACAAAAGGTTTAAATCATAGTGCCTCTGTTGGAAGATGTGATGAATTTGGCTTCATAAATCCCCGTTTTCATGTTGTACTTTCATTAGCGTTGGTTGTACAGCGAGTTAGTAAATGCTTAGTTTCAGCTCTCTAGGTGTTAACGTGAGAAAAATAACTTTCTAGGTTGAATTGTGCTCAGAAACAAATCCACGCTTTTATGTTTGACATTTAAACTCTGCTAATTATTTAAACTTTATAGTCTCTGCAGGCCACAACAGAAAGCTCAGACATGTTGACATAAGCACTGCGTTATATCAAACTCCCGCACTTACCAATGTACATCATGAAGTCAAACATGCCATGAACAGGGAGCATTTCCATGTAGTAGTTGGGTCTGTGCCTGCTGTCTGGATTCTCTGACAGGGCAGCATTGTTCTTAAACAGGCTGCTGAAAAGCTGCAAGGGAAATAAACAATTGGTGAAAAAAAAAAGAGTCACACAATGTTAATGTGTTAGATGTGTTGAGTCGACATCACGTCTAATTCCAAGCGACATTTTCGCAATAATTCGCTGGATAAGGTTAAGGCTGCTTTGATTTTCTCAGTGACCAAATTCCATGAAAAAGTCAAAACCGGCTGCCCCTGAACACTTTACATCGTCCCTGTCTGTGCCTCTGTATTCACACTGAAAATAGAAACGTCTGAATCATTTTAACCGTTTATCGTGGAGCCTGTCACAGCTTTCGTTGAGCGAGAAGCGGGGTCCAGCCTGGACAGGTCTCCAGTCTTTCTCAGAACGGACTGTGGGAGGAGACCCATGCAGACTCCACACAGAGGGGCCACAGCTGGCTGGGGATTCGAACCGGGGAAACTTCAAGCTGTAAAACAATCCACCTCATTTTGGAAACAAACGCTAGAATAAGCTAGTGTGTGTTCATGGTGATGCAGTGTTTTCGAACAACAGAGGCTCAAATGGTGGAACATCCAGCTGGGATCTGTCAGTTACCTGGTTCCACCCAAAGCACCACGTGTGTCCTTAAGCGAGACACCCAGTCCCTAGTTACCCAAGCATCATCCCTCCACTGCTCCCTCCAGGGGGATGTCTTAAATGCAGAGACCAAAATTTCGTTGAATCCCGTGTATCATTGGTCATAGTCTTTAGATGCTCAGGATTCTGCAGTGGACTGCAGCATTAAAGCAGCATTAAAGCAGCAAAACATGACAAACCAGGCCCTGAACCCTTGAGCAGCTGAAATCCGATATTAAGGAAGAATGGACTAAAAATAAGTTTGAAAATTCAAGCTGTTGGTCTCAGTTCCCTGCTTTCACAGCGGTAAACAGGCCTTTTGTGCCAACTGCTTTTAGAATCTGCTGGCATCAAATTCAGACTGAGCAAATAAAAAAAAGTCACTCGTGTGATTTGACTAGTTGTAATGGTAGCTTGTAGTCAAACAGCAGACTATTCCTGAAAAGAGAGAAGCTTCCAGAAAAGGTGAAAAGGGCTGGGAGCAGCAGCCTGAGGGGGAGGAATGTTCTGCCCAGAACTGGCAAAACTAGTGTGTGACGTCTGAAGCTTTAAGCGCAGTGGACGGATGCATGGAACTAAAACTACTCCCAGCTTTTCTTAAGTACAGATGGAAACAATTATTTCATTCAAACCATCCAGCAAAGTTGGTAACACACGTTTTCAGCCTTTCATCTAAAAATGCATATTTCCTGTGGAACAGCCTGATCAACCCAAACAGTCTCCAATTAAAACAATTAGTCATTAGAACTTTATCTAATGAGGGCAGCAGCAGTTCCTTCCCTTCATTTTAAACTTCTCTTCTGACTCACAAAAAAAACGCTGCTCAACTTTCTCTGGATAACATCTGTTTATCTAACGTTTAAAACAGGCCGAACAGGAAATCGGAGGATTTTCCAGCAGTAGCGCTGTGAGAAAAGAGCACAGATTCTGAATTAGTTTTCTTTTACCTTCTTGTTGTTCTCTGCAGAGGGGCTGAGGACGGTCAGCTCAGGGCGGCTGGGTTTGGGTTTAGGCGACTCGCAGGAGTTGAAGAAAGACTGGATGAAAGGCTCCAGGTTCTGTCCTCTCTGGAAAACAAGTTAGTCTACTTGATTACTTACAGCCCCGATCTGCTAGTATTTAAGCAGCAGCAGGACCTTACTTGTGAGGGAGTGTGTGTTTGCTTACTGCAGGATGGAAAAGAAAATGCTCCATCACTTGGCAACTGTAGCTACAATGTACTTTGACCTCGAAATGCTTTTACTGTTGCACAATAAGTGAATCGAGTTTTACTCTGCAGGTTACAGGGCAGCACAGTGGAACATTGGTTAGCACTCTTGCTGTTCTTCACAGCCAGAAGGCCCCGAGTTCAATGCCCAGACGGGACAGAGTCTTTCGGTGTGGAGCATGTTCTCCCCTCTAAAAACGTGTGCGTTAGGGACCAGGTCAGGTTGGTCCACAGTGGCAGCGGCTCAGGACTAACCCTCCATTCGCTGTATAATGTGAAAGCACTTCAGCTTTACAGCTGGCAGCCTACAGACTGTTGGGTAAAACACGTCTCAGTCCAATCAAGTCATTTTAGCAACAACATCGTAAACAGGAAAGACACCTGAAGACGTTCCAAACTGGAAAACATTCGCTTAGGTTTATTTAATCCGGTAATATCACTAAGATCGAGATCTAATTTGCCAAGTCGGAGAATAAAAAATTGAATTCATCAAATCAGACAAGTCACAAATTTGTGTCAGCAGGCTTCACAGTACATTCTCCAACCCGCAAAGTGATTAAAGAAACCATGACATTTAATGCACCTAGAACTGGAACAAATGTTTCTTCAATGACATTTGATTTTTATACATTTATTAGGCTTTTGCACCAATGTGATTTTCATATTTGACTTTTTTTTATACACTCCTCTAACCGTGTTGGTACAGCTGTTACACCTCATACATTACAATGAACTTTTGGAAATATTCCTATTTTGCTTTCTTGCCATAAGCAGTAGATGATCTATGACATGCAACTTGTTAGATTAGCAAAAAGACTGGAAACTTTAGATAAAAACGTGAAGCATCATTATCAGTGTTCCAGCTCAGGAGGGACTCACCTCTTTTATCAGCTTCCCTGGTACAGACTTGAAAATTTTCCCTGTAAAACAAGGGATCAGTTATTAAAACAAAACAAAACAGGGGAGGAAAAAGTGGACTCTGTCATGTTGGAGGGACGGTTGTTTTGCCCAGAGAAACAGAATAGATGTTCTGACAATAGATCCCTGAATTTACAGAGATTGATTTAAAACTATCTAAATATGAGATGCAGTATTTGTGACTGTCAGTGCAAAATCTGTGTGTGTGTGTGTGTGTGTGTGTGTGTGTGTGTGTGTGTGTGTGTACGAGTTAAGAGCTTCCTGTTCACCAATTGTTTCCATCAGACCACAAAAGGCATCACAGACTAACTATCAGTTCTGAATTTTGAAACATAAGTAAGCAGATTATTGGGAGAAGTCCGCTTCCCTCGGTTATTCAAGGAGCAGTTGATTTGCGTAAACCTGGTTACTGGAAATGTGCACATGCCTGCAGCAGATGAGGAATCACATTTATCCTCCAACTCCACATATTTGAAGCTCGGCTCAAAACCTTTGACTGTTATATGACAGAAAAGGCAGCTTCCCAACTTTCCTTTTCGGGTGGTCTTGGGCAGAAATCTACGTGGTGAAGTCAGATTTTCCTGAGTTTCGGAAACCAGCATTGACTTTTACAGGATGGTTAAGAAAGCAGCTTTCCTGATAAAGCTGACTAAAACTGTTTTTTTTAATCGTTACCAAAAGAAAAACGGTGGTGATCACGGTTTCATAAGCAGAGCAACTTTCACAGTGTGGACAGCAGAGTCTACACACAAATATGAAGGTAAAATAACTTTGGAGAACAAAGTAAACGTCCAGTTACTGTATATCACACCCTGTGTTGCTGCTCCAAACCACAGGACGTTTCCACCTCCACATACCTGCAGAAGGTAATGTGGGATCAGATGTGGCATGTGTGGAGTTTTACGAGTCCTATGGAAAGGCAGCATCGGCATCAGGACATCACTAAGCAGCATCATTTTGTTACCTTTGATGGTAAAGGAACACGTAGTTCTTACCTGAGAAACGACGCTTTACTAAAGGAGGGAATGTGAAGTGTAGTACGTACCGAGGTTGACATCTGGCAGCATCCGGTCCAAGAACTGAGACTCCATGCTGTGAGGAGACAGGAAGTCTGCGAGCAGCTGACTGTTACTGAGCTCTGGATGATGCAGAAGCCTCTGGACACAAACACACCAGGGGTTTAATATTGCTCTTCAGAGAACAAGCTTTAATTACTAATTTTCAACATAACAACTGCTATCAGGCAAAGTACAAATAGAAACATCAATGTGTGCATGGCAACATATTTCCATAAAATCAGGAATGTTTTCTTAATCACAATATACTGTGACTCAAATGTTCACATGTATTAAACCCCTGTTTTTTGAGCTTCTTCTTTATAGCACCGTCCTCTGACCTGGTCCTTTAATGCCTCTTAATACTGGAGAACTTTATTTTATTTACTTTTTAATTAATGTGTGTAAAGGTTGAATACCTGCAAATATTCTTCAAATTCTTCTCTTTTTGATACAAGGAACTCATAATTCTTTGGTCCAATGATTCTTTTGGATGGAAGTTGTGCATCTGCAAATGTGCCTGTAAAAGCAATTAAAGGAGGCAAGTTTTTAAAAAAAAAACAACAGAATTGTCATTTTGTTACATTACGTTGGGTAAGAGCACAGCTTTACCATGGAATTCAGTGAGTTTAGATTCTAAAACATAGAACTCCAGGTATCTTCTGAACACTGACCACCTCTCAGGTTCATGACCAACTGCAAGAACGGAAAAAAAAAGAAAAAGAAAAATCACAACATGGTCACGTTATGACCAGGAATTTGCATTTGTATGCAAGTCGTCCCTCGACCCACCTTCCTTCCGGTCATTGCGTTCCACATCGATGCGGAACACAGGGGTCTTCTCCCTCTTGACGTCGTCATCGTAGAAGTCAATGTAGGGAATGGTGATGCTCCAGGCCGACAGGTTCCTCTGGATGCCGGGCAAGCTGACCGGCTCTGCAGGGGAATCATCCTCCATCACAACGGTTGCCTCCTCTACCTGTAGAAAGAAAAAGAACCAAACCAAGGGGGAAAAGTCAATGGGGTCTGAAAATGTATAAACCTGGTGCGTTTCTCAACCTAAATAATTTTTGATGCTTTAAGTGAAAATGGCTTTACGCAAAAGAAAATCTCACCAAGTCATCGTCAAAGTCGTTCATGGCGCTGGGCGGCAGCATGGCCCCCTCCATCGTCGTGCTCTTGAACACACCTTTGATTTTACTGCCGATTTTGCTGATCCCAAACGACTCGCCCCGTTTAGATGGGTTCCTGTCAGTGAGTTGTGTACAAGTTATTTGCAGTGTTACTATACAAATACATAAATCAATTTTCTGTAGATCTGACAGTATTAAGTAAAGCAGCATCAGTCATGCAGCAAACATGCACAACTGCGACAGCTACATGCCTTTTTCATCCACAGGCCACAGCAGCACTAAGAATGAACTAATTTACTGGGGTTTGATTATTGATTAGTTTAAATGGAAAGAACCATTTAGACAATAATCAAGTGTTTGGCAAATTGCCCGACTGATGTAGCAAAGCCACAAAGACTTTTTCCATAACAACCGTTGCCATTTCAAAAGAGCAATACTTCAGATTTGTATTACTGCTTAACCAAGGTGAAATCTCAATAATTTAGGAGATGTTATACACTTCATAAACGGTCTCGTCTCCTATTCGCTGATTTCCTGATGTTAGAGTGTTTTTATTATAATGAAATATTCTGAAATGCCAAATAATATCTGTGACATCTGTGGTTGACATTGAAATTGCACCATGATTTGTAACTAATAACATGACAAGGACCAGAAAGTCTTAAACCCCCTTTCTTCCTGAATGGGTCTATGATCTAAGCCACAAGGTTAAAAGGCCTTAGAGTAACATGTTAATACACAGAAGCCCAGCAGCAGCAAACGACCCATCAGGTTAAACCAGGTCTTGTTTTTTTAAGCAGACTGCAGTGAGATGTTCTGCGTCGGATGCATCGTTCAGGTAGCAGACTTAGTGCAGACAGGTGCCATGATAAACACCTACTGTACTCACCTGCTTTCTTCCAAACTGAAGCTATTTCTAGAATAAAATGCACAAAGCAGCTATTGTTGACAGCTGGATTTGAGAAAGAAAAACGGAGTCGTCTATTTATATGGTTTACATGGTGATAGAAGATATTAAGCTTGTGACTAAACCTTTTATTCTGAGGCACATTATTAACTTGCATTAAGATAATAAAGATCACACCATCGTGAAATGACCCAGCAGATCCTACTGTTCTGATACTTACGCCTTTGATCGGAGCGAATGTGCATCAGTAAGATCAAAGTCTATTAGGAGTAAAGTGTAGCATGAGTGAAACTGATGTTCCGGCTGCCACGTGAAACAAATGCCAGGTCAACTAAAATCCTTCTTATTACTCTGCAACCCATATAACACACCTGCTGATTCTTGAGTTCCTCGTCGGTGACTCTGCTCCCTTCAGCAGGTATCTGAAGTACTAAACAGAGAGGACGCACTAGTCAGCACACAAACGAAGACAAACGGGGAGGAAAATCCTAAAGGCAATGATTTAACCTAAAACAAGTATATTATCGAGACAATATGTACACACATTAGTATATTCACAGAATAAACCTGTAGTGCTCTGATCATGCACTCAACAAAAAGTAGCAATAGCACCGTGTAAAAACACTGGTAAACTTTTTACATTAAATTGCCAAATAACAGAAGATGTGAAGGTAACAGCCATTTTAAACACAAATCCTAAAATAAATCCTTGAGATTCAAATGTCCTATTAACTAGTGGCCAATACAACACAGAGTTTTACCGGCCTTGGGTTGTTGCTAAGGTTTGATAACATCATACGATTGGTTTGTGAAAAGGTAAACGTGAAAGCAAATCGTAGCCAGTGTAGTGTAATAAAATATGTCCATCTGAAATGTAGGGATACAGAAGCATAAATGGAAATGTACTAAAAAGAAGTAACTTAGGGACATTAGCTTTAGTGTCAAACATTTTTCGAAGCAGAACAATGTTATTATTTCATTTAGGTGATGAGTTTTGCATCCCTTACTTCATCGCTGTGACAGAAGATGGGGGTGAAGACCCTCTCCAGCAGAGACAGGACGTGTTCATACGCTTCAAACAGGCAGGGCACAGTCTGCAGCTTCACCACACCAGTGTACGGACCTTTAGCAACTGAGAGGAAACACTGTTACCTTCTTTTCCTGTTTAGATTGAAAGAAAAAAGGTTCTGCACACCTAAAGTAAATGCAATGGAAAAGACGAGGTGAAAAGTTTAACCAGTGGAGATCAGCAAGGTCACAATTTTTCACTGTCCTCAAAGTCCAGAGAATAGCTGGCTATAAATGTTTAAAATCAATGCTTGAACGTACGGCTGTAATAGCAGCATTACAATATCATGTGATGATTACATGACTTCAGAAACACAAACGCATGGAGACATCTGGTGCTTGGAAGCCCCAGGGTCACATTAAAGGATTCAGCGTCTTACTGTTCCTTATCTCCTCCACGATGGATGGGTCAAAGCTGATCTTGTCGATGCTTTCGTCCAGGCAATACACCTCGTAGATATTCAGCACCTCTCCATGTAAATGCTGCAGCTCAGAATCACTTAGCTCAGGGCTCAGGATCTTATCGTTAAACTCCTCTGAAGGAAACAACAACAGTCATGAGGGATTTTTCCCGAACCAGCACATACATAACATGCTAACAGGTATATTCCTGTGTTTGTGCCCCACTCAATTAGTGGTTACACATTTATTAACAGTAACAATAAAGTTATTGTAGTAAGTTACAAGTACTGCCATCTAAACACACATACAACACATAGAATACATGTTGCAGTCTTCCTCTGGTCCAATCTATGACTAAAATGCGGTCTGAGATCCAGCTAGGGGACCATTTTCTCACCCACGGTGAGGCAGAACTGCAGCACGTGCACGGCTCCTTCCTGTTTCAGGAAGTTCATGAAACGAAAGAGGAGATCCTGCTGCTCCCTGATCTCCTTCAAGTCTAACTTCAGCACCTGCTTGAAGTGAGAACAAGGATAAGAATTATCAATGTCAGCCTTCACAAATATTCAGTGGCTCTTACAACTAGATTAGACTATTGATGAGAGATAGATCCGTCCAGGAATCCATAATGTTGTGATTGCAGCAACTCATTCATTCAATGAATCACCTGTGAATTATGTGTGCGACCTTGCAATTTAAAAAAACTAAAATAAATAAGAATAAACTTGCATCACTTTTTTAGAAAAGCTATTATAAAATCAGGCATTTTGGGGCTGAAATCAAAGACAGAGATTTCCAGAGCAGCTTTTCTGTCTCTTGGGTGCAGTCAAACACTTACAGACGGTTTCTTGTTACCAACGTCAGCATATTTCTGTAGAAATGGAACCAGAGCGGATGGAGGTTCTATGGCTGGTTCTGGCTGGAGACATATGGAAATGGAAATGAGCAAGAAAACACAGTCCAAGAACCTGTCTTCAACTTTCTACCCTTTCACAGGATTAATGCGCTGCATGAGTGAATGTGAATGTAGGTAAAAAGCTTTTGTACAGAGTGTAACAGAACTTAAGCAACATTGTAAAGTGGAACAAGGCTCAATAAAATATTCACAGTATCCTGAAAAACAAACTACTTCAATGTTTTGGCACATGCTCATTGGCTAAGAACCAATATGAAATAGCATCATGATGAAACAAGTCATTTAAATAAATGACTGTAAGTCAGCTGTAGAGCTTTTGCTACGTTTCCTAAGAAATGAATTATTCTTCATTTGATGTAATTTTCCAACTGGACATAAAATATTATAACTTTTTAGGAGATTCACATATACAGTATAAGAATTCAGTATACAAATATACAGTTCTTCTCACTTACTGGTGTGTCATCAACAAAAATAAGCACCATGAGATTCACAGTATCCTGAAAAACAACAATAGGAGGCATTTTTAAAGTCATGCTGAAGTGGCATTTAAGTGTGGTAACACTTTACAGACGTGCTCCAATTCAATATACAAAGTTCTCGGATAAGTTATTTTATTATTTTAATCACTTCATGTAGTGGGAGCTCCGTCTCCAACATTTCAATCATGTAGTTGTTACGGAGGCTCTGCATTATTAGCCAATTACACAACACATACAAGGAATTTGCTTCTGGTCATTGACATATCTGACAGCAAACTCTGAACTGCTGAAAACTGAACTCTTCCGCAGCTTCCAATGCACTTAAATCTATGAAAAACAAATCCTTTCTGCTCTTTCTCGCACTTGCATCTCATGAACTGTGAACACTTTTCTGATAGGACTTTGCTTTAAGGTTTTCTCCTTGACTTAGATTTTTGCTGCCTTGTAACGTCACTTGTGAGTGAAATGAGTGTGTTAACATCACTGCTGTATTGCTCCGATGAACTAAAGGCCTTTCTCCCATATTGGAGCTTATAGTGAAGCCACAAAGTCCACAGATTTCATAAAAACATGTCATACTCATTTATTAAACTGCCTGTCTCCGACAGAAAAATGTCATTGTGCTTCTACTCACAGGATCAGCCATGAAATCCATGGTTGGTAGAATGACAGAGCCAGCCATCACCTCCCGCAGCAACAGAGACAGAGATCTGAACAAAGACAACTCTTTTAATACAGTTACCTCCTTCTCTCCCTCAGGTGTTTGCAGCACACACTTAAAATCCAAAGTTATAAATATGAAACTAAATAAGCCCCGTTGTTGAAGTCATCCAATCAGCCTGCGTACTCTGGCTCATGGCTGCTCACCTGCAGTCTGTCGATTTTGGAGGCATGACGTAGGGAAACAGCATCTCTGTCAGCTTCCTCAGGTAGAGTAGCTCTTTTCTTCTGCTGTGCAAAGCGACGTGTAGATCAGCACCGTATTCATCCAGAGCCGCCTGCTGCAAACCCTCCACATTCTTCACTGAAGACAAACACACAACACAATTATTGTTCCTCTGTACCTTGACATCACCGAAATTCATTTGTTTGACCAGAAAACTAGGGTTAAAGAGCAGGATAGAGCTTCCAAATGAGTTACGTGCTACAATTCGTGCCACTGTAAATGCTGTAAATTTCCCACAACATGTCCACACTCACAAGCAAACTCAGGTACACACACACACACACACACACACACAAAACAAAGATATAAAAAGGCAAATGTAAGAAGCATTCAAATATAAGATCAGCAGTTAAAATTGCTGATGTACATTCATACCTTTTTCTCGAGCCTTTGCAATAATTTCAATGTGCTTCAATGCAGCTTTCATTACTTTGTCTGCCAACACAGTGGGGATATCAACCTGCCAAAATTAGCGAGAAGGACAAAAAAGGTAAAACGGTGAATGATCACTTCTTCAGCTGCTCTGTTTTGCTTAGGTTTTCTGAGTCTCACCTTATGAGCTCGGCGAACAAGCACTGATGCAAAGAAGCGAAACGTCATCCTCATTTCATCTACACAAGCTTCATCATCTGTGATGTCCCTGGAACCAGACGTGGGAGTTTATTACAATTTTTCCACATGCGTCTGTGTGAAAAACAATCTCAAGGCAATAAAACACACTTGAACTTTCTCTTACCTGTACCAGGGATACACAAAGTTCTCAAGAACTAACTCAAACACCTAGAGACCCGGGACGACAAAAGAGACGAGAGATCTGGGAACTTCAGTTATACAAATACAGGGAGAGAAAAAAATGCAATTCTGAAAGCAAATGTACAACAATAAGATGAAGATACAACTATGGACATATTTCATAACTCTGGGATGAAACGGTTCTCCTCTAGCTACTGACTCAGGTACCTCTGCTATGGAAGCGTCCACTTTGAAATGAAGCTTCAGGTCCAACCACGGCTGATAGTTTTCAAGGAGCAGAGTGGCCCTAAAGGAAACAAGACGTGTGTGTTATCAGCGTGTGCTTCTGTGGAACATGTTCCAGTAGCTTGGAAATTTACCCCTGGTAAAATCCACAGCTGACTGGACATCTTTTATCTCTCAAACATCTGTATCATCCATCTTGTTTCAGTGGTGGCACGAGGAGTTAGCAGAGTTAAACCTTAAACCTATGACACTGGCTATACAAGGGAACCTGCCTCACTTTTCACTGTGCTGTGGCCTGTGACTACAACTACACTAAGCAGAATCCCAGCATCACTAGCGCTTTTCTCCATTGCTGTGGCTCAAATTTAAAATGGACAGTTTTGAGGGATTCTCTGTGCAACACACCAGCATTTCTCATTTTCATGCACATTGCAAATGTTTAACACATTTCAGCAAGTGATCAAGTGCGGTTCTCTGCAAAGTGAACATGGTCAGTGGTAGATGAATCGCTTCTGAGTTTAACGGTCTTACATTCCAAAACATTAAAGAATTTCACAGTTACATCTAAATCATGCAACTGTCAAAATATGTCAAGCTTTCCCCTGTTATGAATTGCACAGTTGCTTCAAAAACATTTAGCATATTTTAATAATAAAAAAAATAATTCTTGCCAATAAATCCATGATGAAAATGTAAAAACATTTTTAGAGCATTTTTGCAAATTTTCTGTAGTACAGCAAAAATCTAATATTAATATTAATCTAATATTAGCAGGACTTCTATGTCTTTTGCTGCATTTAAAATCCCCTCAGTTCTGACTGAACAATAACTAACTAATAATATACAGTGTTCTGTCTTTTCTCTCTGTTTCACTCAGTGACAATGATTTATTCTTTCGATTTTAGATGTGATACATTATTATGCTGATGTATTATACAAGATGTATTGTGCTGAACTAGAATGTGCTGCAAGAATAAGACGTTTAGACAAATGCAAAGGAGACAGACAGTAGTGCCCAACAACATCCACTAGGTGGCAAAACGTAGTGTCTTTTAAAATTGTGCCTGTCCAGCTAAGTGTAAGCAGAACATGCAGCATTTGTAGTGGTTACTAACCAAAGCTTTACTGCACAACCGGTATATAAAAAACCAAACATGCAACCATGTTAATAAGTAGTAACATGAATACAAAGTATTCCTCTTTTGAATGCCAGGATCAGTAGTGTTACAGTGTTTTAACAGGGGCAAAGCAAATTAAAATCAACAGACCATCTGCTATAGTTAAGGTAAATGTGGTGGAGGAAAAACCCCATTAGAGATGAAATAGCAATAAGTCTTATAAAGAAGAGAAAGTTCAAAGTCGAACTTAGGTGCCAAAGTGCTGCAAGCTGAAAATATCAAAAGCTGGTGGAGACGGAGCAAATTCAAACTTTAAGTCCTGTGGTTTTATCTATAATAAACCCGGATATTTTGTATAGTGATATCATGTTGAGTTGGAGCCAGGTAACGGTTTTACACACACACACACACTTTTAAAAGCCTATGCCACATGCCCCATTCACACACAAGCCTCCCCAGTTCACTAATACATGCAGAATGAACAAAAAAAAACAATAATGGGAGGAAAACCCAACAGTTAAAACAAGTTCCTCCAGGATTCCCCAGACCAAACCCCAGTGTGACTTTAAAGAGCGAATGTCAAATCCCCTTTAAATAGAAGTCAAATGACTGATTTATCATGTGACAAGCCAACTTTTCTTCACCATCAGAGTTTGGTGAGACGATTAACGGAAAAGGTAACAGTCTAATTTGGCTTTATCGTTTAGATAAGGCACTAATATGTCTAAATGCAAATCGAATGTTTAAAGTGTTTTACCATAAAGTGCAACGTGCTAAAAGTCAAGTGAACATAAGTATGAAGATACATTTTTGGTAAGAATTGTTTCCATTTCTAGAAAACGCACACAGCAGAGCACAGACCTCCACCAAGGAGGTGTAGAGTCTTATTAAACAGTGTTTAATAAGGGACATCAGGTTAGAACTGGTTATCAAAACAGGTAAATCTCATAAACCCCAAGCATGAAGGAGATTAGATTAACTGTAACAGTGTTTGTCTTGTGAACGTACCGGTGACGTTTACACTTGACCTTCCCGCACACGGCACAGCTGTGGCCCAGAGGAAACAGCTCCTGCTCCTGACGCTGGCGAGGGAAAACACGTTTGCTTCATCAGTTTGAATCAGGCAGTGTGAGCTATCAGTAGTTGCTTTCAGAGTACACACTGACAAATGTGTGTGTAAGCAAAGTCGGCTCCTCCACACTGTGAATTACGTGGAAGTAAAAAAATCTAATATCCAGCAGTGCTTTAAAAACCTGTCAAACATCTGACTTACTTTGCTTCTTGGCTTTATGGTGAACAGGATATTAGGAAGAAGAGACTCTGGTCCAAGTGAGCAATAGAAAGTGACGACACCAGCCAGGAAGGACCAGAAGATCATCAGGATGTGGATATACCTGGTGACAGAGTACTACAGAGCATTAAAAGAGTTTCAATTAAAATACAAAGGAACACTGATGTGGACGTCCTCGTTAGGTTTACTCCAACTATAATTAATTGTAAATTTTAAAGCTAATGTTGTACAGTTCCAGGTCTTAGAGTCAGTCAAATCAGGCTGAATAACCCAAAGAAATTTTTCTTTCCTTTCAACTGATGCATAAGCTGTTTTTCATAAGTTGGCCTTGACTAAGAGTAAAACATTAAAGAATTTTAACGGGTTAAATCACCAATGGTAAAAAAAAAAGCCCAAACACACACTTGTTAGTTAAGCATGTGTTAGTCACTACAACAACAGTTGACTGTGGGTCTAAACACTAAGATTGACCATGAGGGGCAGTAAGTTCCCAAAAATTTGAAAGGTCTGGGGTCACTGGGAATGAAGACAAACAGAGACATAAAAAAAAAAAAAAACGAAGAGAAACAAAATGTCACAAAGAAATGCAAAATAAGGACAGATGCAGAAAACCACAAAGCTTTGCAAAATGGACACAAAACAACCATGGAGCCATAAAATGCCCACAATAAAACACAAAATAAGTACAAGACAATAATTAACAAGATGTAAAACGAGCAGGAAGAGACAAAAAGAATTATGTAAAACTACAACAGGCAGAGACACAAACAGCAACAAATGATTGTTTCCATACGTAGAGAACCAACAGAGTGACAACAGAAACACATGTTACCACAAGAAAACACTGAATGACAACAAGAGAAAAAACAGGCAGTTGTCAGATAATGATGATGAAAGACTGCAACAGACAACAACACAAGCAGGTTGAGACGTAAAATAACTGTGGGGAGACAGACGACGCAAGCAAAAAGGACTAAAAAGACATTTCACACATTATTAGATCATCGCTCTGATGAATTCGCTTTAAGAAGCTGCTTAGCAAAGACAGTTTAGTGTGTGACACAGCTCAGGTCGCCACACACGTCACATGACGGTCCCGGCGTTAAACTCATCATCTGACCCCCCTCAGTCCCACTGCACCACGAAGCTGACCTGTTGAGTAGCACGGTGAGAGACAGCATGGACAGCAGCAAGCAGCACAGAACCGGGTACTGTCGTCCAGCTTCTCTCAGGACGTCGATCTTTAGCCCCCGTTTCAAATCCTGCAGACGCTGTAAAAGACCTGCCATCCTGTCGGTGGACCTGCGGACGGAGATTCCCGATTTACTTACACCAGTCAACGACAAGGGGGATGTTTCTGCTTTTTTTTTAAAAATCTTACACAGACACAGAGTTTGTGAAAAAGTGAACAACAATGAACTTTAAACTACGCTGAAGAGCGCTAGCGTTAAGCTAACTGAGGGAGCATTCGTAGCTACGTTCCTAAAATCCACCGTCAACGCTTCAACTTACGTCAAAACGCGTCTTCATAAAATCAAACACATTTTATCCACGAGCGGAGCCTTCGACCGTGAGCTACGCTGCTACAAAATTCACTTTACTTTCTTCCATGTCCAAAGTTTTCCATGTTTGAAAGTCCACTGCGACTTCCTGGACAGATACCGCATATTCTAAGCCAATCACGGGGGTTGCCAGACCTGTTAAAGGACGTAAACGCACGATTATGAACAAGATCCCAGCTGTTGCTGTCTTCTTGGGACACAGTTTATTGTGATTATACAGGAGGCAACGATAACTAATACAATTTATACAATACAAATAATGCAATTTAATAAAATTGTGTTTAGGTTAATTTGCTACATTTCCTTAGCTAGTTAAACAGAAGCCTGTGAAGCACAAGATGCGGGGCAAGACAAAACCACAATGAATAAATACATGACGTTTTATTTTTACTACTTTGTATTATCTCTATGATACATTTGTATATTTCATGTTGAATATATGAATCTGTGTGTGTATTGTTTCATGACAAAGCAAAACTAATTTAACATTTTAGTTTTAACCAAATTGTTATATATTACATACTAGAACGTGTTTTTAGAGTTCTGAAAGCTATAGACAAAAAAACTATTATTCACGTCAAGAGGAAATAAGGAAAATTTAAAATATTTATCTGTTGGTTATTTTCTTGACAACGTAAAAACTAGTTTTTAAAAAAAGTCATCACAATTTCTTTAAGGTTACATCACAATCTAATCCAAATAAATACTGATATATTATAATGTAGATGAAAAGGAAAAAAATCAAAATGAAATCATAAAAAGTCGCTTGCAAACCATGACACTTGGTCACGCATTGAAAAGGTATTTTTTCCCACAGCAGATATGGCAACCCTGAATCCAACTAACGCCATTTCAGTTTATGGTGACCCAGTCTCCTGCTGGTGACCCCCGACTGTTCAGCCTTTTACAATTTTAAAAATATTTGAAATAAATATGACAGTTTTATTTATAGCATTTCATAAATTTAACATAGTTTCCACATATGGTTTTGAATACTGCAAAGATGAGGAAAATTTAAAGACGTTTTGAACAGGACTAAATTAACTAACATTACTCAATTTACCTGGCAGAAAAACGTTTTAACTGAACTTTCCAATAACCTGATGATTAAAAAGCCTCTTGCATGAACTGTCTACTATTGTACTAGTCTCACTCATTTATTATATTTCCTAGCTTTAGCATTTTAATTAAAAACTTAAAATTTGCACTAGTAGACATTATTAGACTAGTAGTTGTGATCTCAAACATGCATAATAATGTAGCACTATTGTAATATAAAATGGAAACCGGCTGATTCCATGACCCAAATACTACATATTAAAGTGACAATACAATTGAAATACAATAAAAACACAAGCCCAGATCAGAGTCACTAACTTTATTAGAAAAATAGCTTTAATTCACGTCACTGTACAGTATAAAACAATTCATTTGCAATAATGCAAACACCTGTTAGCAAAAAAAAACAAAAAAAAAACGCAACACACACACACAACATTGGTGATGCAACAGTCAGTATTAGTAATAAAAACTGTCACTTGGATCTTTACACAAACTGCATTTAAAAAAAAAAAAGACAATAACAAAGCTCCATGAATCAGATTCAAGACGATGGGTTTATGGTGTTTTTAACAAAACGTCAAAAAGCCTACTACGCCTTAATGATGTATGAGTTTAAAGGAGAAATCCAGCCTCAGAAAGTTTCACAAAAAATTTTGTTTCTAAATGAATAAATTGCTGCCATAAATTCATAAAATGCCTTTGACCATCTTTTAAAAATGTCCTATTATTAAAATTCTAACAATTTATGGAATCATTAGACGATATAAGTGTAGAAATTAATCTGTGCAACTAGATTAGAGAACAGCAAAAGGCTGTGACTTTGAGGGAAACAATATGTAAATACTAGAAATATATTAGACATCATTTTAAAAGATCAAATCTTTGCAATTCTATTTGTTTACCAATTGCAATAAAACACCAGAAGCAAAGCTGACTGTATCCCAATGTGAATTGCAGCCTCACAGATCTTATTCCTTTGGACAATTTGGCTCAACTGTTGTCCAAGTAGTAAAAACAACAGTGACACAGCTTCACTCCAACTAGCAATAACCCAACACTTTTTTTCATTCTGGTTTAAAACGACATTGACCAGCTGTTTTAGGCAATTCGTTGTTGGGTTCACAGTTTTTCCAAGTGTGTCTTAAAACAACAGTCAGGTGCCCAAATGAATATTGCAGCCAGTTCATAGTAGCACTGAATGAATCCATTCATTACAATGGAAGTGATGAGGGACAAAAATATGAAACGTTTACTCTAACAGATTCTATGGAGTCAAACACATTGACAGGGTTTGGTCCTTTCATTGATTTAGTGTCTATTTCAAATACAGAAAAGAACCTGACATATAATTTTAAGTTTTGTTTCGACCTTTGTTTTGTGTATTTGACATTTATGAAGAACTTAATAATTTTAATTTACATTACATAATGTAAACACCAAAAGCTGGTCACAAAATTTTAAGTCATCTGTGGGAAATGCACCCAGGCAGCCTCACTGAAATCTATGCTCTTCATTAAATCATTTTTACCCCCATCACTGTCAGGTTGTTAGGATGGATTTGCTCCTTTAAATTCTTAACATTTTGATATTGAGTATAATGTGTACACAGATGCTGAAAAGACACGAACAACACCATTTACAGAAGGCTGTCACATACATATATGACATGATGCAAAATGTTATATCATGCAACTGCAATTAAAAGCTTTTCAATGCCATCTGGGCTTGGATTCCTAAACCTTTCAGAGATCGATTCATTTTCTTGCAGACCAAGAAAAGGTAGCTTAGTCAAATGTCAGTGGTCGGAAAAATGTTTGCGTACAGCAGAAACAACCTTACAACAAGGGCTATGACAAACATAAAGGACAGTTTTCCTCATCATGGAAGACGATAACTGCAGTTTCTGCCCGACTACATTATCACTCCATTCATTTGCAAAGACAACAGAATTCCTAGTGTTGTGTTGTCGCTCGCATCTCTGATGTGGAGGATGGGGCTGCAACCAGTCTCTGTTACTTTCAAGCCAAATTAAGTGGATTTCTACAGCAGGAACGGAACTTTACCCCCTGGTTTTCTAGATCTGCCTGTCCAGCCATGGATACAAGTTCTGGGACATACGTTTTAGCATGCGTCAGCTAGTACTAAAACAAGTTCCAAGAACGTGCAGGTCAAAGGTGCTTGTGGGACCATCACATGTGACTGGTTAAACATAGTAGCTACCAAGCAAAACTGTTCAGCGCAATGATCCCACGATGGTGGAACGAGCTACCAAACGCTGCACGCTCAGCTGATTCTCTCCCAATATTCAAAAAACTGCTGAAAACTGAACTCTTCCGCATCTTCCTATGCACTTAAATCTTTAAAAAACAAACAAAAAAAAAAAAAAAAAAACCTTTCTGCTCTCTTGCACTTGTATCTCGTGAACTGTGAACACTTTGATGATAGGACTTTGCTTTGATGTTTTCTCCTTGACTTAGATTTTTGCTGCCTTGTATCTCACTTGTAAGTGGCTTTGGATAAAAGCGTCTGATAAATGACTAAATGTAAATGGAAATGTAGGAGCTGTCTCTTCTCAAGTATTAGCACCACAAGTATGGTGTGAAAATGTGTGTAAACAGCAACTAAACACGAGAAGAGAACATTCAATTGAACAGCTTTCAGCTAACCACCTTTCATATCACCGGATCAGTTCAAGTTCCTGCAGTGCAAACCCAGCATGTGGAACAGGGCAGGCAAGTCCTCCAAACCGAGGTAGTTAAACCCTTGTTGGCTACAGTTCTTAAACAGCAATCTTTCAAGAAAATGCCCAACTTTAACGCTGGGTGATTTCACCTCAACACCATCTCTGATAATCACAGATCACCATGTCTAGTCCATCATGAAGATGCAGTTAAAAAACTCAAGGACACAAAAAAACTTGCATCAGGTTCCACTAAACCACTTCAAATCTAAAAGGAAAAAAGTGCAAAGAATTTTCAGAGCAATGTCCATCATGACTTTAATCTCAGGTCACAAGTGCCAAGTCTGGTTAACTTTAAAGTCTTCAGTTTTGCCGTTGTGATTATCTCGGAACATGGCAGTTTCAGTAGAGCACCATTGGACCACTGAATCAGTTGACCTTACCATTTCATCCACTCGCAGCCTGCAGCGCCAAACACTGGTGCGTCTTCAAACCAACACGTCAGGACCGGCCTCGACCCCTTTTCCCTGCTAGTCAGGTAACAAAAGGAAGCAATTAGAGAATGGAAACGGCATCACATTACAGCTACACACACGGTATAAATGCAGAGGGAGAACTGTGTAACACATGATTCTGCAAACAGTAAGAGACAATGCATTCACACAGACTAGCACGCTCTCCGACGCAACATGCACGTCGATGCCTTAAGAGTGGACGAAAAAGCAAATAACTGGCCTGGTTCGGAGCCTACAACTGAAAACTGTTTGAGGTGCAGCAGGTGAACCGTGGTTGACTGGCAGAGAGAAAAAAAATAAAAACAGGATGTGGGGGGGGGGGGGGGGGGTTAAAGAGCAGCCATTCTCATCCATAATATGCAGCAAAGTGGACAGAAACATTACAAGCAAGTCATGCACGGCAGTTATCTCCCACAACAGCACGCCATCAAAACTCTGGATAAACATGCAAGATTAGTATCCAGGCCTGCAACAGCTAAGTAGATCCTTCTGGGACAAGAAAAAGCTTTACTTTGAAAGTTAATCAAGCTTTAACCCCCCCACCCCCCAAAAAAAACAAACACGACCTGTTTGATAGACTTTAAAAGGGAGTTGGGTTTACTCCTTATGCTGCACGAACAGTGAATTTGGGACACCAAATTGTGAAACATTTATGTTTTTGGACATGAAAGAAACTCATAAGGATGAAGTATGTCACCACACATACAGAGCACTTGAGAAATGCTGACTATAGAAATAGGTGATTTGAATTTGATGGCATGCAAGGTGACACTGTAACATGTGGCCAACATTGGCAAACCTTTAATCCATTTTCTTCCACAACGAGCCTTAAATTTTGAAGGCAATTTGAAGAGAAAATTTGCCGAAACATGAATTTGCAACACAATTTGAAGTTTTGTACACGTGTGCGTGTATGTTTATTAAAGCAGACAAACAGCAAAGAATACAAGCCAAAATGTAAAGCCAAAAAGTAGGACTAGGATGGTCCTTTTTTTCCTCTTTATCATAACAAGACACGCATTACTTTGTGACAATACAAATTGTATTTTCATTTGTTTTAAATACATGTTTAGGAGACATATGCGTTGATGCTGTTAGCTACTTAAAACATGGAAACCAGAATTTCTAAAAACATACATAAAGCTATAGCCAAATAGACAGCTCAAGCACATATTTGCATCTAAAAATTTTTTTTTTCAAACTTTGTTATGGAAATCGACCATCTTAAAAAAAAAAAAAAAAAAGAAAGAAAAACAAAAGGGGGAAAAAATGAAAACCAGTTCGCCAGAAACAGGTGGGAGTGTGACTACTGTTTGAGTCCAAGCGGATTATTAAAATATGTACAAAAAAGATATCTTGCCAGATGTCACCAATTTTGAGGAAAAAAAATGCAGGCAACCGTACGGGATTGAGGGCCAATCAGACCAAAGTCTCTAAATAAAGATCAAAAATATAAAATAAAAATACCAAAGGAAAAAAAAAAAAAAAGAAAAGAAAACACGGAATTTGTTATCAAAGCCCTACGTGTTTACTTCCACTGTTGCCCAAAAGAATCCTGATAAAATTCCTGGTTGTCAGATTTGTAACCGGAATAGTTACCAGAATGATCACCACCTTGGAGCGGTTGCTGAGCAATGGGTTGAGAGCCCCAGTTCTGATTATTGGTCTGGCGACGCTTGGAATCTGGCTGGTTGTACCCATCAGCTTTGCGCTTTCCTCCTACATTTCCACCGCGGCCACCCCGTGCACCACGTACCCCTCCTCGCCCTCTCAGCTGCACGCCTCCTCTTGTGCCCCGCCCGCCACGGCCTGGTCCAGGCCCGCCACGCTGGGAGAAGTTGGCCCTCCCCCTGGGTGCGCCAGCCCCGCTGCGTCCTCTGGCTGGAGAGGTCCCGCCCCGGGCTCCCCTGCTTCCCCCCCGCCCTCGACCTGGGGCCTGGAAGTCCTCGTACCCGTAGTAGGGGTCGTCGTAGCCGCCACGATAATTGTGATAGTCATAGCCATAGTAGTCATAGTAGTCCTCGTAACCGTAGTAATCAGGAGGATAGGAGTAGCCGCCCCGGTTGCCTCCCCTGCCCCGACCTCTGACAGGAGGAGGCATGTGGGGAGGGGGAGGGTAGTAGTAATAGTCATCATACCTGATGAGAGCATAAGAAGCAGCAAATAAGAAAAAGCCCAAAGCAAAGAACAATTCCAGTTTTTTTTTTTTAACTTGCTTTCTTTTTTCTTTACTTTTTTAACTTAAGTCAAAAATTACAATGATTTTGATTCCAATAATGGAGCACGGTTACGAGCATGTGTGGCTGAGCCTAACCAGGTCCTGGATTCACAGAGAGTTTATGCAATTTACTGTTAGCATATTACTTTTTAAACATGGGATTTGTTTACAATCAAAAAATTCATAGAAATCATCAGCTTTACACGGCAAACAACTTTTGATAGTTCGCTTTGAAAAAAAAAAAAAAAAAGAGCTGAAGAGGTTTTTCCTTACATTTGAGTTTTAGCTGCCTGTCTCTGGGCTTTACGCTCCTTCCTCTTTTGATCTGGTGGCTTGGCAAACACTATTTCAATGGGCTCTCCCTCCAGCTCCTTTCCATTCATCTCTTCCAATGCCTGAGGAAAAATACAACTAAATTAATCTATCTATCTATCTATCTATCTATCTATCTATCTATCTATCTATAAAGAGACTAACATTTCAGCAAGTGTATTTTACTGAAGACAATATACAGCTTTAAAAATAAAATTGAAACAGCTGCATCAGAGTTGATACCTTCACTGCACCGTCCCTCTCCTCAAAGTGAATGAAGGCATAGTCTTTAAGCTTCTTAACTCGCTCCAGTTTTCCAAACTCACTGAAACACTTCTCCAGGATCTCCTCTGTGACACCATTGGCAAGATTTCTCACAAATAAAACCTTGACCTGTAAAATGGACAAATCCATGTCAGCATCTTCTCCTGCGTGTTTATGTGAACATGAAATTAACTTTAAGGATGAGGATTGTGAAAGCTACAGAAATGTAGATACACCTTTAGGTCATGTGATGACACTTCATGCTTGTGTGTCGATATGAATATTTCCTGTTATTGTTATAATGTGCAAGTATCAATGAAGCCACAGGAAACCAGAGTTTACTTTCTTGTTTACATGACATACTTGGCAAATAAAATCTGATTCTGAAGATTTTCCCAAGATTATTAGTCATCTTGTCACAATATTTCTGAAGCTAACCTTGGCCATGACCTCTGGATCGGGGTCTTCAATAGGATCAGCCCACTCCACTGTCACCACATTGCCCCACACCTTCACCTTGCCGCTCATTAACCGCCGGCGGGCCTGAGCAGCCGTTTTGTGGTCTTCATACTCTAGGAAGCAGAAGCCTCTGTTCTTCTTTTTGTCATCAGGTTGATGGTAGAGTATCACGTCACTGAGGCCCTCTGTGAGTGGATCCAACATTTCAGTTTAAGCACTTTGGAGCTGAAAAACTGGTTTACTAAACGTCAAAAGACAGGTTAGAGGTTTGTACCTGTGACTTTAGAAAACTCTTCAACAATCTGCTCCTTTGTTTTACTCTTGGGAATGGAGCCAACAAATAGCCTATTGTTGGCTACAGATATACACACCCCGATGTGCTTGCCAGGACGAATCTCATGATTATTACACTGTGAAAACAACATGCCAACAAGAGCAACAAACATGTCATATACAATGATGACAGCTGACAATAAATGAGCTCAACTGCCTCCAACTGCTTAAGAAAACAGCCTTTAAATGGAACAAGTACTACTGTCCCAATTCCATTCTTGTTCAAATTGAGTTTCCTAGACGGGAGATTTTCTGCTGGATGGCACTGCGTGAATGTCTCACCAGCTTGACCGCCTCCTGGGCCGCTTCTTTAGTGCAGAATGTGACGAAGGCATAGCCCCTATTCAGTCCACTCAATGGATCCATCATTAGCCTTAGATCCCAGATAGGTCCAGCCTTTTCGAAGAGAGGAACCAGCTCGTCTTCAAACAAGTCACGGGGAATCTTCCCAACAAATATCTACAAGAACAAAGAATAAATACATTTTAAACAGATACAAACATTCAATAATCACCATGTATAACGAAGGGAAAATGGACAGAAATACCATAATAAATCGTCCTGTATTTATAGCCAATATTAAACATTGTGGGGCTTCTGGCAGAGGCTTGTCCAAGGTTTATTCAGTTACATTTAAGACCTTGTTCAAAGCACATGAATGCAATCAAAGCATTTTATGGCCAAAGTACAAAACTATGATAAATATTAGGGACAACGCACTACAATTAATTCTTACTATATCTTAGTACATTTTATTGTACTTAGACATGGAGAAAAAAGAAAGCTGAATTTGCTAGTAATCCTTCTGTGCTTCAAACTAGTGAAAGAATATTAGCAACCATTTTGATAACTGACTATACAGTTCAAGTAGCAATATGTTTATGTTTGTATAAATATACAAAAGAGAGAAAACAAACACCAAATATCAAAAGGTTTGGTAAATGCAATGTACCACATGTAAGCATTGCACTGATGAAACTGCATTTCTGCATTCAGTCCTTAAAGATGTTTAAGACCTGAATACTACCCTTACTAATCCTTAAGCTAATTTGTTAATTGGTTCAGCTGATAAAGTGAATGACATTTGTTGTGGCAAACAGTAGCAGACTTCTTCAGGGTAACGCAACACTGTTCGGAGAGACCACGTTAAAGTCACGATACACTTTATTTTGCTCATGTTTAGTAGGGAAAAAAAAAAGTCTTACATCAATGATGTGTCATTTTTGGATTACATGGCAGAGTTGAGAGTGGCGGGATAAGAGATTAAAATCTATTGTCAATTCATTGACTGACTTTTGATGAGCTGTTAGACCAACTGTGTTTTACTTTTCCCTGAGAATAGAATACGCTAAACCTTAATCCCTGCTCAACAATCTACTTTTACTCTTAAAAATAGGATGTACCTCTGTTCCAACTGTGGGCTGGGGACCTGAGTACACAGACTCAGGTGGTGGGCCGCCATACTTTCGCTGACCTGTCGTTACGTCAAGTGTGTAGTTGGTTCTGTCCAACAGTTCCTTGATTTTTGCTTCATCCGGTCCTTTAGTGGAATCAGAAACTTTTGTCCCTTGTTTCTCCCTCTGCCTGTAAGTCTTCATTACTCCACAGAGAAAGGCACTTTTGTTCTGAAAGAGACAAGAGGTGAGTTACAACTGAGACATTAACCTTCTTCAGGTGGAATAAAGGGAGCAGACAAAGTCACTTATAAAGATCTTGGAGTGAGAAACTTACTTGCACATGTGACAGATCACTTTCTTTGAACTGGACCAACACTTGCAGGGCTCCCTCCTCATTGAATTCTTTTAACGCTTCAAGGGCCCTTTCGTCTAGGTCACTGTGTGCTACCAGGCCTGAGAAGTACAACAAAACAGATCTGTGTTTAAAAAAAAAGGGCAATCTAAAAACTACTACATTTTATCTGAGCATCTGAACAATGGAGAGCTGAACAACAGCAACCGCACAATAATTGATCTGAAAAAAAACAAAACAAAAACAGCAGAAGGAGCAAAGCCCAAAATATTCCCAGGTTTTATTATGTGTGCTGACTATTTAACTCCACTACTTCACTCAAGAACGCAACACATGCAGCTGATGCTTCTCCAAAGCACAGCATCACAAAAACAATTAACAGAGTTGCCAATTAAAAAATAATAATTAAAAAAAAAAAAAAAGACACATTTTACCATTGGCCGCAACAGTTTCAATGATGTTTGTTGTAACCGTGCTTTAGATATTTAACATCCTTGTAGCTCTTTGTGAAAGAGCCCCAGGAGCCACACAGCTGCTCCATTGTTTCTGCATATGCCACAGTACCAGCTGGCTTCAATCTACTCTCCTTAAATCCTTCACAGCTACAGCCAATGTCTTACCCATATAATTTCTATACTAACAGCATGATTATATACTTCCTCACACATAAAGCAACAAAGCAGGCGACTCATATCAAAGGTATTCAAGAACATCGATGTGTAAATGAATTCTCACAATTATTTAACTGAAACAAAATCTGATTGGAATTCATCTAATGGTACTGTGCTTATATGAGCGAACTACAGAACAGTGAAATCTAAGTGAATCTCAAGAGGTGTTTTTAAGCAATAAAAAGAATAAATCTGATGCAATTCTGTGCATGTCCGTCAACAAATCCCATAAACAACCATCTTTCAGTACTTTAGCTTTCCTGTTTTGTCCTTTACAACCATTTCTGTTACTCAGTATGTAAACAGGGCATTTACTTAAGATTTACTTATATTTGTCCTCTTGTTAGTAGTTGTGGCAGTAAAATGTGTGTGGAACTGACTTAAAACACAGTCTGTGTAAATGGTAACGAGGGACAATAGTGTCAAAATATCAGTTTCGAGATAGTAATGGAAGTTCATGGTAAAAGGATTGATTTAAATTGAGCTTTAGATACATATGAAACGCTTGTTAGACAGATACTATTTGGTACAGTCAAGTCTTCGTTGGTTTGGGGTTTGTGAGATTTACGAACAAGAATAAAAGAAGGCAAATCAAACCTGCGTGACCCTACAACATAGACGTATCTCTCAAAGTGTGAAATATAAACAGGATCATCATAATTCAGTGTATTTAAATAGATGTATGTTTCGAAATCCGAAATCTGGTTTGATCAGTGGTTTGATTCCCGGTCCCAGCTATACGTCTTAGGGCAAGACACTGAACCCCTAACAGCCCACTCCCATCCCCAGCTGTGCAGTGCTGGTCCAAGCCTGGTGGAAATTGGGGAGGGGTGCGTCAGGAAGGGCATCCGCCGTAAAAACTGTGCCAAAATCAACATGCGGACAATGATCCGCAGCGGAGACCCCGAACTCAAGGGATAAGCCGAAAAAAACAAAACAAAAAAGAAAATGCATCCATGCATGTGTGTAACCAGGTTTCTAAAGAGCCTTCTGCGACTGTTCATGTGTGCAACAAAATTCTACAGATGCAAACATGAAGCTGAGTGAAAGACTGCCGCCTCATTTTTTAAAATAAAGTCTGCCTAAAGTCAGACAGAAAATTAAACTAACACAAAGTGTCTTGTATAAGCCTTAATAAATCACTTTCCCGTCATTCAGACAGTTTCCATTGTGAATTACCGGGAAAGTCTGAAATTCGCGTCTTCCGTCAATATAAAATCTGTGCCAGGCTTCCAGAAGAAGTCGGAGGTGGAGGTGAAATCAGGTTACTTTTGCCACGGATATTCGCGGTTTTCCAGTAACTAGGTTTCTAAAGTGCATGTAAAAGCCATTCTCCAATTACCCAAGACAGCTGATTTCTCAAAGCAGACAGGTGGCGCATCTAAACACAGTCAATAAAGGAATCTCAACTAAAACCTGTGTGACCTCACAATATATCACAATATAGTGTGAAACATAAACAGGGCCATCAAGATCATTGTTAGTTTCCTGGAGTAAATAATGTAAGGACACAAGATGAGATGAAACTTACCCGCTACATAAAGTTCATCTAGCTTCTCAGCAACATTCTGAGGTAAACCAGCTTCCAATAGAGCCTGGAAATGTTCAGAATGGGTCACGGCTGCTGTAGTGTCCATTGGTTCCTCCGTCCCGTTCCCATTTACGTGTTCTGTGGCCATGTCTCCAGACATCTGTACAGATGTAAACAAAACACATAGTATAACAGTATAATAGCAATAGCTACATACACAGAAGGTGGCAATAGTCAATCTGGAGAAATAATTAAATTGATGTGTATATACGGTGTCAATCGAGGCAACAGCAAAGCTACAAGATCTATAACCGGGTTCTCCTGGAGGTGGTCGGTTACAAAATAAGAATGAAACAGAAAAAACATGTGTTCGGTTTGGCGCCATCGTTCAAGACTGGACATGGTTTAACATAAGGGAACGTTATCTGCCCTGCTTGCTAACATTATGCTCAAATATGAAACTGAAAACAACATTTGGATGGCGCGTCTACCCAGCTTCAGCACCCGATACTGACTGAAAAACAAGAGAACAGTTCGTGCCATCTAATCACTAAAGGAAAATAAATAAATCATCACCTCCTGCTACAGCTAACTGGTTTTCATTCACATCCACCACGCCTCTGTTGGCTGATCTCAGTTGTGTTAGCGTCGGTAGCTGAACGCAGATCACAAGGCCCAGATTCTACCAGACGTATGGGGATGCAACTGAGTGAGAATCGGGTCAACAAAACAGACCTCCGAATTACACCTTTTCAAGCAACTCGCCTCTTTAACTATGGTGCAAAGGAGCCATGCACACAACATCATTACCTGGCCGTTTACCACTGTGGGCCTCTTTCTTAAAATGCCGGTTAGCACTTACAACGAGCTGCTATGTTGCTAACACTGGCCGGTGGTGCAACGCATTCAACATCAGCGTATACAGAAATCCCACATAACAACAAAGCACCTTATGTTTTCATATTGTAACGTTGCCCTCGGTGCGTACATACCATGCAAATTTAAATCTGGGTGCACGATGTTAAACCCCCGTGTTGATGTTGCTCCAAATAAAAGAAATTATTCACGCCGGTGCTTTTCAGGTTGGTTTCTTTACTCCCGGTGAAACAAAATGGCGGCGCCGTAACGTCGCGATCTCTGCTTCTTGTCTAAATATACGGGGTTTCTTAAACAGCTTATCAGGGGCTGCCTATTTTTCTTACATCCGGTCAGTGTGGTTGTGACCCAGTAACTGAATTTTATTTAGCTACAGAACTCATCGCTGTCTTTAATCAACAAAATGAGTGTTTCCCGATAGCAAAGCGTCACGTGTGACATAATAGCATAGCTGTTTTAGTCTTTTAACTGGCTGACGAGAGCCTGTTGCTGCATTTTGCAAATTTCGCTGTCAATAAGAAGCATTTCTAGGAGAGCACGTTAGAAATATATCGCCTATTACGCTGTTTCTTTACACTCGAGAAATCCATTTTACACGACAACAGAGTTTTTAGTTAACGCTGTTTATTTTTATTATTATTTTATTTTAGCGGTCGCGACTTTTATTTTGAAATCCTAACCCGTTAAACCTCTAAATACGGATATGTTTTGTTTTGAACCTGCTTCTTTTGGTTCTAGGTTGTGTAGTGCATGTACATAAATGCCATTAAACTTCCCATTTTCTTCCCTGTAACAACACATCTCTCTACATCTAGCTGAAAAATGCCTCCAGATGACATCACTTGGAGGAACCTTCAGTTCAGATTATGTCACCTTGTTGATTGACATATGGAGTTTGTAATCATGGTCAACCTCCTTTTCCAGAGCTCCCCCGGATGACATCATCTAATCTCCTAATGAAGGAAATCTTTTCCAGGTGATGTCATCTGGAGGAGTTTTTCAGCTAGAAGCAGAGAAATATTTAATACAGAGAAGTTACAGGGAAGGTTAAAAGCATTAAGGTACTTTTATACCTAAACTAAGCCAATGAGAGCAAGTATAAAATTGGTGAAGTTGCCCTTTAAAGCTGAAGCGATAGAAGCAGGTCATAGATTGGGGATCAGTCAAAATGAATCTTAAATCAAAAGGAAAAGGTAACTGATTATGTGGAAGAAACCATTTACACAGGAAAAATGCAATAGTCCATTCTCAGAGTTACATTTTATTTCATGCCAGCAATCAAAGAAAGAAAAATGAATACTCGCTTCTCCTGACTCTTTTACTGTAACTGAAATCCATCCCATTCCTACTCATCTATCAGTGGGCTAACTCTCGGTAAACCGAGGGTCCCTTGGCATTGACCAATTACTAGAAAACAAACCCAGCCAGTACAACCCAAAAAACTAAAGAACTGACTAAAAACCATATTAAATAAAGGTAATATAATTTAAATAGTTATATTAACCATTGTAATAAATATCTCCCACAGTGTACTTGGTCACAATTTGCCAATTAATATGTATTTGAAACGTTTTTTTAATCCAGGAATGTGCGTAATGGACGTAAAGGGGCGTGGTCTCTCAAGTCGGCCACGTTCCTATTGGTTGAGCGCGAAATTTCAAATCTAGTATGAACAGCAGCTGCTCGGTCAGAGACAAACGTAACGAGTAAAGTTATCTAACGGAGTTTTTTTTTTTTTTAAACAAAGATAATCAACCACGTATTAACGCTGGATGTTAATGGATTGATTGCGACATTAAAAGGTCATTTTAACCAAAAAAGCGAAATGGATATCGCCACGTATTTACAGTAAGTTATAGGAAAACATTGAAGTTACGTTTCCTGCTAACGTTAGCTGTTAGCTTACAGCTAGCATGAACACAACGCTGTATAATAATGTAATTATAGCATTCATGATCGCTTCTTTAATTTTCACTACATTCATTCTTTTAGGTGTTTTGAAAGCAATTTGAGTTCATACACAGGAGAAGACCCACTGGATGCGTGGGACAAGTGAGTAAATTGTTACGATTGCTTATTTTTTTTCAAGCAATAACTTTAGGTTTCAGACTAAACTTCCAGCACATGAAGATGGAGAAATAGTTCATTTACCACTGAAACAAGTAATTATGAACAATTATGTATACTACAAGAAAATAATATTCATAACCACAACATGCATTACGGTAATGAACAAAGTAAAGACCTCGTCTATCGTGTGTATATTAGAAGATTATTATAATCCACACATTACTATTTAAAAAAACCTTTTTCAATTGCAGTTGTTCAATAGTTAGTGTGTTATTCTATGTTGTAGTTTCTATTAATGCCATTTCCTTGTTTTCTTGATTAAAATAGACATTATAAACAGGGCTTCTTGTACAGGCAAATCATCACATTGTTTTAATTTTACAGAATCTCCTCTGGTGCTCAGACAGTAATTCTCTGTTTGTGCAACTTATTTTTTCATTTTGCTTGACTGTTAGCTGACAGTGTTTATGTGTGTTTTCGTAGGTTTGTGGAGTATCTGCAACAAACTTTGCCTGCAGGTGGCAGTGATGGGATGTCAGTGGTATTTGACAGACTGGTAGAGAAATTTTTGAATGTTGACCAATATTCAAATGACATCAGATATGTTAACTACTGTATCAAATGTGTAAGTGTCACACGTAACATTACATTATAATGGTGCAACATTCATACAGATAGAGTTGGTTAAATCTCACACAAATATTTCTCCATTTTAACTTTCTTATAGGCGAGTTATTATTCTGACCCTATTGCGCTGTATAGTTACATCTACAGTAAAGGCGTAGGCAGCAGGACTGCTGCTCTTTATGTGGCCTGGGCACAACAGTTTGAGCACAGAGGCATGAATGAACAGGCGGAAGCTGTGTACCAAAAAGCAATGGAGAACCAAGCCCAGCCTGCCGACACTGTTCTCCATGAGTACAGGTAACAACAAACAGGAATGGAGCAGAATGTCTGCTTACAGTAAATACTCCAATCTGCCTGTTTATCATCTGGCTCTTTGAGGACAATACACTTTACAAGAATATGTTACTAAACATGCACAGCAATTAATTCAATATGCTCATAAAACTTCTCTGCAGGCAGTTCCAAACACGAACCGGAAGCCAGTCATCAGTATCAGGTAAGAATGCGTTGACTGGATTATATATTTGGTAAAATATTATTTTCTTTAAGGCTTTGTGAATATTGTCAGATTCTTTTTCGTTTTTTTAATTTGTATTTGCCTATATTTTACAGCAGGAGGTCGAAACCCTTTGCAGGACTCGCAATTAACGAATCAGATGTCGTCCCACAAAGAGCCAGTGGCTCAGGTGAAGGTGTGTCTATATATAATACATTTTTCATAAAATAATGTTTAGTGATTTTTCTCTGCTTTTGAGATGAACTAATACTCTGTACTCTCTGCTACAGGTCTCTGTGGATTGTCTCTCCAAACCGCATAAAACCACCATCTTGTAAGTTTTATTCTTTATTTTAATTATACCCCCACTCACCCAGGTTTGTATTCTTGTAGAAATGTTCAGTTCAAGTTAAAATATACCTTGCAGACCATGTAGTTTACACAGGTTTATTGAAATTAAAAATATATCCTCCTTCAATGCATCTATGATGAGGCTGGATAAATAGCAGGAGTCATGTCAAATATATTACAATAATTCTTATAAAACATTTAGAAGACGCTTTTATCCAAAGGTCAAGGAGGAAACATCAAAGCAAAGTCCTATCAGAAAAGTGTTTTACGTTTCACAAGATGCAAGTGCGAGAAAGAGCAGAAAGGAAGTTTTTAGTGCATAGGATAACGTGAAAAGCACCTCTGTCAACCACGCTTGTTATATTTTATCCTTTTAATTATGTATTATGTAAAAAAAATTATGTATAGGCTGTTAGTTTAATACCGGTTACTGATTAATACACAAAGTATTTCTTTGCAGTACATATTTCAGATTCCTAATGCCCAGTATAGTGGTACCAAGGAGCACTATGTGTCCCCTGTTCACTGCTGGTGAAGTAGGACATACTTAGGCTAAAAGAATCAGAATGATGAGCTCAGAAAGTTCAAAAAGCCCCAGTAACTGAACTCTTTCCTCGGTGAAGGAAAAATGCTCAAAAGCGCCATGTGGTATAATGTCCTCCACAGAGTGTCCCGCTCTGAGACGTCCGGGATGATTTCGTCCAATCAAGGCTCCTGCGTTCAGACCGTGTCCGAGTACATGAAGGATGAACTGGTTTGTGAAGAATCTGAATTGTGCTTTGAGGAGGTCCGAGCGGAGAAGTACTTCCGTGAGCTCCGGGAGAAACAGGAAAAGGAGCTCAGAGAGAAAAGTAAGTGGTTTGTAAATTCGGATGCAGGGGAAATGTAACATATCAACTCCAATTATGTGTATTATGTGGGGAGGTATTAACTTTTTATAACATTGGTTTTATTTTTGTTTAAAGAGGGGAAGACGCTGAGGGAGCAAGAGGAGGGAATCCTGAGCATTAAATCACTGTTGGAGAAAGTTACCCAGGACCTGGAAGCATGTGGCACTTTAACCAGCCAGTCTTCATCACAGAGAGTAAGACAGAAGTACACGGAGTAGCGTGGCACACATGTCACCGCACGCACTTTTAGCTAAAGCCGTTTAGTCGAGTAACAAATGAGTCATATTTGTTCGTCCATCTTTGTGGCGAGCTCCAGAATCAGCATGTGAACAGCACACAGACAGTGTAAACTAAATAAAATGAAGGCTGGAGGTTCCTGCTAAGAACAGAGTAACATGTGGCCTGTTAGTTCATGGTGACAAACACTGGAAAATACTAATGCTAAGGAGAAACGCTGCATGCGTGTAAACATGCTCTGGTGAGCAACAAGAGTCATGAAAGCAATCGAGCTTGCAAAGTTACGGGTTAGAACTGCTTTAATTTCTCTGATTTAATTGGCTGATTTGTGCTATGAAGTCAATAAAGAGGAGTCCTCCATCTTCATCAGTTACCCTAGTTACTGATGAAGTTACACGTGTAGTATAGTAAGTTTTTGTAAACTGTGCAACAATTGTGAAAACTGCCTCATTTGCATGAAATCTCTGCTTTTTTTCTTGGTAGCAGCTGCCTGTGGTAGAGCCAGCTGCCGGTCTGAACCCTAATCCTACCCAGCAGACCTTTGGGCATCCTCGACCCTCAAACCGCCTGAGCAGCAGGCGCTCTCTCGGCCTGAGATTATGCATGGAGCCGACCTTCATCCAAGAGTCCGCTGCTGTGTCCGACCCTCCTCAGCACCAGAAAAGCACCAGGCCAACTGACGCACATCCCCTGAGCTCACACGTGTCCCAACATCCCTCAGGCCTGGCTGACAGGAGCATTCATTTACCAAAATCAACACTAACTTTGTTGTGCACCGATCAATTCACGGAGGTGCAGCCTGGAAGCTTCAACCAGATCAACCAGTCGCTCCACAGACCTGCCTGCATTCCCGGTGGAAAAATGGACATTCCAGAACACCAGGATGCTCAACATCAGCCCAACACTTTGGAGAAGTGTCGAACCCAGGAGCACAACACTACTGATCAGTGAGTATCTGAGACACTGTCGAGCCTGTAAGAAAACAGACTTGTTTCATGGCCTGGGCAACTTTTACTGATGTATTGCTGAAGAAATATACAACTATTGCTTTTAAACAACGTGATGATCAGTCACATCTGGGCAATGCCCGTCCAAATCAGCAGCAGCACTGTTTAAAGATAATACCTAAAAAAATACTTCATTGACAACTACGTGTAGACTATTCAAAGAACCGTAGATATTGTTTCAGTGGAGACACATAACTTTTTTTTCCCTCTGCAGCCCCTTTAATTTACATCCATTTTATTGGACTGGATTGGACTTTCTTTTTTTTTTTTTTTTTTTTATTAACTGTCCCTTTAAATAATAAAGCTGTTCCACCACCGACATCATTGCACTTGTTGTTCTGACCGTGGGTGTATGAAGAAAAAGCTGCATGTATTAAAAAGGTTTTTGTAAAAGGTCTTCTTGTCTGTCGACCATCTGTATGTCCAGACCGCTTCTCCAATAGATTCAGCTCATTCTTTTTTTCTTCAGAAATGTCATTCATCTGCCAGAACCTGAGGGGAACCTTGATGGTAAGTACCCAAGATGTTCACAGCTGTCTCTTGTGTAGCTTCTTGTGAATGTTTTCAAATGAAGGTCTCTGTCTGTCTCAGTGTCACAGGGAGCCACAGCTAACCTGTCCCACGTCACTCCTAACAATTCACTGGGCTTCGTCCAGGCCACGCCATCACGGGTGTTGCCTTCACCCACTGTCAACACACGAGAAGCTCTGGGTGAGTACAACCACTCATTATGTCTGTGTGGGTTTTTTAACGATGGAGGAACGAGGAATAACGATGTTGTCTTTAGTCACGTTTTTTACAGGTGTCAGTGTCTCAACAACACCAGTTCTGTTGCACCTTCAGTTTCCTTTTTGCTTTTTTTTTTATTCTACAGGTGTCATCATGGACATGTTCCAGGCGCCGACTCTCCTAGAAGACTCATTCAGCAGCACATCAGTGCTCCACACTGCTGAGACGTGGCTACCAAGAAATGGTAAAAATACATGTGAATGAATAAGGAGACAAAGCGTTTAAAGAACTGACCTGTACACAGCAGAAACACGTCTTTTAAAAGTTCTTTATTAGGGCGAGAATACCGTTACCTGGCAAAACAGTTCATTTGTTTTCAGCCTTCGGCAGAAGAGAAATGACGTGAATTGCATTTTTGTTGTGCTCGTCACATTTGGGTCGGATGCAGTTTCCGACCAACAGACCTTTCTTTTAATGATTTTAAGTCGGCACCTTCTCATTCACAGAGCCTCCAACAACGACACCGTTCACCATCTTCCAGGACGACACTGACAAAGAAAATGGCAGGTACAGTGAATACTGGACAGAAAAATGATGGCTTCCTTGTTGTGTCAGGTCCAGTTTAACTTTCACTAAATGACTCAAGTTGTGTCCATGTGCGACATACTAATAAATAATATAATAATAAATAATAACTGACTTTTCCTATGGTAAAATGTCATAAATAATTGTCAACATTTCCGTGAATAATGTCGATGGTTTGTTTCTCTCTTGCATTCTGTTAAGTGCTGCTGCTCCTTCTCGTTTTGAGAAGTCTAAACCAATCAGAGCTCTGGCTGAACTCCCGGTGTCTAAACAAGACAAACCTAATGTGAGTACTGGCAAAAACTGTGGCGGTCATAAACTCATCACATCATAATAACAGGTCCAAGTTTGCATTTGTACCATTATGATGTAATCATAGACATCCAATGTGCAACCTGGGATGTACAGAGATGAAGGTTTTTGTTTTTTTTGTCCTGAGGGTGGAGATGTGCAAAACTTAGACTCATAGTGACGTATTAGAAAGATTTAATAATAAGTAGGAGAATATTTTTCCTTGGTACCAAGTAATGTTAGAAAGTTAAAGCCTAATTTATGAATCATTCTTCAAATGTATAAAACATTACAGCAGCTAAACATCAACCATGAAGATATTTTACATGAATGTCACACTGAGCGTTACTATGCTGAGCAAATATGCTAATAATTATCCCTTCATCCATTATCTGTGAGCGTGTATATTATTTAGGGTCTTGTGCGGCTGGAGTCACTGGGTGAGAAGCCGGTTTCACCCTTGACAGGTGTCCAGTCTGTTTCAGGGCAAACACAGAGACATTGTAATAACTCGCAGGAGTTCGGAACATTTATTAGCAACATATGAGACTAAACCTGTCCATCAGAAACCCCTGAGATGTTTCAAGGCTTCAGTCCCAGTCGAGAGCAGCTGCTGTTAGTTTTACAAGTCGCCAGGCGTCAGCGTGCGTTTTGTTTAAAGCCCCCGAGCTTTTCACCCAGTATAGATTATAGTAAGGATTGTTGTCTTCTTATCAACATCTTGCGACATACTAACAACACCGTGTTGGTTTCCTTGTAATTACAGATGTTAGTATTTGGTTAATGTGTCGTTTTCTGTGCCGTCCATGTTGTTGATGCCCGTTTGTGTTTCCTGATCAGGAGACTCCTCTACACATGATCCCAGACGAGAGCACCATGTGGGGAGCTCGCTACAACTCCCTCAACTCTCTGGCTGCTTGTCCCAACAGCACCTCAGACTTTGCCATGTTGGCCCAGTTTGTCTCCACCCCGTTCACACACAAAACGCCTTCCAGCGGCAACTTCTTCCCTGACCAAGGTAACTGAACCAACACGCACTCACCTGCCTGCAGTTTGTGTATTTTAGTGAGACATGATGTGAGGAATTCAGCCAAACTATTCATCGTGGTTGTCTGAAAGCAATACATTTAAAACCAAAGTGTATTTTCTTTTCTGCAGAGAACAACTATGATGGTGGAGACGCTGACGATGATGCTTTTATCAGACGCCAGCCCAAAAAACTCAGGTAATGTCAAGTTATTGAGGTTATTCGCTGACTATGGATTTGAAATGGCTTTGAATTGTAACAATCCCATTTATTATGGATTATCATTGTTTTGTAGTAGTGTTCTGCACAGTGCACTGTCAGACCTTCCTGACTTAGTGATCTCAGAGGTTTAAAAGCAGTAATTAAAAGTAAGAAATGCATATAAATATTGAATTATAAGTCTAATTATTGGGGTTTTTTTTCTGTCCACACACACACACTTTCAGCCCCATCATGGAGCAGAGTCCGTCTGATGATAAGCTCTTAGTCAGTCAGCTTGCTCTGTCTTCGGCCAAACAAGGCACCATCGTCGGTGAAGGTCTCGCCTTAGCCCAGCATTGCCTCACCACCTCCTCCATCACCATGGTCCAGCCTCCTCCTCCCGCTATCCTCTCCTTCAGAGACCAGACCCTTTGTCTGACTTCTGCCTCCAGGACCACAGGACCAGATTTTGAGGTGTACACAAGCCCAGAGCAGCCTTACAAACAAGGCTCTCTTGTCTCACAGCAGCCTGGGAGTTCACTCAGACCCAGAAGTGAACCTTTTCATATCATGGAAGATAAAAGTGAAAGCCAAGAACACATCCAGAAACCAGCCTGTGATGTTCCCATGAGCCCAGACTGCTCCGTCAAACCGGATTGGCTGGCCATCACAAGCCCTGAAGTCACAGTCGAGCCAGACCTGGATGCCTTCCTGTGTCCCCATGGACCCAGGACCATGGACGTTCCCATGAGTCCAGAGCAGCCACAGCTCTGTGCTGACATGGCCATGAGCCTGGTGCAGCCACCACAGGATGAACCCATGTTGAGTCCAGACAAAGGGCTGAGGTCCAGCACGGACATCTCCATGAGCACAACTCCACCCAGGGCAGCCAGGACGGGAGCCGTCCAGCTGGTCCCCGATCCCTGGGATAGCGAACTGATCTCTGATCTGCTGTCCACCCTCACGGTGCCTGTCACCTCTCACCCCCGCTGCATCACCTGGCAGTGCAACGTACCCAACATCGCCCCAAAGATGACGCTCAGCATGGGTAAGGAGAGGTTCATCTAATTGTCTTAACAGAAATGTTTGACGCTTTAGCAAGTTTTTTATTTATTCGTGAATATGGGTCTTCGTGTTGTGGTGCATGATGCACAAAGTTTTAAGTGAACCTCACCATAACAAATGTTTTAAGGAAGGTCAGGATATTGGCCTGGCTTAGCATTGAGACTGCAGGCAGTAAGAAGCAGCTAGTCTCGATCTGTCCAGTGCTCAAAATACATTTTCCAACATCTGTAAATCTTATTAAACAGAGATGCTATTTACAGTAATTTGATGTTGTCCTTTGGTCAGTAAGCACAGCCAGGAAGTTACAATGTCCGAGTTTTGAGTTGAAGTCCAAACGTACCACTCGTATTTAAACACTAAAGTGCTGAGCTGAAGTGAATTAACATGTGTTAAAATGAAGATGTGTGTCTTCTGACAGGAAGAGCATCTTTGCGAGTCGACTGCATTCTTGGTCAGGGGGCTTTTGCCACAGTCTACCAGGCCACTGACCCCACAACTTCAGAGAAGGTGATTTTGAAGGTAAGGAACTGCTGCAAAAAGCCTCCAGAAAACTCCTGCTCTTAAACAGTATTGTTCTGTGGCTAAGCGGGTGGAGACTCTAAACCTCAGATAGGTTTGTCCTGGTGTGTGCAGTCCAGCTGCATATCTGCTTCCCCATCTGAGTGTGTGAATGGGGGAATATGAAGCAGTGTGAATGTGACTTCCACATTATTGTTTTTGGAGCAAATTTCTGCTGATGCAGTTCAATCTTTTCCATCTAATCTATCTAATCGTTTTAACATGAACAGGTTCAGAAGCCGGCAAATCCCTGGGAGTTTTACATCAACACTCAGCTGGACGCTCGGCTGCAGCCCGACGTCCGTCACCTGTACAGCAGCACCCGCTCAGCTCACCTCTTCACTGACGGAAGCGTGCTGCTTGGTGAGCTGCACAACTACGGCACCCTGCTGGTATGTTCACGTCCTTCCTTTACTCTGATGGATTCCTACATGTTTCATCGTAGCATGAAATTCATGTTCCTCTGAAACTGTGACTTCACTCTCAGAACGCGGTGAACATCTATAAAACTCTGGCTGATAAGGTGATGCCTCAGCCTCTGGTCATGTACTTCACCGTCTGTATCCTGCACATGGTGGAGCAGCTGCACAGTATCCACATCATCCACGCTGACATCAAGCCTGACAACTTCCTGTTGGGAGAGAGGTAATGAAGACATATACACATGCTTCTTCGCCTTTTGTGCGTGTGTGTGTTTGTGTAACAAGACTTTAAATCTGTTTCATGGTCAGCAGCTACAAAAATAATTTACAGAACTTTTATAATGCGGAAGCAGTTTTGTTAGACCATATTCAGTCACTTATTTGGAAACAAGGATGATGGAAATAGACAAGACAAGAAATACATAGAATACAATAAGTAACACTAAGCTTTATGAACAATGTGAAGACAGACTCATTTTTGCACAAATCCTTAATTTTACAATTTGTTCAGTTCTACTGTTTGAATATCAAAGCGGAGCCGTTAGCTTAGCAATGCATTTGATGTTTTTCAATAAAATGCTGAAAGCTGATCATTCACAGAAACAATCAACACATTGCTACAAGAGATTTTCCCGTTATGTCCCTGAAAGTTTTAATGAAATGACCTCGGAAGAAAAAATATGATCCATGATGAGCATCTACTTAAAGAGCCATATAGTCCGTGAGCATGTACCGAACTCATTATCACATGTGGTTAAGTACAGAAGCAACAAGCGTGTCACTAAAACACACAATCATCATCATCACTATTGTGTTTCAGGTTCATGGACAACAAGTGTTTTGACTCTGAGAGCGTGGACCACGGCCTCGTCCTCATTGACCTTGGACAGAGCATAGATATGGAGCTTTTCCCAGAAGGCACTGCTTTCACAGCCAGGTGTTTGACATCAGGCTTCCAGTGTACGGAGATGCTCAGTGGGAAACCTTGGAACTATCAGGTGAGGACACCTGGAAAAGTATTTGTTGTTGCTTTAGAGATTAAAGCAGCTATAAATAAAATTGACTGTGTTTGGTCCCTTGTCTCTTTTCCGTGTGTGTTTTCAGACGGACTACTTTGGAATAGCCGGGACCGTCCACTGCATGCTGTTTGGAACCTACATGCAAGTCACTGATGAAGGTGGCGTCTGGAAGACAAATGCTGTGTTCAGACGGTACGTGCTGGATTGATACAACAACAGTATTAAGATCACTGCAGAAATGTTTGAAAGTTCGAACAGAAAGTTGAACATATTTGTCCAACAGAGGGCACTGAAGTCTTTTCACAAGAAAATGTTCTGTAGTACTTAATGTTCTCTGTTCTATATAATGTGTTTATGTCAAACAGAATGTTGTGCAACTTAATTTGCATCACTCTCAAAATTGAAGAAATTCTCCATTAAAACAATCAGTTAAATTGATTCAGTTGTTGTTAAGGTTTTTCTTTTTTTTGTTGTTATTTTTCCCATCACCTGAGTTTTGATATATCAAGAGACGACTTTAGTTTTTGGACAGCACATTACAGTCCACTCTCTCTTTTTTCTTTTTTCTTTGCCTGAGTGCAAACAGGTGTATTAACCAGACAAGACCAGTTATAGATCAGAAATCTTTGCCTCGCTCTTCGGGTATCGGTTTAGTAATATTCACAAATATTCACTAGAAGCAAAAGTGTAAATTAATCTGCTGTTGGAAATAGTCCCCAACAAATGCAGGGATTCCCCACTTTTTTCCTCTTTATTTTTAATTATTTTTCTCAATTTTGTAATGTTGCAGCCTCATATATCATTTTTGAAATGTCTAAATTAAGGAAAAACTGAAATATCACATTGATTAATGAGGGAAAAATTGTAGTATCAGTCTGCAACATAACAAAATAGAAAAAAGTGAAGCGGGTCTGAAAACGTTCTTGGTGCCCTATATGTGAGAGGAAGTCCACATTTTGAACCTGAGTCTCTGTCCTGCAGAAACCCCCACAGCGACTTGTGGCTGGACTTCTTCCACACGCTGCTCAACGTGCCGGACAGCAGCTCCCTGCCGAGTCTGCGGAGCCTCCGCTCCAGACTCACGTCCGTCCTGCAGCAGAACTACAGCAGCAAACTGTCCACGCTGAAGAGCCGCCTGGTGGTCCTGCTGCTGGAGAGTCGCAAGGCAGCTCGGAGATGATGAGACAGACCGTCTCCTGTCCTTCCACCTGTCTGTCCACCGCTTTTTGTTCTTTTCCTTCTAAAAGCAAAGACCTGCTCTCTCCTTTTTTAAAGTGCGTCACACTGATGTACAGAAACCTGTTTGGTGAAGAGGATTTGGTCTAAACGAAATTTGTACATATTAAAATATGCTTTTAAATTCCGTACTTTGTTCTTTTGTTTCTTAAAGAATAAAGTGTTGAAGTGTAGTAGATCGCCTCCCTTCTTAACCTTCTTTCACACAGGAGTTGGTGGATTTATTTGTTGCACAGATTAATTCATGTTTCGTTTTTATTTGAAGACTTAATTTGGCAGCAAGTATTTCAGGTGTTTATGGCCAGCAACGCATTCAAAAGCATAAAGTGCTTTTTTTTTTAAAAAATTTCCTCATTATTTAACGTTTAGTTTTTTGGCAGTTTTACTAAAAAGGAAGCTGTGCTCAAGGTTCTCCACGTCTTTCGTCACATTCATCAGTAGTTTAGTTTATTGCCGATGTATTCGACCAGATGCCAGAGAATAATGTAATACGAGAATCGTCCCGCAGTGGTTTTATTCCCATCACCCTTCAACTGTAATATCCCGGTGGTGGATATTCTGCACCGTCAAACTTTAGAGCCTGTGGACACACAGCACAACTCGTTTCATGCAAACAAAAAGTGTCTAAACTGTGTGTGTGTGTGGTACTATGTGTTTTGCAGTCCAGGTGTAACTGCTAGAATCCAGGTGAGTTGAGCTTTTTCTGCATGTATGTTTCCAGACGCTTCCAGTTATCGATATTCTCAGTCTGGTTAAAGTTTACTGCAACGACCAACTCATCCTCAAATATACATATGACAAATGAATGTCAAAGCAGGTAGTTTTTATTTTGTTTTTCGTTATCTTTTAAGACTGTGACCAACTTCTATTTTAACTCCTGTTGCCAACCTGTAACTGTCTGTGGCTGAAGGTCACACACACACTGCACAGATCATCTTCGTCCACCCTCCGTGTGTGTAAAGACGTAACGATGATGTGACGTTTGGAGCAGCTCAGAATGGACAGAGTGGAGCCTCACGTCCTCCTCCACCTGGTGCACGTCTCATCACTGCTGCACCTGTTTCTTTTGTAACAGCGGAGGTTACCTGAAGGCAGCAGGAGCTGCGCTGTGGCCCCTCCCTGAACAAACTGAAATCGTGGTGTGTTCAGCGTCTGTCAGAAATTTCTAAAGCACAAGACATATGTAGAAAGTGTATAGTTAACGTTAACAAGCATTTTTCAAACCAATGCCTGGAACGATTATTGTTGATTATCAGGACTCTGTTTTCTTTAAATAAGCCCCATGTTATACCAAAAATATAATATATAAATATATCAGTGCATGTACAAAGAGTGCTGGTATTAGCAGTGGCAGGAAAAACACTTTTCTCTGTTTTCTCTGTTTCTGAATTTTCTCTGCTTGTCTGCAAATTAAAGCCCTGGTGATGTTTTCAGCTGCCTTCGTCTGACCGATGTCCAAAGCGCATAGGAATCAGTTCACCATCCCAAAGAAATTTAAAAAGGAAAGGAAAGAAAATTCAACCAAGTATAATTTTTCTCCAAAATGCAACTTAATAAGTGTTTGTCAAAATTACTAATTAGTAAAAAAACTACAATAGCTCAATAAAATCTTTTGAAAAACAAACTGCAAATACAAAAAAAAAACTTAATGTCTCACAAATGAAATGTTGTTTCCTGTTATCTTATATTTTAAGCGTGAAATGATCCTGCAGTTTATTTTTCTTTTCTGCATTAAAAACATAATCTTTTTGTTGGCTTCTGTGCTGATGTGTAATTTCACATCTTTGAAGCGCAGTTTTAAAAGCCGCACTTGAATGCAGCACATAAGCAGAGGAGTGGACGGAGACACCTCGAGACGCGCGTCTGTGTTCATTGACTTTGAATGAGAGCCATGGAAGACAGGGGACTGTCGGATGAGGCCGTGTCTGCTGCCTGTAAAGAAGGAGAAGCCATCACCAAGGTGACACTTTACTTAGACATGAAACCAGGTTCATTATTAATAGATTTAATTTATTGTCTGTGTTTTAGTTCCTGGCTCTGGCTGTAATCCAGTCTGACCTGTTTGACCTGACTCTTTACATACTCTGACTTTTAACCCTGGATGTTTGTTGAGTTGGAAAAACCTGCACTCGGCTCCTTTTCTGCTCCAGTTTGAAGAGATTTATAGTCTTTCGAGTGAAATGTAAATGTAAACTCAGCTATGACGTGAAGCTCATTTAAAGGCCCAGTTCATGAATTCTCCACCTCGGAGGTTTGTGTTTCTACCCCAACGTGACAGAGTTGGATTTAGTTTGACTAAATATGGAATAATTGAATGACACTGTAAAGACACTTTAATTAAAACATTGCTCTCACTCATCACCACAGCAGCTTAAAATAATGACGGTAATTTGCACTTAAAACCAGGGATTGTGCAGGCAGCAAACGCCACATGGCAAAGAAAAACCTTAAACCTTTAGCTCAGTTCCAAAGTCCAAATGCACAGGTACATGGTTTGTGGAGGACTTGGCTGATTACTGCTCTGATCTAAATGTGAAGAAACTGCAGCAGATTAACACACACTTCAGTAACATTACCAAACAGCGCTTTATAAACTGCGTAACAGTTGTCTTTCTGTCTCTGCAGGACTTCATGATGCAGCAGACCATGCTGAGGGTCAAAGATCCAGCTCGATCTCTGGACTTCTACACTCGAATCCTGGGCTTGACGTGAGTCCTCATCAAATATTCCCGGATCAGTTTGACTCAGTTAAACCCACGTTTCTCTCTTCAGTCTGCTGCTTTAAGCTTTCACGTTTCTTATGTGAAACTCAAAAGATTCAGTTTTATAATTTAAAAACTTCAGACCTCAGTGAAACTGCTTCCTGCTGAAGGAGCGTTTGTGCAGAAATCTCAGATGCTGATATAAGAAAACTGCTCTGCTGTCTCCAGGCTGTTGCAGAAAATCGACTACCCTTCGATGCATTTCACCAACTACTTCCTGGGCTACGAGGACAAGGGCGACATCCCGGGTGATGTCAGGGAGAGGACGGCGTGGACCTTCTCTCGCAGAGGCACCATAGAGCTCACACAGTGCGTCCTGCCCTGTAAAGCCCAGTTATCACACAGTGTTGGACACATGTCTTTGACTTTCTCTCACAGGAATCTGTGACTTGACTGACAGTGAGTGTGTTTTAATGACTTTTGTTTCTCTGTGTCAGTAACTGGGGTTCAGAGGTGGACGATAGCCTGTGGTATCACCACGGAAACGACAAGCCTCTAGGATTCGGTGAGAAGTTCAGATTTCGCCGGTTATATTTGACTTTTACCTGATATATTGTCGCTGCTGTATCTGCTGTAGGGAACTGGTTGTAGTTTTGATAATTCAGCTCACGCTGTGTGTGTGTGTGTGTGTGTGTGTGTGTGTGTGTGTGTTGTTGCAGGACACATTGGCATCGCTGTCCCCGACATTACTGCAGCCTGTAAGTTATTTGAAAAGCAAGGAGTGAAGTTCCTCAAGAAACCAAGTTCAGGTGAGACCAACACAATCACGTCAGTGACTCCGGCAACTGGGAGCCACTGATGTGATTGGAGAAGGTTGTGTAGCAGGTTGCACACATAGACGTTCGGGATTCATCCTTTTAGCAGCTGAGACAAACAGTGTCCTGCTGTGGGTGGTTTTCAGGTCAAACGCCTGCAGCGATGAGCTGACGTCCTCACCTGTTTCCTCCTCACAGGTTTAAAGGATCGAGCCTTCATTCAGGATCCAGACGGCTACTACATAGAGGTTTTAAGTCCGGCCAACATGGTGGCAGCGATGTCTCCATAAACTAATCGGGACACAACAAACAGGACTTTTCTGTCTCTGCCTGCGTCAACTAAATCCAGCTCCTGTCGGACATGTTGCTGCTCAGTGACTCATCTTGATCAGTGCACAGCTCATTTTTTCCACCGACAGGAAACAGAAAGTTGCTGCCAGACACAAACCCTCCACCTCTGCTTCCTTCATGCTTCAGTGCACACGGGTCCGTCCGCTGTCACCGTGTCCTCGTGGCTGACCTCTAATAAAATGCTTCCTGTTGCTGTTCCTGTTGTAGTTTTCTGTCAAACCCTCAGAAACAGTCCAAGTGAAGCACAGAGGCACCGACTTCCAACAAGTATTTAACGGGAAAGCGATAGAAGCAGAATACAGACAGAGCTTTCTGCATTATTTATCTGAGGTGTTGTCTGTTCGGACAGCACAGAGGACACTGTGTGTGTGTGTGTGTGTGTGTGTGTACGCAGTAAAAATCCACTGATAAAATACTCATAATTACCTATACAATACTAATATAACTGGGCGTTTGGTCATTTTCAGTCTATTTGTGCTAATTAAACATTCAGATTTTGAGGGGTTTTTTTGCCTTTTCATGTTCAGTGTCCTTCATGTTAAGTGTATTTTTGGAGGTTTTCCGTGTCTATGTCTCCTCATTAAAACCATTTTTAGATCATTTTTCATTAACTGATGTCCCAAACAAGAAGTATCAACAGTAACTTAAGAGGCTTTGGACCATTTGGACCAATCCACCCATGTCCCAGGTTAAGGTGGATGTATTCTTAAAAGGAACCAAACTGAAAGATCTAATGTCAACAAAGTATAACTGTCAGATAAATGCATTACAGTAATACTGGATGGTTTACTGGTAGATCATTGGGTTGGGATAGAGAAGTTCACAGGTTCAAATCCCATGTACATAAGTATTCACAGCCTTTACTTGATACTTTGTTGAAGCCTGGTTTCCTCCAGACGTGACACTTGGCATCCAGGCCAAAGAGTGCTGGAGCTCTTTCAGTCTGAGCATCGTGGTGCCGGTCATGTCCCTGACTAAGACCCTCCTCTCTTTTTAAATCGCTCAATTTGGCCGACCCACTCTAGGAAAAGTCCGGATGGTTCCACACTTCTTCCAATTACGGATGGTAGCGGCCACTGTGCTCATTGGGACCTTCAATGCTGCAGACATTTTTCTGTACCGTTCCTCAGATCTGTGCCTCGATACAATGCTGTCTCGGAGGTCTACAGATAATTTCCTGAACTTCATGTCTTGGTTTGTGCTCTGCATGCTCTGTTAACTGTGGGACCTCATGTAGACAGGTGTGTGCTTTTCCAAATTATGTCCAATCAACTGAATTTTCCACAGGTGGACTCTAATGTAGTTGTAGAAACATCTCAAGGACTCATGTGCATGTGATTTTTTTTTTCAATTTTTATTTTTAATCAATTTGTAAGTTTCAAACATCTACAGATGCATCGATTCAAAGCCTGTGAGACCTGTTTGTCCTCGTGCACTGTACAGTGGTCCGATCTAGTCCCACGTGCCAGGGAAACATTTAAAGCTCAGTTCCTGTCACTTTGGTTCCTCGTCTCTCTGATTCTGTCATTGCTGCATTAAGCCTTAAAATAACTGGTCCACATGTGCACTGGTGGACTTTCTTGAACCAATAAATACAGCAGCAGTCTGAGCCTTCCTGGTATGAACGTATACAATTTGTGTGATGTCATTCAGAATCCTGATACCTGACAACCACTAGTCACTGACAAACTGACATGTTGACGATAACTTCTCGTAACCATGGTAACTGCACAACAAGATGGTGCCACTTCCTTAAAATGGTTAAATGTTAAATAAAAATTGACAAATGATTAAAACAATCCCACAGAGACAAAGATGGACTAAAAATGACAGTACAGTGGACTTTGTGCCCAAACGCCTTTTTGTCAAAGTTTGCATGGAAACAAAATATATGACGCAGGTTTACGTGATTATTTAATACGTTGTGTCGAAGTAGGAAATGAAAACAAACCTAGAAAGTAGTTTAAGCAGGAGAACATGACGGCTCACACTTTAACACCAAACCTTTAACACTAAAATGAAATGACAGTTGTGAGCAACAGTTCGACTGTGAAGAGTTTTGTCCTACACTACAATGAATGAGGACACTGAGACACAGCACCTTTTTATTCTTTAGTGACCTTTTTTTATTTCAAACCGCAGCCTCCATTGGAGCCACACACACCCCTCCATACAGGGGGACAACCTGAAACTTTGGTCCCTTTTTTAGCTTTTTGCTTACACTCAGTCCTTTACTCTTCCACCATGTAGCGGCTGGACATCAGCAGGTGGTGGACACTGTACAAGGGGGCAGGACTTATCGGAAGAACCACCGTCTGGCAGCCAGGACACCGACACCAACCGCAGCAACTAAGCCAAAACACACACCTTTGACAATGTTGCTCGATAACCAGACTGATGGACTTTCTGACGTCCTCTCATCCTCCTCAGATGTGTCCACTTGTTGTTTAACATTAACAATCAATGACTCTTCTGTGGACTTTGGTTCAGCTGGTTTGTCTTTATCCACTGACAGAGTCTCAGTCTTTGGCAACAGTGGTTTGTTGCTGCTTTGGTGTCTCGCCTCGTCTCCCTGTCCTCTCTCCTGTCCGACAGCTGCTGTCTCCTCTTTCGACTGGGTTTCTGTCTCCACCAGTTGGTTTTCAGGTTTTCCTACCTGGTTTTCCACCTTCGTCCAGTCTTCAAATGTCACCCCAACGATCCAACGCAGCTGTTCAAACTTTTCAGCCCTGTCTCTTTCATATTTTACCTGATCCTTGAGCAACTTAAGCTTTGATCGGAGGTGGTTATCTGGATCTTGTTCACAGCGATTTCCTGCTGAGCAAATCCACATGCAGTCCCACTGGTTCTCGGCAGCTTCCTGTCTGACCTTCCGCGTGAAAACCTCCACCTCTTCTTCTGCCTGCTTTTCAACCTCTGCCACATTGTCCATGATCTCTCCCGCACACTCGTCCAGTGTGTCCAACAGGTCCTCATCGTCCTGTGTGAACCTGATCTTGCACTCAGTTGTGTGCAGTTCGGGTGTGACGTCAGGGCCACATTTGCAGGAGCTTTTTCGCTGCTTCATCGTGTTGCTCACGTTTTTATATTCATGCATTAGGCCTTGATATTGGCGTTTATACTTTTCTGTCTCCAGTCTTTCACCTTCTAAGACTTTATCCAGCGTCTCCAGTGTCGACAGGAGGTCACTCACTGTCTTTTGTGTCTCTGTGTCACTGGACTTCCTCTGTTTAAAGCTATATCTCCAACAACTGGACCCGGTCTTCTCGGCCAACAGGTTTTGCTCCTGTGGTGACGGGTCAAACCTGTGTTGAATGGGCCTGATTGTCTCACCTATGCTGCGGTACAACCAGGGTATGAACATTTGACAGACGGTCACGTTGTCTCCATAGAGATTTTGAAACAGTTTCTTCTTTTGCCTTTCACACTGAATGAGGATGTCGAGCAGCTTTCTGTGTGTTTGGAGGTGATGAATCGTTTCTTTGGCCCTCTGTGCCTCCAGGTTTTCCACCTGAGCCAACAGCTCGTCCCTCCGTGCCAAGCGGTTTCTCATCTCTGCCAGCAGATGTCGCTTCTCAGGTGAAACATTCGGGCTGCACTCACCTGTGAACTGACCGGATGAACCGCTGGGGTCCAGGGATCGTTCCTTCAAACCTTCTTCAAAGTTTCTGTTGGCGCTCACATATTGATCCTCAAGCTTTTCAGTCTGTCCTCTTGCAAATTCAAGCAGGCTCTCAACAAACTCCATAATTGCTTCGAGTAAAGAATTATTTTGGTCCTGCAGGTTCATTGCTTTGGATGAATTCCTACCTTCACTGGGATAAATTCACAAACTGTTGGAAAACGGAGCATAAACCAAAGCCACTTTTCACACTAGTCAGTCCTTTGATGAACATGTGACGTCATCGTAGAAAGTGGCTTTCATCTTGTCTGATGTCATACCGCTGCAGGTTTTTCCATTAAACAGAGGGCCGACGCTGATTCACCATCTTAATAACAGAACTTTCATAAAAGGCTCATGATTTATCAGCTGACATCATCTAATGTGGCCTCACTTAGAGTCAGGACACTTTGAGTGAGTACTTTGCACCACTGCTCAAGGCAGTGAAAGATTTATAGAAAGAAAACCAAATAAATCCTCTTTGAGGCAGCAACAAATTTAAACACTTCCTTTAACTTCTTCCTGTTTCTTAACAAGTTTGTCATTTCCAGAAGTGGCAGACTAAACGTGACCTGAAGCCACTTTTTGTGTAACTACACGTGTATGACTGAAGCAGTCATAGGCTCAAAATGAGGAAGTAGCCCTTTAATCATGGCTCTGTTACTGCACAAGCCCACGAACCCCAAAGGTCAGAGGTCACATGGGCCACAGCTTTCAAACTTCATGTTCATCGTTCTTGTTTGTCATTGAGTTATGAACAAGAACTGGAATTTAATCAAAAGAGGTGCGCGAACAGACAAAAACAATGACTCAAAACATCCAAGATCTTCTGTGTCCAGGGCCCCAGTTTCCACATAATCCGCAGGGAAAAGATAAATTACCACCACAGCACACTTCACCACAGCAGCATCTTTATTTGTACTAAGGCACACGGAGAATTCAGAGACATGTAGCAGAAAAACGTGGAGCTAAAACCCCAACAGGCCCCAACACTGTTGGACTGTTCATCTACACAGAGAAACACTTCTTTTCAGGTATTAGTCTCTTTAAAAACTAAAAAATCAGGAATGAGGACATCAGAGGGACAGCTCATGTTAGATGTGTTGGAGATAAAGTCAGAGAGGCCAGATTGAGGTGGTTTGGACATGTTCAGAGGAGAAACTGTGAATATACCAGTAAGAAGATGCTGAGGTTGGAGCTGCCAGGCAGGAGGTCTAGAGGAAGATCAAAGAGGAGATTTATGGATGTAGTGAGAGAGGACATGAAGTTAGTTGGTTTGAGAGAAGAGGATGCAGAGGACAGGGTTAGATGGAGGCACAGGATTTGCTGTGGAGACATCTGAAAGGGAACAGCTGAAAGGGGGAGAAGAAGAAGTCTCTTAAAAAACTGGTTTTAAAAACTTCAGCTCCCCACATTGTCCCTGTGCATCTGAGGAATAAATTTGGAATTTCAACCATAACTCTGTGGATAACACGGTGAACTTTGACCCAGGGTCTGTCCACCACCATCACCAATAAACGGAATTCAGCACCAAGCGTCACCGTTTTCATAATTGCGAACAGAAACTGGTGCTGCTGGTCCGGAGTTGGACCTGCTAAGATCTATTATCACAGCACAAAAGCACTAAAGTGAAAACCCTCAAATCATTTTTTTTAGATTAAAAAAAAGTGGATCAATGAGTGTCTGTTGTCAGATTCCACTCATTTGTGCCCATAACAACCTTTAATTTGAAATAAAGCCCCCATCACCAAGGTGTAAGCGCACAGCTAACACAGCTTCAGCTCTCAGAAGGTGCATGCTGGGAAGTTGATAACATTTTAGATCACAGCCAGCAACTTACAGGGTAAGTACAGCAAACAGCACCTATCTGCTGTTAATTCAATTTAACTTTATTTATATGTAGCGCCAATTCACAACAGTTCTCACGGCACTTTGTACTTAAGTACAGTACAACTGAGGGCTGTAATTTAAAGTGGAGCCTCTTACCCTGCTTATCTGTATCACACCTATCATGTAATATTTAATAAGTACCCCCTTGTTATTCCTCAGTTTGCTTACTGTTATCAATTAACAACACTGCTTCACCCATCGGTGCTGTGGAGGTGCAACTACATGTACAAAAGTACGAAGTAAGTTCACCGTACTTACCCTGGCTTTTAGCTGAAGTAGGACACATAATCTCTACTTAAAGATCTGGGAAGGAGCTAGATACATTTACCCAAGTACTGTGTTTATCTACAGTTTCAGCCGGAGGAAGAACTTTTATGTTTGCTTTCACTCCACTACATTTATTTGAATTTTCCCACATGTGGTTTGCTGCAGATGTGTTATTGTGGGAGAAGCTGCTGCTGTTCTTGTTCCACACAGAGTCTTTGTAGAAACACTGATATTTGTCCTTTTTTATTCATCACTGCAAATGTACAGTTTTTGTGTGAGAGCGTTTGTAACTGGAGCTAAATAACAAAATCGTAGTTTGATGCGCTGCTTTGTGAGATTAACACACACATAAGCTAAACAGAAAGTAAGTTATACATTTTAATAAATTGTATAAAGGCTTTTGTAATAAATTACTTTAGTCGACCTCAACGCTGATGGGAACCAAAGGATCTTGGTTCAAATGTGTTAAAGGCTTCGGTGAGTAAGACCTTCCTGTCTATTGGGCAGAAGCTTCAGAAAAACTGGACCTTTTTTGTCTAATCAACAGGTGAAAACTCATTAGTTGACGAGTTAATTTAACGAGATGTTTGTGCTAAAACCAATCAAAGTGTTTTCCAGGCTGTTGGCTGGTTGCTGAGGGTTAGTCAGTGGTTAGAAAGCCCCGACCTCGGTTCCCCACGGTCTGTAGGGTTTACTGCTGCTGCTGTGAGGAGTCTGGGACAAAGATGAGGAGGAGATGGGAGGACTGGTGGTGTTGGTGAAGGAGGAGGGAGGAATGATGGGGAAACCTCCGTGGAGTGTGATGGGAAATGAAGCCGAGAGGGAGAGGAGGGAGGTGGACAGAGGGGCGGGGGTGCAGGGGAGCAACAGAGACGAGGAAGAGGAGGAAGCAGGGGAGGAGTCTGTGTGGGAGGAAAATGAAGAGGCCACACTGTGCTGTATTAGCTCGGCCAGCCTCTGTGGGCCTCCACCTCCTCCAGCATCTACAGACACTGGAACCATGTTCAGTCCGTACAGCGAGGGGGCGGCAGCAGGGAGGGGCTGAAAAGCAGCCCAGCGGTGGGGGAGGAAAGGGTGAGGCTGCTGGTGGTGATGTGGGGAAGCAGCTGTAAGGGCAGCCGCATCACGCTGGGAGGCACAGGAGGTGAGGTGGGACAGGAGGCGGGAGCGCAGGGGGTCGCCGGAGTCCAGGCACTCCACGGCGCTCAGGTAACGGGAAACCTCTGTCAAACACTCCCTGAAACCCAGAGACAGGAAGTCCAGGGCCAGAGCATGGGCGTTAACAAAACCTGTAGACAGACAGAGACAGTCAGAGAATGTGGGTTTGATCAACGTGTCTGGATGATATAAAATTAGTATGAACAGTGTTTAGATATCTGACGAAGAAAAAAGTTTGGAAATTGACCAAAAACAGACGCAAAAAGTAAAAAAAAATAGAAGCAAACTGATGAAAAACACACTTTAAATGTTAAAAATGTTGATGGACCAGTGTCAAAAATATGGTCACAAAAATACAAGAACAGACATGAAATGACCAAAGACTAAATTGTAATTAAAGCCAAACGTCTTTAGTCTTGGGCGATTCTTTACAGAGGGTGGGGGCCAGTCTGCTGTGTGTCCAGGGCCCAATTTCTTTTTGTTTCTTGTGAACAGTTGCATCGCGTTTGTCCTTCTGGAATTTCTTTGGTTTTATTTCAGTTCCTCAGTGCAGTTTTGTGTTTTTATACCGAGCCCTTTGACTGTAGGACAAGAAACAGGAACAATCCTGCAGCATGCGACTACACAACAAAGACAACAGGAAGTAGACTGTGCCCTCGGTATCAGTGCAACTATCTGTTTTTTGTGTCTTTTGTAGAAAAGTGATGCAACTGAAAGGCAGCAGCTTCAGCTGACTCTGTCCCATTAATCTCACATCCATAAGATCTTGAACCCAAACGACGTCAGCGTAGAGCAAAAACTAGTGAATTGGACTGCTGTTCCAATACTTTTGAAAGAGTTGTGGAAATGATTGCCTGATATTGCACCTCGCGGTGCACGGTCCAAGGAGAGAGCTTCAGATTAGCAACAGTCCAAAACCCAAAGAGATTCAGTTTTCTATCACATAAGTTCGTTTCGGATTGTGTGTTTACCTTTGCTTCCTGTGGCCTGCAGCATCTTCAGATGGTCCACGGTCATTTGCAGGATTTCAGCCTTCTCCAGTTTAGCTGAACCCTGATAAAAAGAGACCAAGTGTTAGACACAATCTGAAACGTCTTCTGAAGCAGCTTTGCATCTCAGACATTGAAGAGAAAGAGAAGAAATGTGACACATGATCCAAGACAAACCAAACAACCGCCAAACCCACAATGTAGTTTTATGTGTTCTATGTAAGAATTAAAGCACAGAAAGCTTTGACAGTATCTTGCCCCTCTTTGGTCGACAGCTACTGACTGAAAGTCCTGTGGAAACAATCGTGGACTCTCACCTGCTTCTCAAAAGCTGTGGGGACGAGTCTCCGTAGCTCCGACAGGCTGTTGTTGATCCTGTCTCTGCGCCGCTTCTCGATTATCTGACAACAAGAGAAATCGCAGTAAATCTCCAGAGTTCGAACCCTGCGACACAACACCAGAATCAGCGATGCTTTGTTAACTCTACCCCTCTGCGTTTTTTCCTCGACATCACTTGCGTGGTCGTGGTCGGTGATCCACATCTGATGAAGGAGGCCTTCGCGTGTCTGGAAAGCAAAAGCAGGATGTAATCGATCTTCGAAATGACCACATCAGCTGATTTGATGATTAAACCAGAAGAAAAGTGGAGTAAAATGTGACATCACATGACAGGTATCGATAAAAATGTTCCTGCCCTTTCTGTTCCAATTCTTTTGGAGGAGGCTCTTTACGGTTCTACTCAATCATACACTGTAAAATCTGATATCTGTCCAAACTTACATTATTTACTTAACTTTACTCAGTTCCCATCAAATTCGAGGTAACTGCAGGCCGCACAAACTTATTAGCTGATTGTTTGTGAGTAAATTTAACTTCCAGTACACTGACAACAAATGACGCAGTTACACTGTCACACCAGCAGGAGGCAGTAATCCACTAAAAACCTGCAGGTAAATATTAACAGGGTCAAAGCTCCAAGGTGCATCTCATCAACTGGGCTGGTATTTGCTCAGGATGGATGGAAGATTAATGTTTTCAAACGTTTGCAGCTGCAACTAAAATATATTTGACAGTACAGTGTGACGTATATTTTACACTATGGGAGCGAATTACAGCTAATTGACATGAGAAGAGCTGTTTGTGCAGAGAGACCTGGAAGGTTTCATTATGGTGTAGTTACTACTACTTAGTTAATAATAAGAAGTATAGTTGTAGAGCACATTCTTACATTTATTTGAGGGGGGGGTTTAACAAACCATGACTGAAGACAATGTCAAAATTTCACAGGACATGTACAAAATACTAAAATGCCTTCAAGTAAATCAATTAACTGTTCAAGTTACTACAACACAGACATGATAAGTTGCAGGAAAAGTCACAGTTAGTTGGTGCAACTTTAATCTGTGTCGTTTGGAAAATGGTCCATTGTGGGTTTAAGTCAAAGTGATGAAGAGTAAGTTTTGAAGTTCTGTGCACGTGCGTTTCTAATTGTAGCTAAATAGTTATGTATTTGAAGTACAAATACCTTCCTATTCCACTTCTTACCTCATTACCTCCCCTGTACTAGTAAAATGAACATTAACCCTTCATTCACCCTCTCACTTCCAGCGTTCGAACCCTGTCCTGCAGCTCCTGCTCCCTACACTCATCCACAAAACCACATCCTGCGCAAATGTGGCAAAGGGGGAATTTCGCACTTGTTTTTTCTTCATCAGCTAAAACTTGAAACTGAACTTTCTGGGAGTTTTCTAATAGAAACCGAGAGAAGTGGTTATGAAATGATCCGTCTTGAGAAAAATAACAAAATAAATGATAATTGGACGCAAACTCACCCTGGATGAAGTCTGTCTCTGCCCACATCTATCAGCTCCTCCGCGTCGCTGTCTGCCGAGCTGCTGTCCTCACACGGCCGCTTCATGGCGCGTGTCCCCGGGAGGACACTGAATAAACCCGATGAACGAAAATCGAACCACAGTTCAAACGTGACCAAGAGTTTGGTGATGTTCCACAAAGCTCGAAAAGCTTGTTTGATGCAGACGTTTCGGGCTTTTCCAGTTTTACCAAAGGAAGGGGCTGCGCGTCATGATGTAAACCCCCCCGATCTGCAGTCGCTCCGGTCTTCAAAGAATTTCTCCTGAGCTCCTGGAGCTCGGTTTTCCTGCGCTGCGCGTCCGGGAAACAGTCCGCGGCAGGTGGAGTGTGAGGCGACTGCAGCCTGGAGCAGTGACCGGTGCGTCCTCCTGCTCCTCCTGCTGCTGCTGGAGTGTTCCCACGGAGCCTGGGACACACACACACACACGCACAGTGGAACCGCCCACGTTTACAGATTTAAGATGGGAGATTTCTGCAGGGCTGCTCCTTCTCCCCTGATAGTCCTGGTCTGGCTCTGAATGTGTGTGTGTGTGTGTGTGTGTAAGACATAAAGTGAAGTGCACGGATGGGAATCAGGCGACTTTTAACAACAAAAAACGTTCTCATCAAAAGCAGCAGGTCTCAGATTGCAGCACACATCCAGTGAGGTATCCGCTCTAAATGAACCACTACCAATATGAATTCAGTGCTGAGAGGCCTGAGAGGTCACAGCCTCTCAAGTTACTGATCAGAGTTTAGTTTGAAAGAGCCTACACACAAACATGATCAACACTGACTTGAAACCTTGAAAATCACCACCGCCTCCCTCTTCACTGACTCATCAGACTTGCAGGTAAAAAGTGAAATGTATCAATGAGCTAAATGAACATCGAGGTGTGTGGTCAAACCAGCACTGGACTACAAGGATCCTGAACCTGTTGCTCTGTTGTTCTGCATGTGAACTGGTTAAACTGGATGGTTTTTATTCTTCAGTCTGCAGGAGACAACAAGGACACACACAAACATTAAAGCCATCGCTTGAGCCCCAGAGGAACATCGTCATCGTCCAGTTTCTATCAGCAAATCATCAGTGATGGAAGCAAACGATCGCTCAGGAACCGGCCTTAGCTGTGCAGCATGGGAAACTGACGGGTCCGAGCACATTGATGGAAACTTCTAGTGCATCAAGCAACAACCTGAAACCTAAACTCAGTGTGATTGTCAGTTTACAGCTTGGAGCCCACTGTGTGTGTGTGTGTGTGTATGTGTGTGTGTGTGTGTGTGTGTGTGTGAGAGAGTGTGTCAGACGTTCCCACAGCTCCTGTCTGCACACACTGAAACCCAATCAATGTGTGTGAGAGAGGGAACACACACACACACACACACACACACACACACACTCCCTTTTCACACCTGCTAATCTTTTGCAACACAACAAGGATTTAATGGGGCATTAACACTGCACACACCTTCCCAGCATTTATCCAAGGTTCCTTCTTCCAGCTATAACTTCACGGAGAGATGTCAGCACCCTCTCATTGTCCCCCCACCTTTCCCTCTGAATACACAAGTGTCTCTTTGTCTCCGATTACTGCTGTAACACAACAGTGAGTCCACCTCATGTAAAAGCTCTAAACGCTCACATGCTCCTTTCAAGCTAAAATCAAGCTTCTTTGACATTTATTTCCTTCGACATTTAATTGTGTTTTATTTTGAAAGATTTGAATTGTGGACACATGAAACATGAGTGTAAGTGAAACAAAAGAAATCATTATTCGTGTTCTTCCTCGCTGATAATGGGGGACTTGAGTGGGACAGAGACATTTCCCGTGTCTGATTTGAGGCTGTAAGGACAGAAGATGAGCCTCTTTAGGCTTTGGAGCAGGTGGTCACAGTGTGTGTTTCTGCCATCAGAGGTTTATTGGTGTCAGGGGTCAGCGAGGACAAGCAGGGCCATCCTATAACAGGAAACCCTGAGTGTCTGTGTGTGTGTGCTGTGCAGGGCACCGTGCCGTGAGTCGGAAATCCTTTTGGAACAAGAGAACACGACTGGAAGCTTTCTGTGTGTGTCTCTGTGTGTGTGTGTGTGTGGAGAGAGACGGAGAGAATGGGAGGAAGTGGTGTATTATTCTCAGTCAAACGGTGCTCGCCACCCGTCCGTCACCACGACGCCTCAGACCTCACACTCAACCCTCTCGCTCCTACAGGACGTCTAAAACACACACACACGATATCCACAAATCAGTCATTGTCAAGTCTGTGCTGCAGGGCGACTTTTGTGGCGTTTTATGTTGTGACATTACATCACTTCTTTAAACTGTCCGGTCAGATGAGCGCGCACCTGCCGACTCTGCTCTGCTCAGAGATCCGAGTTCATTCGACACAAAAAACGTCTGGGGGACATGTCAGTGGCCTAGTTAAGACATAAAGGTGCAGACATTTGTTACATGTGACCTTGTCTCTGTCTTCCTTCAATTCCTGTCGCTCTCACATTTTTTTTTTATCTTGCTGGTTTGAAGCCCTTCGCGTGCAGTTATGTTGCATCTCACAAACACCTTGATTAAAAGGTGATTCAGGTGAAACAGCAGGTCAACGAAACCATAATCATACCACATATGATTATGGATGTGCCTTTTTAAAGTTAATGTGGTGAAATACAGCAGCATCCTCCCAAGGATGCACCTCAGAAAAAGACCACAGGCAAAACTATAAAGACAACATTAGCAAATGTAGGTATGTTTGACCCTGATATAGAAGATTGTTAAACAGTATTCTAATAATATATTTATATATACGTATGTAGGAAGAAAACAGGTGAAAAAGGTGGAAGCAGGTGATAATGGGAAAAACTATGAAAGACGTGATTTATATTTGCTGCACTGAACACAGTCTTCAGATGATCAATGAGCAGAAGAGGTGAGATTATCTCAATAAAATGACAAGAACCAGTGATTACAAAGGACTAAACTGGATTTCAAAATAAGGGCGCATTGTTGTCACCTGTAAATGGGGCTGGGGGTGAGGGGTGAAGAGAAGTTTATCACGGCCTTTAATGCACTCCCTCAGACTGTATGAACGTCTGCTGTCTGACGATATAATGCTCCATTGTTGTGATAAAGGAAATCTGCAGACAGTTGTACTTCCAACCGGCAGGTGCAGCACTACTCCACTTCCTTCCTGTCACATGACCCTTGTTTCCCATCAGGCCACAGTTTGGAGCGTGTGTGTGTTTAGGAGGGATCCAGACACTTGACACAGATACTGATTGGAAGGTTTTCTTATAGAAAGAATCATTGAGGCGGCAGTTAAAGTTACTGTGCTGTGTACACTAACGAATGCAACGCGTCGCCGTGCGATTTAGACTCAGAAGAAGGAAGATTATTCTCCCACCGCTCGTTTGACCTCTGACCTTTCCTCCACTTCTCCTATAAATAAAGGTTAAGTTTAAAAGCACTTGTCAGAGACTGAAGACAGAAACACTCTGAGGAAGGAGGATTGGAAGCAGCACCAGAGCAGACAGGTCTGTTCTGTAGTGGACATCAGCAGAGCCACTTTCTTGCAGCACTGCTGCTAATTTGAGCTGATCAGTGGGTTATTTTGAGTTGTTGACCCGTCAACCTCAGAGAAGAATCCTTAAGAAGCCTTTGACATATCAGTGCAAAAGGAGAAGAAGAGGAGTCCTGAACCTTTAATCTCCCAACACGTCAACACACACTCCACAGCCTACGGGAACCCTCAGGGATCTGTAATGTGTGTGTGTGTGTGTGTGTGAACAGGAGGTGGTGGTGTTGATGACAGGTATGTTCCACAATCTGGACTTTCACACACACACATAACATCGACTTAGCAGCTGCTCTCCTCAGTGATATAAGGTGCCAAACGTGCTCCTGTCCCAACTTTTTCAAATGTTTTTGGAATCCCGCTCGCAGTCAGGAATAGCTTTTTAAATCATTTCTTCCAGTCTTTTCTTATCTGTGCGGCCCAGAGTCGTCCTCCTGTGCTGAGACGTTTGGTCTGGTTCCACTTATCAGAGGCGACACCCTGTGTGGAAATTCACACACACGATAAAGGCCTTCGTTTATTTATCCACGGCGGAGCTGCTCACACACACACACGTTACTGTCCAATAGCGTTTTCTCTCTGCCATCATCGGGAATCTCTGTCCTCTGTCCACATGCAGCGTTTGAGGATGAGATTGGACCAGCGTCATCTGAGGAATGTTAACACTGTAGTTTGTGTCCCACACTGTTTCTGTTTAGATCCTTGGGCTTCTCTGTATGTCGACCAATCGCTTTAACTCACCTGAAATCATGCAGCTGTGTTTGCGTGAGTCATGTCAGCGCACAGTGACCGTAAAGGGCGACTTCGCCAATTTTCAACATGCTTTCTATGGCTTTAGTTTAGTGTGTAAATGTACATTCATGCTTTTAAACTTTCCTCTGAGTTTCATTTATATTTAAATATTTCTCTGCTTTTAGCTGAAAAACTCCTCCAGATGACATCAGTTTTTCTTCATTCATCATTCTTCATTGTGCGTGTGTGTTGACATTTGTGGCACATTCTAAACAGAGAAAGTAGGTGTGGGAAAGACCTGCTCGCCCATCTCAGACTCTCCACAACACACACTCTCACACACGATCAGCTGATATCCAACTCCCCCAACTCTCCCAGCACTGTGTGTGTGTGTGTATTCTCAGACCAGAGCTGATGGAAAGTCCCTGCAGCATCATAAAGACTAAACGTTATAACAACTTGGTACAAAGTCTAAAGAGAATAAATGTTACATTTAAATTAAAAGGAACAAGGTGAAAATCACCTTTGAAAATGTTGAATATGATTCAATGAAAGTATTAAAACAAAAGCTTAACCAAACTTGGGCAGCTGTAGATCAGTGGGTTGAGCAGTCGTCCATGAACCACACAGTCAGTGATTCAACTCCTGGTCCTCCTGGCTACAAGTTAAAGTGTCCCTGGATAAGACTGTGAACCCTCTGAACCTAGCGTCTGCTGCTTAGTTGTAGGCCGCTGAAAGCGTCTGCTAGATCGCTCATTGTAATCTGGCTGGTGGAGGCCTGGGAGGAAGAAAGCCCCTTAAATAGCTGGCAGTTCAATTCCTCAGGTGCGTGTGTTGTCCTGAAGGCCTGACCCACTCGTCCTCATGGGTCCTGAACCTGTAGACTCCTTTCTACTCATGTGAACTAAGAGCTGCTGCACATTGCACTAAACAGTTATAACAATCAGTTAAAACATTAAAAGCGCAGGCAGGTGACGGCACTAACGTGGATCATCTCGATTTAGCATCATGAGGCAGGAAAAAATGTCAGTGTGAGCGACTTTGAGGAGAAGAAAACTGCGATGGCTGGACGACTCAAAGCTCCTGCAACAGCAGGTGGAGTGTCTCCATCGCACATCGATAGCTAATTAAAAAGTACACAGAGCAGTGCACCTGGGCCCACAGCGCCCCCTACGGGTCGGAGAGTAACAACACTTGGTAAACAAAAAATGATTTATTTTGCCACTTTTAGGAAAAATGATAAAATTGTAAAATATAAAATAAACTTACAAATAAATAAAAAGGAAAATAGTTTGGAGAGGTTCTTTTTCTGTAATCAGGGTTCAGGAGACTTCAATGAAATGGTGGAAACAAGAACTTTGGGTCAAGGAACAAACAACTTTTTGATTGAAAATCGGGCAACGTTCAGTTCCTGCTGTGACACATGTCTTTGAGCAGGGACAGCAGAAGAGTCCGAGCCCGAGAAGAGCTTTGATGGCGTTCGGATCTCGTGAACGGAATGAAGGGGATGTCTTCATGAGTGCAGTCCTGCTTTAAGTGAATTAACATCTTGACCGGCGAAAGAACGGAAGGAAGACGGAGAGAAAAGGATAATTGTGGCTTTCTGCAGTGAAAGCCTGTTATTCTTTGGTGGTGCTGAGAGCCAGTCATTGTTGAGCCGAGTTTACCAGCGGGACCGGTCAGCTGAGATCACACGTCCTGATAGTCGCCCTCAGACCTGATCTCCACCAGCCGCCGGAGGAGGCTTACTCAAGATTATCTCCCCGATTCAGGCTCTCATCAACTGGCAAACAGCAGCACAGAGCAGCATTTTTTACAGAGGAGTGGGACTGAGCACTGGGTGGAGAAGGTTGTGCAGCAGGTTGCACACATGGACGTTAGGGATTCATCATTTTGCACCTGGGAACATGTGATTTCCTTTAGTTTGACAGTGAAGTCACCAAAGCTTTGTTAACTGTTTTTGAAAGGATGTAAAAGATAAGATTTCTGCTGCGCAAAGAAAGTGATGAAGATACAAGTGGATTTGAGCTTCATCGCAGCAGCTGATAAAAACTAGAATTTCTAAGCTGCAGTTCTCAGGCACAAGTATCAGGAAGGTTTTGTTGCATCCTGTCCTGCCAGACAGACATCACCATCCCAACACTGCACAGCTGCTCTATTCCAGCAAAGGTTAATGAAATGGTAGACGGCCACTTCTATCAAAGCTCAGCACTCATCCGTTTACTCCTGCAAACATCCAAACTGGTTCAAGTTTTAAAAAACGTGACGTCACCATGTGGCCCCCTCCCCTCTGTTCCCCTGGTTTTCCCAGGCCCGCTCTCCCAGGGTGTTTGACCTGACTTCATGCCCCTCTCTGCCCTCTTTCGGCCCCTCTCGGTGCTTCCTGCCCCCCGCTGCAGCTACACAGGCTCTTATTGTAGCGGAGCCTACGCCTGTCACTACCCATCTCACACACACTCATTAAAACCCAGAAATGTGCAAGGCCCAATGAAGTATGGGTGGACACACAACCACACAGTAAACGCATATACTCCTGCATGAGGGAACTGACAAAACATTTTCTTGGGAAATGATGCTTTATGTGGCAGCTGTAGCTCAGTTGTTATCCATGGACCACAAGGTCAGTGGTTCGATCCCCGGTCCCAGCTATATGTCGAAGTGTCTCTGGGCAAGACACTGAACCGCTAACAGCCCATTCCCCTCCCCAGCTGTGCAGCACGGGTCCAAGCCCGGTAGAAATTGCGGAGGGTTGCGTCAGGAAGGGCATCAGGCAAAAAAACTGCCAAATCAACCTGCGGACAATGATCCACTGTGGCGACACTGTATTCATAAGCCGAAAGGACAAAAAAAAAAAAAAAAGCACTGGCCCCCCCATGCTGCAGTGAGAATGTGTTAGGTACCTGCTGAAGAACTTTTAGGAGAACCGAGCTAATCTGAAAAAAAAAAAGATAAATAAAATGTCATTATGTACATTTAAGGTGGTTTCATATGACGCAATAGAATTTTGTAGCTGTTGTAACCAGGTAGATTATCTTTGTAAAAGTTGGATTTAAATGTCCCCAGCTGTTTCTTAGTGTTTGTGACTATTTGGAGTTAAAAACTGTGGATAAGTTACATGTTTGACATTTCTGACTTGGAAAATTTCATAAACACACCATTTGTTTATTAATACAGTAATATTTGCAAAAAAAAGTTAAGGTTTTTAAATATTAGCTGAGAAGTGTGCCCCCCTACTTTGGGATCTGGTCACCCCGATTCTGGTATCTGGTATTTGAGGAGGAAATTTGCTTTATTATAAGTAGTGTGTGGGGGGAGATGAAGGGGTCAGCAGCAGGGAAGGAGGAAGAGGGAGATATGGAAGGTTACCAGGGCAACACAGAGCAGCATCAGTACCGTGACATCTGGATCCACTTCTGGATACAGGACACTAAAATGCAGGGAGCTTTTATCATGAGAAAATAAATTCTTTGGCAGTTCATGATAAAAAATATTAATTATCTGACTTTTAAGCAACTGACTAATTATAGTTTTTTTTTCTGTTTTGGTACCAAATGTCAAAACTGACAGTTTTGACAGTTCTCAGATCTGATTCAACCTTTTTGCAAAACTCTGAACACTTTCTGAACGATGCTGAGCAAAATGTGGTGGAAGACAACCACAAGTAGCTCGCTGTCGTCATCGACACACTACAGGTAAAAAGTGTGTGACAGGTAAAAATGACCAATCAGAGACTGAGGATGAAGCCAGTAAATAACAGGATAAAAGCGACTTGTGTGAGCGGAACTGTGATGTCGGCCATGTAGGAAACAGAAGAGGACGAAGACGACAGAGTCTCAGTGATGGTGGACCAGGAGGAGGAGGAGGAGTATGATGAGGAAGAACAAGAGCAGTCACATCAGCATGTTTGATAATCGGGACATTCAGAAGGTTGGAACTAAAAGTACTGTAGCTGTAATAAGGTTTATGGGAAACTGTGCAGTATTAGGTTACATACACCTCTAATACTGTAACACAAAGGAAAATAGGTGTTTGTGTGTTTTTCTGCGTAACACTTTATTTTCCAGCCCCATTTTTTCTAACCACCAGGATGTTAACAGCTAAAACTTTCACCCACTCAGCAGCAGAACGTGCAAACACATTTCTGCATCATTTCCACAAACTCAAACTGGGAAACAATGCAACCATTGTGACACCTTTTCTACATCGCAAGAATGAAGAGCTTTTGTTTTTCTTAGGAATCTCTGATAAATACTGGATCCGTTCTTTACTGCCACTTGTGATATTATATTGAACACAATGAACTGAAACTTTAACCCAGCTCAAAGCTGCACAACCATCTTCACACACTCCAAACTTTCACGTCAAAACCAAAGTCTCCGCTCAAAACCATGTGATGTCCCAATAAACCAAACTTTGCCTTTTAGACAAAAGCAATCAAACACACAAACACTACACAACAGCCGTTACACACTGGTTAGATCAACAGATGACACCAGAATAAAAGCCTGTTACTGCAGTAATGGAACTGATGGTTTTCCTCCAAAACAAACACGATGGTCACAAAATAAAGCTCCCAGTAACTGTTGTAACTGATCATCTGTCCAATTCCAATTCTTTGATCAATATGTATCTTAAATGAACAACAAATACCAGCTACCAGCAATATCAGCTGGGACTTGTAAATTAAAAGTATATTCACTTAAATAATCTTTTCATGTGTTAAATCTAATAACACACACACACACACACACACACACACACCTGGTAACCCCTATCGACATCAGGAAGCTCAAACAGCCTGCAGACACTGGTGCTCTCTCAGTATACACACACAGTCTTTGGAATACATATACAAATCCAACACACACACACACACTCTAATACATTCATACTGGTAACCACACCAACAATCATTTTTCATTGTTTCCAAATCAATCAATCAATCAATCAATCAATTACATTTTCACTTCTGAAGCACCTTTCATACATCACAGTTCCACTCACGCAGTTGAAAGTGCTTTACAGATAAAAGTTGTATAAGCAACAACGAACAAGATAAAGAGTCGAAACGGTGATATTAATGTCCATAAAAGCGAAAAAATGAGAAGTGTGAGATGATGTGAGACCAATGGACGCAAAAGAAAGGTTAAAGATACAAATAACTTCCTAATCAATGTAAAATGTTAAGAACAAGACAAAACAAATTTAGATTACAAAAAAGACACATATCAACATAAAAACAAGAGAAACATGACAAAAGACAGTAAAGGAAACTAATAGATAATAGATCAAATATACCAGAAATAAACAAGTCCACCAAATCGTCTCCAACTTACACTTTTAGACAAGCAACTGAAAGTTTGCTTGTGTGTGAAGGGGCCTGAAGGATTAGTTATTTTTAGCTGCTTGTGTCGTTCTGTCTTTGTTGGGTTAGAAAAACCGCGGTGGAAACTGTTTGTGACGGCAACGGCACCAATGTGACGGAGGCCTTTCTTTCTTTCTTTGCCTGCACAAATAAAAACCTGGAGAAAAACAAGCCCATCGCCAGCGAATGAGCAATCCCCCCACTTGACTCAAGAACAATGAGAGGAGGAGGAGGAGGCCCATCCGAAATACCCCAGAAGAAGGAGGGAAGTCAGAGAAAAGGAGGAAGAGAGCGAACGAGCGTTAGAACGAAAGGCTGCCCGTCACTTTGTGACCGCTGGTGATTTAGTGGTAATTAATCAGAAAGAGAGGGAGAGAGGAAGAGGAATGAGAGGGAGCTGTGAGGGAAGGAAGCAGTGCACGGTGGCCGGAGTGTGTGTGAGTTGGCATCGGTGTGTTTATTGACTCAGGCGACGAGCGACACGGCGGCGATTGTTCGGTTCCAGTCCCTGAAGTCAGATTCTCCGGCTCAGAGCCTTGAACAGCTTTGAATACGCTCTGCCCACCTGCAAGTGCTTCACTTACAGGTTTAATACCAGAATAATGGAAAACACACACTCACTTCACACGTGGGCTGTAAAGCGTCACCTGCCACGTTCTCCACATTGCTGTAGTTCCTGCTCCTTAATCTTTATGGGACACTTGTGCAGAAACCTGACTTTGTGTGTGGATGCAGAAGTGTCTGTGCGTGTGTGTTCATTATCTTTAATGATCTCTGAGGCCGGTTTTACATAACAGGGGTCACAGCCGTGATGTGGGATCAGTTTTAGTTCTGCCCTGAAGCTGACGTGGTAGAAAATCAAAGGCAGGACGTGTCCACTCTGTCTCTCAGATCACTTTGTTCAAACTGGGGAAAACACGACTCCACGGCGTCACCTCTTCATTTCTGCATGTTTTCAGCTTCTGGAATAAAAAGACACGGCATGTGTCCACTTTGTGGTCTCTCTGTGTGTCTTTATGGTTACTGTGCATCTGTTTCTGGTTGTTCTGTGTCTCTCTGTTGTTTTTTTTTTGCTTTACTTCATGATAAATTTGTGCATCTTTTCGTGTTTGTTTTGTTGTGTCTGCCCCTGTTGGTTTTCTCCAAATCCAAAGCAATGATGAGGACAGCGAGACTCTCTGTCTCCGTCTTGCTGTCTGCTGAACACCCTCCACCTCACTGTTGCATAAGAGGAGAGCAGAGAGCGAAAGAAAGCAGAGACACCAATTTACCTCTTCATTCACAGGTTTCAGTTTTGTCCAAACAAGCAGCAGCTGTATCGAGTTTGAATCATATCAGTAAGAACTGTTGGAGGTTCTAACCTGTTCACCTGATGGATGAATGTCACCATCCTTTTAGCTCAGGTTTGGTCTCCACCACCTCCTGATGCTCCACTTTCCTCGGCAGCTACTCTCTAACTGTGTGAGGACGTCAACACCTTATCTGATGTAAACAGCTGCCGACCTACAACTGGCAGAAAGGAAATGGGTTGCAGAACCAAAACAATCACCCAAAAGATGCTGGAAATCTGTTTAGGGCCGAGGAAATGTGCTAATTGTGATCATTCTTTAACTACATGTAGCAATGTGACCGGATTCTCTGAAATGTCGATCAGTGAAGCTTTAACTTTTTAAATTTTCTGCTTGGCTGAGTCTCAGCCTCTCGTTACGTCTGTTTTTCTACCACTTCCAGCTTCTGTGCACAAATTAGGATTTTGGTGATGTCAGGTACTTTGCGTCCATCTTTGTCTTCAGTCTGGGGTTTGTGTGTTTTTGGGATTTCCTGCTGCTGCCCTGTTCAATTCTTAGACCTCTATTTTTAGGCTTTGTTGACCTTTGACCCGTGCTGCTTTATTTATTTCATCGTATAAACAGTCTGGGAAACTTGAAGGGATTTCCCCATCGTGCTGCAGAACGTCAGTCTGGACCATGTGTGAGTTTTTTATGAGAAACTACTGCAGTGAAACACACACATGCAATACAAACACTGGAACTATAATCCACTATGTGGCTAATGTCAAAGGTCTTATAAAGAAAATATTGTTGAAATTCAACATTGCTGTCTGTTTAAATTAAAAAAAATCCTCCATCTATTCCCAGACTGTGGAATATGAATTCATTCATCCCTCACCAGCTGAGGATCATTGCAGAGCTCAGGCTGAGGTTGTTACTTAGTGTTCATTTCTTCCCATCTTAACTACTGCACTTGTCTTTTTTTGGTTTATTTACAACAACTTCCTTGTCATTACATTTATGTCAAAAAGCTACTGCAGACATATCATGGGAGTCACCTTTTTGAACTGTCGCCTTCAGGCAAGTGATAGCTGCTTTATGGGCCAACTACTTAATCTCATGACCAATAGTCCCAACCAACCAACCATCAGTAGAAATCTTTTAGTTTAGCTGTTCTCTCTCCAGGTTCAAGATGAAAGGAAGTCGGGATTCTGATACTGTGTCTCTTCAGTTCTGGCTCTGTCCCATTGCATTTAAGATGTATGGACACTGTGAGCAAAGTCATAAAGCCCCAGACCCTTTTGTTTTGACAGGCTTTTTGTTCAGCGTTTAGACTCTTTCTATACATTTTAAGGTTTTTACAGTTTGTGTTTATGGCTGAAGATTGGTTTAAATGAATCTACTGTATAGATGTGAGTATCAAGTTACAGGCACTGTGAAGACTGTTCTTACTGTACTTCAGCACTGTATTTGTTGGAGAACAAAACCAACCCCAAAAATCTACAAAACCCCATAAAATGACCACAAACAGATAAAAAACACAGACAATTACCCCAAAAGATGAGAAAGGACTTTAAAAGATTTAAACAAAAAGATTCAAAAGCAAGAAAAAAGGGAGATATGACCCAAAAAAAAAAGGGAAAAAAAAGACATTAAACAACCAAGAACGGAGTGAAAAGGATCTAAAACAAACTCCCTCTGTCTGCGGGAACTGATTATGAGAGCATCCCTGAAAGGAAACACAGCTGACATGTGCTGCCGACCTCGGGACTTGCTGGACTGACATCGCCTCCTACAGCTTCTTTGTGAGACTTGCGACCAAACGCTGCACTGAACACATCATCATCAAATGTGTTGTTTGCTTGCTGCAGTACTTGTAGTGTTGTACTCAATCTTTACTTTAGTACTGTAGTTCAACTTGAGGGAAACTGAAGTAGTTCTTCTCCTTAGTTGTAGTTGTGGTAGCACTTTTTAAAGCATATACTTTTACATAAGAGTTGGTACTAGTGTTGGTAAGTCAAGTAAATCAATAAATACATTTCTATTTATAAATTGAATATTTTATTTTAATCTGAAATAGTCTTCAAGTGATTTGCAGGTCATTGTATTTAGAGGGTTTGAAGCTAGTTACATTTTACTCCACTGTCCGATTTCAATTTATGTAGGAATGTAAATTACTACAGTACATCTGTTTTTAGGAAGGTACTTTTATCGGCAAGTACTTATACTTAAAACAACAAAACAACAAAAAACAGGCAACAGTACATAAATAAAATACTACAATTACTTTACATGTGATTTCAAAACAACGTATTCAAATCACGTCTGACGCGCGCGGGAAGGAACCAATCGCGTGGATGTATCTTCACACCGGAAACGGAATCAGACGGATGTTTTTTTTTTTTTTTTTTTTTTTTAACTTCTTACTCCTGTCGCTGTATTGCACCACCACAGCTTCAGAAGTCTGTTTTCTTACAAAAATGGAATACAAATTGATCATGGCTGTATCCGGCTTCCCCAGCTTGTACGACACCACCTCTCTGACCTACCGAGACCTGAACATGAGGAGCGACGCTTGGAGGCAGGTCGCGGAGATCGTCGGTGTTCCCGGTGAGTCGCTCAAGTTTTCGTGCCGTTTGTGAAAGAAACAACTGGCGAAAACACGGTGAAACGCGTTCGTTACAGCAGCTACATATGGATGAGAAGCGCGGTTCAATCAGAGCCATTTATTTTTTTATTTTTAACAAATCCTTTGATGTTAGGATCAAAATAATATGAGTCCGTGACTTTATATGTTCCGACTCTCTGCGGACGAAAACATCAGTTCCTACTGAAAAATCCTTTAAATCCAGCTCACAGATATAAAGTTTAATTTGTAAAACGACTCATTACATAAGTGCTGGGTGCTGTAGTTTATAACAAATTGTGCTCTAACATAGGGAGTCCCAAGATAGCTAAATTTGTAAAGGCTTAATAACATCAATAATAAAATAAATAAAGTAAAAAGTTCATCCAGCCATTCATCAATGTCATTAGGGGTGTAATTAGGATTTATTGTTATATCATGTGTACTAACACTAAAAATGTTATTAAAAGCATATGATATAATAATACATGATTACGGTCCATCTTGTAATAAAATAGACAATGAGAAACATAATAATAATAACAATTTCATGCAGTTTGTGGATTCTACAATTTTACTCAAAGGGAAAATTGTAGCCAATGCAGTACTATAAATAGCCAAATACCACATACGTGGATGCAGATGCTCTAAATGCGAAAGACTCTTCTGTCTTTTCGCAAAGCGATTCCAGTCTTACAGTAAAAGCAGTCAATGTTGTGTTAACAGAGAAGGTTTTTCTATTTGTCTGTTGGTGTGAAAACAGTAGGGAGTTAAAAATGATGCAGAACTGTAACAAATTGTTTAAACTCAAATATTTTATTTTTGTCCCTAAAAGCATCGGAAAATGACGATGAATTTCCAACAGCTCAAAGTAATTTAATTTACTATGATGTACAACAAAGAAATGCAACAGATCCCCTAATTACACTTTTGTACATTTTGCACTTGATTCAAAAGAGATGTGGTTGTTGTCAGTTGAGTATTTGTTGCACATTGAAGTGAACATATTGTTTTCCTCATCAGAGTCGGAATGCAGGAGGAAGTGGAAGACGCTGAGGGACCAACACAGGAGGGAGAGACAGCGGGAGAAGGAAAGACGGGAGAGTGGAATAGGGCTCCTCAACTACAGACCGTGGAGATATTCAGCCATTTTGTCTTTTTTAAACCCGTTTATTGACGCCAGAGCTGCAGGAACCAATGGCTGGGCTCTGGACCTGCAGCCCTCCCAGATACATGCATCTGAGATGCTGGGCTGCAGCACAACCACGGAAACACGCAGCGATGATGATGAGACTTACGGTTTGTAGATAACATTGAGTCACATGTGTAAACATTTTGAATAAAAAGGTGGGTTAGGCAAAGTCTCGGGTTCACAATATCCCAGTTGTCAAGTGCAGTGTAGAATGCTGAATAATATGCCAGATTTTATTAAAGGAAAAATGGACAGATAATAAGACTATGGACATTTCTTTACAGTAAGCTGCAGTAAAAGATGAAAAACAAGGAAAATCAAATGATTTAATTTTTTAGCCTGACAGTCACACATCACAGAGATTTACTGCAACTGAATAAAGCAAAGAAAATAAGGCAATCTTCGCATTTTAAGCTCCACTAATCAAAATTGTTAATAAGAATAATTGGTCAAATTAGAAAGTCAAAAGTAAAATTTGTGTTCATGTTTTCTCCTCAAACTGGAACTGCAGAACGAAAGTTGAAAACGTGTGCACACTTGTGATAATACAAGCTGAAACAAACATACGGACTAATGCTTACCTTGATCTAATGTCTCTGTGCGTTGCTGTGGTTCACAAGGCAAAAATAAGTCTCACGGTGTATAACATTTAAATTCTTCAAACGCACATGAAGGTTGCAAGAAGGGATGGTGACAATTCTGGAACTAAGACTGAAACTGAATGACAGATCTGTGAATTTGAGCAGTCAGCAGGTTGGTTGTCCAAAGGAGCATAGGGTTGATAACTGTCTCATACCAAGCAAATTTTGCAGTTATGTTGGAATGAACAACAGTGTGGATAAAAACCAAGTATGTCCCTTAGTGCCCCCTGCCCCCCATCATGGGACCATGAAGAATTCTTCTCTCTGTGTGGTTCTGCTCGATTCCAGCTGTGGGATAAAAGGTTAATGTGTGGTATCTCTGTTTTTAGGAATCGCTGCGGCAGACGAAACGACAACTACGACATTGTCCTCATCCTTTCCAGATTTCGGGCAGCGGAAGCGACCGTCTCCTGCCAGTGGCGACATTGTCAGACTCAAAGAGGCAAAGACTGAGGTGATCTCAGACACTGCTGCTGTATGAAGGAACTGTTTGAGGTGATAGAGTGGTCAGTATTCTTATTTCAGCTTCTTCACACTCTCCCTCACAGCCCACGGATCAGCCGACGCCGCCTCCTGTCCTGCAACTGGACCTGCAGCCGTCCCTGCACCGTCAGGCTCACTGTAGCCCACCACCATCCAGCGCCACCTCCAGACTGAATCCCCTGAAAATGGAAGAGCAGGATATTATGGTGAGGGAAAGTCTAGACCAGACAGATGATGAGGACGAATGTGAGTTCGTGTCTCCTCGGTCGAGCAGAATTAGGGGGAGGGTGAGCGACGGCCTGCTGGAGGAGTACCTGAGGAGGATGGAGGCCAGGGAGGCTCACAGAGACCGGCACGTGGACCACAGAGATGACGTCACTCTGTTTCTGCTCAGCTTGGCTCCTGCCATGAGAAGACTCTGTACAGAAAAGCAGTCTTGGGTCAGAACCAAGATACAGCAGCTTCTACACGAGGCTGAGTTCGGTGCAACTCATTTTTAGTGAACCCCCAAATTTTTTATATTTAACATTTTTTATAAATACTGTATGGAACTCATTTAGTGGACTTGTATTTTAATTCATATAAAGAAAAAGTCATATTTTCCTTTTTATAAAACTTTAGCTGAGGTTCTCCTCACCATGGCCTCGATGCTGTTTTAAATAAAAATCTTGTCCATACAATTTTGTCTTTTTATATATGAATTATAGCTTCAAATGAAGTAAATGTGACAATAATCTATCTTAATATGTAGGTGAAGAAACACCTGAGGTGCTGACTGGTCAGACATATGACTGATGTGATGAGAAATACTATACAGTATCTATGCAAGATGTAATACTCAGAGAGTTCAAATATGTACGTTATTTATTGAATCAATCCTTGTATTTTTCTTCCCTGGTTCTACTTTGTCCAAGTTCGAAAATAATTTGGAAGTTGCTGGAATGTTTCTTGCACATACAATAACAGGCAAAAAACAGATGTAAAGCAGCAGGTGTCTTTGTACATTTTGAGTTGGCAGAACTCCATAAAAAGTAAAAGTTGCAGTACTTGCCTAAAAGATTTACATTATATATTCTTTGCACACACTAAACTACTTTACATCCAAAATTACCAGTACTCCAGTATGAAAACAATTTGTCCTGGTAAAGACGAACTTTTCTGAAGAAATCTAAAATGTTCAGGTGTCATTTGCAAAGAAAATCAAACAGCAGCAGGTAATGGTTGAGGTGATTATAACCACTTTATGCACCGACAGCTGCTTCAACCATAATATATGCGTCGGCATTTATCAGTGCATTAGTTTTTAACAATCTGCATCTGGACAGTAACTGAAACTGTTATATACAGAGAGTGTGTGTTATTTTCCTACTAAGTGTGATGGACATGAAGTAAAAATACTTAAAGTATGTATACATTTATGAATGGCGTAAAATGGAAGCATTTTTACTCCTATCTGCATTTTATATTATAGGCAATGACTTCCATGCTAAGGTAAAAATCGCCTACAACGAAAATCTCGCGAGATGTACAAAATCAAACGGGATTATTCCGGGTGAGCGGGTCAGCTGATCAAAACACGGAAGTAGTTGTGAAGCCGTCAGTGTGAAGAAGAGAGCAGCTGCTGCACCGCAGCTCAGTGGCTTCATTTCTGCATTTATGAAGCGGATTTCAAACATTTTCACGTTTTCATCTGAAGTGAAACTCTGAAGTTCGTTTTATATCCGTGTGTGGCCCGACACATCGTTATTTGCCGGTTAGCCCCGTTTTTAATGTTTCTATATTACTTTATTTTTGACGTCTGTAACTCACAGCCAGCTGTACAGTGTCATGATAAAGCATTTGAGAAACGTATTACTGGATTTAAAGGCATCAAGCGTGAAAATAAGAGGATGTAGTAGTTAGATTTTAATGACACACTTCTGTATACTTGTCAAGTCTGTACTATTTTACAGTGTAGCAGTATATTAACAGGAGTGTAAAGGCTTCAAAACACCATTAGATTTGTGAGAAAACTAGAACATAAAACCTCAGCATAAAGTTAAATTTGAAAACTAAACCAAAGCTTATTTGCACCTTTTTCTTTGTGGTCCTTCAAGTGACGTCTGTAATATGTAGCTACTGCTCTTTGCATAGACAGTTTCATTTTTGTAACAAAACAGGATTAAAAAAAAGGTTTTAAAAGTCCAAAACTCCAAGTTAAGCCTAGATAAATCTAGAAAAGTGACAAAAATTACTAACATGCAAAAAAGTGACCTGACACATTTTTTGACGTGTACATATGCCAGTTCCTTGGAACAAAACAGAACAATCTTTTTTTTTTCAATGTTTAACAAGTTTATACCGAGTTCATTTAAGTTTACAAAAAGTCTGAGAAAGACAAAAAGTTTTTGTTGGAATCATTTGAATTTGACTATTAGGATTTTAACTTAATGCAATATTTTGGATTTATTGTCCTACAGCCTTGAATCTAATGATGCTGATCTTGTTTTCTATTGTCTCATTACTATATGTGTGTTGAGAGGATCTCAGTATTTTCCTTATTAAAAAGTTGTCCAGCGTCCAATATTGTCCAATATTCAGCAGCAGAATTGAACTACAGCTTTATTTGTTTCTAATTGTAAATATACAGTGTTTTACCCAAGATACTCTTTTACAAGTGAAACTATACAAATTTTTTTTAAATACCTCTTGTTAATAGTATTTCATATATTTCATTATTTGTTCATTATTTGAAACCAGTAATCGCTATATGTATAGAAGCTAATTATTTGTGTGAAATCGTTTCCTTTTGCCACTTTCACACTTTGCTTTGCTGAACTTTAGTGACTTTCTTCCTTGACCTCCTCCAGTCTAACACAGTCCTTGGTTTTTCCAGCAGGTGGCCCAGCCAAGCTGCAGGTAGCTGCTGCTGATCATGGTGAAGGTGTTTCGAAGTCCGGCTCGTCATGGCTATGCAGTGGAAATGTCTCCATTCATCCCCAACAGAGTGGCCTGCGCCGCTGCCCAGTATTATGGGATAGCTGGTCAGTACATTACAGTCATGAAGGTTCTCGTTGTATAATCAAGATAATATGTCAATATCTGAGAAATGTGTATGATTAATGGTAAACTCCAAAATGTTTGTAGGCTGTGGAACACTGTTGGTCCTGGATGAGACAGAAACAGATATTTCTTTATTGAGAAGGTACTTTGATTTTTTTTTTCCAGTCCAGTGTTTACATTGTTTGCATTTTTGTTTATTTTAAAGATTAATTGAACTTGGAATTTACTCGAGTTTTACTCGACTGGTTTTTAAACACCGTCTTCACATTTTGCAGTAGTGGAGTGTAATTAAATATAGTTACTCTGAACAAGTAAGTCTTTGAAGTAATTGTAATTGGTTTGAGTGTTTTCTTTGAATGCTAATTTATACTCGTACTCCACTACATTTCAGAGACAGATATTTTCTAAAGCTTTGGTAATAAAAAATAAACACATTATTTTATCATCAAATAATCATTAGTTGCAGTCATGTATTGTATGAAATAGGTAAAATTAGCTCCAACAACAGCAAAATGTTGCTCACAGACAAATGTGTCAATAATTATCAGATCATGATCTGTAAAACAGCCACAGTCCCAGGAGTTTTTTTTACTTCACTCTAAAGGAGCGAAATACTGAGTCAGTGTACTGATGTGTGTGTTTGTGTGTCAGCTGGGACTGGGGTGATGGTCTGTTCGATGTCACGTGGAGTGAAGCCAACGAGCACGTGTTGGTGGCTGCCGGTGGAGACGGCAGCCTGCAGCTGTGGGACACAGCCAATCCCAGCGCTCCGCTGAGGGTGGCCCGAGAACACACACAGGAGGTAACACACACTTATACCAACAGCAGGGTCAAATATTTAAGTCTGTGTTTAGGATGCAGAATTGTGACTTTTGAACTTGTGGCTTGGTGTGTGTGTGTGTGTGAAGGTGTATTCTGTCAACTGGAGTCAGACGAGAGGAGAGAACCTCATCGTCTCTGGATCCTGGGATCAGACGATTAAAGTGGTGAGTGTTTCTTTGGCTGTTGTGTTTTCTTCTTCTTTCTCTTCCGCTCTTAGTTTCTGTCTTTTCCTTCGTCTGACAGTTTTTTTATGTGTCTGTGTGTTTTCCTCCAGTGGGACTCTGCTCTCAGCCATTCTCTCACCACACTCAGGGGTCATGAAGGGGTCATCTATAGCACTACTTGGTCACCCCACATCCCAGGGTGCTTAGCTTCTGCCTCCGGTGAGTTCATGCGAAAACAGAGGCTGTAGATTTGTCGTTATGTGATGAAAACCGTGAAATCTAGGGAAGGAAAAATAAAGAAAGTGAGAATAAAAAGTAAAGTATTAAAACATAGAAGTGAATTCTTGTGTGGTGCAGATTACATTTGTATTTATTTGCTTTATATTTAATTTAAGGATGAAACCTTTGAGCTGAATCATCACATTTTTCAAGGGGTTTTCAGCAGCGGTGGATGAAGTGTTCAGATATATTACAACACCACAATGGAAAAGTAGTTTATTACAAATCCTGCATTCAAAACTTTTAAGTATTGTCAAAAACATTAAATTGAAGTATTTAAACTAAAAGAGCTCACTATGCAGAAAAATGTGGAAAACTTACAATTGTTGACAAAATCTGCCCAATAATAAATAATTACAATGACCTTTTTAAATCGTAATATTTAGTAAGGAATTCAACATTGACCTCAGCGTTGATTTAGATTTACTCTAGTCAGTTTGATGTCTTCTGTGATTTATCTACTCTCACCACAAGGTGGAAGTGTTGTAGTGTTATTGCTGTGTCCTCTGCTGCGTATGTGTGTGTGGGTCCGTTCATTGTCAGACCACACTGCAGGGATTCTAAATCCCTGTTTATTGCAGAAACAGCCTTTTCATGTTGTTTTAATTATGTATTTTCAGTTGAAAGAGGATGTTGGAGACTGTATGTATCATATGTAGTTTCTGCAGCAGGCGACTACAAGCAACGCGTTTTAGTCTTATGAGCCGTCTTAGTAAAAATGACACCACGTAGGTTGTGTACATATAGTCAGAATATGGTGAAGGTTGCTTTTTCCAGCAATATTATATGACGGTCTTAAGCTCAAAGCGGCTGGTGGAGTCGTACTGTAGTGCATTATGTTAAGAGCTGTTCCTAATGTTTTGTCTAATTATAATAATCATTTTAATAATAATAACCACCACTATGACCTTTGTGTAATAAACACAAAGTTTAGACTTAGATTGCATTAGACTGTACAGGTTTACCTAATGAAATACCTAGAAATCCTCACTATTACTCACTGGCCCTCTGTCCTCCTCTTTGCTCTCTGTGGAGAATCTCTTTCTCACTGCTGAGCAGGTACAACTGGCAGAGGGAGGGGCTGCTTGGGAGTGGGGGAACTGTTATTGGACATTATTGTACACGCAGTTCTTGTTATAGCATGTTTATGGTTATTAGCAAACTAGCTTTATACGTTAACACGTGGAGACGGTGGAGAAAGCTGAAATGATCACTTCTCGGTAAGAGGTGTGAGTTTTCGCTGTTTAAACAGCCGCTCGTCGTGCAGCTCTGTGGTCTGTGGAAAAAAATAACCATCCAAATGTTGTTTCAGTCTCCCGGCCACATAGTAAAGCATTAAAACCCTCTGCAGTCAACTGGCTGGTGCTTATGATGCAGCTCATCATCCTGCTCTTGATCGAGGAGGTGAGTTTAAGAATCAGCTTCATTCAGAAGACTGCGGAGTCAGTTAGTTCCCAGAGGGAGAGGTGAGATTATCTTATGTATTTGTGTTTGAACGGCGGCTAACTTTATCACGTGGGTGAAGCTGTGCTCCTCTCGTCAGCTCTCTGATCAGACCCAGCTGGAGTCAGATTGGCTAAAACGAGCTGCCTGATGAGTTTGGGTTAATTGGTTTGTGAGAGCGGGCGGAAATCTCTGATGAGATTTTACAACCAGGAAGACGTAAAGTTCCTGTTGCTCATGGGAGTTATTTTGGGTTTAAGGTTCAATTTTTCTATTCACTCAAACCAGACTGCACAGCTGCCTTTTAATTGGCAGCAGTAAAAGTATCTGAACTAGCTGTTTGTACCCATGGATGTACAGACAGCTGTCAGTGGTTTACAGGGAGGGAAAAAATGTGCAGATTATAATGAGGAACTATAGAAACAGCTCAGACACTACTTTTCTGAATCTTGAATATTTCTGTTTTATACAACCAGCAGTCCAAAGTTCAGCTCAGGTGATTTTTAAAGTTTTTGGAAGTGTGAAGAATCAACTGCTGATTACTTTTTATTTTAGCAGCTTTAGTGTGTTTTACACGGTTTAATCCCTCAGATTGAAAATGAAACTGTTTTAAATCTAAACAAACATTTACCAAATAAAATCCAGATTAACTCAACACACCTGTTTTAAAAATGTCATCTTGTATCCCAACTGTCACTGTCATGAATAAATAAAGATTAATTTGAAATTCAGTTTCAGTGCAGGATTCAGAGGTAAAGTGGCGTTTGCTGACGTTCGGGGCTTGTTAGATCGGTGAGCACACTGGGCTCAGATCAGATAAGTGCAGCTCTGGAGCTCTGCAGCTAAATGATTTACTGAGCACTGACCTCCATAATAAAACCACCACTGTGGATGTGGACTGACTGTGTGCTGAGCTGTTACAGCTGCTTTCCTTCAATGTTAACATCTGATCTGATAAACCACCTGCCAGCAGCTCGTGCAGACACTGCCGCACCACCGACACATGGACACAGTCAACGATCTCAAATTCTTTATCTCTAATAATGTAAAGATCGGTCAAAAGCACGTGTTGTCCTACTGTAACTGTGTTTAATGCATCTTGGGTTTTTTTTACAGAGAGCAGCGAGTCATGAATCAATCAAGTTGTTTTGGCCCAGATCCTGCTTTGAATCACTTTGATTTTGAGTGTGTGCCAATACCAAATCTGTTCCAGTAAATCTATTTATTGGAATGACACAGCTGCCTACAGCCCACTCTCAGAACTAAGTCATGTCATTATAAATGTTTGTGCCAGAAAAGCTTTAGAGAAGTAATTGGATAAAATGCTGCATGAGATACAGTATGAAGTTTGGATTTAACTGTGTGATTTAGCCTTTTACATCGGACACACCTGATTTGTCACAAGCTGTTGAAATTAAAACATCTTGACTGAGATTTGAAGAAAAGTGCAAATTGCAGGTAACAACCACTTTTAATTAGAATGTGAAAAAGAAATAGAAACTACATTTTCAGAACTATATCTATATACACACTACAGTGACAGTTTGTGAGGAGTTGCTCAGGAAGTTTGATTTGTCTGTGCGGTCAAGCTACGTTTTTACAACATGAAATACTGTATATGCACCGAAGAATCTATCTCTGCTTAAGAGGAGGTAGCTTTGCATCACTTGACAAACCTACAGTCCAGTAATGAAATGGTCCATGAAATCTCTAAATGATTATTTTGTGTTTAATTCCATCAAAGGCATAAAAACAGCTACGCTAATTAAATGAAAAGTGCTTGCAAAAGAATGAAAAATTAGGATTAAAACATTAAAACAAACTAATAACATGACTGCTGCACTGATGGGATGTTTAGCTTTGAATCTGATATATCAGACTAAACGTTACGTTCCAGTTTGTTGGCCCATAAATTTAAAACAAAGTTTTAAATAGAAAGGTGTTAAATTTATTTTGATGTCATTCAGCTTTTAGCAATTATTATGAAAGTAGCACAATTATACATTGTCTTTAATAACTTCTTGTCTTTCATAACTGGCAAGATTGGCAGGAATATTCTGCTGTATATGCCATCAGCATAAACAGCCTGTTAGGAGAAGAACATCTAAGATGGCTTTAACTGAGGCTCCCAAATCTTCTAGGGGAAACACTGGTCAGGGTATAGAGGATCAGGGAAATCTGGATTCCTGTGCCATGTATACACATAACCAGGTTTCTAATTGGCTTTCACCAACTCTGCATGTGCTCAACTATGGCTCCAGACAGAAACATGCAGCTCATTTTTCAAACAATGTCCACCTACAATTTATTTAACACAAAGTGCTTTGTAGAAGTGTAAATAAGTCACTTTCCCTGCAGACTTTTAAAATTCTGACTGTTGTGATTCAGCTCCATGTGTTTTTTTCCTCTGTCTTTCCCTGAGCTGTCATTCTGCTGTGACACGAACACACACATACACGCAGAGAGTGAGAGGGAGAAAAGTCAGAAAGCAGCGTATTCCCTCGTTATTCCACAGTAAGCCCGAGGTGGAGGATTGAAACCGAAGTGTGGAGGTGTGTTGGTGTTTGAAAACATAACGGCTGTGGAACCATCAGAAAACCAATTGATTTCTCAGAATTTCGTTTTTGGAATTCGAACCTGCGGCCTTCTGGTTCCCAACCCAGTGCTCTACCACTGAGCGACCAACCCCCCCCCCCCTCTTTACAACGTAAAGTAAAAAAGTACAAAGGGAGTGTAGTGGATGTAGGACAGGCAGTGAAATTGTGGCACAGCAGTAACAAGACCGGTTCTCAGATCCCTTTGTACAGACCCTGTGTGGTGTTAGCATGGTGGGGGTCTCGTTGGCATGGTGGGTCACCATGCTTGTACCAGTGAAGAGGAAACGCCACCAATTTATGAGCACGGCTGTTTACATGACACTGAAGAAAACACCTGGTTACTTAATTTCACACCGGTGACACAAAGTGGAAACGGTCGCCGCTGTGATTGTGTTTGTGTGCTGAGAGGAATTTAGTGTAGTTTTAGAACATCTTCAAATAATAACACTTGTGTGTAACCTACACACAGCTTCAGACAAATAACGTCGTTTATTTTAACCACATTTTCTTTGTTATTCATTTGTTAAACTTTTAATTAGTGTCAAGCTTTAAATGTGTAACTGAGCCTGAACTGTCTTTCCATCCCCCAGCAGTAGTGCTGTGTGTGTGTGTGTGTGTGTGTGTGTGTGTGTGTGTGTGTGAGATCAGAACGTGCTCACCAGCTAAATGATGTTTGTACAGGACACAGAGACACACACAATCCTGTTAATCATGTGTGTGTGTTTGTTCCTGGTACCTGGTAGCGTCTGCTTAAATAACTGATAGCAGGTACGTCACACACAAAGGTTCACTGTTCACACGCACACACGCAAATACACATTGTCATATTTGTGTTATGATTCGCTTCAGTGAGCTTTGGCTGTGTGTGAGTGTTGTGGCCTGAGGGAAACTTTAGCACAGCATGTGTTCTAACCCTCCTCTCTCTGCAACAAACACCAGGGTTTATGGAGGAAGCACCCTGACAAAATGGCTTTGTGGGAAAGATGTGTCCACTTTAAAATGCTCTTTAAAGTAAACACGTCTTTTATCCAAACGCTTTGGAAAAGTGTCTTGTATCCGATCACTGGATTTGAAAGTTATTATTTATTGATTATTTCTTCCTTTCATTCTTTCTCTTTTCTGAATTGTAACCACCGGAAGCTTTATATGCTTTGTGTGATATGGGATCAGCCATATCGATGGTGTGACATCATAAAAAAACTATTTAATTTATTTGTTCGTGGCCAAATTATTTAAATCTGTGCTAAGTTCCCAACAAAAGGAGGATTGTTGTTGTTGTTCTTGTTGTTGTTGTTGTTGTTGTAGACAAAGCCTCAGGTCAGTTGAACTGGTTGAGTGTGAAATTCTTATTTTCCTGTGCATTGATGACTTTGTTGTAGTTTTACTGCTTTGTTCTGAAGTCACAGTTATTATCTTGGTGATTCCATTAGACAAATCATTGGTTGGTCAACATTGGTTTATAGTGAGTAGTTATTTAAACGTAAACCGTGATCTTTCCCTAAACCTCACCAGGTGATTTTGGGCCTAAATGTGCTATGCTGCCATGTCATGCTGCCACCTGTCTGATACCAGTCACAATCATTTCTGACCATTTGAGTTTCAAGTGTCAGTGGATGCTGTTGACCAGAACCTGCTAATTTGGCAACAGAGTCTTTGTGGTGAGTCAACCAGCGTGGTAAACTAGCTAATTTCTCTCCAAAACCACTGCAGAAGAGTGATCACATTGTTCACCTGCTCGTGTTTTCATCACGACCCCCGTCTCTGTAGAGACCCTGTGCTGCAGGCCTGATCTGAGCGGAATCTTTAAGCTGTGATCATTTTCATTCACTGTCCAGAGTCGTTTCACTTCAGATAGAGGTGAGGTGAGAAGTGCAACCTGTTTTACTGTACACTACAATTCAGTTTGGGTTTTTCTTGTGTTGGACAGTGTTTCTTCCCCCACTAAGTGAAGCTTGAAGCTAGTGTCAGTGTTTGCTGAATGTGTCTGTACAGAGAGTAAGGAACAGCCAAGTCAACCAAAATAACAGTTCAGTTCAGTTTCATAGCAAAGACCGACACTTTTTGTTGTTGTGAAGATCTTGTATGCTGAACATGGATGTATGGATGGATCTCAGTGCTGTAGTTTAGTAACCACTATGTGATCTGAAAAGGAAAATAACCTTGTACCGGTTCCCTGTAAAGGACAGAAGTAAAAAAAAACTCTGCTCATTCAGACCTTCCCAGATAAAGTTAGAAATAAATCTTCCTGGCTGTGGCTGTGCCGTAGCTCACTTTGGCTTCGTGATGCATCGATGGTCTGTTTAAACTGCGGTCGCTGAACTTTGTCACCCTGCAGGAATTTACTTCAGTCTCGAGTGAAGACTGTGGTCAGAAGAAATAGGGAAACAAATGTGTTGGGGGCCAAACACTGAATGAATCCGTATGTATTTCTTACACAAGGTCATCAGCTCACAACTGCACAGTGGCTTTGCTGACGTGCCATTTTAAAATCAACACAAGGAAATTCCTGCGAATTTGCCACAGACCAGCACGACGCTCTTTACTTTACCTGTTTGTGCAGATGCATTAAGAAGTTACATCAGATCCACTTTGAGTCATCGTCTGGTTCTGTCGGCTCCTGGGTGAAGATGTGCATGTTAACCTAAAAAAAAAAATAGTTGATTTTATTCTAAACACAAATCCTTTGGTTTTAATCGTCAAAGTTGAGCTGTTTTCCATGAGAACATGTTAAAAACATTCAGTCACAGGAGAGAAACTACATCACACAGTAGTTTTTTTTCACTGTAGCTGCGAACCCACATGTGTCTGAACGCTTTCTGTTATTCTCGAGGGTTTTATGGATGGATGATAATGAGTTGTTAAACAGGACTAGCTGGAATTAGTGTGCGGTGGAGAATTGCTGCCTTATCTCCCTGTGGAGGCTTCCCCTCTGGTTACCAGGAGAGGCTACAGTAAGAAAGGAAGAGATGAAGGAGAAGCAGGGGGCAGATGACGTCTCATCGTGATACACTTATCGGGGTTTCCCATGCTCCTCATATCGGCCTTCTCCTTCCTGCTCTCTATCCCCTCAGTTCGCTTCAGTGCCACACAAGATTCCCACCTCCAGCATCAGCAGGAGATGAGAACTGCCTTTCGGTCTGGCCTCCATATCTCCTCCTGTGTTGTTTGTGGTGCAGCCAGTGTTTCTCTGAGCTCTGCAACAAATCAGAGCTTCACTAAACTGCAGCAGAACTCCTTCCTGTCCAGTAGTTTTGTTATTTAACCACAGCTTCTTAGTCCCTGTGTGTGTGTTTTGGGTAGGAACAGGGCAGGAAAGTGTGGTTATAAGAGAGCTGTTATGTAAGACGGGCAAGTTTTATTGTGGGGAAAAAACCCTCTGTTACGGTTTGGTGATGATTGTCACGTATTTAAACAGTGCCACACGTTGGAAGTAACTGTAGCTTCATGTGCTGCACTTAGGGACAACTTAAAGGATTTGTGCTTGAGTTGTCCTTTTGCTGCAACTTCATACTTTGACTAAACTATTTCAGAGGCAAATATTTAACTTTCAGTTTATGTAACTTCAGTTACTACTAACGCATAATCTCATAATCGTATTAATGTAAGGACAAGTTCTGTATATTAACATTACCTCAAAAACATTCTGTAAATATACATTGTACACAGATATTCTATGTATCTGTATATTTGTCTAATGCGTGAATTTGTGGAGCTTGTTCTTGCCTTTTTTTCCGTGCGTGGCTGCAGTGAAAAGTGATCTCGCATAAAAGAAGCGTGACGTCTTTATGTGTAATTCCTCTGGTCGTTTGTGGCCCACAACACGTCTGCCCTGCCAACTGCTCCCTGCTGGAACACAATGCAGCTGCGCGCCCATTTGTTTTCAAACCTGTGATACAGTCCCCGTGGTGGTGGGATTATAGATAAGCTTCAGAGGTGGCTGATCTCTGCTTCATCAGCCAGTGAAAACAATCATGTTAATCTGTGTGCGTGCAGCTCTCTGGCTTCTTATTTCAACCCTTTTTGCTACAGTCACCCACACGTTCGCTGTGATCACATTCAGCCTCAACTCTGGGTGTTGGGTGAAAGGAGGAAAATGCAAACATTTCATTAAAGTGCTTGAAAAGGGAGAGGAGTTCCTCTCCTCACTAGGGAACGGATGCTATGAGCAACACAGACCAGTAGCGTATTTCCAGAAACCAGGGATTTTAGATTCAGTTGAATACCAGCCTGTGCAGCACTGCTTTAAAATGTTCTGAGAAACATTTTTGCATCTATTTGTGCAGGATGTAACTGAATCAGCGTCTGTGCTGCTGCCATAGGAGCTAATGGTGCCGTAGATGAGGGTTGCTGCACTTGATTGGTCAGAACGGATCGATACGAGCCAATCAGTGAAGGGATTTGCTGTTCTGAGGAAGGAGGCACATCGAGTGTAAACAAAATAAATATTGGCCTCAGCATCATTTATAATTAAGAGTTTTCACATGATTTGACAGCGATGTGTGTGGGTGAGAGGTGTTGTTACAAAAGCTCAGCAGTACTTCTGTGTATCACATCAGTCAGGATCCAATTTTTAACTAAGTAACTTCATCTTTTATCACTTTTATCATTAAGAAACTGTTTCCTTTTTGATTTTGTCCAAATACTCTCCTGCCTTCGCGCCTGCAGACATTTGTCTTGCTCGTTTGAACTTGTGGAGCTGATTAGACGCCTGGTTTCATAAATTCACAACACTGAAGAAACACGGTTCTCCATGAGAATCCTACCTTAGGAAATCCAGTTTCTCGAGCCCACTACCGATCACACAAAGCAAGTTTCTTGGTTTCAGGACAGAAAACATCTACAGAAGACAACGGACCATAGCTTGGTTACTGAAGTCCATTCAATGATGAGTTTTCCTGACGTTAAAAAAACCACAAACTCGGCAGCGATTGGATGAGCTACGCTCTGTTGCACTGATGGACACACTGCTGTAGAAAATGACATTAATACAAAATTTACTATGTGACATTAGTGTCGCTCATGTACAGTTAATGATAACTGACAGACTATATGTTCACACTGTTGGTTTTATTTCTGAGACAAAAACAGCTGTGAAGAGGTCAGGATTATTTCTTTGGGATCTTTTTACAGTCTAACATCAGTAAAAAGCTTAAAAAGAAACACTAAATATTGAACTGTTGTGCTGCTGCACACACACATCTAGCTGGCATGTTTTTCACTTGCCGGTGCCAGAGGAGCTTCCAGCACACTGCTGAGAATTGGATTTCGTGAGCGAGGACGAGAGGAACAGGGAGGAATAAATTAAAGATTGTGAAGGGTTAAAATGGATAAATCGATGAAGAGCGGGAGGATGTGGTCAGGAGGAGACGCTGTTGGGTGGGTGTGTTGGGTGTTTTAATCCAGCGTTGGGATTAAAGTGGAGGTGGAGAGAGTGAAGAAGATGAAGAGGAAACTGAAGGAGAGGATTAATCTTGTGGTCAGTAAACATGAGGAGAAGCCGGGAAGAAGTTCCCTCTGTAAACTCTTTAATCTCTTCCCTGCAACACACACGGAATCTTCAGGCCTTCCTCTTCCTCACTGAGCTCCCAGTCCAAACTATTCTGCTGTCAGCCTCACGGTGACTTCAGGTGACGTCGTTTCTGAAGAGCCTCATAAGCCTGTTGGGCTGGTTTATTTCATTTGCATCTTGCAGATTAACTCTTCGGTGGCCCCTCCCCTCAGCGTCTTTGCATCACACTAAAGTTTATATTTAAATGTCAATAAAACATTAGTTTGGGATTTTTACAAATAGGTTTAATGCAGAGTGCGGTTTATCTTTGTAATGTGGTGCAAAACTGAAACAAATGAGACAAAAAAGCCATGAAGAGACAAAGGCAGGATGAGAGACCAGAAAAACGTACATGCTGTAACTGTACATTTCTACGTGTCGATCTGCTTAATCATCAATTCACGGCCACACAAAGCTGCAAGTAGACAAATGACAGCCACACAACCAACAACGTGTAGCTTCATTGTTCCCCAGAAGTGGTTAAGAAAATTGCAGAAAGGTTTTGCCCTTTAATTTCTGCTGTCGGTAAACAGCTTCCATCCCTCAGCTCTTTATGAAGCAAACCCAACACTTGGCTCTGATTACGACTGAAAGCAGGAACAACTGCAGAGTCTGAATGAACTTCTCAGAACCTGTGGGCTGTGAAATGAATCAGGAGAAAGAGGGAGGAGCAGAGTGTAAAGGTTTTATGTGATGATTGTCGCAGTGTGTTGCCAGACCCTCAGCCTCTGCCCATTAAACACACACACACACACACACACTCCCAGTAAAATATGTCCTGACGTCTGAAGGAACTGAAGACACAGTTGCCTTCCCCTCAATTAACCTCTTTTTTTCTTCTGTCTCTCTTCATCTGCCTTCGTTATATTTTTTCCTTCTGTCTCAAGCTTCACAGTCTCTGCTCACTTGTCAGGAACAACAGTTACTGTAATAGAAGGAAAGTGCATAATAACAGGTTTAGGGTTGTATTTTAATATATTACAAATATTAAATAATAAACATATTCAGGGATGTGTGTATATATTTTGATTATTTCTGTGTTGAAGCTCTGTGCAGCTTTCTGACGGTGCTGGCTGCTTTTTATTTGCCTGTGTTGGTCCAGCTCATGACAGAGTTGTGTACTGGGACACAACGCAATTGTCCATGAGTGGAGAGATTCTGCATATGAACCTGCCGGAACCTGATCTGAGATCTGAAATCTGTCACACTGTAGATGTACAAACCGTAGTAATTGCTGCTCTATAAATCCACATCTAGACATCTTCTCTGCCTCTGCCCCTGTATCGGCCCGTAAATCTCTTTTCACACGACCACCTTTTGCACATCTCGAGTGCCAGTGAGCAGCGCAGAGGTCACCAGCTGTGCTCAGACCGGGCATGCTGGGTAATTCTCTGTCCTATCTCTGTCCCAGGTGATGGGACGCTCAGAGTCTGGGACGTGAAGTGTGCAGCATGTCGATTGGCCATCCCAGCACACAAGGCGGAGATTCTTAGCTGTGATTGGTGCAAATATGACCAGGTAACACACTCAGCTGCATAGTTGGATTTTCTGGGTTCGGGGTTCGATTACAATTAAGACTGGATTTACTTTAAGTATTAATCCAAATATCTTTTAAATAAGATTTTAAATTTAAATTTGGTTGGTTTTTACTTAAAAAAAACATTTGAATTAAAATGTTTTAGTGTAAGCTGCTTTATTTCACTTTCATCTTTGATTTATTAACATTTTCTTATTGTAAAGTTTCTGTGTTTTCCTCTGTTTGCAGAATATTTTGGCAACGGGCTCTGTAGACTGCAGCGTGTGTGTGTGGGACCTGAGGAACGTACGGCAACCTGTCAATCGACTGCTGGGCCACACCTACGCCATCCGTAGAGTTAAGGTACACACACACACACACACACACACACAGGCCTTCATATGCTCCAACAAATGTCATGTAACAACATATTGTCCTCAGAACTGAGTGAAAATGTGTGTGTGTGCAGAAGATGCAGTGCAGAGCATGACAGCATCAAAACACCCACTTAAATGGACCTAATAAGACCACGCACACACTCTCACGTGTGTGTGTGTGTGTGTGTGTGAGAGCAGACAGCTGCAGAGGAGCTTCCAAAAACGTCCCAGTTTCACAGATTATGTCACACACGCAGATGTTCGCACTGTACTCACACTCTCTTGGGGTCACTCAGGCAAGCAGAGTTTTTCAGGACAGGTGTCACCAGTTGATCTGAGTGTGTGTGTGTGTGTGTGTGTGTGTGTGTGTGTGTTTATCAGGGTTTGCAAATCTGTCAGATTGTATTGATTTGCCGGACGGAGCAGAAAGGAGGTGAGAGGATTCATGATCAGCAGACAAACAGATAAAAACAAGCTGAAAGAGTCACTTTCCATCCGACTGGCAAGTCGAGCTTACAAAATATTAGAGCTAACATTTAGCTTTTTTGTAACTTGGGTTTTAATTTGGTAGTTTTGGCACTTTAACAGTTTACTTAACGACAGTTTTATTCTAACCTAACAAATGTACAGTGTAGCTCATTTTTTGACTTAAATGCGCAGCAAGAGTTAAGCGATGTGCATGTTGCAGCAATATCAGTTTCTATCTCTGGCATTGTGCCCTTGCTGCAGCTTTATTAACCTAAACGCTTTTCTGCACAGCAAACACTCAGCAGCTGTACACAGATCCACAGTCGGAGTCCAGAAACATGCTATATGGCAGTTTAAGTGGTGTTGAAGGGCTGTTGTTTGTCATAGTTTGTGGGGTTTTTTTAGATCGTCTGATCACTGTCTACAGCTTCCTGACATGTCAGTCAGAGACACATTTTTCTTAATTATTCTTTTATTTAGATCACATACATAATTTATGAACCGGGACTTTCAGTATTGGATCAGGTAGCTCCTGGGAACCAGATGCAGATTTGACACATCCTACATGCAGCTTTTTTTGGTTATTTGATCTAAAGCTGTAGACGGCAAAGGTGAAGAACTGCTCTTGATCTTTTTTTAGTAAACAGCTCAAATAACAACTAGTCTCTTACACATGAAACAGCGGCTTCAACACTGAATAACAAAGATTGGATTCTTAGAGTCATTTAAATATAAAATAAATATTAAACACTTTATCCTTGATATAGAGGCTCCAGCCTGTTTACATCACACCTGCTCCGTCCTGCTCATCTGCAGGTAACCGTGTTGATCTGAGCGCTCTGTGTCAGAGCGTTTGTGGTGGTGATGTGTTAGGCGTCCTGACCTTTAGGCTACAGGTCGTGTTGATGCCAAATGTTGCTGCTCAGCAGATGTCAGTACTGAAGTTTAAAGCGTGTTCTACCCAATGGCAGTGGGGGTCACAATCCCTTTCTGGAATCAGTTTAATAGATGTAAGGTGTTCTATTCTGGGATAATCTACTTATATAATTCTTCTTCTGTGTGTATCTGAAGGAGCCTGATTGTATCACAGCGTTGTCTCCGTTTGGGTTTGAAGACAAAATGTCCAAAAGGTCTCCGTGTTGTTAACTGAAGGAGTTTTTACCAGAGTGTTGTCTAATAAAGGACATTAATAAGCTGCATCACAGGAAGCAAAGAATTCAAAGCTCCAGCTTTACACAAATGTAACTGAAGGAAAAATGACATTTTTGAAGTACTAATGAACATGTTAATCAAGTTAGCGAGTTTTTAGTTACACCTAAAAAAAACTGTATAGGCATCTGGGGGATCACGTTGTGCTATGGCAACCACTAAAGGGACAAGCCGAAAGCCGCTGAACAGGTTGCGGTCATTTGATTACGGTCAGCAGCTGACTAAGAGGAAAACGAAGAGGAAGACGGAGACGGTAGCAGTGAGAAAGGTGTAAAACGTGGCTGAGAGTGATGAGGAAGGTGAAGCTGTCAGAAGCAGAGCGGGGGAACAAATGAAGGAGCAAATTAATTGAACGAGTGCTTCGCTGACAAGTCGGCGAAATGACTCTGTGCGGACGCTTCTCAGTCCTCCTGTTTCTGCATAACCCGCTGACTGCTGAGCAGAAATAAAGGGGCTGGAATCTCTGCTACACCTGCCTCAAGCTGTGTTTTCACTTTGATGACTTTTTTCCTGTCGTTCACATCGTTTCGTAAGATGAGGGACAACCAGCGTGTTACATTTACATTTATGTATTTTGGAGATAGTACTTATTACTATTACTTATATGTAAGATGATACTAGTAATTTTACTTAAAAGCTACAATATGCAGTTTAGTCTATGGTAGCTCAATGGATAGAGCCTCGGGTTGGAATGCAGAAGGCCGCGGGTTCGAATCCCAAACTCACCAGGTGTGGTCCTGCCCAGCCACCAGGGGCCACCTTGGTGCTGGTCCCAGGTAAAAATGGGACTGTTAACAATTTCAGATTGGTCAGTAGGGTGAACCTTGCTCAGAAAAAAGACAAGTGAACATCTCTGAACAGCAGCCACTTCTGTGAGTCTGACTGAACAACACCTCCCTGTAAAATGATAAGTGATGCAACATATGTCTCCTAATAATACATAACACACTACACCATCACATAACACTAGGAATGTACTTTAACATTGGTTTTTCCTGGTCAGTAATGAGAATGAGTAGTTCTTCTACAGCTCCTGATGTGTCATAGTCATTCCAAAAAATTCCAAACTACTATTGTAATGACTAATGAAGCTTTTCTTCTGTCAGTCAGGGCTCATGTTTGTATATGTGACTGTAAAAAGACTCTATCTTTTTAATTTCCTGTTACATCAAATCACAGAAACCACACAACAAAAGAGAAAACATGAACACAAGGACTAACACAACTAAAGCAGATGCAACCAAACACACAAAGTCCAGTTCAACAGGAAAGTACAGAATAAAACATCTGCGTCTACAAAAGGCTTCACCACATGACATTTTAATCAAATGACAGCTAGACCACACTGTGTCACATGATGGTTGGATGTTGTCTGCAGCTGTAGGATTACAAAAGGTGGGATAAACATCTCGTGGAAAAAGGAACTGGCAGCACAATGATCCCTCTGAAACACATGAACCTGCAGGCGTCTGTGCACTGAAACCAACGTTTTGATGGCAGTGTGCTACGGTGCCGTGAAAAAGTACTTAACTTTTCCAAATTTTGTCACGTTATAACCTCAATCATAGATGTGTTTTGTTGGGATTTTAGGTGACAGACCAACACAAAGTGGAACATAATTGGGAATTGAAAGGAAAATGATAAATAGTTCTGCCCTTTACTCTGATACCACTAACTAAAATCCAGTGGAACCAGTTGCCTTCAGAAGTCACCTACTTAGTAACTAGAGTCCACCTGTGTGTAATTTAACTTGAGTATAAATCCAGCTGTTCTGTGAAGCCTTCAGAGGTTTGTTAGAGAACATTAGTTATCAAACAGCATCATGAAACCGACCACCTTAACTGACAGGCCGGACAAGGAGAGCATTAATCAGAGAAGCAGCCAAGAGGCCCATGGTAACTGTGGAGGAGCTGCAGAGATCCACAGCTCAGGTGGGAGAATCTGTCCACGGGACAACTATTAGCCGTGCAGTCCACAAATCTGGTCTTTATGGAAGAGTGACAAGAACAAAAGCCATTGTGGAGATAAAGACATAAGAGGTCCAAGTGGAAGAAGATGCTCTGGTCAGATGAGACCAAACTGAAACCTAACACTGCACATCACCCTGAACTCACCATCCTCACTGTGAAACATGGTGGTGGCAGCATCATGTTGTGAGGATGCTTTTCTTCAGCAGGGACAGGGAAGCTGCTCAGAGTTGAGATCAAAGCATATTCATGTGTTAGAATGAGCCAGTCAACGTCCAGACCTGAATCCAATTAAGAATCTGTGGAAAGACATGAAAATTACTGTTCACAGACCCTTTTCATCCAGTCTGACTGAGCCTGAGCTATTTTACAAAGAAGAATGTGCAAAAGTTTCACTCTCTGCTGTAGATGTGCAAAGCTGGTAGAGACAAAGCCCAAAAGACTTGCAGCATTAATTGCAGCAAAAAGTGGTTTTACAAAGTATTGACTTGGGGGCGAAATACAAATTTTCACCACAATTACCATTATGATTTTCCTTTCCCTTCACAATTATGTGCCACTTTGTGTTGGTCTATCACATAAAATCCCAATACAATACATTTATGTTTGTGGTTGTAATGTGACAAAATGTGGAAAGTTTCAAAGGGTATAAATACTTTTGCCAGGCACTGTACATGTGTACTAATACTACTACAATGTCAAACTTGGTCAGATAAGGTGCTGAAATAGAACGAAGTATTTAAGTATTAAAGTAGCTCAACTTCTGGTTCAGTTTACAATCTGTTTTCGCTTGTGGCTGGTTTCTTTTATTTTTACCTTAAACTTTAAGTTAAACGTTTTCAGAAAATGGCAGATGGGAACCACAGACTGTAGTAAAACATTTATCATAACTGGTTGCTACCATTGCACGTTTACATTATTTTCTTCATAGAATTGGAGCTTGACATGTTATTTTCCACACGTATGAAACATGAATAAAAAAAGCCATTTTTATCTAAACCAGAAATCTGGTTCGCACAATCATGACAAAAGTTTCTAACTAAGTCAAAGTGGTTGTAGAAGCCCGATTAAGTTGGTTTCTACCATGTATTTGTTACATTTCGAAGGCACTTTGTAATGATTTAATCTTTTTACTGTGTTGTCTGCTCCTGCACAGTCACAAAGAAAACCAGGAAGCAGCGTTTTACACTGTTCTACGGTTTAAATCCTCAAGGCAAACTTCCAGAAATGTGATTACTGATGTTCTGCAGACGTAATCAGAAATACAGCACGTTCCCTGGTTACCTGGGTTACGGTCACCCTCATTCACAGTATTTGGGAGTAAAATCCAGCATCACTTTCCTGATTTGTTATTTTCTGTTTCCTGCAGTTTTCCCCCTTTAGTCCGATGGTGTTGGCGTCCTGCTCATATGACTTCTCTGTCAGGTAAGATATTAGCCTTTATATGCTTTTGTCTTGATCACAATGCACAGTTTAAACTTTGTTTCATAAAACTTTAAATGAAATCACTGGCTTTCGCGGTTGCATCTTATTGTGAAACACCAGGAGCAAAGAGCCACAGTACAACACCTTCAATCAGAGGTTTCCATTTTACTTTAATGAGCCATGGAAATGAAGGCAGTCGTACCTGTTTAAGTCAAATGAAGGTTTACACAAAGTTCTTTGTATTAGACTCTAGAGAGGGAACAAACAGTGCAGCTGAAGACAAAACCCGCAGCGTGAATGTGGAATTTTTTATTTCTGCTGCTTTACTTTCAATTTCCAACCAAAGTGGATGATGGTTTCTTTCTTTGGGTTTCTCATGTGTAAGAACACTGAGTGATAATATGTGATAACCAGTGTTGAGCTGCAGAAGGTGAGTTAATAAATCGCGTAATTTCAAGCAACGCTGCCTCTGTGTCTCTTACCCGAACATGCAGCTTTTTCTTTCTTTCTTCATCTCACTGACAGTTTTCATGGCTTCCAGTTTCTATTCTTCACCTGTCTGCATGTGCACCAGATTTACAGACTGCGCTAGATGGTTATAGATACAGTGGGGGGGGATGTCAGTGGTCTTTTAGCAAAACCTTTGATGTCAAATATTAAAGTAAATGAATAATCAATCAGGGGAGAATTAATAAGGAAATGAGAAAAAAACTTCCTACTTCTCAGATATGAGGAATTAGTTTCATTTGGTTTGTAAATGTATTTATCATCATCATCATTGCATCTTTGAACAAAGAAACATGCAGTGTTGCACAAACTTTACGGGATCTTTGGGAAAATAAAGAAAATTATTAATATTCACTATTCATCTTGCACACTAAAGAGCATAAACCCTTCGAAATATCACAAATAAACATTTGCAATTGGTTGATCTTTGTCCTAGTGATAAAAGCAAACTAGTGAAAACTGCAGCCATCAGATCTGTGGAGCGATGTGGAAACGTGATAACTGGGTTACAAATGATCTTTTTTTTTTTTTGGTCGTTTCTTCTTTTAATCACATTGTGTCTTTCGTGATCGAAAACGCATTTTTTGCAGAAGTTCTTGAAAATCTGTGATACAGTTGGATGGAAACTTGACTGATTTCCATTATTTTACACTTTAGTCGTTTAGCAGACGCTTTTATCGAAAGTGACGCACAAGTGACTGTAAGTTATTACGCTCTTTTACACACTTACACTTATTGTTATTATTATTATCCTGGATTCTTCCATATGTTTTTGACACGCCACTAGTCCTAAATGCTAGAGACACAGCTAGAAACACGGTTCCAACTCTTGTTGTTTCCAGCCGCCATTTTTGGAACTGCAATTGAAGGTTTTTTTACTTTCATGTGTTTCCATTTCTAAATTGTTCAACGCTGTCACTCAGACAGGGGTGATGGCTTTCAGCTATCACACCCATCCTGGTTTTACATTAAAAATCAGTTTCCAACCTTGAGTCTGGACCATCAAGACATGAAACCAGGAAAAGATTTTACGGCTACACAATAAATACCACATATTTTCTAACCCCAGCTATTAGGTAAAAAAATACATTTTCTTTCTGCAAATCATTTTTATCAGTTTTATAAATGTCTGTACGTGGCTCAATTCAGCATCTGCATCTATAGCATCTGTCGCTAAAGAAACGGGACTGGTGGCAAGTTCAAATGCTGAAAGAAATTCCAGGCAGATCTATCAAACGATAGAGAGAAAGTGAGGAATAAATGCCAAAGGGAAGACAGAAAAGCTGAAAGGTAATTGTGGTGAGAGCAGTTTCGTTGCCAAACCTTGTGTTTTATTGATCCACTTCATTTCATTGCCTCAGATACTCTGTGCTGAGTCCTGTGTTCATCATTGGCCCTGACACACACACTTATGCTCCCGTCTCTGGTCCAACATTCATTGACATAATACATCCCCTAGTCCCTCACTCCACCAACACAGTCGCTGCACGAACGCTAAACTAATTCCAAGTCGAAACATAAAAAGAGCAACAAGATAGGACCTGATGAGCTGTCCACTCAAACATAGAAACACACACACACACACACACACACAGTGGGAAATCACCACCTGACAGACTTATGCAAACAGCATCTGTGGTAATGATCCTCAGAAACACATAAGAAATGTCCCAAACAACATTTATTTTTGTTTTCCAACCAGAAGCCCGGACGCTGCGAGAAAAGTAAAACGATTTCAGGCATAAAACACATGCATCTTAAATCATGTTTCGATGTTTGCTGAATTCAGATGCGATTCTGCAGCGACGCCTCCCTCTCACTGACACAGTTACACATTCATACGCCCCCATTAAACTGCTGCTTCACACTCTTATTCAGCTTTTCAGCTTTTCAATTCCCCTCCAAAAAACAGTAAAAGCTTGTGTCAAAGTCTGCTGTGGTCCTGCAGAATGTGCAGGTTCTTCTGCTGACAGAACCTCCAGTCAGGTATTACAGCAGGTGTGTTGACGTGTCTGTCTAAGACTTAAGTGTGACATCTGGGTCTTAGCTATTCATCATGCGTTAAGTACCTGGTCACCACGCTGGTATTGGGTCTCTAGCTGCTCTTCAGAGAGTCGTCAGAAGTGCACAGAAAATCATTGGCACTCAGTTGAAGCCACACAGGACCAGACTCATCTCATCCTGGATACCATGTTTTTACTCCTCTGCCCTCTGGGAGCCGTTAGGCTTTAGGTTTCTAAACTCTCACACCAACAGATTTAAGAACAGTTTTTATCCAAGCACCATTAGAGAGCTGAACTTGGCACAGTGTCTCTTGTCTTTACATCGTCCACTTTTTGTACGTCTTGCAGTGACAATAATGGCACAGGTTGACGGATTGATTGACATACAGATTTATTGAAAGGTAAATGTAAGTAGTAGCATCGCATCAGCACAACTTGGACACCTACGAATAGGAAAGTGGATCATTTAGCAGCGGGCAGATATTTCTCTCAGGAACTGGTGGAGACCAAACCGAAGCGAGGTTCTGCTATAACATTGTTATGCTGTAGATTAGGTCTGTAGAGCAGCTTTATGAAAGACTGGATTATTGACCTCCACGTACTACGTCCACTCACAAACCCAGACAGTGTTTTTTGGTGCGTATACTCTGAATCAGGGTTAGCGTTAGCTGCAAGAAAAGAGGATTTGAGGCTGTCATGTTTGCTCTGCAGGAACATGTCAGCCCACTGATTGTAAATAAACCCACATTAATTATTAATCCTTGAGAAATCTGAAGCTCTTTGTAATGTCTGACGAGAGGTGCTTGCTTTCACACAGTAACCGAGAAGGCTGGAAGCAAGTGGTTAACGGTGTAAAACCTGAGAGCGACACGAGTTTCTCCCACAGTTGGTTTCATGAGAAAATCAGCAGATGACCCGGACGCAGAGGAAAGTTTTTGCAACGTTCCACAAGCATCAGAGTGAACAGACGCTCTATCTTTAATTTAATCTGAACTCTCTTTGCTTCTTTATTAACTTTCCTGTTTCACTTCTGTGATAACAGCTACTGAGGGTTTACGTCATCGGAAGTTATATCAGTAAAACACTGTGAATGGGATGAAGCCACGGCTGCACATTACCCACAAGTTTCCATTGATAGATAGAGACTCTATTCATCCCAATGGGAAACTCATACTAGCAAGACAAAGAAGAAAACCTGGGTCTGCAGATGTACAAACTGTACCTTCAATTGAAGATCTGTCTGATAAGTAGGTACATAATTCCATTTTTAATACTGTGGTCTGTTGTTCGCTGGCTTTGTGTGTCACGACCCTTAGCTCTTCTGGAACAGAACTTTCTCACTTTCTGTCTTGCCCCTGAATGCCTGATAGACGTTTACATGCACTTCAGTAACCTGCTTACAGGAAACCTTCCATACATGCAGCAGCAGAGTAACCTGAGTTCTCCTCCACCTTGGACTGGAAGCCTGGCTCACAGATTTCACTGTATGGTGACAGAAAACGCTGCTTTATGACTTTACTGTGTGTGTGTGTGTGTGTGTGTGTGTGTGTGTGTGTGTGTGTGTGTGTCGCAGCAGCGTGACAGGACAGTGAGGAACCACATATGCAGCTAATGCACCACAGCCTCATTTTAAAAAATGCACAGGGGAAATTGATTTATTTGGACGTGTGTGAGACACTTTGTGTTGATTCCATTTTCTGTCAAGAGACAGACTTTGTGTAAAAAAAGAGGCAGCGTCACTCTGGTGATGCTGTCTCTCTCCTTTCATGCAGCTGCTTTCTCCTGTCTGCAGCCTTTTGTTACGCACATGCGCAGTTTGAGAAAGCTGATTAGAAACCTGCTTACATGTTTACACGGCAGAGAGGTCAGCGTTCTCTGACAGAACTCTACCTGGGGAGACCAGGTTTCTCTAATCCCCTACTCCGGTCTCAGAATCCAGCTTCCCCCTTTACATCACACTTAAGAAATCAGCTTTCCCGAGAGAACCGACTGTAACCTGGTTACCTGAAGGCGACGTCATCGATTTTCAACTTGCTTCCTATGGCTTTAGTTTAGAGTGTAAATATACATGTTCTTATTTTCGGCTTGTATCTGAAAAAAACTCCTCCAGATGACATCACCTGGATAAGCATAAGCAGCATAAGCAATAAATACTAAAGTTTTGATGCTGCAAACACTTTAAGAATATTTGACAATTACAAAGTCCTACATACTGTATATGTGATAACTTTGAAAACAAACTTTGAATCGTGCCGCTAGAAAAACCTTCTGAATTATAGCTGTGAATCGTCCGGATTATTGGATTATTACATTTGAAATCTGAGTGTTGCCACATCCACCCAAGCGTGTTTTTACTCGTCACACCCTTCACTCAACTCTGTCCTCAGACACCGGTCTCCCTGTGTGTTTGGGACACGGGTTGTAACAGGTCCGAATAATGATCTGCTCCACCTGCACACACAGGTGGAGCAGATCATATTCAGACAGGTTTCTATAGCTCCATATGTACACACAGACCCTCCCTCTCGTTTTCCTGTCTGTCCATTTTATCATTAAGTTTTTAAATGGGTCTTTCAACCACCAACATGTGCCTCTGAACACATGCATCTTGGGTTTTGTAATGTAATTTACTATTTGATTTATTAGTTTTGTTAGACTTTGATTCCCTCAGAATGAACTGAAGTAACTGTGATGATCGTCTGAACATCATCAACATTTTTAGTTTCATTAGTTTGACAAGATACAAGCAACACATTCCCATCAGCATCAGCCTGTGCTTTTTAAAATACCAAGTATTTTCAGCATGTGCAACACATTTTGAGGTCTTGTTTTTCCATTGTCAGTATTCCTGTACCACCCATTGAAAACACTCTGCGGTCATGTTTTCCTTTTCAGCGGCAGGTTGGACGTCTCATGTTGACTTTAGATAATGTGTTCTTTTCTCATCTGCTGTGTGTGTGTGTGTTTAAAACTCCTAACATTCATTTCCTGTTTAAATCTAAAGCATCGGTGACATCAGATCACCACTCTCTTAACATTTCTGTCTGTATCTCGTCACTTTTCTGGTCGAGCTTTCTCTTTCAGTTTCTTCCTCATATATTTTTCTCTTGTACATTATTTTTTTCTGTGCCTGCTGTCACTAATGAGTTTTCTAGTAAGAGTGAGACAAAGCTCACCGGTGAAAGGACTGTAGCTCTGAATGAAACACAATAGAAGCTAAATGATTACCTACCATGGAAACTGCAGACAAAAGACGGCACAAGCCCCATTGATAGAAATAACATGGTGTATTTGTCCAAGTTGGACAGTCACCTGGTCTTCCACACACATTCACGTCATCCAAACCTTTAACAATGTGAATCTGATGCTTGTGGAAAAACATTTCAGACAGACCCATGTTCTCTACATCTCAGTTAAAATAAATCTGTTTGGTTAGTTTAGCAGCTGTTGATTTATCTGCCACCACCTTTCTTCATTGTGGCCTATTATATTTCAGGTGCAATTAGTAATGTTAGAGTTGTCCAGCTGTCCAGCTCTACAGTGACCAAAAACCATTACTCATTCATCAGAAATAAATGTGAATTCCTAATCTGAGACTTTTAATACAGCATTTCTGCCCATATCGATTCTAATCATATAATCATTTATCAGTTTACATCAACGCATCTGGCATTTGTCTTTCATCCAAAGCAAGTTACAAGAAACGTACAAAGCAAACCAACAAACAAAAAAGCAAAGTCAGAGAGACGATAGTAAAAGCAAAGTGACATGAGAAGAAATGTTTCAGTTTTTTTTAAATGTGGAGACGATAGAGTGGAGGGTCTGCAGCGTAGAGTTGCAGAGTTGAGTTGTCTGTAGAGTTCTGTCTGCAGCTGTCACTTCTGTTAGTAATATCCATCAGAGAGAATAATAGCTGTGGCACATCTAACCAGAACCCACTTCACAACCGGTCGAGGCAGATGGTCGTCCACCCTGAGCCTGGTTCTGCTGGAGGTTTCTTCCATTAAAGGGAGTTTTTCCTCTCCACTGTTGCCTAGTGCTTGTTCAAGGGGGAATTGTTGGATTCTCTCTATACATCTTTAGAGTCTTGACTTTATTCTGTAAAGTGCCTTGAGATGACTTTGTTGTGAACCGTTGCTATATAAATAAAGTTAATTTGAATTGATTGGCTGAAACTGACATGACAATAGAGAAGTCATATTGATTCTATTGTGAAACTAAACAGACTGGAGAGATTATTCTGCAAGAACTAAATTCTGCCCATTTATCTGCTATTTGTACGTCTGCCGACCGAGACACTGACTCACGACCCGACGGTAAATCTTAATGCACTGACTGGGATCTTTGTGGCGGAGACGCTTTCATTTCAGTGGAGGTCTTTTTTCATTGACACGTCGTTAGTGTTGTGTGAGTCAACGTGCCAGACTTTGATTTCATGCGCACCCAGTAAAAGCCCTTCAGCTTAAATTGCACACGGCATAAATATCAGAAAATATATGTCTTAATAGTTACACTGTTTGTTATTTGCCTGCAAGAAAGTAGAAACTCAATCGTTCAACATTATTCATAAATCAGTTTGAACCCTTCTGTGCAGATACATTCAGTTTAATCATGTTAAAGTGCTGCTGCACTGAACTCTGTGATCTCTGTGAAGCATCCTCACATTGACAGGACAGTATCTTCACTTGGAGAAAGTCTGAGTTATCAATCAGCCCAAATCAACGAAGGAAACCGTCTCTGCTCATTAAGACTGAACGTTAATCGGTTACTATTGCAGCATTGTAGAACGCACACCCATGAACACACGAGGAGGGAATTGAGTGTGAGCAGTGATTTACACTAACAACCCACTCAATATGTATTATCTCTCAATGGCTGCCTCCCTCCAGACCCCATCCCTCATTGTGCGCGTGCATTGCAGCTCCAGTATTAATACAGGTCTGATGGAGCCCATTGGGAGCTGCAGTGTTCCCTCTGAAAATGATTTAATTACGTTTGCAAAGTGGATGAGTCTGGAGGGAGTGTTTGCTGCGTCAGGGCTTCGGTGAACACACTCACACACACACAAGGAAGAGAAACAGTTTTTCAATTAGTCCGATTGGCTGCTGCTGCCCTGAGGTCTGGAGGCAGTGTTTTATTGACTCTTGTGTTTTGTCCACTGCTCGTCTCACTCAGCCTCCTGCTCAGTCTGTTTTATTTCTTCATCATCTTTATTTTTTATCTTATTCTCCACAGTACATGGCTGTTGGTTTTTAAACCCTTTCAGCTCTCGGTTTTTAGAGCATCAATAAGATCTAAAAAAATATAACAATAAAGGTTGAAATGTTAGTGCAATTGTGGAGCAAACTAAAGGTGCAGTGCTCACTAATATACCGACCAGGCAGCAAAAACAACCCGAAATCTTTTTTACTGGTTGACTTTGTTTAGCAGTCACCAATGTGTTTTAGGATAAGGTTGTTGTGGTTGGATGGGTTCAAATCACAGCACTTTACAAAGACAATTACTCTTTTCTCCAAAAGCTTTTATCACTTTTTGCTTCTATTCAAAGTGACTTACAACCAGGCAGCAGACACTAGGGACCAATTAGCGGTTCAGTGTATCGAGACACTTCAATTTAAAGCTGGTGGGACCAGCAGACGAACCGATGACCCTGTGGTACATGGACGTCTGCTCCACCAACTGAGCTACAGCTGCCCCAACTTCACCAACACTGGAGTTTCAGTCGATTGTGAAACTGCTGCTGTGGTTGTTGTAACACACTGAGTCACATCATGTGACACAAGGTGTTACTAATCATAACCACGTTTATTTTGTGCCTTTACTTAATCCTGGTGTTTTTGTGCGTAGTTCAAACCAATCTGTTGTGTTTTAATTGTGCATTTTTGACTGATCACACTAAAATAAATGCGGCTGCCGTTTTGGGCCAATTTTAAAAGATGGCATCAACCACTTCGGTACCTTAAGTGTCGCCTGGCTCCGTATGTGGAGGCCTTATTCAAACAAACGGTGCTGTTGAGAGGGTACAGAGTGGTACAAGCGACTAACTGTGCTTTGTGCATAAAAGCGTTGAGGTCTTGTATAATTAGCCAGAATTTATTCAACAACATAAAAATCCACAAAGATCTTTTAAATATACATCAACAGTTTTTACTATTGTTAAAAAAACCCATCACAACAGATGTGGTACATCAGTAGTGATGTAAATTGAGAAACAGTAAATCGGGTTGAAGACTGATTCTTTTGTTTGCAGGTTCTGGGACTACAGCAGGAACCAGCCTCTTCTGGACACTGTGGAGCATCACTCAGAGTTCGTCTGTGGGTTAGACTTTAACCTGCACATCCCCAACCAGGTAACACACATTTAGAGCAAGTTTCATGTAAAAGAACAGGTGCAATCTTAAAGTCCTATGAGACCTAAGACTGTCCCCTTAACTCTGGCACTGGCACACAGACTCTGAGCAGGAGCTGGACGTAACAGTTGAAGGAAAAAGGAGGTTTGGGCTACGAAATGGAAATTAACACAAGATGTGATGCAGCTCTGCTGAACGATCCATCCATTCACATTACAGTGTCTCTGTCATGTTAGCTACAGCTGCTAACTGCACGGACACTGGTGGATTTGTTGTTCATATTGTCTTTGGTACCAACTGTCTGTAAGTTGTGGAGAGTTAACCTTTAAAGATTTAGTGGCTGAATTCATTTTTTAAAATGAAAATGGATTTTGTTTCAATAATGTGACGTGAACCCTGTAGTTCTGCCATTTAACTCATTACTGTTTTTCTTAATCCTCACTGATTTTTAAATAGACTGATTTGATCATTCAGCCTGCGTGTTGAGGTTTTACACTGTTATTGAAAGGTGGCCAATCAAATTTGCCCGGTAAAATATATACTTATAAATATATACTTCAATCTGTCTTTGGGTTCAAATGTGTCGGCCTGAAGAAGCAGCAAATTGAGGAGGCGACTGGTTTTCAGTGAAATTTTTGGGTGTCTCTCTTGAGGCTTTGTGACCCCTCCCCTATGGAGACGTAAACCCAAAGTGGTAAAAGTGACATCCAGCAGAGTTCAGCTGGAGGTTAAATGAGTGGGAAACCCTGAGAAACACTATGCTGGGATCGAGGTTTTCAGTGTTGAAATCAGCTGCAGTTTGGTTTTCTCTAATGTGTCCGAGTCTGCAAAGATAAAACAAGGTTATCACTTTTTTACTGAAACTGATTCAACAAAAGTTTAGCTTTGTCAGCTAAACCTAAAACGAGCTTTAAAACGCCCCAGGTCTCTTTAATGTACATGGCTTTGCACATTTCATCCCATTAACTACGAATGCTGCACACAGCACTGCTGACCATTTTTCAAGACGTGCCATCAGTTTGGATATTGATTTCATAAATTCGAGGAAATCATTTCACTAAAGCTTTCGAGCAGAAAAGGGTTTTACAACTGATCCATTGATAGTGGAAATGGTATCCAAAGGTTTTAGTCGCAAAAAAATTAAGCAATCATCCTTGTTTGCCCTGGATATTTACTACAACGAGATGCCACAGCGGGTTATTGTTTGCTCAGTATTCATCCGTTTGGCTCTGCATGTGGTGTGATAGCTTGTACAGGCTGATATTCCTACAATCAAACCAAATTAACTTCCTAGTTCTGTGGTTTCCAAGTGTCTGCGGGGTAAATCTGATGTTGGGAGAAGGGTCAGAAGATGGTGATGGAAAACAAAACATGCTGCACATTAATGCAGCACCATTGTCATGCATCTGTTATTACTTCAAATAAAAAAAGCTCTGAAAATTAAAGTTGAAATTATGGCAATTTGTCTTTTATAAACAAACCAATGAATGAGATGAGCTGTGACAGCTGGAGCTGTCCGTGGTGCTGAAGCTGCTCCAGTAAAGAAGTTGGCTTTTCTTCTCATTATCAATAATATTACTTATTTATATATATTACTTAATATTACTGACTGTTTTACAGTCACTCTGCTGTAGAGCTCAATGATTAAAAGCTTAATCTTGTGTCTAAAACATTCACCAAACTTTTCTTCTAAATAAAACGATTCACAGTGAAACCTACTGTAAAAATCGTGAACCCCTTTTTTGTTTCTTTGTTCTTGCACAAATCATTCTCATAAAACATGATCAGTATTTCATGCAAATCCCAAAACTACATAAGGATAAACTCATTTAAACAAATTTAAATGAGACTTTCATTCACTAAGGAAAATTACTTTTGCCACACACAAATATGTATGTGAACCTCTAGGATAATCAGTCCTGCCTTATTTAAATCTAGGTTTACGATCATAGTCTGATCATGACAACACGTTTGTATAAGTGTGTCACCAAGAGATTTCTGAAGACATTTAAAGACGAGTTGATGCTCACTAGGCTGAAACGGGTTACAAAGGAGTTTGGTTCGAACATTTATGTCTTCTGGAGGAAACAAAAGGTGTGAGACTTTGACAGATTAGAGAAATGATTTAGAAATACATTACAGGGTTTAGTCCTTGTCAGATTACTTGAGAGCAAGAATCATTTCTGTCTCCAGAATCCAGTGTTTCCTGCAGAATCGCCTTTACATTTACCTGGCTGCCTCCAGGCTCGTGTTGTCAACATAACCTTCCATCAGCCTCTTCAGGCCGAGCCAAAATTCGCACCCTGGGAAATCAGAGTGAGCATTTTACCAGGACACACACTATAACGAGGTGGAAGTGGGTACGTGACGGCACCTCACAAGCTGGGGCTTGAACCCACAGTGTCACACTAAGCAGAGAAAGTAATAGAGTAATGAGCTGTCACAGTGTGTGTAGGTGTGTGAAGGGGAAACACCAGTAATGAGCTTTTTGTTAGCCGTGCTCTTATCAGACATGTGGTTACAGGAAGCAGCCGGTAAAATAACGCAGTCACAAATAGCTGTTTCACTGCTGAGGACATTTACAGTGACGTCACAGAGCAGATCCCTTCTGTTTTTATGGTTTCTCTCCATTTGGGCCAGTCTCTCTCTGGTTGTCTTTGTCTACATGTCCTCAGGAAATCTTTCCCAGTGAATCACTTTGAAATTCTAAGGACAACTTCAGTCATTTTTATATAGAAATATATGGAAATGCAAACTTTCATGACTGATTGGATCAGCGTTGTGTCTGCACGTGTGCAATACAGTAAGTACTGTCCTCTGTGTTTGTGACATGGACAGCTGTGGGATTAGCTGAGTCAGCCCTTTGAGGAGACCACTAACCACAACCCCCACGTCTCCGTGGGTGGTCCCATGTCTGTGAATGTGGACGTGTCTTCAGAAAACAGACAAATGTCACCTACATTCAGAGTTTGATAGTGTCGGATAAAAAACCCATAGGGAAGAATCTTCTTACTGTTACAGCGTCTGTTATATAAAATATATCAAAGTATCATCAGCATATGTGTTTATACACGTGACACCAATCTGTTTGGCTGTGTACATTATTTCTGCGCATTCCAACTCAGTTCTTGTTTACCATCATTTTTATTTGTTAAGATACTGAACTCATCAAAAGTTGAGATATGGCTACAAAGAAAAGCTGATTGGTTCAGAGGTGAGACAATCAGAAAACAGCAGCAGGTGTAATTCTAGTGGAAGCAGCAGTTCTAAGCCTTATTCTTCGTAGGTGTGGGTCTTTGCGCTGTTAAGGCTTGTTCGCATTATTGTGGTAAAAGGCTTCTGCATGCTCCTCGTCATTGTGGTATATGTGATGAACTGTGTCGGCTGTGTGGACATATACAGTCACTGTTGACCATTACACGTGTATCTAATTCCTTTAAACCTCACACAACAAATTCTCTCTCATTCTGTCCTTTTGAGACCAGACAGCCATTCAGTACGGTGCCTCTGGAAGGGTCAGAGGGTAGAACCTGCACGTTCAAACTATTAAAACAAATGTTGGTAAATCACAGGATGTGGGATGAAAATCCAGCTGCACAAGCTGAGATCTAGTTGTGCTGCATTATCATTTTGGTCTAGAAACATAATGAACTCTAGTTTTTTCCCACAAACATCACTGTTTAATTCTGCAGACATGGGGCGAATCTGCTGTCAAACTCTTCCTGCACTACTTGTTTTGTCTCATCTTTCTTTGTTTTGCATCTCCTACCTTATTTCTGTCTCGTCCTGGTCCCTGTTCTTCCCTTTAAAGTGTTTTCTGCAGTGCTCACTTCTGCTGAGCTCCTATCTCTTCTCTCCTAATAACTTCTCGTTCTAATCAGTTGCTTTTTTCCTCTCTCACTCTCTCACACACACTCACTCACTGGTGAAGTCGTATCTTGGCGTAGCCACACGTGTCTAATGGATTACCCTGTTCACACACTGCAGGAACGGGAGGAAGACCTTTGCTTTGTGGTGTGTGTGTGTGTGTGTGAGAGAGATAAAGAGATACGATGCAGTGATTCAGGTCTGCAGGAGGGTAATTTTATGAAAATCCTTTTTCAAACTGCCACAGTTACTTTTGCTGCTACAAATACAGAACAGAATAAATGTCTTTGGTAGATTAGGACTATTATTTCAGTAATGTTCCTAATATCTTTAGCCTCCTTTATCTCAACACCACCTTTGACCATCCCAACAACACACACATACTTGAATTGGTACATTTCTGACAGTTTCAAGAAAAAAGTAAAACAGGAAATAGTCCATTTATTAGATACCGTTGTTATTCTTGGATTATTTCACATTTGGCCTTTAATGAGTGTTTGTGGCAGCAGAAACTGCCGAGAATGAATTTGAGTGAAGGATGTGATGCGTCTTCTCGGTCAGTACTGTCGTCCTGTATATGCTTCAGCATGGTGACAGTAACACAGGAGAGGACACAATATTTAGTCAGTGCTGGACTGTAAACCCAATTCGAACCATCCAGGAGGCATCAGGATGAGATGCTCGATCCACCTCATCTGGCTCCGAGCTTCCTCCAGATGTAAGGCATCCGAACCCTGCCCCCCTATGGCAGACACTCATTTATTCCTGCTTTATCTGTGATCTAAGGCTGGAACATAGACCGACTGATACATTTAGAGGTTCGGGCTTAACGCTTTGAATTCTGTCTCACTTTTAAGTTAAACTACCTACATCAGCAGTTGAGGTAGTTTCTGTTGGAAGCAGCTGATGACTAAATTGTCACATTTTTTTAGGGGAAGTGTCTCCAGGCTGTCGTTTAACACTGTTACCATGACAATTCCCCTGTGATAACAATTGTATTCCACTGCATGATTTATGTATTTTTTTGTGCTCTCAGCTTATCCCACAGCTGGTGGGGTGGAATTCGAACCCGCTGCCTTCTGCATCCCACCCCTGTGTATAATTACAGTATCTGCTAAGGCTTATTTTATTTTATTTTAATTATTGGTTCCTATAATTCCTCATTATCTCGTTTTTTGAAATGTAAAGCTGCCTAAGAAACATTTGCCAGACTTTGAAGTTTCTGCCTTTATTTTCCTTCCAGTCTTTTCGTATTCCTCCTCCTTTGTGCCGCTCCTCCTCCCCTCCTCCCCTCCTCATTACACATCTTGTCATTTCTCTCTCCCCCCTTTTGTGCTTGGCTGCAGTCTTGGCCGGTGACTGTGTCTTTCCATTACGACGGGCTGTTAAAGTTAATTAAAAAAGGGCATCCCTCCTCTCAGGGGCTGACTCACTGCACAACCACTTTGCTTACTCATGTCCTGAAACGCCGTTCAGCTGCTTAACTCGCTAATTCTAATGTCCCATCAGAAGGACAAAACAAGCAGAAGGGAAGCCCACTAATCAGAAAATGTGAAGAAATCCCCTCACGGGGTTTTTGTGATGTTGAATGGACAGTAATGTCGGAGCTACCTTGATATATGACCCCTAAAACCTAATCAGTTCATCCTCATCTTTAACCTGAATCTTTGTGTCAAATTTGAAGAAGTTCCCTAAAGAAGTGGACAACAATGGGACGGACAAATGTTATAGCCGTCACCGACGCAGAGGCGTAACGACAGGAGTGATGCATCAAACAGTGCAGCAGTCCAACTAAAGTTATTTGGTGTTTACAGCTTGTAGAGAAGATGTGAGAAGTGAGTTCTGAATGAATCTTGTGGTAAAAGGTTTTCTAATAACGAGCCTCATACTGATAAACCTGAGCAAACAAAAGTAGTTCCACACATTTGAACACTTCTGTCCACTCTGGTCTTGACACCTTCACTAATCTATACATTACATTTGAAATATCAACTTTACAAATAAGTGACTTTGTTTGAACTGACTGAACTCTTTTAAAAAAAAACCTCAGGCAAGCTGCAATTTGCCTTGAGATCATTCTATCTAAATATCCTTTATGGATTCTATGTGCAGCATGGAATCAACAGCGGTTCATGAAACATGAGTGTGGCACCATTGGGATCTTTGTGAAAGCAATGCTCTAAATCACTTTTGTTCAGTAGAACACAGCAGCTCAGCCAGAGCTCAAACTCAAACAGTGACACAGCTGACAGACAGGTGTTAAAACTATTCATTTTTTCAGCAACTTCACATTTTTGTGTCATACAGCCTTTGTGATAAAATTGTGGGCATTAGACATTTTTCAGTCCATGATTGCAAAACGAAACAGTGAGCAGGTGTGTAGCAATATCACACTGTTACAGTTATGGATTATTTAAAAAAATCTAGCAGAATCCCTGCAGACATTTTAAACCTTTCTGTGACTGAGCTGACTGTTCACCTTAAGGACGTAAACACCCTAAATGACTCAGAATGACAGGCAGGATCAAGACTTTCCAACCAGCAGGCTGCAGCTGTTTCTTCTTCTTCTTCTTCTTCTTCTTCTTCGTCACTGTTTAACCAAACACAAAGTTACTTCTAACACCTGCACTGATGTGAATCATAAATACCTGAGGATACGAAGTGAACCCGGTGTTTTACTTTGAAAGCTGGGAGCAGATGCTGAGCCTGTCAGCTGATTTGCGTTGTGCAGCATGTCATCCAGTTGATAGCCACATCCCTTGTGATTATAGAGTAGAGAGGGAGGTGGTACATGATCTCAGACGTCTCCCGACTGTGAGGAGTTTCGAAACAAACTTGATTTGTTATTTATTTAAATTGTCCGTAAATTATTTCTACTTCATATTTGTGATTTGTTTTTTGTAGGTTTATAACAATTAGATTTAATAGACCTGAACCGTGATGATTTATTTATGTGCCTTCAAACCTGTGTCTGCATCTTCGTGTGTCCTCCTGTGTGGGCACTGAGACGCTTGGGGGGAATAATTATGTTCTGCCATTAGAGGTAAAAACACACTGGATATGAATATAGATAGAAAAAGGCTTCAGGAACAAATGGACATTTTCAACATAAAACATTCTGCAGAAAAAGATGGAAACCGTGGATTCAGTTGTAAATACAACAAATATTAGGGACAAATGTGAGATTATAGAAGATTGTCTCTGTAGTGTTATGATTTGTTAAGATGATTAAAGGTTTGTGTCAATCTGCATCGTAGTGCAGAATGATGAAAGCCAAAGGTTGAATTGCAGTAAATGAAAGATGTTTATCTGATGCAAACCATTATTTAGGAAATCACACAGTCTGTTCTTTTGTCCCTCCAAAAAAAAGGGGATGCAGGAAGACGAAAGGAGGCCAGCGGCCGGTCGGCCGTCTCTCATAGTGCATTTGTCCCAGACCTTATAATGGAAGGTAATTTAGGGGGAACACTTTGATGTAAGTGTCCCTCAGAGGAGACAGAGAGCTGGACGTCTTGGCTGCGAGCTGTCCACACTTCACCTGCGGCAAAGTCTCGGAAACCAAAAACTCCACCTTTGGCTTCGTGTCGTTGAGACAGAGTGAAAAGACAATCAGTTAATCAGTGCAATTGCAATTTCATTCAACTTTACTTTTATAGCAGCACATCACAACAAAGTCATCTCAAGGCACAAAATACCGTCAAGATCTTACAGATTTATAGAGAAAACCAAATCCCCATAGATCTGCACTAGGATTTGGTGCAGAGGAAAAACTCCCTTTAACTGAAGAAACCTCCAATAGAACCACTCTGTCCTTGTATCTGCAAGGCTCTGTCAGTTTCACTGTGATGCCTGAGTCTTGGTAAGTGGCCTCCACGTCCACACACAGCCCAAACTTTGAGCCTGTGACAAAGTGTTCGACGGTGAATTTACCATCCTGTTCTCTGTACGTGGTGCTAACTGTGGGTTTCGTCTGTAGAATTCGTCTGTGTGAATGTGTGAGTGTACAGTAGCTATTCTCCAGGGCAGAAACCATCAGTAGACCTGCAGCCACACTCTCATACAGCTAGTTTGTGAAACTTTTGATTGTTTCAAGTTGTCTGTTGGTGAAACAACCCCCCAGAACCCAGCTGCATGTCAAATTGTCTGCGTTGTGTCGTCTGCAGGTGGTGGACTGTTCGTGGGATGAGACGGTGAAGATCTACTCACCTGCCTGTTTGTCTGCAGGAGCTGCCAGCGCAGCACCGTGACACACACGTGCAGCTGTGTGTAGCGGTGTGAGGACCCTCACTGCCAGAGCCAGGCTGCATTCAGTCCCCCTCCCACTCAAAAAACCCCAGTGGACTATAGGCAGGGGTGTGTGAGTTCGCTCAAAGAGGGAAAGAACTTTATTTACTGTAGGAGTCTGAAGAAAACAAACTGCTGCCATCAGTTACCTGTTGGTGAAACATTATGTAAATAGGGTTGTTTTGCAGTAATACTGAGGGAGGCAGCTTGACCCTGAACACAACATCATAACAATATTCAGCACTTTCACCATCACAAGTAACTCAAGCAATCAAAGGGCTTCTAAAAAAGTAAAGCAAAATCCAGAAAATATTAGTGCAAATATTTGCATCGCTCTGATAAATTAACCGAAAATCTGCTTTCATTCTTTTGTACTGGTTGAATGTGCATCAAACATTATATTGGTGAAAAAGTTTTGCACCCAAGTGTAAAGATCTCCATCTAATTATCTCGGATGGGTGTCAGCATGTCGAAGTCATCGGCTGCTGGATTTTCAGTGCCTTCAATAAAGCAGCAGCTGTCACATGAAGATGTTTTTCATATTTGAAAGAATATACTTATTTCCTTTAAATCTCATGATAATGTGTTTTGTTTTGTTTTTATTGTCCACTAACAAAGATGTAAAAATGTTGGTGGCAACATTGTGTCTCATAGGGACGATTTACAGCAGCGGGTGAATCCACATTTGGTGCTCGACTGAAGATTTTTGGCAGCTGGGTTCAAATGTGGATTATGATAATTAGCAATAACGACCAAATGTTCGTCCATTTCCAACACATTTAAAAACAAACTATCTAATAAACAGGATGATCAAATTTACGCTGAAAGGTCTAATGAAAAAACAAAAAAGAAACTGACAGAAAATGACCAACCTGCAGCTACAGTGTAAACATAGTGTGTAAACCCACAGCAGGCCTCACATCTGTACTGATGTGGCCTCCAAGCAGCAATAAACCAACACTGTGACTGTTTTCTCCATCACGTTAAAATGAAGTGAGCCTGCTCCACTACTCAGTCCAATCTGCATCACCTATAGTTTGTGGAGGAATGGAAGGATGCTTTCAGTTTGGTTCCCTGCAGAGAAGAGTCCCGGTCTAATTCCTCGGCCTTGTCTTAATCTCTTCTTCTGTCTCCGCGTGTTAATTGGAAGCTAATGCTCTGTGCTCGATAAGGGCGGATCTTCCTCCCTCGTGGCTCGGAAACGGATTTTCTGATGGAATATTTCAATTAAAATATTGTCCAAGTCATTTCCACGCCTGTTATGACTGATGGGGACTGTCTCCGATAAGGACAAGAAGGAGGGAGGTGGGGGAGGAAGAACCGTGGTGGCAAAACATCCAAACATTTCACTAACACGGTGAAACTGTCCAAGGATGAGCTGATTAGAACTCGAGTCTGAACAGACCAAATACTGTAATACAGCAGGTGGTTTCTTGTATTGAGCTGATCCACTCATGTTCATTGGACCTTGAAGTTTGTTTCGGTCATATTTGCAGTATGTTTGTATTTGTCCTGTAAAATACAGTAGTACTTTACAGACGAGCTGCTCAGGATGAGACCAGCACCATAGAAACATCCTACTTTTTTCAGCACGAGTCAAACCGTTGTTTCCTCTGGAGAATCCCCACATTTCTTTGTTCCAGCGAGTCAAGTTGATTATTACAGGGATTTTTCTACTTGTGCTGCTTGACCGAGATAATATTTGCAGTACTAGTTACTACAAGCATGAAAGTGCACGACGTGACTGGAGCCAATCAAATTTAAGGCAGCACAGCAAACACAAACTGAAGACACCTCAGTGCACAGAGATGTTTAATGTCAGGAATTCCAGCGTTTCATGAAAGCTGCTGTGGATTCAGCTAAAAGTTCTTCTGCTGTTCATTTAACAACCTGTAAATTTGTTTGTGTATTTAGTGAAAAGTCTGTAAATCTGAGGGTAAAACAATGTGGAGACTCACTGATATGTTGTTAATGTGGAGCTGTGCAGGTTCTGCTATTAGGAGCAGATTGTGTAAAAACCCATTGAATCTTTTATCTGCGCATTTTCACATTTATTTCATCCGATAAATCCTTTATCTGTCACAGCGACAAAGCAGAGCGGAGCTGAACTAATTAGAAAAGGCAACGAGGAAGAAGAGAAAACGAGGCATGTTGTGTTTTCCTGAACTCAGTAGTTACACACTTTTTTCTTGTGTGGTTTGTTTTTGTGTTTGTGCCTTCGCTCATTTAAGGGTTCGTTCATCGTTGTCCACAAACCACGGGGTCAGAGGTTCGACTCCTGGTGATCTGAACTGAAGGTTCCTGCAAGTGATGTCATCTGGAGGCATTTTAATGTGGTTCAGTTACATGTATTAATCAAAGTAGATCCAAAAAAAATGACTGAAAGTGTCCTTTAAAGCACTTTGGACAAAACTTTCTGCTGATGTCTTTAAAAGTCAGCACCTCTGGAAATGTATGTTTGCTCTGGGGGGGGGGGCATACGACTTGCAGGTTTTCATGAGGAGGGTCTGACTTTCCCTCCAGTGCCACCGTGAGGTTGACATTTTGAATTGATCTTTCATGAAGCAAAGTGCCAAGAGAAGAAACGTTTGTTTTGTGAGACTAAATCCCAGAGGAGCTGCACTATAGTCTGTATTTGCTTATCAGGAGCGAAGATGGATTCAAAAAGTCAAGTTTCTGTGTTTTTGACTCAAGCAGTTGTATCAGTTTCCCAGAGCCTGACTTCGTTTCATTTCCCACAGCTGCATGTTCTGGATGGAAACACAGCTGAGTCTGAGTGTGATACGCTGTAGAAGTGGTGACCTGCAGGTTCCTGGAAAAATTGGCCCAAGCAGAGTGAGCTGCTCTGAATGGATGAATAACGGTTGAATGAATGGATGGAGCCTCCCCCCACCCCCCTCCCCCCTCCCCCGGTCTATAGCCAAGAGGCGCTGCGGCAAAATGTCATAGTTTCCTCGCAGCTCTTTAAGAGGACTGTGCACCTCCTGCGCTCCTGCTGTAACTCCACTGCAGCTTCAGTTCGGGGGCTGCGCTCCTCTGCTTCTGATCCTTCTCCACACAGAAGCGCACAGAACAAGCCTCCGCTGGTTCTGAATGACCGGAAACTAACGCAGCAGCTGAGGCGCAGCTGCTCATAAGCCGAAAAAAGACAGGAGTCAGCAGAACCGAGTCTTCTGTTATCGTTTGTATTAATCGGCTGAAAAGCTCATGAAGGCAGATTCATTTTCCTTCAGTAACAGCACTAAAGGTGGGAGGGAGGGAGGGGGGTTCACTTCCTCACGTCCTCCCGTTTCCCATCCAGCAGCGGTGCGTCGCGGCTGTGCGTAAAAACTAAAGCGCTGCCCTGATCCTCCAGAGGCAGCTTCTCCACACCGGGCTCTGCGCGGATTCACCTCCTCCGCTCTCACTCTGTCCAAAGCGACCAGCGAACCATCATGGAGGTGTTTAAGAGCCGCCTGTTGGGGATTTCCGTGGCCGTTGCGCACGGCGTTTTCTCCGGCTCCCTCAACATCCTGCTCAAGTTCCTCATCTCCAGTTATCACTTCACCTTCCTGACGCTCATCCAGTTCCTGACCAGCAGCACCGCGGCGCTCACTCTGGAGACCCTCAGGCGGCTGGGGAAGGTCAAGATCCCCGCGTTCAGCTTTCAGCTCTCCAAGGTAAAAACTGCCAAGTTTGCAAACTAAGCGCTGCGTCCTGGTGATTCCCGAACCGGGTTCCCGGGACTCCCTGGGTGCTTGTAGCTGCAGAGTTGGGAAGACTGGAAATAGAAGAACATATTGATCATTTTTAGTCAGATCCGTGCTGATTATGAATTATACATTTGACACAAACTAAAACAAAGTGCAAGTTTTAAATATCGTTACAACCAATAACATCATAAATGTCACAAATCTGCCTGATTTTAAAGCTTTTAATCTGCATCTGACCAACAGAGAGAAACATCAATTTATCAGTGTATCACTAAAAGTTGAATGACCTGTGTATCTCCTCCCCCCCCCCCCCCCCCCCCCCCCCCCCCCCATCGCTGAGGGAAGTGTTGGTCATGCTGCAGAGACAGTTGGCCTTGTGTTTAAAGTCAAACTGAAACGATCGTCATCCTCTGCTTCTGCAGTGCTTGTCTCCGGGGAGTTAGTATCCGTGTGGGTACTGCAGAGTTATTGGTGGCAAAGAAACAGAGAAAATCTTTATTTTCAGTCACAGAACCAGTTAAGCAGCTGCTCTGTCTCATGACAGATTTGGTACAAGTACACAGTCAAATACTCAACTAATTTTAAAAACCTCAGTGTTACTGCAGAGACTTGGTGTCCAGGTTTCCAGTCTGGTTGTTGTCACCGTGAGTTGACCTCTAGTCTTCGGTCTCTACGGGTTGAGGGCAGGTTCCTCCTAACTGGACAGTGCATGTCTCTGTGTCTCTGTCTGCAGGAGTTTGCCTCGGTCTGTATCCTGTCCACGCTGCAGTCCACGCTCACTCTGTGGTCTCTGAGAGGCCTCAGTCTGCCCATGTATGTCGTGTTCAAACGCTGCCTGCCGCTCTTCACGCTCAGCATTGGTGTGTGCGTGCTGAGGAACGGCATCCCGTCCATTGGCGTGGTCACCGCCGTGGTCATCACCACAGGCGGAGCTGCACTGGCTGGTAAACACACACGCACACACACACACACACACACACACCGATGGGGGACCTGGCCAACACTCGACAAAGTTGGGGTTCAGTGTCTTGCTCAAGGACACTTCGACATGTGACAGGAGGAGCCGGGGATTGAACCAACAACTGTGGAACTGGTGGGCGACCGCTCTGCGCCACAGTCGCCCAATATCTTTAGGGATCCTTTACATTTTCAGGAATGAGAGTTGCTTTCTGGGGAAATCAGCAAACCGTTGGAGTGCGTGCAGAGGAACCTTGGATCAGTGTTTTAATGTGGTTTCTCCTTGTTTCCGCCTCCTCCAGCACCTCACCTGCTGCAAATTATTCAACAGCTGATCTTTAAACATGTCAGCCCGCAGCTTTGTGCAGCACTTCTGCTTCGCTAATGCTCAGGGTTCCTGTTTGCACTGGTGATCGACACTCTGAGCTTCCAGTGTAGTACGAAAGAAAGAACACAGGACTTTTTCACAGGGGACCAGGGTTCAACTCTACTGTGAGATGCACTTTAATGATGATCAGAACACCATGTGACGCACATGGTTACTATGGTAATGAAGGGCATGTGTGCTGGCGTCACTGCTTGTAGCCTTTTGTTTTCTCTAAACCTAACACAGTTTTTCTGGGAATATAAAGTTGTTCCCTGGAGCGTCCAACGCCAAAGTGTAACTGTAGCATCGAGAAGATTCACTAAAGGCCGTAAAAAAGCAGTACAAGGTGTTCGAACATGTTCCCGCTGGTAAAGTGTGTGTGGTGCAGAGCGATTCAGTGTTTTGTACTGAACCAGACCCACTGCAGAACAAACGGAACCCGAACACTGAAAGCTTAAGTCCCAAAACCACAACACTCAGCTCAAAGAAGCCAAACTGCTGCACTGTTCGGAGGCTCGGAGCTCTGATTCAGATTCTCTGAATATGAGCAGGGGTGGATCCAGAACGTCTTTTTCTAATGGGGAGGGGGCCAGACTGGGGCACAGCTCCCCAGCCCAGGCTCATAGTGTGTTTGTGTGTTTGGTCAGTGTCAGAAATGTCAAATATGTAACTAATACACCATTTTTCCGTCTAAACAGTCATAAACAAATAATAATAAACAGTTAGGAAGGTAAAATCCATCATTTGCATCCTTTGTGGACAGTGCCCCCCAGGCCCCCCAGGCCCCCCTGTGGCCCTGGTTATTGCTAACATCAGATAATAGCTCTTTATTTCTGCCCTGCAGTGTGGTTGAGGATAATTGAAAGAGCCTGAGCAGACAGACTCTGGGGAGAAGTTGTTAGTTTACAGATGTGGTTCAGAGTTTGATGGTTTCATGTAGAAAAGTGGAGAATTGCAGGAAAAACAAAATCTCATAAACATTGTGGGGATTGTTTTTTATTTTTTTTTGGTTTGTCACGGTGACTGGAAATTTCTGAGAACATCTCTTTTTTTGTTTACTTCCTTCTGTGCCTCCATCACCTCCTTTCCTCCCTCCACCTGCCGTCACATCTGTCCACATACAGAAGATGAAATATTAGCTCTCTGCTATAAAACTCGCAGTTTAATAGTTTTTAGTTATACGTCACATATATCACACATAGTCACATTAATGTGTCTCTCGCAGCAGGAGATTTGATTTTTCCATCACTGTTAATGATCCGTTTGCAGAAGCTGCTCTCAGCAAGTGTGAAATGTGCAGAATATGGATTTAATGAAGAGATTCATCGTTGTGGGATTAATCTTTGTGAAGAGCACAGTTTTATTCCCTGTAAAAAAAAAACCCAAACCAAATATTCATCTTTTCATCGACAGCTTGGCTAAAAATATGATGGAAAGGAAATCTTCTGTGGTGGAGGAGTGAGAAAAGCCTGTTTCTTGGTGTTTCTAATCTTTCTGTGGGAGGGAAAGTTGGTGGTTCTGCTCAGATGTTGGGCCTCACAATTAAAGTCAGTGCGGATTAAATAATGTTGTAGAAGCTTCAAGTGGAACGCTACTTCTGGAACATGATGTTTTATTCATGACCTGGCAGAGCAGGAAACATGCAGCTGTTAGACTCCGTGTTTTTGACGTTTAATGACCTTTTCATTGTCTTATAGCAAAGGTTAAGTTCTCTCATGTCTGTGGTTTTGTTGGAACGTTCTGCTTGTTCCCCTTTTGCAATGACATGAGGTGATGAGACTGGTTTTGTTCCCCCTGCGTCTACATTCATTTCTTTATGTAAGCAAGTGTTTATTATTTTTAATCAGATATTTCTGAACCTCTTCAGTGTTGTGGGATCAATAAATGCATCGGATGGATTAAATTTCCACGACACACACGACCTACCTGCTCCGGTTGAATAGAACTCTGGTGTGGTCTATTAGAGATACTTCAGTGTGTAGAGCAGTCTGCAGGAAAAGATTTTGATATCAGAACTAAATTAAGTTGCATATTGATATGGTACGGTGAGAAAAACTTATAGCTTTAGCTCTAAACGTTTTTGGGGGGATAATATCGTTGATTTTTTTTTTAAAAAACACAGTAGTTATGATGTCGGGGCGGCTGTAGCTCAGCTGATAAGGCAGTTGTCCAGGGACCACAAGGTCAGTGGTTGACTCCCTGGGCTTGGGTAGATGTCGAAGTGTCCCTGGGCCTGACACTGAACCCCCAACAGCCTTTTCCCTTCCCCAGCAGCAAAGGGTTGCGTCAGGAAGACATCCGGCGTAAAAACTCTAAACCCTGAACTCACGGGATAAAATAAAAGCGTAGATGATGTCACAAAGATGCAATTTAGCATGTGGCTAATCCAGCTACCTCAGGTAGAAGGTTGGAGCCACTTTCCATTCAAACACTGTTCGTCTTGGTTGTTGTGCATTTTTAATGTGTGTGTTGCACTGCTGTTCGTGAGCAGCTGGTTCAGTCAGTTTCCAGCCTACACAAACACACACACACACACACACACACACATTCAGGCCAGAATTAACCCTCCTGCTCCAGCTCCTCTGATGTGTCCAAACCAACCTTCAAACTCCCACTTCTCTTCCTCGCTCTGTTTTTTTTTTTCTCTCTTTCTGACAAGAACATTGATACGTTTCTCAAACTGTATGTTAGAAACATCAAATGTAGATGACACAGATCCAGTTCATGGATCTAAAGATGAAGCATTTGTGCTCCTTTATCTTCTCATTCACTGTTTTCTAAGACCCACTCCCAACCCGTGATTGTCCAGTAGCAGTTTATATGGGAGTCTGTCAGTGTCAAGACAGAGTCCAGTAATAAACTATGGTTGATTTTTTTTCCCAGTTACATCAGGAAAACCATGGGAACTTCCTCACAATTTTCATCTTCCAGGTGCAGGTGACCTCACCGGAGATCCCTTCGGTTACATCACTGGAGTGTTGGCAGTGATCATCCACGCCTCCTACCTGGTCCTGATTCAGAAAACTAGTCTTGACAGCGAGTACGGACCCCTCACTGCACAGTATGCCATCGCCATCATGGCCTCGCCGGTAAGGACTGTGGAGCAGAGTGTTAGTCTTCATCTGTTTTCTATTTTCATCTTCTCTACTTCTTGTTCTTCCTCTTTGTCTTTCTCACAGGTTTTGCTGGTGTGCTCCCTCATCTCCATGGACGCTATCAACATGTGGTCGTACGAGGGCTGGAAGGACCCCCACATCACAGTCATCTTCATTTTCTGCATCTTCATCGGCTGCGCTATGAACTTCACCACGCTTCACTGCACCTATATCAACTCTGCTGTCACCACCAGCTTCGTTGGCGTGGTGAAGAGCATCGCCACCATCACTGTCGGCATGCTGGCATTTAGTGATGTGGCGCCGACTGGGCTGTTCATCGGTGGCGTGGTGGTGAACACAGTCGGCTCCATCACATACTGCGTGGTGAAATACTTTGAGACGAAGAAGAAGAGCTTGTACGAGGATCTGGAGGAGGCAGGGAAGGACGGAGCGCTGCCTGGGGAACCTTATCAAGAGAAACCATTGGTGAACAATGGTGGACCTGCTGCTGCCACCGGATCTGATGCAGGAAACGCAGAAGTGGAGGGAGTGTTGAGCAGTGACGGAAAGGAGGAGGTCGGTTTGGCTAACGGGCAGCCGTGGACGCCAGACGCAGAAGCAGGTGCGAACTCTCATGTTATGACAGAAAAAGAGGTTCTGGAGATGCAAAGGGAGCACCTGCACAGGGAAACTCCCCCCTCCAGTCAGTCGCTCAGTGACAGCTACGTCGGGGTGTGGAGGTCCATCAGACATCTGCAGTTCATGAAGAAAGAGCCATTGATTGAAAACATGGAGCAGCAGAGTCCCTAAGGCCCAGGTGGAGACCTGGACAGACCTGAGAAACCAAACCTGCAAATGATAAAGGGGATTTAAAAAAAGACACATGCTGAAAAAAGCAGAGGAGGGAAAAAAAGGAGACAGACTGAAGCACTGGAGCTGTGGGAGCATCGGGAACCTCTTATCACCGTTAGCTAGCGGTGCTGAACCAATGCACGTTGGCAAAAAAACAGGCAGGAAACATTTGCTTTGTTTACGACGAGATTAAAAAAAGAGGTTCCTGGTGGAGAAAAGGGGATGGAGAGTTTTAGGAGAAGCTGCCTGTTAGTGATAAATGCTGCCTCTTGTCTCCTTCAGCTGTGTGGCAGCGGGAACCATGCTAGCCGCCCTGTAGCATGATTCGCTTTGTGTCCCCGCGATGATCTGAATGCCAGGTGAAGAAAAGCAGGTCTTGAAGAAAAACTAGTGCATCTTGTGCAAACCGAAATATCACATCCAGCCAGGGAGAAGCAACACAAACAGCTGAAGGTTTCTGCTGGGTTTTATTCAGATGTGGGGGGATTGTTGTTTCCTAGTCGTTGTGGGTTGTGTGTGGTTTGTCGGATGGTTCCACGGGTTCACTTCAGCTACGAAAAAAAAGTTATGTGAATGTTTTATTTCCCGTGAACTGTTGGAATTTGTTTGTGGTGCCGTTAATAAAGTCATATAACAGACACACAGTGCTGAAATTCATCCAGAACAGATGTGGGTAACTACTGCTAGGCTAAATGCTAACTAGCTTGCTAGCATTTTTTCGAGTCTTACAGCACAACATCCTGTTTTTGACGACACCGACATTAAAGTCTTTTAATGTTTTTTTAGACTCTTAGCTCTGACACACTTCGTACTTTTCATAATGTTTTAGTGTTAATTAATTTAACTTCCTCCATTGAAGAAATGTGTTAAATCCTAAAATAATTCAGCCGGTGATTATAATTATGTTTCCCGTTTGCTGTTTAGTTCGTCCAGGTGAACTATGGTGCGAGTTATGAAACAGCTTTCCTATGATGTCATTTATGGGATCAGGAAGTGTAAAGGTGGAATCATGTAACCATGGAAACTCCATCTTTACAGTAACAGTGTGTCCACACATAGTTTTTAGAGTTTGTGGACGTGTCTGACACAAAGTGGTGAGTGTATTGTGTCCTTGTTGTATTTTTGTATGTGTTTTATCCTTTAGTGCACAGCTGGGAGACATCTGAATTTCATGTCTTGAGATCTGAAGACAGGTGGTGGACGGAACTGTGATATGTCCATGTGAATCAATAGCATGTTGGGTTTGCAGGAAAATGTATTCACTGTGTGTCCAGGGAGTAGACGAGAAGATGGACATTGGTCTCATGTCTATAGTTTAGAAATGGATGATTAGCCTAGCTTAGCATAAAGACAGCAAAAAATAAAGCTCGCTAACCATCTCATATCCTGCCTGGACTATCTACTGGCAAAAGGCTCTGAACAGATTCTTATAAGAGACAAAAACCATCATGTGTTTGGTCCAACATGCTCTAAATCCAGTTTCAGCCGACCGCTGTGAGGCTGCCTGTCCAGCTCCGAGCAGCTCAGAGTCAGTTTCTAATAAAAACCTGTCAAAATCAGCCTCGGTGATGCACATGTGTGGGCTGCTGTGGACACCAAACGTCTCCAAGAATTATTCACATGTGGGCTGCAACATCCTGGACAGACACTTCAAATTGCAGTTTTTGGTCCATGATTAGATCTGGTCCAATGCATTTTACATTTAAGGTCGTTTTTGGCCTTAATAGTGTTTATTCTTACTGTTTGTCGTCCACCTGTTTTTTTTTTTAGCAATTTGGCAGCAAAAAAAAACTGTTCCGTCTTTTTCGGCTGTGACTGGATGCTCACATGTAGAAAAACCAAAAGCTGAACAGATTAAACAAAGAGGACAGACACATTAACTAAGGATTCTTGCACAGGGACCAGACCTGATGACGAGTAAGCAACGTAAGAGAAGATTCAATTCAATTCAATTAAATAGTAGAAATCAGTTCACTGAATGTTCGAGCTTGTTAAAAGTAGTTTCTGTTTTACAAAAAGCCTCTAAAATTGGAAAAACTCTGAAGAGGTTATGAAACAACAGAGGTTAGAAGCTGTTTTACAATCAAAACTGAGGGGAATCAGCAGGGAAAAGCAGAGAGCATCTTCTCTGAGACCTGTTCAAACTGCAGAGAATCAGGCCACAAGCAGCTCAGCTGCTGACATCCACACCTGCAGCACAGGTGGAAGGAAACGCGTTTTACCTTCGTTTTCCACACAGAAACTTGACACTTTTTCTCACTTGCTAAGATGCGTTTTATGACACTTCTCCAATCAGTCCTCGGTCTTTATCTTCTATAAAAGGTGCTGTTCTGTGCGGCTGTTAGGATGAGACCTGATGGACCAAAAGTCAAATCCACAGTATGTTTTGGATGTTTTCAGCCAAACATTTTATTGGGTTTCTTTCTATTTTTCTGCATTACACTCTTTACAATGTGGGCAAAGGATGAAATCTGACGCAGCACAATAATGTTTCTGAATTTAGGATTTCTTTCCTTGTTTTGTCGTTGAAGAACGAACACAGGTCACCGTCTGTGTCAAACTGTGTGTGAACGGTTCCCGTCTAGATTCTCACTGTACGTCCTGCATTTAAAACTCAGTTGGATGCGGAAAGACCTGCACACAGGAATGAATCTCTTTTTTCAAAAACACGCCGTGCTCGCTAGTAAAATCACTATGAGGCGTTGGGATGTTGATGCATTTACGTATTGTGTTGTGACTGATGCCAAGAGGGAAAATCAGCTTTCGTTGCATGTTTTTAATGTTTTGTTCTGAGCGTTTTGGGCAGCGAGCTGCTGCTTCAGCCTGAGTGTTGCCTGGTTAGATGACTTTAAACAAGAGTGGAGGGAAAGGTTTGGGTCAGGTGTTACGTTTACAGGTGTGTGGCACTGAATGTAAATCTCTAGTTGTGACTAACGCATTGTAGAAAACAAATTAAATATGTTTAAATATGTTCACGAAATGTTTTTACGTCACGTTATTTGAACCAACAGTTTAAAAGATGCAATTTCCAGAAGCACCTTCCATTCGCGGCAGACCTGAGGTCATGTGGAGCCCGATCGTCTGTGTAGTCAGTTTGCAGTTTAAAAAAAGTTAAGTCACTTAATCTCATAATAAATGAATGGGTGTAAATAATAATAAGTTAACCACACTGCTCATCACATAAGATCTTTGTCAAATCAAGGAGCAAAAAAAAAAGGCACATTCTGAAATCGTTTCTTGTGATGAGACACCAAAGTCATAACTGTGAGAACTTGTACTATTCTGTGCCCAACGTGCCCTGAGTTTCCCCCTCCCTCCTTTAACACTGATGTTGTGGTAATGGAGCATCACTCCTGTATCTGCAGCATCTCGGTTTATCCCTGCTCTCACTGAGGAAAAGCCTTTGGCGTCTTGACTCGTGTGGGAGGAAAAAAGCTCTCGATTGCTATGGATTTTTCTCCTCACAGTCCCCAGACTTCATTTAACGGCACAGAGGCTCCGACGTGGCCTCGAGCCGCAGAGAGCAGGGTGTGTGTGCGCTGTGCCAAGCAGCCTGGTTCAGATGTTCTTCTATTCATTTACACTTTTTAAAATGGTGTCTGAAGTCGTTAAATCGTGACACGGGACTCGTCCGGCGTCTCGGCCGTGAGCTTTGGTCGACACCGCCGTGATAACCTGCTGATATTTGTCCCTTTGTGACTGAGGTGAAGGACAATGTGCATCAGTGCAACTCTGAGAATTAGATTGAAGACGGCAACAGCTGCATGAATGAATGAGAATTTCTAATCTTAATCAAACCAGAGAGAGAGAATCTTTGTGAAGCTGTTGCAAAAGAAAATAATTTTTGCTATGAGGCGGCGGACATGAAGTCATTCTTCACGTTCTTCACCTTCAGTGCATTGTCTGCACGTTGTAGACCAACACTGTCCACTCACTACAGAACGGTGCTTAAACGCCACAGCGATTTTTTAATGTAGTACAGTTTTGGATGCTCAATGTTTCTACTTCTTTCCATGTAGTTTTTCTTGTAATGTGATTTAAACCTAAAGTTGCTCCTGGAGCCTCCTATGCCGATGACGTGCAGCTGTGATGTCAATATGATGACGCCAAAGGTCTTCAAAAAGCGGAGCGATTTGACCTCTGACATGTTAGTTTGGATTGTTAACCACAACATGTGTGTGACACAAAGTCTAAGAAGAAACACTGAAGATTGAACAAAACTAAACTCATTTACTTAATAAGATTTTTGGCTTTAGTTTTATTGGCTCTCTGAAATAAACAGAGCGAGACCTGCAGGGAGGTTCGTGTGCTGACACCATGGTGAGCAGGTAGCCGTGCATTCATGCATCCACATTAGTGTGGGTCTTTCATGCCAAGCTGCTTTTCTAACCCCACCCCAGACTCAAGTCTCAGTGTCACGGCTCTTTACACTCAGGTCAGTGGCATCGCACCAAATCCATAGAAACACTAATATGTTGAAGGGACGTGTTTTCTTCCCTAAAATTATTCCCCAGTTTTGTTTTTTGGTGCCTGTGTCTCAAGTCTGTATTTCAAGAAAGCTGCTCTTCACTTTGCATGATCAGTGCAAACCGAGTCGAACATCCTGTTTTTTACTTATATGTAGAGAACTGTCTCCAGTGGGACGTGTGTGGGTGGGGGGAACGTCTCCATAAGCAGACAGCAGAGATGGACGAGGTTCAGCGCAATAAATTCAGTGAATGTTTCTACTGGAGGCACAAAGACGTGATTACAGTGTTGTATTTCTGATGGTGTGTGTGTGTGTGTGTGTGTGAACATTTGATCATCATGGCAGACATCATTAGTGTCCTCCAGGGAAAACAGGTTTTTCCTTTGACACGTTTTCTTAAAACCTGGACGTCTCATTTGTGAGGCCAGTGGACTCACTGGAGCGAACACTGCAGATTGATGTAAAACTGCTGCGAAACCTGTTGGGCGGAAAATATTCGTTCGACTGATCAAGTCATAAAAAGCTCACAGATAAATAAACAGACGTCTGGTTCTGGTTCCTAGAGAGGCAGGTCTGAGGACAGGTGATCCCTCGACGCACCTGTTGCTAATAAAAGCCGATTCGTAAGACGTGGGACCAAACCTCGGATCTGCTTATAGGGAAAGTGGAAACTGCTTTTATCGTATCATCTGTGGCTGTTGTGAAGCTGAATGGTTTTTAATATATATCAGAATTGTAATCGTTTTTCCTGGTTACCTTTAGTTTATTTTTTGGTCTTTTCTGTAAGTTTTCCTTTATTTTCTGCCATTTGTGGCCTTTTTTTTTTGTAACTGAGCTCAGTAAGTTGCCTCTGAGACTCTGCAGGGACCAACACTTACTGTTTGTCTTTGCTGCATTTTGTCACTAAAACATATTTAATGTAACTAAATAGACTCTGTGAATGCAGAATTTCTCGTGATTAAGTTGTTGTTGGATGATTTTGCCAAAGTTGGCAAAAGGACAATAAAAAAAACACATGATTGTGTTTGTGTGAGGAGAAGTGAAGCTGGAGACCAGAATTTGCCTCCGAGTCATTTCACGTCATCCAGGGTTTTTAGAATCACACACTGTGTGACGCCACAGCTGCTGAATCATTGTCCTCCTTTCATACACCATTAGCTCCTTTGCTCCCTCTCTCTGCCAGCCTCAGCTCTGAACTGGTAATTTAGTTCAGGTGTTTCCTGCACACACACACACACACACACACCTGAGCTGCTCGTGAAAGTCTCACTATTGAATGTCCAATGTTCCAGACTTAAGAGGACAGAGGTGGCACAGTCAGCACTTTGCTGCAAAATCCATCTGAAAACTGTCCATCCAACACGCGCGGACACAATTTGCAGGTTGTTCAAATGCTGATAATGAGCCATTTGCAGAGTAAGAAGTGACTGGAGTCATTTGTTGGATGGACGAGGAGGAAGAGTTTGAATGAGGACAAAGAGAAGCCAGGTGCAGTGAAGTGAGGTCACGTTTCACACGCTGCTTTCATCTTTTTGCTGAAATTGACTTTAGCTCCGATTCAAACATCATCAGCACAAACAGGAGGTGATTTCACATCTTTGGGATTTTTTTTTCGGCCCTGTGCTTCCTGTCCTCAAGCCAGTTTATCAAAATTGTGAGTTTGTTTGTTTTGTTTTTGTTCAATAGAAAAACCCAAAAAGTTTAGATGCAGGGAAAAGTGCAGACAAACCTGTTTTGTGTCAGCATTTTCACGGCTTTTCATGGACCTTTCAAAGGAAACTTCGTGTCGAGAGTTTGCAGAGACTGAACTGCTGCAAGGGAAGAAATCTCACTTCAAACATTATTTCAGTGGTGATGCTGCAACAGGAAAAAGACCCTGAGCCCTGTTTGCTCCAGCTGCTTAAAGAAGAAGCTCTGCGCTCAGCGTGACGTGGATGTAATTGTGAAATTAATGCAAAGTGTCCGTTTGGGTTCCAGACTTAGTAGCTTTTCCTTTTGTAAAGAAGAACAAGGAACACAAACAAAAAACCCCAAAATCTGGGGGGGAGGGGACTGTAAAAGGACATAAATAAAATAAAAACACAAAAACTATATTTCATTTATATAATGAATATTTACTATAGATCCCTCAGCTGCAGAACAGTTTTTACAAAATCTACAGTATTAAATGTTTAAAAAAAACACATGTTTAATAGAAATGTGCTCAAACAGTTTTTTGTGCAGCTCTTCACTTACGTACCTGACAGCAGAGCACAGCTTATTGCTACAGCTAGTTTCCACATCACTGCCATCAGTTTCCTTAATTAATAACATTTCTTTTACCACTCAAACACCAGTGTTTATGAAAGATGCTACAGGTCCTTTTGAGGCTGATGTGGAAAGAAGTGCCAGACCTTCATGCACATTTCCCCATTTGGCTGGAACGATAGATTTAATCTTAACTTGCGTAGTCGGACAGCACAGCCCCTCTAGTGTTTGCCCTCCCAGCTGACGACCATGTGAAGGAACAAAGAATTTCTGAATTTGCACCACTGACAGAATATTCGATTATCAGCTGCAGATCTTTGCGGAGCCAATGAAATTTATAGATCTGCTGCTAGTAACATTAGGATTTTAGCAAAGGTGGTGCCATTTAGCAGAGCAGCCCCAGGATGTGTGGAAGTTCATGGGGCTCCATCAACAACCAACATGGTGCTTTAGAGTAAAACATGATCAGGGAATCAGAAGCATCAGTGTCTGGAGATAATTTCAGTCAGAACCAGAGAAAATGCAGCTGCAATAAACGACATGAAGGATGGATGAAGCTGAAAAAGAAACGGTGACAAATATGTGTAGACACAGCGTGAACGGGACAGAACGGGTCCTGGTGTTAGAGCACGTGCACTGATACAGTGTGTTTCCACCAAGTGAAGGTGAATCCTGTCCAACCTCGAGCAGGTGCAGTGAAGAAAAGTATTGATTTGACGCTGATCGTTCAAAGTAAAGCACATCAGTGGCAATGTTTCCCAGGCAGCCAGATGTTACAGCAGCTCTGTTCACGCCCGGTGATTTCACACAGACCGTGCACAGCCGACATTCAGGAAACAAGCAGCATCAATGTAAATGACATTATTTAAACTTTCTTTTTGGTTTGATTTGAGTTTTTAAGACTGTGTTAAACTTTCAGAATGAAACCGAAATGGACTGTTGGTAGTGACTGTGAAGTGAACAGATGTCTCCTCTGCACAGTCCAAAGGTTTGTTGACCTGTCAATCCGTCCTCCTCCCTCTGAACTTTGTGGAATAAGGAGGACGTGGTGACACTGTGCGAAACACGGTCAGAACTTGTAGTTTACTGCATTAGTCCAAAAACAGGCTTCACTTCTGTGTAAATGTGTTAAATGGCTGTTTAAACACAAATGGCCTCTGAGACAGTTGCTCGCTCTCCCACTGCAGTGAACAGGTGAACACTGAAGCGCCTTTCTCCTCCAGGACCTTTTGGGTTAAGACGGCTCTGAGATCTGGACTTTAAAGGAGGTGGCTTCTGGGGTGGGGGGCTGGAAGATGGGCAGGCAGAAATTACAGCCCCTCTGATGTCTTTAAGAAAAAAAAAAATTGCTTTTGTGTTTCGTTGTATAGTCAGAGTCAACACTGTGTGTGTGTGTGTGTGTGTGTGTGTGTGTGTGTGTGTGTGTGTGTGTTCATTACAGGCTGCAGCATCCACCATCAGTCCTGATACACATCATCAGCTGTGCATTGAGCCATGAGCAGCTCAATAGAGCCATTACCCCTCAACACACACACACACACACACACACACACACACACACACACAAAACAAAGACCTGGATCCAAATAAAACAACAGTAATAATAAAAGACGTGATCACAAAAAGGTGTGAATTTTGTTCAGATATTTGAAGTGTTAAACAGTTAGTAGGTGGATGGTGATGGGATGTTATTTGGATGTTGATCTCGATTGTGACCTTTTGTCTTTTCCTTTAGCTCCATCATCATGTTGAAATGGCTGCAGAACATCTCATCAGGTGTTTCCAGGATGTTAGAACACAAACTGTAAGTGCACATAACACAGCAGGAAATGAATCACTGGCTGCATTATGTTCCAGTGCGACGTTGGCAGCAAAGTGTGGAGGTGTTAGGGGTGAAATCGTGATCCAGCAATTAGAACTAAATGTGCAGGTGGTTCAGTTATAGAGAAATATCATTATTAGGAAACATGGTGCATTCACGGTCACCACAAGGAATCCTAACACCCAACCTACCATCAGGTTTGTGAAGACTTGTCCTGGACTTTCAACCTCAAGGCCGTAGTGAAGAAAGCTCAGCAGCGGCTGCACTTCCCGCACGTCCTCAGGAAGAAGTACTTGAACAAGAAGCTGCTGCTGTTGGAACCAGCTTGGAGTGGATTTCATCAGGCAGCAGCACAGGAGGAGTCGCAGACTGAGGACGTCCCCACTTTAAGCATAGAAGTTTCATCTGTCGCTGCAAAGGTTTAACATCTCACTTCTACAGGTAGCTGCAGCTCAGAAATTGTATTAGTTCTCCCTCTGACTGCTTCCCTGTCGCCCCTCTTCATCTTTTTGGATGACTTTGACAACACTGAAGATACTCAAAAGGAAATGGGAGGAAGATATTTCAGATGGACTTTGGCAGAGTCCACTCACCCTCAGTCTGTCTGAAACACAATTTAAAGGCCAAAAATTCTTAATCATTTGGCAACTTTTCACGACTTACTTTCAAAGTATGGAAGCAGATTTTTTCCCCATTCTATTTATTCTTTTTCTTTTCTTTTATTTATTTTCCCTAACGGATGGTGGGTGGGATGGTGGGTGGGGCAAAAATGCTATTTTATGCACATATGTATTAAAAAAAACTTTCAGACTGGGAAACGTGACCTTAGAAAGACAAATATTTTTGAGCTGCCTCTAACAATTCTTTTTGTCGAATAATTGATTAATCTCTTGATCATTTTCCCATTAAGGTCTTTTTTGTAAGTTTCAATTCATTTACTCAAAATAAAAATTTAAATTGGTCAATTATTAATATTTCAATCGTTTCTTTAATCCAGTCTTCTTTATACAAACAAATATGACAAAGTCTGCACAGCAGGACTTTATTCAAAGCTTCTGACTGACTCAGATTTAGCAGCACATCCTAACTTTCTGAAACACGTTGCTGGCATCAAGTTTAAGCCTGTTTATCTACTGTACTGAACTCTGACCTCAGCCGCTGCAGCAGGTCCAGCACCAACTGGGACGACTCTGACTAGAAACGTGGAGGCTGTGTGTGTGTGTGTGTGTGTGTGTGTGTGTGTGTGTGTGTTTTAATAAAGATTTTGATTCCTAAGTGGATTAAAATGTCGACAGGTAGAAATGTGTAATTTCTCCACATCAAAGTGTTTCGGGCTCATGATGCTGAAAATGCAGCTCAGTTTAGTTTAAGCATCAGCAGATGAGAAACATGCAGGACAGAAGTGTGTATCTTTACAGAACCACACACACACACACACACACAATCTTTACTTCGACACTCATTCACATTTTCCACCTGCAGCTTCTAAAATCCCTCTAAGCTTTTTTTCTTCAGCTGTGAAGTTTAACTTTTGGTTCATTTTATTGCATTAAGAATTGAGACTTGACATAGTCTGAAACAGCCAATATTGAACATGTCCCATCGCTCTGTTTGCCCCTGCAGTAACTTTGGTTTCCTGCCTGCAGCTCATTGGAAAAACATCTTCATTTGTCTTAACGTGACAGAGCGAGAAGGAGAAAATTCACTCACACACTCAGATGTCAGTCAAGCTTTCCTACTATCCGGGACTTATTTCTGGTGCCTACATTTAGTTAGTGGAAAGTAGAAAGTTAGTAGAAAATGCCATCAAAACAGCTTAAAAACCATGGGAGTGATGGACTGACGAACGTGAGTGAGTGCATGGTTTGTGTTTCTGGTGGCCGGACTAGAAGCAGATCTGATGCTGGGACTCAGCTGTTAAAGTGAACGACAAATGAAAAACGGAGGCTCAGTTTCAGTTTAAACAGAACTGGTGTGTCTCCAAACCTGTGGCCTTAAAATTCAGCTGGAAGAGTTTGGCCTCCATCTAGTGTCTGTGAGCTGGAACTGCATCCAGGTGTTTGGGAGCTTCTCAGTGAACCAGGTGGTTGAAGATGTTCTTCAGGTTAGGTTCTTAGTGCATAGTTAGTCATATTGCAGCTTTACAGTCACTTCACAGTTTGTAGGACGTCGGGCTGGTGTAGAAATGTCTCCAGGTTCAAATCCCAGCCCACACACCAGGTGTGTCCTGCAGCTTTTTTATCTAGAGGCCAAACGTCCTGAGTTTTAGGACTAATGATGTTGGACCCCCACACCCTCTCTGGACAGGGTGGGTAACTTGTGTGTGAGCAAATGTCTTTGAATTAACTCTGTGTCTTCTCTGTCTCTCTCTGTTACTTTCTGCAGGTGTCCCCGGCTGCAGCTTAAAATGGTGAGGGGTTAAGATGCTCTGTCGGTTGCAATCGTCAGTGTTTCTGCACAAGCTGCAGGAGAAATAACTGTTTCATTTTAGACAAATCAAAGGACACGTAGACATGTCAAACTGTCAGAGTCACTTTATTGGAGTCATTGAAACATTTTCACTGCACAGATGTTTGAAGCAGAAACTAGTTTGGACAAACTAAATGTTGGCTTTGTTTGTCTGTCCTCTGGAGGACACAGGACAAACTGCTGTAGAATTTGGATTTTGAACCTTTACAAAAGGCTGGAACACACTCCCACTGTATTCTCACATCAGACACACACACACACACACACACACACACACACACACACACACACACACACACACACACACACACACACACACCTTGTTCACATCCTAAACTTAGATGTTAGTTAGCATTTTTCCCGCTCTTCTTCTTTTTCTTCTTTGGTGGCTGCTTCGTGGAGGATGCAGCAGTGTTCTGCAGGTTTTCACAAGGTGCTGCTGGCTCTGACTTGGTTGGTGCTTTGTCTGAGACCTGCAGCGACTCACTCAGCTGCTGCTGGGTTTTGTCTTCTTCCACTGGTTCCACTGGTTTGACTTCACCAGTCTCCTCCAGGATCTTAGCCTCTGCTGCTTCCGTTTTTGGGTCTGAGGGACGTAGGTCCTGAACTTCCTTAGTCTCAGGTGTTGGCACTTGTTCAGGAGGTTTCTGCTGTTGCTGGATCTCCTCATTAGTTTGGACTTGTTGCCCCTCTTTGTCTTTTGTTTGACCTACTGCTTTATCGGATTTTGGGTCTGTTAATGAATTGATCTGAACTTCCTCAACCTCTGGTGTTTGTGCCGGTTCAGCAGGATTCTGCTGCTGCTGGATCTCCTCATTTATTTGGACTTGTTGCACCTCTTTGTCCTCAACTTGTGTTTGAACTACTTGCTCTCCCACTGCTACAACTTCTTGTAGTTTTAGGTCTGACAGAGGATGGATCTGAATGTCCTTGACCTCTGATGTTTTTACCTGTTCAGTGGGATTCTGCTGCTGCTGGATCTCTTCATTAGTTTGGACGTGTTGCACCTCTTTGTCCTCGATTGGTGTTTGAACTTCTGGTTGTGGGTCTGTTGTCGTTGTATCAGAAGACTTCTGAGGTTTTGACTGATCTGGGCTTTGGACCTCCTCAGCTTTATCTGGCTTTGAGAAATCAGGTTCTGCTGCCTCTAATTTTACCCCCACAACTTGCTCTTCAGCAACTGAAATCGCTTCTTTTTTGACCTGACTTTTGGTTTTGAACTGGTTAAATGCAGCAGACACTGGGTCTTCTTCCAGGTCTACATCATTATTGTTGTCGTTCTCATTGTCAGAAACTGGGGTCAACAGGGAGACCGCAAACTCCTGCAGCTTGGCCTGCTCCTCCCTCAAACGAGCCATGTCCTCCGTCAGGGCCGGGTCTGTCTCCTGCAGCTCCTGGAGCTCCAGAGGAGTCAGGAGAGCTGATTTGTCATCAGAGTCGTCGCTGAGCTTCGAGCTGCCAAAGACCTTTGCTGGGAGGTTGGAGTTAGCGCAGCGGACTTCTTTGATCTTATTGTAGAGGACTTTCCTCTCGTCCTGAAGAGCATGACACAGCTTCTCCAGCCTCTGAATCTTCAGGACAAACAAGTCGTACTCTTTGCTTTTCTCCGTTCTCTTTAACGGGAGAAAATGATGGAGAAAATGAGAATTGAGGAAATGATGTGAACCGAACAAAAAGAAAACCAACATCAACACACCTCTTCAATCATGTCGATCAGAGCCTTGTTGCAGTTCTCAAACCTCGTCTTCCACAGACTGGACTCTTTCTCCAGTTTCTTCATCTTGTCCGACATCTAAAAGAAGGGGAGTTTTAAAAAGTCAAAGTCAGGAAAGACAGGAAAGTTTGAAAACTTTGAACTGTAACCACCTACATTCTCCATCTCCTTTTTAAAGCGGACGTAGATTTCGTTGCTCTTGGCCAGCGTCTCCTGAAACTCATCAAACTTCTGTCCGTAGAGGGTCAACTGTGGACAGCCAAAACAATGAGACAGGCATTAGGACAGTTATCTATCATTTAGCCACAGGCTCCAACTAAAGATGCAGAACTTTCAAGTTAACGTGGTCGCAAAAACACAGAGCCAGTCCAAGCACATTATTGTATGAACCAAACTGTTTAAATGTTGAAACGTGGCGTGTGGGGGATAATGACTCGCTTCTAAGTGATGAATTACAAAATTCATCCGTCATTAAATACGAGCCACACATGCTGCTGGAGGCCATTAATCGTTCATAGCTTTGTGATTTAAGCAGAGAGGGGACCCTAAAGCTAATTTTTCATCTCTTGCTCCATTAAAAAATGACACAAAAGCTAAAGTCTTCAGCCCTGTCCTTCTGTGAGACACACGTGAATGTGCAGCTTGCCCTCGTCCCCATCAGCGTGTTAGTTTTGTCGGTGAATATTCACCTGCGCTTGCATGACAGTCCCCTGCTCTCTGAGTGTCTGAGCCTGCAGTTTCCACTCAGCAGCCTGAAGCAGTAACTGGTTAGAGGGGGAACAGACAGAGACACATTACAGACGTTTCTTTACCTTCTTCTTCATGGCCAGCTCCTGCTCCTTCATAGCGAAGCATTTCTTTGTTTTGTCAATAGCCTCCCTAAGCAACTACGGCGACAGAGACAGTACACAGTCAATCTGAGGAGCCTCCGTCCACTGCTGCACTCACTTCTACTGCTGACAATGGTTTTTAACAAGTGTAACAAATGATCAGCTGGAAAAGGCTTCACAGTCTAAAAAGTATGACACACATTTAGGAGATTTAATGAAAACCAACGAGGAAAACTTAGCAAACAGGAGGATTAGAATAAAACACCAATAGACTCGTATCTACGGTGGCCCTGAGAGGTCAAAGTACTGCAGTTTGAGAAGACATGCAAATAGACAAAACACAGGTGCAGCAATTAGAGCAATCAAATGAAGAAATATGCTGCAGGGAGCGAAGACGACAACGGAAACGTCTCCGAGAGCAACTAAAAGTACAATTACGAATCAGATTCTACTGTCCCCCCCAGACATTACTGTCTACATGATTGTGGTTCCAGGGGACAATAAAAACTCCCATAACTGGGACACACTGGTTGCCATAGTTTCTGATGCACTAATTTTGCTAATGATTATCCTGCTGACATACTTAATGAATCTAACTAAACGTACATGCACATAGTTGATGCTTAGTCCCTGTCAGAGACATGTGCGTTGTCGTCTTTCTTGATTTTGTTGTCTCGTGGCTTTTTGCAGTGTGTTTAATATCGCTGTGCCTGTGTTGACTATTGTCTGTTTTGTCTATTTGCACGTGTTTTTTTTAAATTGCAGTGCTATGAGCTCTCAGGGCCGCCGTACACTTCAGCAATGTAATAACAAAAATGTATAACGTGATAATAAGTGATCATTAATGACATTAATGATTTAGTTTTCACCGCCACCTTAAAGCTGTGAAGTTTATGTGAAACTGATCTAAATTACTGAGACGTTTAAAGAGGAGAATTCTTGCGTTAATTTTAGTCGTTATCATAATTATTTTTCCCAAAATTCGCCAATCACATCTTCCACTGAAACGCTCAGAGCAGCTCAGAGGGAAACTCACATATTCCTTCTCCCTCTTGTGTTTCTCCTCGGCCTCGGCCAGCAGAGCGTTGGCCTGCTCCAGTTTGGCTTCGGTCAGTTTGTGCTCCAGGTCGTGGTGCCGGTTAATCTTTTCCAAACTCTGCAGAGACGGAGGAAGAGCTCTTTAAAATCCGAATCGGGGGAAAAGTAGAAGCTCCTCCTGACAGTTTCTTACAAAAATGGCTGCACAACCCAAAGATATTCAGTTCACTGAGATCAAAACAAGCAAATGTTCAGTCTGACTTCGTTCATGATCAGGATCAATGAGTGGATTTAGTCAATGAATCAACACTTAGCACTGAGGCATCGGGTTCCATGAGGCTGATTATTAACAAATGTAAATCAAGCTACCTACCTGCTTTTATTGTGTGTTAATTCTGCACCACTTTTTATACTAAATGGTTAAATTAACACATTAACATTTAGCATTAAATGACCAGACAAGACTAGTTTCATAGTCTTGATTAAAACATTGAACACTTTTAATGGTTTTCATGAAGCTCATACACCCCAAACATAAATCCAAATGTCTGTGATCCTGACAGGGTTAACATGCTGACCTTTCACCCTGCTGACCCCCCCTCACCTGCTCTCTTAGCTCGCACTGCTTCATCAGACTCTCCAGCTTGTCGGTCAAGTTGGTGTTTTCGTGGCACAGCTTGTCGTTGCGGGCGCTGTGCTGCTCGATCTGAGCCTGGATCTCCGTCAGCATTTGCTGAAAGTGGCTGTTCATCTCCTTCCTCTTCTCCTCATCCTCCCTGCAGCGCTGCAGGGTCTCCTCCTGGAAGCCAGGAGCGATGAGGGAAAGGGCTTCAGAAATGTGCATGCATTTCATCAGCTATTATCAGCCTGTAAAATAGCAGACGGACCCCCCCCCCCCCTCTCATACCCTCAGGACTTTGTAGTGCCCCTGCAGGTCTCTGCACAGAGCCTCCAGTTTGCTGCGAGCGACGGTGCTGCTGCGACGCTCAGCCTGCAGCTGCTGCCGCTCCTCCAGCAGCACAGACAACCTCTGCTGCAGGACACACAGCTTCTTCTCGTCGCAGCTCCTCAGGACCGCCTGCACACACACACACACACACACACACACACACACACACACACACACACACACACACACACACACACACACACACACACTTTTCTGTGTGAGCAGTTTCAGAAAGCAAAGAATCTCCATCTCTGTAAGAGGTTCTCACCAGCTGAGCGTATTTGCTGACCACATCTTCCAGTTTCTCCTCTGGGGAGGAGCCGTTGTTCAGACTCTGCTTGATGAGAGACACCTCTGGGGTGAGGGACAAACAGCGACAATCATTAGCCATTAGTCGTGAACGGATTAGGACAAAATGACGTCTGCTTGTTGTAATTTTACATTTGCCTTCAGACGTTATTTTGTCTGTTGTTTAGTTTCGTGTCATTTTGCGTTCGTGGTTATTTGCGTCAATCTGTTTTCTCTGCATTTTTAAACATTTTGTTTCTGTTTTCAAATGTTTTCTGTCTGTTTTTGCTCATTTGTTGCCTCTTCTGAATAGTTTAAGACTAGTTTTTGAGTCATCTTGCGTCTTTGTGGTTGTTATGGAGCATTTCATGTCTTTTTAACTGAAATGTCAGTATTCTCAGCAGACCCAGCAGCTCAAAAGCTCAAAAGCTCAGGGGTCAGTGTATGGGCCTGAGTTATTGTTCATCTTTCTTTTTTAGAGCTCACTTAAAAGACATGGAGGTGAACGATGACCCTACACTGTCCAAAATGAACCAAAACAGACACAAAATGTCCAAAACCAATTGTACAATTACCACGAAAGGACCAAAAAAAGGTTGGGGGCCCTTGTTGAGTCTGTGCCCAGTTTCCTATAATCTGTCCACAACCATAATAGCAGCAGAAATATTTCCTGCATTACTCACCTGTCGCCGTGGCAACTGTGATGTCCTCCTTTGCCTGCCCCTGCATCTTTTCTAACTCCACCTCCATCACATCCTGCCAGAGTCAAAACCGAACAAAAGTGTGTTTGCGCGTGTGTTTCCACAGCAACGGGTCAGGACTGACTTCTAATGTCTGCAGACCCACCTGTCTGTCCAGGAGTGAGGACGCGGAGCCGTGGGCAGTGACGATGTCCTCCAGCCGTCTGCTAAACTCCTCCATGGGGCTGAAGAAGTCCGAGGAATCCCCACAGGGTGCAGCTGCCGCCCCGCTCTGAGTGCTGTCGGCATCCGGGGGGGAGGAGGAGGAGGAGGAGGGGGGGGGCACCATGTCAGCCTCGGGGGGCACCAACACATTCGCTGCTTTCATCGACGTCTCCATCCTCAGTGTCCTGGGATTCGTGGTAAATAAAATGCCATCAACACTTTCCAACGAAAGCGGTAAAATACAGTAATTCTGTCCTAACGTCTACAAACGTTTGTCAGTGAATCTGAAATTTGTATTAATCTCTAAACTGATGTGATGAATCTCTGGGTGTGAATGACACATCAAAGCAGTCCTTCATGTTAATGACAGAATAGTTCTATGTACATATTCTAAGATGACTCCTGTATGTGGCCCCCAAAAGTTCCTATTCTAAAAACAGGAAGTTTAGAAGCTTAAAAAGTAAAGAAGAAAGAAGAAGATTGGATCCTCTGGAGTGGAGATGTATCACTGTGCTGGATTTTCTGGAGCTACAGACACAATTCATGTTCACTCTTGACTGTAAAAGCACATTTGTCGTTGGAAGCAGGAATCTCAGCATCAGCACTGACTGTTTTATTCCCTTTTCAGAACATCAAACCCAAACTATTAAACTGTGAATGGGACGTGTGTGTGTGTGTGTGTGTGTGTGTGTGTGTGTGTGTGTGTGTGTGTGTGTGAGTCCTGAGGCTGTTTCTCCTCACAGCTCTGTCACAAAATGCCAGCTGCCTCTGTTATTGTATCTGGTGAGTTAAAATTAGCTGTGTGAGGCTCCCACCCCCACTCTGACACACAAACACACACATTCCTACATGTCCAGCAGTGGACTGTGGGGACCACTGCTACTCACTTTGAAAAAAAAACTAAAGTAGGAAATACTCCAACAGCAGGTTTCCACTGGGTTAAAATCAACTCAATTTGTCACTTTGAAGAGTCGACATCCAAAAGTTCCATGTTGATGAGATCCACACACACACACACCTGTTTTAGTCTTGTCTATTCTGAGAGCATCCAAATATGGTGAGACAGCTTGATAAAGCCACACACACACACACACACACACACTGCAGACACACTAACATATTGTTTCATACGTTTAGGTGTGTGTGTGTGTCTGTGTGTGTTTGTGTAACTTCAGCTGTTCTTTTTTGCTTCATGTCAGAGACTCACTGTTATAAACACCGCACAACACACACACACAGACACTGCAAAGTTATGCTCCACCCACTGTATTACGCAGCAAATCAAACCCCCCCCTCTAAAAAACAAATTAAATTAGGCTGTTGACGCCAACTACTCATTACACAGGGGACAAAATAATAGAAACAACCTCAGGTAAAACATCTTTAAGCCCCAAATATGAACTTTATGGGAAGCTTGTAATACAGCAACATTCTTGGATTATAGGTTTCACATAAAATCAATTTTGTACAAAACTACTTTAAAATCATTTTGACACCATCTGTTGAATGAATAATATATCGCACAAACATTTGTAACAAGCAAACTGAAGACAAAATCTGAATAACTCCATCACGTAGAACTGAAGTGGGTTTTACAGGGTCTCAGCACACAAGAGACCAGATTGTCACAATGTGGTAGAACTGATGCAAAAAGAAAGTGTTGACACAGTCATTTAAACAGAAGATAACCTTCAAATTCATTACCAAACACATGACGGATTATTCATGGCAGCTATTATGGAAGCCGGTCCTGTCTTTCACCTGTGGTCTATATTCAAGGTTTCGGAGCTTGTTTAACGGCTACGTGCAAAGAAGTTGTTAAAAGTTATGGAATCATGGAAGGAACACAAACAACAATAAGTAAAAGGATTAGTGGAGCTGAGGACAATGAGGAAACTGTCTTACCAGGATCGGTGCAGTAAAGGAGAGGAGGTGAGGAAGAGACAGTGTGAGGCAGTGGACAGAGACAGGGGGAGGACGGGGGGACGGGGGGGGTCCTGCTGACGTGACAAACAACAGCTGACCCCCAAAATAACCAGGCAGTTCACACGTGTGTGTTTTCCTCACGGACAGAGTGTGTTCAGACTGCGGACGGAGGAGATGTAGAGATGTTGAACCTTTCAGGAAAACAGCATCAAGCAATTTTTCACACAAAAAACATGCAACAGACACAAAATGCGAGTAACAGCAGCACAGCGCTGGAACAAATCCACATTGGCCAACTGTGTGACCTGCTTCTGATTGGTTCCACGGAACAGAAAGGACACATAGAAATTTGACTCCTTTACTTTTAGAAAACAGAAAACAGCCAAAAAAAAAAGCCCAAATAAAAAAGTCTCCATTGACAACAGGCAGTGTGAACCTCACTCACTATATTAACCTACAACCGACAATGTGACGTCTGTACATTAACTAAAGCTGATTAAATCCATCATCGGGTCATAACTGTGAAATCTCCCATCCTCATGCTCCTCTTTGTATTTTCCACATGCAGGCTTTGCCTTTTTAAAAGGGATTTTATGACGTTGTTGATTTCCATGCAGCTGCTTATCATCACAGCAGAGTTATGCTGAGTGTGATTGTAAAAAGCTTCTTTGTAGGGAGACGCTCAGAAAGACAAAGCTCAGACAGGGCTGACAAGATGGACGACTTGAACCTCGGCCACAAGTCTCTTGAGAACATTTCTGGAGCCATATTTAGTCTAAAAGTCCATCTGCTGCTGAAATCCACAACATCTTGCTACGACTTCCGGCTGATGGTGGTGGTCGGCCATCTTGGTCTGCAGCCAGACACTCTGGATTGGATCGTGTCGTTTGAATTTCTCATTCCGTTCCGTGCCTAGTAAAACAATAAGGAAAGCAGTCGATCCACATGTCTCATCTTTCTAAGAGCAGGGATTTGCAGCAGTTTCTTCTGTATATCCTTTCCTCTCTCCATCAGTCACTTCAGGCTGTAGGTCCTCGCTGATGAGGCCAGCAGCAGTCGGTAAGAAACAGGAGGTTTTTGCTCCTGATGTGTGCAGCCTCCTGCCAGAGTTCAAAGAGGGGCAGACTTTAATCCTTCCCTCCTCGATTCAGGGTCCTGGACTCGTGCAGCGATGGCAGATTGCAGCCAATCACCCTCTGAACCGAATGAATGAAACGCTGCCGAATGATGATGGAGCAGGTCAGGATGTCAGTGACGACCGTGGACAAGTGAAGCATGATGGAAGTCTGGAGCTTCAGCTGCTGCAGGACGTCCATCCTCTGCCCTGTTTGTTAGGGAGCTGATGTTCTGCTCAGGTATTACAGGAAGTGTCAGCCTTTCTGCAGCTGCTGGCTCCTGATGACTCCTATCCTGTGCTGTAAAGCTCATACGGGTCAGTGGCTTGTAAAATGGCAGCACAGATGTTCACACGACTACTATGAAGGTGAACTTAGTTCCTTTCGGCTTTAGTCATATGAGGTACAGATGCTGGCGACCGAGTGTTCGTGATACAAAGGAGAAAACACACTGTGTGAACTGGCCTTTAGTCCTGGCTTAAAGTAAAATAAATTCATCATTGTCTTTAGAGCCGCTGTGGACAGGAGCACTGACAGTGCAGACATTAGCCCTGATCTGAGGCGTGTGTCTAACAGAGACATGAGGTCACCAACACATCATGGATTCTGTGAGGGAGCAGAAGGTGGCAGCAGTGAGCCATCAGTGGCATCATCAGTGATTCCAAAACACACACACACACACACACACACACACACACACACACACACACACACACACACACACGCACACACACACACACACACAAACAGACACACACACAAACAGACACACACAATTCGTCTCACCTATTTGAATTTCACAAAAACACACTCTCTCACCTCTCATACACACTTGGTTATGACATTAAATCATGACATGACATTTGTGTTCATGTTCTTGATTGTGCATTAATTTGTACATTTACGTTTAGTCATTTAGCAGTTTGGCACTTCCTCCTCTTGATGCTGAAGCAAAGAAAAGTGTATGCATGTGCATGAACAGATCAGTGAAAGGGCGTGTTGACTTCCTGTCCATATTTCTAGGTTAAAAGAGCTCAGTTAAAAAGACAAAAAAGGTAAAATAGCAATGTCCCAATACAACTTTTTTATTTTACATCTGAGTGCTTACTTACAGATTACACACAACACAATGAGGCACCGGTCGTATATAACAAATTCAAAGTAAAGAGAAGAAAGCATGTCAGCTTGTCCCTTCTGGGGCCACGACACCAGAACGTGTTCCACATAGTTTTTAAAATCAGGGCTCAGGACCAAGCACACGGTGGCTTAAAATCTAGGGAGGTATAGAAGAATCAGCTTCTCAGTCCAGAATAAGTACTGAATCCAGCACAGAGTCTGCAGTGTGCTTGATGTGAACATCATGTTGCTGTAACTCGTTTAAAAAGATGAGGGACAGTGGAGCACATGAGAGACCCCCACTGAGGGATTCTCCAGCCTTCACAGTAAAAGCAGCTGTTTCTCCGTCCTCGTCGTGCTGATCGCTGTCAGAGGAATCCGGGTTTTCTGCGCGAGAACGCTCTGATCACAAAGTAAAAAGCTCCATCAGGTGCTTAGCTGAGCTCCCTGCAAGCCTGTTTCAAAATAAAAGCACGCAGGAGGAAGCATTGTTAAAGAGCTTCCTGTTGTTCCTTTTGAAATAAAAGTCCCCTGCTGCTTACTGGGCTTTATTTTCATGATCTGCTCTTAGTGTCTCCACCACCTCCTCTTTATCAAGGAACTGTTTCTTTAAAATGTCCACTTCACCTACTTCTCCTCTTCTTCCTTTTTTCCACCCGTCCTCTCTGAAGTCCGTCCTTTCATTGCATATTTTCATCCCTTTATTTCATTTTCCCTTCCCTCGCTCACATTTCCTCTCATCTTTTCATATCTGTATTTTTTTACCCTGTTCTCTTTTCTCTTTGTCCTGTCGCATATACTCTTACACACAGCCTCTTCTTTGCTTTCTTGGTCAAACCTTTTTCACTTCACTCTTCACTCTTTCGTCCTTCTACTGTTTTCTTCCTCATTTCCTTTCCTTACTTTCCTCTTCCTCGTGTCTTCTTCTTGTCCATTTCTTTCTGGCCGGTCACTGACAGAAACTTTCTCCATTTTCTTTTGTGTTGATGGAATATAATGCTCACTCTGCAGCTGAGTCCTTCTGATAACACACTGTGTTTCTTTTCCTTTTCTAGCTGTGTCAAACTGTGGAGGGGAAAAAACCCGAGAAATGTGCAGAGATGATGATTTTTCAGGCTGCTGAGGAGATAAAGCCTTTCTGTTGACCTCCGATAAAATGGTTCCATTCAAACTCTATTTTTCCCCTTCGCCTTTTATTTTATATTTATCTCTCTTGTCCTTTGTTTGACTCTCTTCACACAACACTGTTGTGTATATTAACGTTAAATATTTCTCTGTGCATGTTTTTCATCACATATTCTCTGACTTTCTCTAAACAGAGCTCCACCAGCTTCTGTAACTCACTGTCTTTTTACTGAGGAGCTGAAACGTGGTTCAGGGCTTTTCTTTCCACACTTAGGATGAAATGATCCTCATCATCTACAGTCCGCTCAGTGATGACGTTCGATCGCAGCTGGAGAAGAAACTAGTCGGCTGACAGAGAAGTCACATTGCTGTGCATGTAGCAGAAGAAAACCCAGAGAAATGTTGTCCACATCCTTAAACCTTAAACTCCCTGTATCATATGCAGGTTCATCGTTATTTGATGTAGCCACAAATAATGTTGTGTCATCTGCAAATCTGATGCTGTTCTGATTCGATTCAGCAGTAGTAAGTAAAAAATGCGTAGAAGAAGATCAAATGAATCTGAAGCTGTCCGGGGGTTTGAATTATTGCAAAAGTGCTTCTCAGTCCTTGAACACACATATGTTACTAAAGAGTCACTGACAGCTGATAGTTGTTCTTCATTGGGGCAGAGGGTTAACCAGTAAGCTTTGCCACCACCTTTGAGTTCCCTACCAATGGATGAACCCTCTCACCATCAAGGTGCAATGTCTTTCATTGTTGTTTTCATTAGATTCACTCAGACGTGGTGCAAACTCAGAGGTTCAAAATCCTGCATGTTGTTTTTCGCACAGCTTGTACAAAACTGATGACTTCATGAATAATTCAAATCTTCCCACACAGCACCAGGATTTAAATGTTAATTGACCCTCTGTGCACTAACAGGCTGTTCCCAAATACTGAACGATGAGACCCTTTGGACTGGAGACAAAAGCAAATCTCAAAACCAAACACATGCATTATGGCTGATTTTCTAATAGACGGCCAACGTTTTGCTGGTATTTAGTTTTTTTTGTTACGTCCATGTCATTTTACTCCTTGATCAAGCCCCCACCCCTGCTCGTTCTGTTACCATTCTACCTCGGCCCTGCTTCTTATTTAGAGTCGTTTTCTTCATGACTTCCTGGTTTCAGACAAAGACGGCTCACTGTTGTAAGTTGCTACTCTTAGACAATAAGATCGAATGGTTGGGGTCAGCGAAGCCGTTGGTCGAGGCGATAAACTCCAAAAACATTTCCCCACGTCTACCACCAGATGTCTCCAGCTTGTCCTCTCCTGCCGGTTTCCTCCTCACCTGCCCCTCCCATCCTGATCTGACTGCCCACTTTTGCCAACAGTTTAACCACCTGACTCAGCTCCTCAATTGAACGCCTGTCAGCCATTTTGTCTCATCACTTAGTATAAATACTGGACATTTTCCTGTGTACAATTTGTTGAGCTCTGACTTCATGTTTCTGGATGTTCTTCTGGGCTATATCGACTTTTCCTCACCTTGCTCTTTACGCCCACTTGCTGGGAGTTCACCTTGTGTTTCTCCAGCCTTAAACCACTCATCTGGACTCTAGGTAAGACTGTTCAATACCTATTAAAATACCTATTAAGACTTGGAGAGTTTGCATTTGTCATAACAGAAATCAGGAAGTTTAGATTAAACTGAACTGTTTTGTCTGTTTGATGTGATGATGTGAATTATTCTTATTCTAAACTGGTTATTGGCACATTCTGCACAACTTTCAAAGCATATTAAGTAATTTTTTGAGGTTAAATGTCTGTCTGTATAAATATTTGACTCTCCCGTCACCACACTAGATTAATCCTTTGAACGTCTTCACTCACTTATTTACATTCAAGTAACAGCGAACCTGCGGCACAATGTTATTGGACTGTGTATAATCAAATTCACTGAGGTCGAAACACTCTCAGATGGTGGAAAGATCAGGGCTGTCTCGGGTAATTGATCCTCATGGCGGCCTTGGTGCCTTTTCTTTCAGTTTCTTTTGTTACGTTTTTCAATCAGGCTTCTCCTGCAAGAAGCTGACAGAAGGAAAAGGGAACAGTTTGTAACACGTTTTATCACGACTCTCCCACTGAGCTGTAGTGAAGCAGAGTGAGAGGAAGGAAAGAACGGAAAAAAATGCTGCTTTTTTCTTTTACTTGCTGCATCTGTGCCTTTTTATTTCTTCTTAAAATCAGTTTTTCATGCAAACTGTGAATTTAAAGCTACAACGTCTTCTCGCCTCATCACAGTGACTTTATTCTCTGCTCCAAGCTGAGAGTGTCAAACTTAGATGGATGTACTTTAGGCCTGTTATTGATTAGCTGCACTTCCTAAATTAGGGCGAGCTTTATACTGAGGCACGAGAAAATGAGGGGGCTGATCAGCATAGATTGAGAGCTTTGACTGTTGGGAAGGAGGGAGAATCCGCTGGGTGAAGCGTTTAGCTGCTCATTGACTCAAAATTCAAACTAGTGCTTTAGAGCAGGCTAATAAGTTCACTGTTGCAGCAGTTTGCTGATGTCTGAAAGGGGCCTGGTGGCTCTGTGGTAGAGCATTGGGTTGGGAGGCAGCGGGTTCAAATCCCACCCCACCAGTGTGGCCCCACACAGCCACCAAGGGCGACCTTGGTGCCGATCCTGGACAAAAAATAAGAGGGTTGTGGCAGAAGGGGCATCGGCATAAGTACACGTCAATTCAAAGTGCAGAACATGTTCTGCTGTGGCGACTCCTGAAGGGACAAACTGAAAGCTGGTGATCTTTTGGCAGCAGTTTGCTGATTTCACTGTGAGGAGAATTTTTGATGTACTGAGAAGAGAAGTTTCCTCTGGTAAGTTTCAGCAACAATTGCTTAAACTGCCTTTTTTTGCCATTAATCTAAACCCCTAAAGACAAACGTCTCTGATCTTCTCTTTAGCAAACGGTTCCAGACCCATTCAATACTTCCTGACAGTATCAACCGACTGTTTCCATTACAATCATTCCAATTAATGCCTTTGCCTATGTAAATCACTTCAACACGAAGACAAGCTCAGGTCAGAAAAGGTCCCGCTGCTAATTCGTATTCAATTTCTGTCTCACTTTGATGAAAGCAACACTCACCAGATAATTGGGGTGGAATGGAAACAGGGCCAGGAGTGAGGGGCCAGTGTCTCTCTGCAGGTGGTGCAGGTTCATTAAAAGGTGTGAGTGCTCGCTGTGTATTCCATTGTGTAGGAGTTTTCAGATTTGGCATCGGCAGTAAAACAACAAGCCAAAAATGCAGTCAGCCTGACAGACGGATGCGGCTTTTTAATTAAACACAATCACAACCACTCATTCAGGTTGGACTTGGAATTTAGACAAACATCAGCCCCAAAACACACTTTGTCCCAACTTTTCAGCTCATTGTTGTCTCTCCCCCCGGTTCATGAAGTGAATGTGTTCAGCCAGTAAAAGTTTTCTATCAGTGTAATTTTCTGTCATAGTGGATCAGACGTTGCAGGGTTTTAACATTGTTTAACATTGTTTTTGGTGATGCAGAAGTGAATCCTTTAATAAAGTACAACTATGCATCACAAAGCTCCATTTACATTTAGGCATTTAACAGACGCTTTTATCCAAAGCGACTTACAAGGCAGCAGAAATCCAGGAGAAAACATCAAAGCAAAGTCCTATCAGTGTTCACATTTCACGAGGTGCAAGTGCGAGAAAGAGCAGAAAGGAAGTTTTTTTTTTTTTTCTTTCAAATAGATCTTAGTGCAGCTCCAGCAGATACAGAGCGAAATCATCGTCCATCCGTTCATTTTCTTATGCAGAGTTGGGTTGTCCAGATGTTCCTCTCCCCAGCCACATAGCCCAGCTCCTTCTGGGGGAACCTGAGATGTTCCCATGACAGATGAGATGCATCCAGTGGACACTGGCTGTACCCTGTTTGTCTCCTACTGATGCAAATCATCAGCAGAACTACTCTAAGCTCATCCGGCCTGTCTGACCTCCGTAGCCTGTAAACTGATTTAAACCACACCCTCATTTTTCCTATCACTTTCCAAAGCCCACGAGTGACGACTGGTAATTTAAAAGCTTTGCCTTCCAGCTCAGTGCAACAGTTTGGTATAGCGTCCGCATCGTGCTAACTGCACCAACCTGCCTGTCGATCTCACGATCACCAGACTTTCTTCGGTTGGGGCAACAAGCAATGCAGGACCTTTTTGTTGAACGCTACTGTCAAAATAAAGTAACTGGTTGAATAAAAAGTTCTCATTTCTCAAATTTTGTCAAGTCCTCTCTGTGGACATTCTCTCATCTCATTCTGAATTCTTTTTGTCTAGCTCCGTCTTTTTCTTTATAAATGCATGTCTGCTGCTGGAGTTTTATGGCAGCAGGCCAGCTCAGGATGACGGCTACATGAATAAAAGATGGAGGCAAACCGGGATCCTGTTATTTAAACAGGAAGACTGAGATAAATGGCTGCAGGGGGGAGAAGCATAAACCTGGGGAGGAGACACGCGATGAACACCACTAAACTGGACAAAATCCCAAGTGATGACAATTCAGCCAACATGATTTTGAAACTTGTATTGTGGTGACATCTAAATTTTGGGCCAATATGCAGTGAAACTGATCCAATTTCTTGCCAAACTTTACATCATCTGCTAAATATTTAAACTTTGGCAGAACTCACAGAATAAATCAAGTCTGGACTCTCGTCTCCAGCTGGCTGAACAGTACTTCATCTATCTTTGTTGTCTGTATTTAATGAATTTATACACTCACCATAACTGACTGGAACAAGGACAAAGTCATGGCCCCTCTTTGAAAAGAGGTGATCAGTCAGAACATCTACAACAAACTGTCTGACCATGAGGCCGAGTCGAGGTGGAAACGTGAGAGGTGACTGGACACAGGAGGAAACGACTGCTTCACCTCCGGCAGTGACACAGTGGCCTGAAGGAGTTTGTTCTTCTTTCAGTCCGAACCCTCCAGGCTGTCAAGCTGACCACTGTGCAGAACACGGGCCACCAGCAGAACCGTCCAGGACTGGCTCAAATTAATGCAAGAGAAACACTTCTCATACATGTTTTCAAGTAGAAGCAGCTGCATCCTGCAATTTCTTGTAAAGTGACATCTCCAGATTTTCTTAACTCTAAGCCCAAAACATCCCCTTCAGGATCTAGTGACTGTATGTAGGATGGAGGACTTGTTGTGTGTAACCTGCATCCTTAAGCTCATTTGCCTGGTGTGGTGTTTGAATTCGGAGCATCTCCACTACGGCAGCCGTGAACTGTTGTCTTGTGACATCGAGCTGTGAACCTCAGTCTCACACACTGTTGGCTTTTGTTAGTTAGATTCCTCCTCACTGTGGAAGATCAACGTGCTCCAACTCTGATAGTTCTGTCAGAATCCAACTGTTGTGCTGTTGTTTGAGTTTGTGAAAGTCTTTTGGCCACGTACAATCCAACAGATAAGTGCTAATATTCACCTAAATCGATTATTCATCAGCCTGTGTATCTACGTTTGTCATTGAAATATCACACAGCTGCCTGATTTACTTCCTTCACACATGTATTCCAGTGACGTCTGTCATACACTCCTACCCAGAGCTAACTCTGAACAACCATCATAACTCATCACTCTGCCCCTGCTGTGGTCCCTCACTTCCTCTCAGTTTTCACTCTTCCTTCCATTGCTGAAATTTCTAACTTGATCAACCCCCCAATCGTTTAAGGCTACTGTTTCCTCCCTCACCAGTCTCATCACACACATGATTCAATCCTCATCACTGGAATTGTTCCCTCTCCTCTCAAAATGGCTGCTGTTTTTGCCATTCTCAAAAAGCCTGGTGTAGATCCCAGTGACCTCTATAATCTCTGTCCAAGCTCCAATCTTCCTTTTCTCTCTAAGATTCTAGAAAAAAACTACCGCCTCTCAGCTCCATCTCCATCTAACACACAATAATAATTATGAACAACTCCAGTGTGGTTTCCACCCTCTGCATTCTACCGAAACAGCTTTACCTAAAATGACTAATGCTCTGCTCCTGTCAGCTGATTCTAGTGCAGCCTTCGACCCTCTTGTTCACATTTTATGTAAATATCATATTCACGTTTGCTGTTAGCAGACCAAACCTAATTCCACCCTCCCTCCCTCTTCCATCACTGACCACCTCTTCATCTCTCCCTCCCCTCAGGTTAAGAGTTTAGGTGTCATCCTCGACAGCACACTCCCCTTTGCCTCCCACACTTATAAAGACGTGTATAACGCCTACGTCCCGCACTCACACCTCATACAGCTGCCACACTGGGTCACAGTCTTGTAACTTCCCGGCTTAACTACTGCAACTCCCTTCTGTTTGCTCTTCCCCAAAAAAACCCTCAGAAACTTCAACTTGTACAGAATTAATCCCAAGACTCCATCAAGCTGTCACATTACACTCACTGCTCATTGGACAACAGTCTCCAACACAGAGCAAAAATAGAGGAAACTGGAAGATTAATGTAAAATGGTGTTGGTGGGACTGACATGACCGAACCTTAGCTAGTGGTTTTACGTGACGTAACTAATTAAGGGATCATGTTCAGAATCTGGAAGTCTCGTTAGAATTATGGCAGAAAAGCAGAACAAAGAGAAATGTCTCATCAGCATTACAGGTGTGTTTTCCATCTGCTGTCTCCACATGGACTCAGGTTCATTTGATCAGGTCTGTGCAGTGTGACCGTAACAAACGTTCCCCTTTATCTTTACATCACTGACATGCAGGCACCGCTGGGGAAAACCCTGAGATCTGGAGCATTCAGGCACAGCTGTTAACATGTCGACACGTGGCTAAAGAAGAAGTTAAAAGCTGAGGTTGGAATCGAAGTCAGAGATTGCAGCTGCATAATGCAGCAATTAAAGAGACAGATTTCAGAAGAGCGCACGTTTTCCTTACACCGTATACAAAACCCCTTTTTCCTGAGTATTGGAACTAACTTCATGAAACCCTTAAGTCTTTGGACGTTTTTTTTCTCTGAAACAGTTTAGCAAACAAGTTGTCGATGAACTGTAGTGTATTTGTGTCCTGCAAACAGCCAGTTATCACATGCACTGGTGAGAGGAAGGGGAAAAAAAGACTGTGGACTGTGGATACACAAACTAAACTAAACAGCATGAGCTTAACCACGTCCACACCACTCGAGTTTGACCACAACTGCTTCTAACTGAGCAGCGATGGCTGATCCTGCCTTTGTGTACTGTGTAAGAAAGTTTCTCCGATCCTGCTCCCGATACCACGTTACCCTCTGCAGGCAGGTGCAGGTGGAAACAGCTCTGAGCTTTAGAGCTGTTTTATGATAATTGATACATTTCTGAAGTTCTGTTTTGTCCAAAGTTATTTTACCTTCATATTACTGTGGAGACTGTACAGTCCATGTTGTCTTCGCATGTCCATCCAGGATCTCACCCTAAATCTGTGCTTTGTTTGTCTTTTTTAAACTTTTCTTGTTTATTTCCATAAAAGGTTGCTCAGTTTATTAAACGCCGGTCGGCACCATATTTCTTCTGGCACAAGAATTTCTGTTCTTGTTAACTACAATGGATCAATGAGGATTTTGCCACCCAGCAGCTCATAATGGAAGCAAAACAGTTTAGTATTTGAATCAGTACTTGGTTAAGGCAAGTACTCAAATACAAGTACTTGTACTCAGCCTGGGGAAAAAGTTGCATTGACACATCCCTATAATGGAAAATCTATCTGATAAGAAGCTACAGAATGTGCTAAACTAAAGGACCAATCAGAGTGGTCTCTCTCCCCAACAGTGTGTCAGGGTGGTAAAATAGCGGCCTGCTGTACCGGGTTTGACCTATACTGTCTGAAGTGTAGGAAATGGGACTCGGCTGCTGTCTGACTGTGTTAACACATGTTCTCTTGTTAAAAACCTCGGTGGAGCTGCTGACAACTTTTGTGCCTGCTGGTAATTGCACCTCCCACACGGAGTATGTGGGTCAGAATGGATTTACAAAATCACATGTACTAATATTAAACAGACAATTAATTATTGGGGGAATAACAGTCAAATTCATTACAAATCTCACGCCTTACGTAACCTCTACTGTGGCTTTTTATTTCATTCCCAGCAACAATTTCTGCCCTAATTTCCCCTCTGCATACATTAAGTGCCATAATTAAAGTGCTGTTCTTTATTTAGCTTCACTTTCGTCGCCCTCCCCTGTCTGTCAGTTCGAGATAAAAGGCCCGAGCGTGATGTTGCATCAGGAGGCAGTCAGCCTGTGAGGGCAGCATCTGGTAGAGTCAGTTAATCTACGGTACCGATGGATCAAACTGTGGCTCGGGGCCTTAATTTGCTTAAATTGCAGGGGAAAGCAGCAGAGGCTATGGTGCTGGCTGGGAGGGTGTGATCCTCATGTGAGCAAAGTGACTTATTTAGACATCTAAGAGACACTTTGTGTAAGTGACACTTCCTGTCGATAGTCTTTGTGTTAAAAATGAGGCAGCATCACCCTCTTAATGATGTATCCTTCATTTAGCTGCTTGTTTCTGTCTGCAGCCTTTCGTTACGCACATGCACAGTTGGACAAACCTGGTGACATGTTACATGGCAGAGAAATCAGCTTAATCACGCCGACTCCATGTAAACACACAGCTTGTTTGGAATCTCGCTGGCTGAAATTCCCATTGTCTTGTGTCTGAATAAGACATGAGTGGTTGGTTTAGTAAATGTGTGTTGCATGGACCTTTGGTGGTCTCTTTGTAACCCTTGTTCTGGCTCCTGTGCGCTGCTTTGCGGGTTGACTCACATCCTATCTGTTGACGTTCTGGGACGCTCGGTTCACCAAATTATCTATCTATCTTTAGAGGTTTGGAAGTATTGAAAATTGTCACTGAAATACTGTGATGCTGAAGACGTCTTAAAAACCTGTTGATTCTAAGGAAGGTCTTCAAATGTTCTCACATTTATGAGATACATAAGTCATAATGACGAGATGCGTATCTTGTAAACATGAGATAAAGTCTTTTATTTTCTTTGCTGAGTATCTACTGAGCTCATATTCTACAGTATTTATCTGAGCACTTAAGGCTGAAGCAGAATCCACTTCTACTGTGCAAAACAGAATGTTCTTTCTTAAGGCCAATTTATACTTTTCCGTTGATACACGTAAGTGTCGACGTGGGCCGAAGCAGAGACGGGAATTATGGGTAACTGTAGGTTGCAGAAGCTCGTCTGCCTTTCAAGTATAAAATGGTAAATGTTCTGCACTTATGTAGAGCTTTTCTACGTATTGACACTCAAAGCACTTTACACTGCTTCTTATTCACCCATTCACACTCACACAGAGCTGGCCAACACTCACCAGGAGCAACTAAGTTGGGGTTCAGTGTTTTGCTCAGTGACACTTCGACATGTGACAGGATGAGCCGGGATTGAACCATCAACTGTGGGATTGGTGGACGACCGCTCTACTTCTTGTGCCACAGTTGCCCTAAAAAGATGAACACATGTGTGAACGTATCTGAGTGTAGGTCCGTGTCGACCTTTAATAAAAAGTTTGAGTTCTGAAGCACTTAAAAAGGTGACTGTGCACTTCACTGCTGTTCTTCATCTCCTCAGTCTCATTATAGACCTGGTTTTAAGATATTTACCTTGCACTGAGACATTAAATGTTAATGTCAGATGATAAAATTAACTGGTAATAAATAACCTGAAACACTCACATTTAAAGGTTAAAGACTGACGTCCTCCTGTTTGGCAAACTTCCTCTTAAGATCTGGACACACACACACACACACACACACACACACACACACACACACACACACACACACACACACACACACGATGAGCCAAAACCAAATCACCTCTTGCAGAGACATCACTAGTGTTTCTGGCCTCTTCATTTGATAGAGTGTATATTTTATGTTATAAAGCCTCATTCACAAGTTTTAATGTTATTAGAGCTCAGGTTGTCAGGATGCTACTGACTCAGAGCTCTTATGAAGACAAGGAGCAGGCTGATTAAATGAGAGAACGAAAGACAAGACAGCTTTGCTGATTGATCAGTCATTATGTCTCATCAGGTATGTGGACACTCAGCTGCTGCACTGCCTCATTAGGTGTGTGTGTGTGTGTGTGTGAGATTACAGGGTACACACAGTGACTCACTCTGGAAATATTTTAAACGTTTTCTGCATTTTGCAGAAGTAGATCATGTAAACCTGTCTGGTGACAGCTGCACAGAATAAAGAATAATGCTAACAAACAGTCCTACAGGACAGAGTTGGCTTTAGGGGCTGATTTGGTTAAAAGAAGTAACACAGGGCTTTTGGCTCTTTCTCTGCCACAAGTGATTTTGCTAGTTTCATAAGCTGCATGTTGTCTTCACGAACAGAGTAAATGCTGAAAGAGTTTCACCAGAATTCAAATTCTTAGTTTGTAAATGTTCAAGTTCCCAGTGAAATATAAAAGTAGGATGCAGCCAATCATCGCTGTGCACCGAGCACTTAGCGTTGGTGTCGTCCCCTCTGGACACGGTTACAACTGGCATCTGTCAGGTTGAAGGAGCACGAGGAGCCTCAACATGGCTTCAGTCGTGAGGTCAGGACGGTCCTTCATGAACCAACTGATGTCCACCAGCGTTAAAGGATGTTCATGTTTACAACGCCCTCCTGCCACAGATTGGTCAGAAAGTCTGTTGTATGAACTAGAAGTTTCTGCAGTGACTGCAGCTCATCCTCTGAGACACTACTACTCTCCTTTCGGCTTTATCCCGTGAGTTCGGGGTCGCCACAGCGGATCATTGTCCGCATGTTGATTTGGCACAGTTTTTACGCCGGATGCCCTTCCTGACGCAACCCTCCCCAATTTCTACCGGGCTTGGACTGGCACTGCATCGCTGGGGATGGGGAATGGGGTTCAGGGTCTTGCCCAGGGACACTTTGACATGTAGCCAGGGCCGGGGATCGAACCACTCACCCTGTGGTCCGTAAGCAACTGCCTTTACCAACTGAGCTATAGCCGCCCCCATCCTCTGAGACACTGATTTCCACAAAGCAGCCATGTTTCTGAATGGGAGCTTTGTCCACGTGGCTCTAGTCCTTTCTGTCCCTTCATGGTGCAGCTGCTTGTTTTCATTTGGAAGCTTCTGGAAAGCGTTTGTAACGTCCACAGAGAGACATATTTGTGCACATTGGGGTGTGTTGTTTCACTGATGAAGTGCTGGGAGAGCAGATGCGTGTTTCTAGTGAAGAAGGTACTTTTCTGTGCAAAAGCATTTTCTGTGGGTTTTCTGAGATGCGCCTGGAATTGGAGCTTTTCTTAAGGACACATCTGTGGATCTTTGAAAGAGAAAGCCCAAGGTCACGAGAGCGGCGAGTTGGGGAAGTGCTTAAAATCCTTTTGATTGTTGCACTTGAATATGTTTTCATCCCGATGGTTGTTTATGGTAGTTGCTATTTCAAGGTATTTTCAGAATCCACTGATGGAAAAATTCTCCCATAATTCACAAGGACCTGAGTACAGACACAGCTTCCTGTTTTGCTTTTCTCCCCAACAGCATGGGGCATGATTAAGTCAATTAAAAAGGTTGTTTTCTTTTTTTTTTTTATATTTCATCCTCCCAGGAAACAGTTCAGAGGGTTTTGTTGCTGTTAGTTCACCACAGGAGAGTTTAATTCTTATGACTGGAGTCCAAACAAAGAAAACAATTAGCAATTATTTATATCCTGAAATAGTCAAATGTAGTTTACAGAAACACACTGCAGAGACTTGAAGCCTAAAGCTGAGGTTGCCAGGTTTGTTTGGGGCGTGTGACTCAGTCTGTAGCTTTATGGCCTTATAATAAAATCAGCAGCAAAGCACACACACAAACACAAACACACACACACACACACACACACAAACACACACACACACACACACACACACACACACACACACACACACACACACGCACACACGCACACACGCACACACGCACACGCACAGTACATTTGGATGGTGATTCTGACTCACCTAACTGCTGACTTTGCTTTATTTCCTTTTCACATCGGTTCTCATTCAAATTTATTATGTAGCTTTAAAAAAATCTACTTGACCTGAATAAACATCCAAAAATCTTGTTTTATTGCTGCGACTGAGGGGGCAGCTGCAGACATGGATGATGGTTTCAGATGGTTTCTAATTTACACCTGCAGTGGTGCTTGGAAGTTTCCAGACCCTCTAAAGTTTCTTTTCTGTTTCCTCATGAACTCGACCTAAACGTCATTCGAGTCTTAAATGTTTTTGTGTGACAAACCAGGGCCTTAAGTACCTGGTGTGGCCCGGCTCTTTGCAGCCACTTTAAACATCTCCTGTAATTCTTTCTTGGTCCTGCACATCAGCTCTGAGGAGTTTAGTCCATTCCTGCTCACAGAACAGCTTTAAAGGAGGACGTTGGAAGGAGACAGTCCAGACTGGAGCTCAGGCCCAAAGTAGGGTGACGCATTTGGAATTAAGGATTTAAAGTTTTTTTACTGTTACTTTTTTGGAAATAATAAACGGTATAATAATAATAACAATATTATTATAAAAACAGACCTAATAAGGTTATTATTATTATTATTATTATTATTATATTTTTTTAATTATGTGTGAACTTGGTCTTGGTTTCCACCATCTTTGTGTCTCTTCTACATTAAGGGAATTGAACCAACAACTCACTTGTCACCAGTCTGTGCTGCTCCCACATTTACCAACTGAACCCATTTTCTCCACAGAATACAGATGTTGTTATGATGGGGAGGATTCAGTTACATTAGTTACTGTGCAGCCTTGTCCCCCAAAAAATATGTTCCCATACAACTAAGACAAAAGTACGTTAACTTCAACAGATTTTTTTATTTATATGTATTTTTTGTCTTTATCCTGTGAGTTCAGCGGATCATTTGTCCACATGTTGATTGACACAGTTTTTACGGCCGATGACCTTCCTGACACAACCCTCTCCAATTCCTACCGGGCTTGGGACCAGCATTGTAGCTGGGTCTGGGGATGGCCTGTTCGGGGTTCAGTCTCTTGCCCAGGGACACTTTGACATGTGTTCGGGAGGAGTGGGGTGTGAACCTCCGACCCTGTGGTTGGTGGGTGGCCACACTAGGAGACAGCGTTGGAGTTAGAGCTTTTTCTCTTGTAGAGTTTTGTTGAGGTTGAGACAATGTCTAGTTGGTGTGGAGACGTTTCCTCTTTCACTACTTCTACCTTCTTATTGGGTCTTTTAGATACAGATGGACATCTACTCCAAAGATTTTACCCACTTCTCCATTTGATCACAATTTCTAAAGGCTTGTACTGAAGTGTCATTAATATGTTGGAGTCATGGCAGAGACAATCCCAGCTGGCTCTGTTTCCATCCACTCATCTTCCCTGCAAAATATTTATCCAGCACTAAATGTCCTCATTCGTGAAAATGTTACATGATGTCTCATGTTTTTGAGCAGCAAACCAATCTTTCATCTTGAGTCAGTGAGTCCTCTCAGATGTTTGGGCTTCAGCTGCGACCTCCCGCCAGCATCATCTATTATGCATGAAGGATATGAAACATGCTCACTGTTGTTCACTTGTTAAAAGCAGCCTTCACATAAGCTCCGGTGGGAGAAATGTAGCTGTGTGTGTGTGTGTGTGTGTGTGTGTGTGTGTGATAGCTGAACCTTTTAGTGTGGCAATTAAATGTAGACGCTGGAAAAACACCAAAGAATTTACAGATGTTTTCATTTAAAATCTTCTTTAATTACATAATTAGCAAACTGTTTTGTTTTGTTTTTTAAGATTGATATTAATTCAACAGTTTTCTAACTATGAATAAAAATATTTTCAGTTTTCACTTTGGGTGAATCAAACCGTGAAACCGACGTCTAACACTTTAGCTTAATAGTAGAGTCACACGTGACCAATAGCTGTCGAACGTTTCCTTTCGGCGTTGGCGTGATGCTCCTGAAGACTGAGCCCAAGACGTAAGGAAAAATACTTTCAAAGACAAAATCTGTTTGACCAGAGACATTAAGGTTTCATTTCCTGGAGCTTTTGACTGTTAGACTGTTGGACTTCACAGGAATCACAACAAATGATCTCCTGACCTCAAACTTCTCAGCAGTCGTCCTGGTCCTTCAGCCATTTGGTAATTACCATTTTTGACTGCATCTCTTAGACCTTAGGTGGGGTTCATTTGGAAGTTGAGCTTCAGAACTTGGTAAACTCTCAAACAGTTTAACCTCAGAACTCCCAGACAGTCTAAGACTCTTTGTATTTAGTGACTCTTCTATCCCATTTATTTCACCGTCTTGTGCTCAGGCTGGGAAGTGAAGTTTCCTATTTAACAACCTGTTCTGTGCAACTAAAGTGCAAAGTCATACATTGCTTTAGTGAAATAATCCAGTGCTGACATTATGCGGGTTTTCCGCAGCCAGCTCCCCAGTATAAAATCCAGATAATATCCGGTTGAACTCATGTGTGAATAGAGCAGGTAATTGTCTGGAGAATTCACTGTGAGCGAGTGGACGTTTTGATGACGTCGGCCTCCTGCGATTGACCCAGATGGCGAAGTGCAGTCATGTGTACGAAGGCTGAATATATTCAATGCTGGCCTAACTGTGTGTGTGTGTGTGTGTGTTTGTGTGTGTGTGTTCCTGTTTTAGTCATGTTGGTAGTGATCACGGTGCCTTAAACTCCCGCTGTGACTTGGCCAAGAGACACGAGAGTTCACACAGTGAACTGAGGCCAATTTCAGCTCGTGGGTTTTCACGCCCCATGTGATCTGGCAGGAGGTGTCATGGACGGATTTTTGACTTGTCAGTATAAGACGAGAGACAGAATGATGAGATATGAGATTTCTGTCCGTGGCTCATGGGGACCAGCTCCATGCCACAGTGCTCGAATAACCTAAACACCCAACCAGAAGCCTATGGATCTGTTCTGCTGACAAAAAGTTTTTTTTTTAAGTTGCCTTAGCAAGTTTGAGCTTAAACCTCCTGATTTCATTAAGCGCTAACAAAAAACATTATTCATATCTGGATTTGTTAAGTGCATTTTCACACCGTCCAAATTTGCTCATCCACTTTCTCTCAGATTAAGGTCAGTCCATCTGCAGGCTCAGTGGTCGACTGGATTCTCAGACACACCATCAACAAACAGGCCAACTCATTTTCTCATTTGTGTCAAATCTCAGCGTGCACTCGACCTCAGCCTCGATTTGACGCTTGGAAAGTGGGGACTTGCAGAAGACATGGACAGCAGTGCCACACAACACATGAAATAAATGAGCAACACAAACACCAGCAACACAATAAGCAGCTGAACATCCTGCACAGGCGTCTGGAGGGGAACACAAATCTGATGTTTCTAGTTCCATTCAGCATCATCGCATCAAGAAAACGTCTAAACGTCCTCTGACGTGCAGGTGAGCTAATGTGGAAGACGGCCCATAGCTGTTCAGGAGGAAACCAACCAAATGTATCCTCCTGTTTTTGTATTGTTTGCTGAGCTCAGCAGGATCAGCACCTTCATATGATGCCACAGTGCTCTGCACATTTTGGATTGAACACAACCATCTGCATTCATTCTTCCCTCATTACAGCAGGAGCTCTCAGACACATGAGGACAAAGAAGACCAGTTTCCATGACTCAGCTTTACTCCACACATAACTCCACCTCTGTGACAATGATACAATCTTTATTTCACACGTTATTTCATGCAGGTGCATCTTTTATATAAAAATATTGAGACAGTATGTGTTTATTTCTCATAATCCAGCTGTGAATTAAAAAAATCACAAATTTTGCAATGTAAAAAAAAAAAAACGTTAAGATTTGCTGTTAATCTGTTTGTTAGTTTGTCTTCATTTCATTTTTATCCTCAGTGTTTCAACTTCTGATGAATCTCGATGGACCCGAGTGAATCACTTGACCTGCAATTCTCACTCTGACCACAAGGTCGAATCTCTTTCAGTCTCTGAGAATGCAGCAAACAGCACGGTTCAGTTAGTGACCTTCAGTCCCGTCGGGAATTACAGTAACAATAATTAAAACAACAGTTTTCCTTAAAGGACGTCTTCACTGATATTGAACTTGCTTCTTCTGGTTCTAGTTTGAGTGGATCATGTTAATGAAACTTTCATTTGACTTTAAAATATATCTCGGCTTCTAGCTAAAAAGCGCCTCCAGATGACATCAGTTGGAGGAACCTTAAGTTCCGATTATGTCATCTTGTTGCTCACACTATGGAGTTTGTCATCCTGCTTTTGCAGAGCTCCTCCAGGTGACATCATCTGAACTCCTAATGATGATGGATGACTTTTCCAGCTAGAAGCAGAGAAATATTTGAATATAAAGATGTCAGGGCAGTTGAAAACCAGCCTAAAGCTATAAAACCTAAATTGCAAATTGGTGAAGTTGCACTTTAATGCAAAATAAACTAATTCCGCTTCAGTTTTTTTGACTCTGAGTCACTTAAATGTTACTAAGATGTACATGGTGACAGCTACATCCACCTTTACTTCATTACTTTAACCAATTTTATAATCTATAACTTCTTTTGATGTGCAAATCAATAAGCACTTGCAGGCATCTATCAATAGAAACCCAATCATGTTAACATATAATAAGCAAACCCAATATTTCACTAAAGCCCTTTAAAGCCTTTCATCCTGCCTGAGAGATAATTATTTCCCCTTTCTCCAAGGTCTTCTTGGTAACCGTGATTTAAATCCCTCCTGTGCGTTTGATGGAAGTCAAGCAGTGTGAAATTTCAATTGAGATGCAGTGGCTCCTTCAGCTGGGATGCCGGGTGGGGGAGGGGGTGGCTGGGTGCACTGTGTTGTTTCATGAATGCATATTACTCTGAGAAAAATGGAGACCGTCTGTCCCTCAACTGCTCCCCGGAGAGCGGAGGGGAGAGGGTCAGCTGAGAACGGGCAGAACGAGCAGGTCTCTACACAAACTCAACACAAACGCTTCATTAAGCGAGTTCCTGCTGTTGTGTGCTGTGGAAAAGCATCGACTCTTTTCACTGTGGTGAGGAACATGGATCTCGAGGGCGGGATGTTGGTCGGCCCCCTCTGACATCTATTTACGCTATTGTTTGAATTGTTTCCCAGAGGAGGCCGATTAATGATTCATTTCTTTTCACGTTTGTGGAACATTTCTTCTTCCAAGCAAAGGGCAGAGGTTGTGGGTTCCATTATTAGTTTTACATATACAGTGTTATCACAATGGTTTTCTACAATCAATAGCTTCAATACTTCAGGAAGCACTTTCTGCTGGGAAAAAGTGTTTTCATTAAAACTGTTCCTGATGTATTTTCTAGATTATTTAGAGCCTTGCAGGAGGAGGTTGAGGTGTACATGGGCTGGTCAACAAGATGTGAGACTTGAACATGCTGGGGGACATAATTTACAAGACACTGTCCATTTTGGGAAACAGTGGAACAGTAATAGTTACATTAGTAACTGTTAATGTTAAAAGCAGGAACCAGCTCCTGGTGCAGAATTTTCCACTATATGCTCAATTATTCAGGCCAATTAAAGCCATTTACACACACACACACACACACACACACACACACACACACACACACACACACACACAGCTTTCGAATCTTCAGCTTTATTACGCTTAAAAACTGGCAGAAATTACAAGTACACTTTTATATTATATTATAATTTGCAGAGGGAGAATTGAAGCAAACCAGATCAAAGCGACCAAATAAAGAAAACCTGTTTGTAACTAAGGCACATGTTCAAATTCAAACAGGGATTCACCAAGTGTGAGGCAGGAAACAGCCAGTGAGCTGCAAAGGGAGCAGTCTATTACACACCTGCTGGTGTGACATGTAGACATGGCGGAGTGGTTGGTGGTGCCACCTCACATCTAGAAGGTCCCCGGTTCGACTCCACCTGTCAGCTGCGGACTTTCATGTTCTTCCTGTGCTCATGTGGGTTTCGTCCGGTTTCCTCCCACAGTCCGCCTTGTCTGTCTGTGTATGTCACCACCTCACACCCAATGACATCTGGGACAGGATCCAGCCCCCCACAACCCTGGACCTTGAAATGGGTTGAAGATGATGGATGGACTTTGAGCAGCGACACGCAGCCGTACGTCCTCGTCTGCTGCTGAGAAAAGGCTGTGATTCACAGGAGAACTAGGGAAAACGTGTCTCACCATTTTTCGGGTTTCAACATGGGGGCAGTTAAACAGGTATAAAGACGTTAATGGTCGAAACCTGTAAAAGCTCTAAATTTCCTCCTCCTGCGTTTTACAAACTGTAAGAGCTTTTTGAGATATTCAACAGCAGCTGAGTGAGAAATGCTTCACTTTGTCTGGCTGTTCAGAAACTGTGAGCAGCCTCATGATTTCCCTCAGGTACATCAGTGATGCTTTTATGAGACACTGTGAAGTGTGTGTGTGTGTCTTTGAGTGGACACATTAATATGGACAAAGTACCAAACTTAATAAATAAACCCTCAATCTCACTGAGACACTGAGATCGTATGATCGTATTAGTGACACTGTTAGTGCACTGATTGTCTGTTGGCTGTGGATTTTTTTTATATTTACGGGTTTTGTAACCCAATTTTCTGAAAACCACTACATTTTGTATATTAACTGTTAATAATAAGCAGCTGGGCTTTTCAGAATTGATACAGTATCATAAAACAAATGATCATGATACTCAAGCGTATCAGTATTTCTTTCAAAGTTATAACACAGTCTGAGTACAAACATGAGGTTTTATCCTAGTTTGTGCTTGTTGAGCAATAATAAGACAAAAATAATCAGCAGAGAATCCAAGAGACTTTTTCTGGATGTTTTTTCACTACAGTTAACATATATTTCCTGATGTGGAGTGAAATCATCTTTAAATAAACGTCGCTTTGAATTAACCGTCAAACAGCTGTGTTATTGCTTTGGAGAGAATCGTGCACAACGTGTAATGAGAGTGTAATTTAAGGCCTGAGAATTTAAATTGATTTATTTTTTTATGATGTCGCTCACCTGCTGACACGAGACTCGCGCGGTGCAGCCATTTTTCCTTTTAGCACTCGTGTTCACATCAGCTTCCACCTTTAAAAGCTTTTTACCACTAAAGATCATTTTGGCTCGTTGCTTTGGTTTTAATTTTTATCTTTGCAGAAAAAACGAGCTCCTTCGTTTTTAGCAGAGGAAACGTCCACAGATGCTGCAGGAATGTTCTCCAGCACAGAACAGGAGCTTCTTCCTGTCTTTACGTCTGCGTTCCTGCCTCAGAGCGATGACTCATGAGCGGATGAGACATTTCTTCTACTTCTCAAGATGCGTTTTAAGTTTGTTCGGCTCATGTTTCTGCGTGAAAGGAAAGTGAACCCAGGGAAAAACAGCTTAGTGTACAAACTTGTAACAGACCCACTGAACTGAGGATTTGAAAACGATCTAAACGACTTTTTGCAAGAAGCAGCATATTTCTAACAAGCAAAATTACCGATTTAAAAGCAAATCACATTGATTCAGTGATGGTGGCATCGTGGTGAACTCACTGCAGACTCATTAGAAAAATATAATCAATCCCATATTACCAGCCTGCAGAGTCGATACAATCAGCTGCATAGGGATTTTTACTCCTGTCTGTCCAACCACTTCTTTACTGCTGAGGTGTGTGTTTGCACAGCTACAAGCTTTTGCAGGTTTTCCACAGACTTTGCTACTAACGTTTTCATTTCTACCACTTTAACAAGAGCAGTTAACAACATTTTCCCATGGATCTTTATTCCCTCCTTCCAAAGAACATTTGCTGTGAAGGTGTGCGAATAATCCCGGTTTCCACTTAAACCGCTTTAACTAAAGCTCCTCTTAATGCATTTGTGCCTCGAAGCCTTGTTCTAATACCTGCTAATAGCTGCTGCTAATGCCTGAGAGTCGTCCTGCAGGAGAGCTGCTGCGGACAGGAAGTTCTCTGCACCAGGGAGGAGATTTAGGTGTTTAGTGAATAAATGTTTTATTTTTATTTGTATTTTTGTCCTTTCGGTTTATCCCGTGAGTTCAGTGTCGGCACAGCGGATCATTGTGCGGATGTGGATTTGGCAGTTTTTAGGCCAGATGCCCTTTCTGACGCAACCCTCCCCAATTTCTACCGGGCTTGGACAAGCACCTGTTTGGATAAAACGTGAGTCTGACTCACAGTTGCTTCAGCTCTGACAGCCACACCTCCAACTACGAATTCATTAAGGGCACAGATGTAAGACAAACCCCAGATTTTGCACTGGGCCTCTAATGCTCTTCTCACTCTGATGACTTGATGAAATGGAAAAACAGACACGGGGCCAAGAGACGTCCTGTCCCACTGACTGAAGAGATGGTGTTTAAGCCTCATCAGAGTGTCCAGCATCTCCACAGACCACAGACCAGAGACCACAGCCCTATTTAATGAAAGAGCAGCGCAGAAAAGCACAAATGTACCCAGTGGGTTTTAATCGTCGATGCTTCGTCACTTGGTCATTTGGTTTTAGCCACAGTTGTGTTTGTTCGTGTTCTCAGCTCTGTTTTTTTTTTTTTTTTCTAGTCCAGTTTGGATCCACATTTATTGAGGTGTGTTGTTTTTAGATCCTGATGTTTTTATTCCAGCTGATTTTTTTATCTCTGGTTACTCTCTAAACCACCGTTTGAGCTCTGAATGGTCCATTATTATATGTTGTATTAGATGCAGTTCATCACAGGTCTTTTAGCTCTGGTTTGATTCAGTGTTGACTTGTTGTAGCTCTTCAGCTAAGTGGCCCAATATTTAATCCAGAATGTAGCCTTTCCATTTTTAAATGGCTCCTGGCAGCTGTGGCTGCTGTGACAAGTACGTCTGTAGTTCCAGTGAGAGCTACAGACGTTCATCAGTCTCCATTATGTTCATGCTCGATCTGGATCTGGTCCTTGCCAGTGGGCTTCAAACAGTCCGTGTAGTCTCTCACACGCGGTGCCACACATACTTTCACACTTACACAGTGATAGACTTGGTTAATGGGGACATGTCCCAGCCAGTGGTCTTTTAATTGCTTGTGCGAGGACAGTTTGACAGCGACACGGAAAAGCTTCCCTGGATGCTGTCAATGCCCAGTTTTTACGTCCTTACGTGTGTGAACTAAAAAGGTGTTTGACGCATGGAAGTGTAGCAAAGTGGCCACGTCTTTGCTTTAATCACAGTGTTCATCTCTCCAAAGGCTGCATGATGCACCTTCCTTGGGAATGTAGATGATGTTTGCAGCAGGGCTGAGTGACATTTGTAACGAGGCAAAGTCAACACAATCTGCAGCTTCATCAAACTGCAGCAGCAACATCACTGCACTTTGTGGAGATGTCATCAAGTGTAAAATCAAAACGCTTACACTCAACAACTCTGGCTCATAAATTAGACAGACACACACACACACACACACGAGCAATTGTAAAACTCATCTCTTCACTTTCTCTAGCAAACTTCCCTCCAGCATCATCCACGAGAGGCTCTGTGTGGTTTGATAGCAGTGTGTTCACTCAGCCGAGCTTCTTGTTTACATGATTATTTGGACTTTGATTTTTTCCATCTGCAACAAACTCGAATCCTCTCGTTGTTTTAACTGAATCCACACGTGCTTCATCTGTGTTAACATTTTACACAGCACACTTGGCTTAAAGTGATTGTCGACTCCGACTGGGGCTGATGGGTCAGTCTGGACAGATGGTGGACTGAGACACGGGGTGGTGTCCGATTATTCTGACTTATACATTTTAGGTTGAAGCCTTCGTGCACTGGTCCTTTAATATGTGTTTACCAGCGTGTTATTCACATGATGGTCCATAAAGAGAAATGGTGTGTTGTAAGAAATGAGGATGCGAATAGACATTTGTTTGTTGACTTGTCCAACAAAGATTTGTCCAATTCATCCATTTAAGATTTGACAGTGACTCTTATCTGCAGCCTCAGTGTCATATTTTCATATTTGTCTCTCACACAATTTCCTCTTTTTCCACCGCTGTCCCCCGGGGACTCTGTGCCGAGACTTTTTGCATGTACCACTTCTCCCTTTTCCAGACAGCAGAAACAACCTTCCCAGATGTCAGAGTCGATTCATATTTACGCTCCAGCTGCTCCCGTTAATACACAGCCCATGACGGTTTTAACACGAGTATAGAAGAATGGCCTGGAGGACAAACTGTCCAGTCGACCCTCACTTCCACCTGTCCTCTGACATTCGACCTTATTCCTGCTGATGTTTTTTTTTTTTCTTGATTTGTATTTGCAGTTTTATATCCGTGTGTGTGTGTGTGTGTGTCCAGGTCATCTTGACTCTTCTTATCTATTACAGTTTCACATATCTTACTATGCAGTTATTGTTCATAGTCTTACAAATATCTTTCTTCTCCTATGAGGGAACAAACAGCATCAGCTGCCATCTGTCTCTTGCATGTAGCAAAAATAAAACAGCATCATGGGCTTTACGACAGGGTTTGCTGGAATAGTGTTTCTGGTCGTCTCTACTCCTTTCACCATTATGACCAGTTTTTAATGAATTGATCAAATAATACTCTTAAAGAAAAGGTCATTCTTTTGTATCCTACATTTCCTTTATCCTTTTGTAACCATTTCTTTTTTGCTTGCAGCAAGAAGTATATTGACAGGGTATTTGTCTTGTGTATTAACTTAATACATTAACTTAATACACAAGACAAATACGCTGTCAATATAAATAAAGGCATTATTGCCTTTATTTTTTTACTATCTCTGACCACTATTTTTAAATTGCTGGACATTTCCAGAAGACATCAAAAATGATCAGCAACGAAATTCTTACATTGTCTCCAGCAATATCCTGATTGTAATCTGCTGTTTCTTTGGAGTTATAAAAAACATTTTAATATTCTTCCATCCAAGTTCTCTCCACTGTCCGGGGCTCATTGAGTTTCACACAAGTTTAACGATTCTTCCTCTGTGATGGTTGACTTTGTTATGTTACTGTTATTAATTGCTGGCTTTTTTTCAACTAAAAATAGAAAGTTATTTTTAATACAGGAAAGTCCAGTTTAATGGTATTATGTACATGTAGAACACAAACTAGAAATAAATGTAACAATTTCAAAATCAGTGAAGGTTTCCTTTAAGGAGGGAAGTGGTTCTGTACGAGCTGCATTGTGTTGCATCTCTTCCTGGCTTTGGAATCAGATACTAGGTCCATGACACTGGGATCTGTCCACCTTTGAGTACGTAGTTAAAGCATTTCAAATGTACAGTCTGTCCACTATCCATTATGTACGCGTGGGGTCGGACTCATCCCAGCTGCTCCATGGTGACATGCCGTTGAGATGGCCACACACCAACCAGGGACCCTCTTGCGCATGAACCTGTGCCGAAGTGATCGGAGACGTTACCTCTGAGTGGCCCTGAGGGGAACAGAGAAGAAAGTTCACAAACTGTATCCAAAATACGCGTTGTATCTTTCCACATGTCCAAATACTGTGTGTAGTACAATGAAGTATTCATAGATGCCTTTGGATGCTTGTTTTTAGAAATCGTGATTTTAGTTTTGAGAGCATCTAAAAAGTTAGAACCAACAAGTGCGTGTTCTGCATGAAAGTGGTTGCCACCACCCCACAGGTGACATAAACGGCTAAATTATTAAAAATAATTGACAGAGCGTCTGTGTTGCCCTCAGGGAAAAGCAGCTCAGCGTCGAAATGTTGCTCGTTCGTGTTTAAGGGAGCCACTTCAAGTGATGAGGATGTTGAGCTATGCTGACAAATTCGAGCCACGTCCAAGTTGGAGGCAATCGCAGGGCAGACCTGCAACACGTGGGAGGAATTACATATCCCATCTGGCCTGGGAATAATCAGGATCCCACAGGAGGAGCTGTGACAACAAGACTCTGTGTAGAATCACTGCTAAAACTGTTTGCACACACTCAAATATGCAGACAGTCTTTTCTCCTAATTTATAAAGGCACACAAACGCCTGCTTGTGCTTTATGAATCGTAATCACTGTGCAAATTAGTGCACAAGCATGAGTCTCATTTCCACACTAACGATTTGTGGTGAATGGTGGTAGAAATGCCTTAAACATCAGTTTGCATGGCAGCACTCGAGACTGCTGTGCCACTAAAATGTGACACAGTTTGACCCGTTAGGAAGCTTCACTATCTGACGCTGTGGGACAAGAACGTGCTGGTTGGAAAAACAAGGTTTGAAGTCTGTTCACACTGTTTATAGCAGTTTATGGGATGTATCTGCTGCCCCAACCACCACTGGGGCTTGTTCCGATTTGCCCACGTTAACAGTTTGAACAGAACTGCTTCAAACCTTCTGTAGGTACAGGTCCTTAGGAGATGCTCCCAATGAACGTGATTAAAAATGTCTGTTTGTGACTTTCTTTCCACTGCAACTGAACATGGAAAAACTGAATTTAAAAAAAAAAAAAATCTCCACTTGATTCCATTAACAGACTCACAAGAGCTTTATTCATTTGAGAACATCTTGCAGAGAACAAATATTGATTTTCTGCAAAAGGATGAAAAGGGGGAATGATTGTAGTGAGGAAACCTCCTTCCTGATGTTGGACAGCCTCAGTTTCAGTGTCTCCGTATGTTTACAGCTGAACTTTACAGAGATGAAAATAAGAAAATTCACACTGGTGTTTCAGCTCCAGGGCCATCAGAGCACACGGCCTCTCATCCATCTTCTCCAATGACGTTACCCACTGTGATTTGTTCTCAACATCGAGCTGCTCGGAGCAGAAGGGGGGAAAAGTCAGGACGGCCTGCAGCTGCAGCCACACGGACATGGAGCTGAAGATGGATGTGGGGTGAAGAGAAAATGAAAGGTGAAGAAAATGGAGAAGTTTGAAAATGAGAGAAATAGGAGACATAAGAGAAAACAGGAAGAGTCGAACAACGATTGGAAAGTGAAACTGAGGGAATAAATGATGAGACAGGAAAGACAATGGGGAAACAAGAAGCGTGAGGAAGAAGGTAACATGTCAAACAAGATTCTGACAACCAGAGGAATGAGAGGCAATGAAGGGAAAGTGGAGCAGGAAGCTCGGTGAGAAGCTGGTGAAAGATCAGGTCAAAATGAGTGAGGGTGAACGGGGGATGACAGTTTAGTGAAAAAGGCAGTTGTGCAAAGTGGAGCTGATGTAGCAGCTCATTCCACCACAGAAACTCACAGTGATGTGGTTTCTCTAATGTACACTGCTCCCTCTGTGTCCGAGTTAAACTTCAGAATTTACCACTGTCTGCTGTTTGCAGTAGCAGTGGGCGTTTTGCCCTGAGTTTGAACTGTAAGGCAAAACTAACTGCGTTGCTGTCGTTCGGCCGGAACCATCTGATTGCTGGAGCTTGTTGGCATTTTCCCATAACTGTGTGCATTTCTTTCAAACTGCACTGCAAGCTAAGGCCCCAGTGCATTATGGGTCATTTCTGGCCCTGCCGTGACCCGGCCTGCGATGCTCCTACATGTGCGTGTGCCAGGCAGAAGGTGTGTTATTTTCTGTCTGCATTTAATGTGATCAAATGGCTGCTGGCAGATGATGATGGAGGGAGACGGGAAACCTGTCATCACTTTGTGACAATGTGCCACTTCGGCCGACAGCTCGTTCCTGTGATTATACTGAGCGTGGACGAGGTTTTTAGTTTCCATAAAGAATTTTTGATTTTATTCTTGTACTTAACATGTAAATGTAGACAGAGAAACTTCAGGAAATTCATTAATATAAATACGTGACCTACCCTGACTATTTATAAATGATTTATTATGACTGATGATGAAATACTGTCCGAGTTGGTCTCAGACTTGTATTGAGAGAGCAAACTGGAGAAGCTCGAGCAGCCGCATGTAGGTATAAAGTCTGTTTTCACTTTTGATTCATTCGTGTTATATTTTGCTCTTTTTAGTTTGTCCTGTTTGCTGCAGACGTCACACTCGAGCTACATTAAAGTGAATTACTGCAGGTTGACATGGATGAAAATATTTATTGAATGCTGCAGTTTTAGTTTCCTTTGATAAGTAATTGTAAAACATATCATCTTTTCAGCCTATAAATCAAGTCTGAATTTATTTAAAAGCCGTTGCTCACTGATCTCTAACCAAATATAAGCACATAATGAAGTAATCACACCTGTGATTATATTACATTTCTCCCTGTTCGAACAATTTGAGGCTCACACCTGCTCCCTGCCAGAGACACATGATAGTGTTCAGACGAAGACACATTGCTTCCTCAGCACCGGTTTAAATCCTGACACGTCAATAAAACGGAGTGAGGGGATGAGAGTGTGTGAGGGTCATAGCAGGTGTGTTCACTGATTAACACTCAGAGCGGAGCTGAGAGCTCTTCCTGTCCTGTCCACCCGACGACTCCACGGACTCATCACGCATTTCTGCCTGTCTCTCCGACAGCTCTGCTTGGATGACAGACATCTTCAGCTCAACCTCTCCCAGAACGAAGTCCTGGTCTTCCCAGCCAGACCTTCAACGCAACACAACATCTGCATCAACACTGGAGCTACAGTGATTGTCACCACGAAGTCGGCCAGAAATCTGACGTCGTCATCGACGACCAACTGAGCTTTAAGGACCAAATCTCCTCAGTCTCTAGAGCAGCAGATTTGCCCTCATGTAACATAAAGACTCCTTCTGATTGGACTTTGCTAGCCAACCACTTCACCACTGCCTACATCACATGGTAACAAAAGAGAAACAAAGATGTGAGAACACAGAGTCCATATGCAGTACTGCAGTAGTTCAGTCGCCAACAACAGAGAACAGAGGAGTCCCTGTAGAAGTTCCAATGTGGTGACGTCTACATGTATTATCTGTCTCCAGGATGAAAGTAAACACACGTACAGGCAGCTGTATGAGATGGGTCAACATTGGTGCTCGGTGCATTTTCAATTGGCTACCTACCATCAATCTACCCTTTTAGGTTTAAGCACCAAGCCGAGCAGTAAGTGACGAAGCAGTAATGTTTTGTTTGCTCAGGTTAACACCGTGTCTTTGACATAAGAGCCATTTACAGCAGGTGCCAAACTATCAGCTGTAAAGAAAGTGAGTGATGAGGCCTGGATCTGGAACTCGAAAGATCAATGGCCTTCGGCTTGTCCCGTCAGGGGTCACCACAGCGACACGAGCTTTTTACGCCGAATGCCCTTCCTGCCACAAGCCTCAACAAGGTAGAACTTATTGGCTGGGCAGGGCACATCTGGTGGGGTGGGGTTTGATCCCGTGGCTTTCTGCATCCCAGTGCTTTGCTCTACCCAGGCCTGGATCTGGAACTAAAGTGAGATGATGATGTGATGGGTGGTAGACGAAAACATATCTCATAAGGGGGTGACGTCACTGACAAATATCAATTGCCTGTTCAGTGCTGTCACCTTTATACAAAGACCAAATGTCTTTAGGAGTTTACATTTTGTTATTTCTGCTTTTCCATCTGAACAAGCAGAGTTGAATTAACTTATTTTAAACATTTCATGTTTTCTCACCCGCTCTGTAAAAGCATCACGGTTCGTCACATCAATGTGAGCGGGTGACTCTGCTAATTATGAGCTGAATGTTTTCCTTTGCTCATTGTTCATGTCAGGTGTATTTGTTTGAGCGTTAAAAAGCATTTTTCCCCTCAAGCCGACATTTCCTTTGTTTGTTTCTGACCCGCTGGCTTGTTGGCGGATCGGTGAAATGCATAGGTTGATGAATGTGTGCAGAGTGCTGGTGGCTGGTTAATGGACGATGGCATGGATTTTTCAGCTGATTCTTATTGGCCTCACAACAAGTAAATGAGCATTTTCATTCATTCACATCTCCATCAGGAGCAGTGTATTATGTCAACAGTGGATAATTGGATGTCACTGTCTCCCTTATTTCATTATTCTGCTTCGTCTTTTCAGCGTCCCCAGAGTCTTTTCTATTTCTTTTTCTCTTCAGTCAATTGAATGCATCATTTGCCAGTAACATTCAGAAACATGACTCGTTTTCAGTCTAATCGATTTTCAGATGAACACATTTAAGTGGTCAGATCAGATTAGAGCTCTGTGTGGCATCACCAGAAATGTGATTAATTCTTCCTGTGAGAAGATGAACATTGTTCGATCCTGGATTGCTTGCATTTAATATGGCTTTCAATTAGCATTCGAAGCAGTTATGAGTTACTTTACTTTGAAATAGACCTCTGCCGTGTGTTTTGGATATTCCTTTGTGATGGTGCCTGTAATTTAGTTATGGGACAATCTTTAAGCTCTTTCTTTAGATCAGAGAACTGGAAAAAGCATGAGTGATGGTTCATGATGGTTTCATCAGAGAAGGTGGCACTGATGCAAAGGGGGATTGAGGAACAGTACTTATGACTGTTCTGCACCATCCAAAGCATTTTTATTACTGAAATTATATTATTAAAGCTAAGTTACCAATCTGTGGTTGTTTGTTTCCACAAAGAAGTCAAGTTGCCAGATTTACATTCTAATCAGTTCATTCCTCAGAATTTGTGCCAATGTTGACCAATGACCAGTGTTGCCAATGGTCACCTGCTCATCAAACACTCCAAACACTTTAAACTCCTTCCATCCTGCACCACTCAGCTTATACTGATGGAACATCTTCAAGTCCAGTTGTCACTAAACAGAACCAGCACGATCATGTCCTGTATGAATTCAGACAGCTCAAAGTGTTACTGAGAGGATGAAACAGGATATGATGCCACAGTGATCTTGATCCTCGACCACCAAAATCTAATCAGTTCGTCTTGATTTGAAAGCAGATGTTTGAGCCAGATTGATGATGGCTTGCCGAGGTGATCCGAGCGGCCTACGTGTTATTGTCACTCGACTGAAGGAAATGTTGACAAAACCCCTTTTTTTAAAAAAGACACTGCACTGTTTTTTACCACTGCACCAGCACAGATGGGCAATAAACTGCAATAGATTAGGTGGCAACTGTCCTTACTGGTCTTTTCCCATCTGGCCATATTTCATATTTAAACGACAGCTGCTGCCATCCAGAGTAAGTAAAGTTTAGCAGAAAGTGCAGCGGACATCTTAATGTGTCTTCAGTCTGAGGGTTTGGCCTGTCCCCTCTAAACAGCTGAGTCAAAGCCTTCATGGTGTTGAACTCACAAGTCCACTCAGTATGGTAGAGTAATTCCACATAGTCCATAAGACCCCCTTCCATTCTTACATTTCCAAGAGCTGTTTTAACAACATTAGTTTTTGAGTTTTGAAAAAAAACTCTAAAACCATTGAGTTACTTTAGTTTCCTCAGATTTTACCCACCCAAGAAAGAGTCGTCATTACTGAAGCGTTGTGTCATGTAAAACCATATTAGGACGTTTTCTTTTTGCTTCCCGCAAATTAAACTGGACGGAGTAACTCTGCAAAACACTGTAGATGAACTGAGAGTTCTCACTCGTCTAAAGTGTATCTGGTCGTTTTTTAATAGTTTTGATTTCACCTTTATATTTCACCTTAAAACTGTTACCATGACAATAGTTGCTGTCTTTGTTTTTTTTTCAGCACAAACTCACCTGTGTGACAGTTATTTCTTCATTGTGACAGTGCAATAACACATTGATCTAAAACCACCAGTGTTTTTGCTGAGTTTGACTTCAGCAGATTTCCCCCGGGGGGACTTCATGTTCAAGCCAAAAATAAAAAGGAAAAGGGGCGAGAATATTCGATATCCTGAACTCTGCTTCTCCTTGGTCTATCGACACCATTTACAAACTGCCATAAAGTTTCTGACATCGACTTCAGAGGGGTAAGCAACATTAAGGCTACAACTAACCCGTGACAACTGCTGTGCAACTACTTCGAAGACAATCTTTATTCAGGACAGTACGGTAATTATGCCTAGCATGAAAAATAAAAACCCACCTTGAAACTTCATTTCATGTTGCAGCTTCCTGCCATGCTGCAGCAGAGATGAGCAGTTCTGTGTGGAGGTACATTAAGAGGTCATTTCCAAAGCTCTCATAGCCCCTGTACTGGACTACGTTGAATTGTGACACGGTGATGCTGCGAGTTGAATACTAACATCCGCATGCTGCCATGGCAATGCAAACTCAGCATCTTTTCATCATTCGGAGTTTGGATGATATAATCTGGGGGAGCTCTGGAAATGTGGGATAACAAAGTCCAGAGTGTGAAAAAGAAGGAACTGAAGGTTCCTCGAAGTGATGTCATCTGGAGGTGTTTGTCAGGTAGAAGTAGGGAGATATTTTAATGTAGGGAAGTCAGAGGGAACTTTAATGGCATTAATTTACATGTACTACTCAAACTACCGAGTTCAATATCAGTGAGGGCATCATTAAGATTTTGTATGTCGGGAGGAAGGTTTTAAATTCTATTCTAGAATTAATGGGAAGCCACTGGAGAGAAGCTAGTGAAGGAGAAATATGACCTCTTGCTAATTCCAGTCAGCACTCTCGCTGCAGCCTTTTATGATTCATTGAAGGGAGTATTAGTTTTTTTTAGCATTTGATAATAAGTAAATAATGCAAATTTCAAAAAGTAATGAGTAATAAATTATTTGAGTAATGAGCCCAACAGTGTTTAGTTCATTTAGGCAAAACCTACTTTGCAGAGCAGCTGAAAATCAGAACCTACAACACACATTCAGATTGAAATGTAACGTTGCAGGCTGGTTTCAGGGGAAAGGTTTTGCTCAGCTCTAGAAAAAAAGTCCCAGAGGAACAATTTGCAGTGAGGTGCTGTTTTTAGGAGCCGTTACTATGAAAAGCCTTCATTACTTTGGTGTCTGCATCAAAAGGAAGATGAGGGTAAAAAATGTCTGTGGCTCCACATGGTCACTGTCTTAGTCTCAGTTTCCCTAATTTAGGCACTAAAACACAACACGGAAAATATTTGTGCGTGGAAATGTTTGCTGCCTTATTTACCGACATTTTATTGAGATTCCATTTTGTCTTGGTAATTAGATTTTTCCCTGCAGTGCTTGAGGGCGTCATGTTAGCAGGGCGACATTTTATTTTCTTGTCTTGCTGCTGGTGGACGGTTGGGACGTAATTGTGCTCAGTTTATTTTTCACATCTCAGCCCGAAGCTCTTTGGTTGAACAGAATAACGACTCTGCCACTGTGATTATCGAACACTCAACACAATATTTGGTTTCATCCATGTTGCATTTGATCAAATCAAGTAAACATGACTTGCTGTGACTGTGTCACACTAATAAAGTCAACAAGAATAAATCATTTAACGTAAGTAAACTTGTGTTATTCTGGTTGTTGTATTACTGAATATTGTTTTGAGTGTACTGATGCAGTCTCTTCGACTTTAGTTTTAGTTTGTTCTCTTTCATCGTCCACCCATCGTCGATCTCCCTCTGGTTCCCTCTGAATTGTCTTTTGCTGGGTGGAGTTTTGTTTCCTGGGGGTTTTTAGTGCTGATACTAATCCATCAGTTTTCTCATCAAATACAGGTCTTCGCTTGATGCCGTCCTCAGTCTTTTGCACATTTGCAATCTTGTGTCTAGACGGAGAAAGAAAACAAAAAGGAACAAAGACAGAAAATGTGAAGACGGGAAGTCAGTGGAGAGCAGGCGATGGAGCTCATTACTGAGGGAGAGATGACCTGCGTGACTCTCCATACACACTGAGAATGACTGATCCTCTGCACACACAGATGTCCCATATGGGCTCGACACTGTGGGACTCAATCTCCACTCAATTTGATTTTCAAAGTGTGTGTAGGTAAACCTGCCTGTCAGAAAAGCTTCATCCTGAAGGAAGATGAGGCGATTTCCACTTGTCAGCTCACATCTCACCGTGTTTTTCAGAAGGTGCTAATTAGTTGAGAGACATTTCTCCTATATTAAACATATAGTGCAGTTTCTAAGTCAAACAGTAGCTTGATATCATCCAACTGTAAAGTTCATCTTACTGTTTACATGAAAGCAGTCGCCAACAAATCCACTATTTCCTACTTGGACGTCCACTTACATCAACTCTAACAGGGAATTGAAAGTACTGAGAGCAGGTGTATTATTATCCCACAGACGATGCAAAGTTTAAATAATGTTAACAGAGCTTTTAAATGTTAGCAGTACTGTAATACTAAAGGCCTGTTGCCACCGCAGGAACTTTGGGACCAGGAACATATTTAGAACCTTTGTGCTTTTTCTTACTTATAAAATTAATGTAAAAAATCAATGCTTCCTAATAAATATGCTTGAGGGGGAAAAACAAGTTAAGCTTTTGGACACATTATGAATTTGAAGTATTTGGAGGACACGTTGTTCGTGCAGAGATGAGCTAAAGCAGCGACCGTTTTAACACACTTTTTGTTTAAGACTTGTCTCCAGCCGAACACTGAACAGCATCGACGTCCTGGGTGTTTTTGACCTCGGACGTCCCCGGGGAAGCTCATTTCCGTTACATGGTTGTGCATCCTTTCTGTCCATGTTGTAATGAATTAAAATTGTAATCCATGTATGTCAGAGGCACCTCGTCCCTAAATGACAGTATAACCTGGTGTCCTGCTTATCAGTAGTTGTTCTGTTCCTGTACTGCAGCCATGATTCAGACATAATGGATTTCATGTTGCCACATTTAAGTGAGTCTTATTTCTATTACTGTAATTGCTTTTCTTCTCGAAGGGGCGGCTATAGCTCAGTTGGTAAAGGCAGTTGCTTACGGACCACAGGGTGAGTGGTTCGATCCCCGGCCCTGGCTATATGTCGAAGTGTCCCTGGGCAAGACCCTGAACCCCTAACAGCCTATTCCCCTCCCCAGCTGTGCAGTGCCGGTCCAAGCCCGGTAGAAATTGGGGAGGGTTGCGTCAGGAAGGGCATCCGGCGTAAAAACTGTGCCAAATCAACATGCGGACAATGATCCGCTGTGGTGACCCCGAACTCACGGGATAAAGCCGAAAGGAGAGAGAGAATTGCTTTTCTTCTCGTATTTTTTAGAAGTAGTCTACCACTAAAAAGCTGCTTTTTTAGTGTTTTGCTATATTTAATATCACAAATATGAAATAAAAATAAATATGTTTGTGGACAAAACCCACGATCATTTTGATTCTTATTAAACCAAACTTTAAAAATAGTCCAGATTTGACAGTTTAAATAATAACAATAACTATATTATCATGTCAGTTTAATAAATAGCTGACAAAACCAAAGTTTGCCTGCTGATCTAAGTTCAAGTCCTTATTGCTTCTCTCGTTATTACAGTGAAGGTTTGTGGAGAAATGTCACTACAATTCTTTCCATTTCTAACTCTGACTGCAATTAAGAGGAGTTTAAAAAGAAGAAGATGCAGTGAAGGTCTCGTATGAGAGGAGGCCGGTGAGCATCCCGGGGAACTTGTTTCCACATCAGTGCACATTCAGTAGCAATACTGTAATGTTCTTCCAGGCGATAATGGCTTCTGTGCTGTACGTACTGCAACCCTGCAGAGGAAGGTCCTGGAACAGCAGCACAGTTTTCACTGATAAAACTAAACCTTAAAAAAAAGAGCTTAAAATTAGCACCACAACAACAGTTGCTGCAGGTTTTGGGATGTTGTGCTGATGTTTGTAAGTTTGTTAAGAGTCAGCGGTGATGCTGCGTGTCAGACGAACAGCAGATGGAGACGGACTGTTTTGGCTTCTCTTTGCTAAATTTGCAGCTCTGCAGGAAACTCTACAAACCTTCTGTCACTTTAATTATTCAGCACAGACTGTTTATAGTCCTGACACTTCATACTTTGCTCTACTACACTTCTGAGGCAAAGATGCCACCTGTTGCTCCACTGTATTTATCTCTCAGCAGCTTTGATAGTGTATCATGTGATGCAATAATGCTACAAACATTAAAAAAAACTGCTTTGAGTTTTTATACATTATTATAAAGTTAGGAAATATTGAGTTTTGGAAACTTTGCAGTTGCTGTTTGTCTATTTGCATGTGTTCTCTTATATTGCAGTGCTTTGAGCTTTCGGGGCCGCCAGGTTTCTCTATTCTTATACTTGAAGGGGCTGAAAATCACAGACTAGCAGGGGGCCAGTACAGGATGTGCGAATAACACCAAATGACAGAGGTTCTGGAGCCCGTCTCCCCCAGCCTCACGGTGTCCTGTTCAGCTCCAACAGCAGGAGGTCGAGACAGAGATGCACTTCACCCAGTGGACTGGAAGACGGTGTCCAGTATTACAACCACTTATTTGTTCTGCTTCTACAGAGGAGTTGGCAAAAATCATTTTATTATTTTTATATCATAATAAAGTGTAGAGAAATGTCACAAGTTTTATCTGCTGCCTTTGGGTGCAGCTCACAAATCCAATTATTTCATAATTTCAAATAATTCTGGAATCTTATGAATATTCAGTAAGTTCAGAAAATACATTCAGCCGGTTAATTTTAAAGTGCTCAGGTGTAGAGTGAAGACAGTTGCTCTCACTTGGTGATAATATTAAATGTCCTGGTGAATAAAATGTACATTATATTTTCCTGAAGTACAATGGAGTAAAGATTACCATGCGGTATCATTAAAAGGAAATACAAGTACCTCACGATTGCATTCAGTGCTGTACTTCCACCACTGACTTAAAGCATTGGGAATGGAAAACCATGAGATTCTGAAAATAAATATCATATAGAAAAGACAGTGAGAGGAGACAGGGACACATGTAGGAGTGGAAGAACAGAAAGATGGACATGGACAGAAGTGTGAGGCTGGGGAGGTGATTTAAGTCCCATTCAGCTGCATAAAGGCTGTGGACAGATCAATAAGGTTTCCCTTGCTAGGTAATGAATGTCATCTCCAACCCAGTGATCCTTAAACGCCTCATCGGAACAATGAAGCACAGCTGACTCACAGGCAGGTCTCAGTGCTCTGAAGGAAATGGTTTTTCTGCTTCCAGACGTCACTTTGGGTCAATGGACAAAATCCCAGACTGTCAGATTCCAGATTGCTTCATCTGTTCAGCCACGATTCCCCACGTTTTTTATGTTAATGTATTTCGCTTTGTGTCCCTCTCATATCTGCCTGCCCAAGCACGAGCCACTGAGCAGCAGAGGCTGGATCAGTTAAACAGGCTGAAGTGCTGCCGTAATTGAAAATCTTACACGAAGCTGCACATTGCATCACCTACTGTGTCTGATTTGCTATAATCATTTTTATGCAGCGTTGCTGATCACTCGACAGAGGAAACGCAGTTCCAAAGAGCCTGAATTCGTATTTGTTTAACTCAAATTTCAGTTTTGTTTCCATTAATGGCCAATAATGGCTCTTAAATTTGTCTTAAAAGAAGAAATCCTTTGAATATTGTCTCCGTCCTATGTTGGTCATAGTTTCACAGTTTTAAGAAAAATAAATTAGTTTTGTCAAAATTTAAAAAAAGCTTGGTAACTGCTGTTTGGTACAATTTTTCCTTTAAATGTTTTAAGATGTTTGAGTTGCTTTTTGCTTTTATGCACATTGTGTTGTAAAACCCTTTAAAGCTACAGTTTGTTTTTTACACTTGTTTTTAGCAGAGATGTGGTCGAACACTTTTAATATGGAGACGGACTCACTAAACAGCAGTGCAGAGATGTTCAACCCTAATGGTTTCTGAATTCAGACCAAGTGAACCCTGCAGGTTTGTTTGACACATTGTCGGTATTTGATTCTCTGGGTGGACTGATGTCAGGTCTCATGCTTCAGCTGCTTGATTCCCAAAAGTTGCATATTGTAGCTTGAAGGTGTAAAACGCTCAAAGAAATCACAGTATCTAGAAGAAAAATGTTCAGTGCTGCTTGAGGATCTTTGCTTTAGTCAGGAGAAGAAAACTTTAGCTTATTATAAAAAAGAAAAAAAAGAAACTACCCCAAGTATCACCAGCAACCATGAATGGAAGTGGACGTGGCTCGGTGGCACTCGTCCTCTCTGATTGCTGATCTGTCGATGCAGGTTTATGTGACGAGCGCAGGTGGGATTTAGCATCATCTTCTGACAGAAGGTCAGACTTCACCGGCCAGGTTTTTTAAAAAGTCCAAGTGGACGCGTTTGAAGTGATTTGATTTTGAATGAGACTGTGTCAGGATTTAGGAAGGTCACTTGTGGGGTTTAGTGCTTGGGCCAAAATGAACTATTACATTATATAAATGATACTTGTCACAGTTACAGATCTATTAAAATGTGAAAGTTTGCTGATGATGCTAATTTATTTTGTTCTGGAAAGCATTTAAAAGAAGGGAAGTGGAGATTTTAAAATATTGGTTTGATTTTAATAAACTATCCCTTCTTTATAAATCCACAGATACATTAAAATACAAATACTTGTAGTATTTATACTTCCCTTATTCTTCTTTTTATATCATATAGTGTAGAATTGTGTGGATCCACTTTTAAAACAGCTATTAATTCGATAATTGTGTTACAAATATGAACTATTCATCACATATATAAGCCTGGTTATTGATCATACAGATCTATTGTACATAAAGTCACATATTTTAAAATTCCGTGATTTTAGTTTATTTTAAAATAATGCAAATAATGTAGAGGGCATAAACAGAGTCACTGCCAGAAACACTACAAAGATTCTTTTCTGTGAGGGAGAAAGTCAATTCAATTCAACTTTACTTATAAAGCGTCAATTCACAACTTGACCGGTTGGGGTGAGTGGAAAGTGGAGAGAGAATAATTTGACTATACTGATAAAAAGGTCTGAAACACCTGAAGCAGCCCTCTGGTTTGTAGTGTTAGGACAAAGTTGAACTAAATGTCTGTCCTGCTCCTGAACTGCAGCCAGGCAGGTAGAATCAAACCAGGGACCTTCTGGCTGTGAGGTGGCAGCACTAGCCGCTCCATCCCCCGTGCTGCCCCCCAGGTGTAAAAACATCTTTTAACTTGAAATAGCGTTGATTTGCCTGTTAGCTACTAACAAAAGCCATTTTCCAAGTCACTACATCACCAGGTTTGTAGCACAGCCCACTAACGGGCATCTAGTGGGTCAAACCCTGGACTGGTTAGCTTGTTGCCATGGGTAACCACTGTGTGGCATCTATCCTTCAAAGCGTCACTATAGGTTCTAATTGATGCTACAAACACACTGAGAACTATAAACAAGCATCAGTCCATAATTCTTAGCTGAAAAAACTGAAATGTGTGACTAAACTTCACCTGATCAGCAGCATAATATTATCAGTATTTTTCCCTCTTCAGGTTTTTTCAGCTGCATTTGAGTTTCTCCCAAATGTACAGAAATTCACTTTGACTCCTCGGTAACAGATACAATTCAAACTTGTGCACAGGTCACCTCGACCCACTGAAGCACGTTTCTTTATGCTTATTGTTCTGGCAGCAGAACAGAATTCCTTTGATTCCTGCTAATTAATGTGTAAATTGTGAGTCAGCGTTTCCCCCGTTCAACGGTGATGAATCCATCCACAGCTGTTTCCATGTTTCAGTGCTTTTTCTTCATCCTAATTGTCCACAGGACACTGGCTCCTGTTCCGCTTCATAAAGAGCTTCTGATTCATGGACTGCTCAGCCTGCAGAGATGTGCTGGCTGTGATAAAACCGGCCTCTGACCTGAGCACACGCTGACTGGTTTCAGCAGCCGTTTGAGTGTTGGCTTGTTTCTGCTTCACCTCTCAGGATGCACAACTGCTTGAAGGATGCAGCCTATAGGATCCTAGATGTTCTGTGCTCTCAGCGAACCCACGGTCAATAATTACCTCTAAATCCCATTAAAGAAACGCGTTTTAACTTCATTAATTCACTACACCAGCCGTGTCCTGCTGTTTCCACTTTATTGGAAACTGTCATCAATTTTCTCCATTAATTATTCTCCAAAAAGCAAATAAACACATTTCTCCAAATATCAAACTATGATTTAAAAATGTGCTTAAGTTTGGACACAAATGGTCGTTATTTGTTATTTGGGGAAATGCCAAAAGCCAGTAAAATCGTTTTTCTATATTTTTACCTTCTGTGTGTGTGTGTGTGTGTGTGTGTTTGTGTGTGTTTTGTTCCACTGAGCACTGACCTGAAATGTTCCGTCTAAACACAGCAGAGGAAACACTGTTACCTCCCAGCAGGAGCAGCTCCCAGCATTAAAACAGAGTGGGAGGGGGGAGACAGAAGCTGTGAGAGGGGGGAGTGTTTCACAGGGGGGAGTGTATCACTGGGGGGGAGGGTATCACAGGGGGGAGTCAAACAGAAGCACTGAGACACAGTTACAACAGAGAGGACATGAAACAAAGTTCAAATGCTGGACAAGAACCAGACTCATGCTGGATTTTCATTCTCAGACTTTTAGGTTTGAAGACTGATGTTTTTCATGTTGCTAATTAACAAACTTCTATTAGTTCCTGAATGACACTAAATGTATATTTTGGATTTATTTCAGTTTAATAGGAATCCTGCAAAAAAAACTCTGGCCACCCTGATTCGGTTTAAGGTGAGCCACCCTCTGGTCTGAGGTTTGGTGTGTTTCTGTTCATTTATCTTCTCAGAGTTGGTTCGATTTCCCCATTTGTAGTTTAGGTTTAGTGGGTTTGCGTTTTTGTTTGACGGTTCATTAGACATGTGGTGTCTCGGTGTTTTCTCTGTACTCTCCTGTTAGGAGGGATATCTGTTGATTAGTTTACAACGAAGGTGGTTATTAGTTCAATCCCCTCTCAGTCATTCTGCCTTAGTGCTACATCGTGAACAGCTGATTGTGAAGTGGGATCACATAGAAGAACAAACGCAGAAACAGCAGAAAAGGACTCATTCAAGCCCCAGAGGTGAAAATATACAGAAAATGGCAGATATTTTTTTTGTCTTGGTCATAGTCAGAAATGTCGGTGTGATTGGATGCAGAGAAAGCAGAACTCTGTGTTCTGACACCTGTGCATCACAACCAATGCTACATTTTTCAGCGGTTGGGTCTCTGTGACTCTTCTGCTGGACGGGACTGGACAGGCCGCCTTTGCTCTGCCAACAATAAGTCTTGGGCAAACATTACCCCGTTTTTCTCTGACCACTGATTACTGGAAATCCCCCCACAACACTCATGCAGCCCTCACAGTTCTTGTCAGCCCGTTATTCACGTCACATGTCAGGGGTCTTAATGTTGTGGCTGATTGGTGTATAGAAACCTATATGTTCCTACACTTCATTATATTGAAATCACATTATAGAGAAAGATGGAATCACTTGGCAGACAGAACAAAACAACCTCCTCATGAGACCAAAGAGTCTAGAATAAGTAAGATAACGTGACATTTCCTTAAACTGCAGCCTGCTTGGCTTCATTTAAGCACCATCACACAGTAACTTCTTCTGATGCAACGGGCCAAACATCTCATTAGTCATATAATGCACATATTTGCATTTTCTGTAATCTATGTGTGAAATTAAACTTTTATGCTAATGCTGCTCCTGTTCTGTTAAATGATGTGTTTGTTCTCTGTGGCAGCAGTGAGCATAACTCAGGGAACTCCAGTAAAATCAGCTCCCGTTTAGTTCCCGTCCCTGTGGCTTCACACAGAGCTCAGCCATCATCTGCTACATAGCCGTGACAAATAGCTGTGCACGCTCACAAGCGAGCCAGTTGTCACACAGCAGGTGCTCGGTGACTGGAAGCACCCTCGGCCTGATTAGAACATCCCTTTGCTTTGTCGGGGGCCCCGTCCTTAATACTGATGACGCAGCACCTGGTGGATTTCAGTCAAGGACTGACTCTGCTCAGCAGCTCCCAGCAGATGTTAGCAGATGAGGGCGGAGCAGGGCAGTGCTGAAACCATCAGACTGAGCACGAGGTCTGTCACAGGTCGAGTCCCTGCAGTGAACCATCTGAATAAATAACAAAATCTTGAGCCATCAGCTGTGTAGCCGACCACCGCTCTGTCTTATGGGCAGTGACACCCACCTACCTGCTGTGCATTTTAGCTCCATGTAGATCTAATGTTGAGCTGCAAGCCGAAGGTGACAGCCAGTAGTTTGGACACCCTGACGTGGCTCCTGTCTCAACCTTAAACCTCGCTTTAAAATGCATGTATTTTTCTGGCAGTATGGGAAAATTTCTGCAGTCAGAGAGCTGTGCTCAAAAAGGACCATTTATTATCGGAGTGTCTATGAAATTCAAGCAACAGTTTGTAATACAAAAAGGTAAAAGCATGCCCGCCACCGAGAAACACATCAAACATCTTAAAGAAGAAACACAACGACATCAAAATGTACGTCACAGCATCGTCGTTCTGGTTGTCTTGAATATACGGCACGTCACTCTGTGCACACAGAAGCTGTCAGGTCAAGCTAAAGCAGCAACGCAAAGGGTTGACACTAAACATATGCATGGCCCTGTTACTCTGAACCCATGTGTTCACCACAAATCTGTCCTTATTTCTGAAGGTTTTCTGAGCCTGGGGGAAGTTTTAGCCCCCTGATATCAGAGCCGTGGTAATTAATGTGAAGGATGTGAGGGTGTGAGGACTGTTTGTCGGACACGCTGAAGAAATTATTAGAATGTATGGGCTCAAAGGGTTTTCTCTTAACACAGATAAATTACGCACGTGAGCCACTTTTTCTAACCGTGGACTTTACTATCAGTCTTTACTTGGCCAACCCATGAAGGTAACTCATTCTTTCATCTGGGGTCTCACTGTTTCAGTCACGTTCCAAATCACTTAACCAGAGTTTAGGATCAGAAAATAGATCAGCGGGTAAAGAACATGTTGCTTCAGGTATATAGCTCATTTTTCAAGCTCATGCTCTTTCATGCTCTCACTCGTGCAGAGGCGATAACAAGCTCCTGTTTCCTGGCAGAGACCTGGAACCTCTGGCTTGGAGGTGCTGACTTAAACAAAAAAGATAAACTTAAATTCTGAGGCCACCGTACTGGGCACTTCCCCAGCTGTACCTCAAGTTTCTGTCCATTAAAGTCATAAACAGAATTTGGACGAGGGACAGTAATGGTGTTGCCCACAGTTCAATGACAACGTGCTGAACTTCCCGGTAAAAATCTTCACCAAAGTTTTGCACAGAACAGAGCCACAAACAAAAGGGGATGTTTTGGTTTACAAGGCTTTGGGTTTGTAACTTCTACAACACCGTTAAATAGTAATATTAACAGCCTGACAGAGACAACATCCTGTAACTGGGGGGTCTAATGTTCAAACCTCTGCTGGTAGAAAGAATTCTCAAAATGTCCTTGGAACAACTGCCACCGCGTCTTTGGGGATGTTGCTTTGTGGGTGATCTTCTGTAACGGGAGGCAGCAAAATACCCTCTGAGTGCATGAATACAGTGCTGCCAAATAGGTCAAAATGTCTTTGTAGATCAATCAATTATGAGAATTCCAGCACAGAGAAGACATTTTCACAGCAGACATGCTACTGTGGTCATGCTACCAACAGGACTGTCTGTGCACTTAACTTTGGACCTTAATATTACATAACATATTTCAATACCCCTTGATAGTTGTGTCTGTAGACAACTGAACAGTGTTTCAATTTGATAGTTTTTTTTCCTTTTTGACCTCTTTGACCTTGTTTTCTGAGAGGCACTTTTCTGTTTGGTTGCCAGGGTGAAGACGTAGAAGAGGAAATTCCGAATAACTGGTGCAGCAGATTCCTCCGAGCCGCTTCACAAAGCCACTTCCTGTCTGTTGGAGTTGCCGTTGGCAGCTGGTACAAGGATGGCAGTGGTGGGCGTGGTCTTTTTGATGGAGGTGAGGCGGATGTGGGAGGTGCTGTGCAGGTAGCTAGCCTGGCGCTCGGGGCGGTGACCTCGACCACATCGCAGCTGACTGAGGAGAAGGAAGCAGAATGAGTGAACAGAGCCCACAAAGACTTGTGAACAATTTCTACTGAAAACATTACAGATTTTACTCAGAGCAGAAACATTATGCACCTCTTTAATTTCAAAGCATTTTACCGGATCACGATGCAGCACTACATTTTTGCTTTGTTTGTGAGCTTCTTGGGGGAACAGAACATAATTTGTCTTCATCCCTGTTCCCATTTATTAGACTCATTGTACATACAGTTCTTTTTCAGTGATGAATAGGATTATTTTGTACCTTCTTTTTCCAAAAATTCAGGCTGTGCAAAGGTTGCTATAAATCCAAAATACAGGTTTCATGGAACCTCACTTCCTCTTCAGTTTTAGGCTTGTGTCCCAGGTGGACCTGATGGTTGACTACCAACCAAGAAGTACTAAATACAACGTTGGGATTCAGTGTCTTGCCCAAGGACAGAGTAAGTTAAACCACTGAGCCTGTGGACTGCGGTCGACTGCTCGACCAACTGAGCTGCAGCCGCCCAGAATAAAAAGATGTTCAGGCACAATTAACATATAACCATAAATCCTATTGTGCTGCCTTCACCTAGTCCCTGAGGACAACAAACAACCACCTGCATCACATATGTTCGCTTGCATTGTTTGTCCACTAAAGGTGTTCATACCCCTGACAGTCAGTCAGAGTCAACTCTTCTCAGTGGATGTGATAATGAGAATCTGGAAGTGATTAATGGTTGGAATTAAAAAGAACAGGTGGTTGATTCTCAGTGGAAAAGTGGCATCAGCTGCATAAACCAAGGAGCCGCGCTGTGAGCATTAAGGTGGAGCACCGGTGTTCTCCTTCTCCTCGTGTCCTGGCACATTTTGGTAGATTAATCCATTAGTCAGTTAATCAAAAAGATCCTAATTAGTGCAGCTCTAATGGAAAGTCAGTTTGATACAATGTTAATGGTAAAAAACAAAACAGAGCTGTGGCTCCACAGCAGCATACGTTTGTATCTTTAATTGACTGGAATTAAATCACAAAGCTTGTCTCCGAGTTTTTGGAGGATCGTTCTAGACTCTGCACGAAAAGGGTTAAAGAGAGTTTCACCCTGATGCAGGATGCTCAGTGAGAGTGGGAGCACTCAGATGCCGAGGCACAGAAGCCTGCATGTTACCGAGTCTATTCACATTGAAAAATGAATCACCATCTGGCCGCTTCCTCAATCTATTTCCAAGTGCTTACTAATGCTCATTCTGAAGAAGAGTTTTCATTAGTCCTCAAATAGTCTGAGTGCAAAACATCTGCAGCAACCTGCCACTACAAGAGTCCACATGGCTTATCTGTATTTTATAAGGATCAGAGTTTTGTCTGTTGTTCTCTGGATGGAAGAGAGCGGCCTCTCAATCTGTCTGCTGAATCTTGCATTTTCTAATCATTTAGATCAGTTCCTGGTCCGTAGATTTCTGTCTATATACTGTACTGAAGAGCTTTTTAGAACAAAGCTGTAAACTTACAGCTCATTTACAAATGTTAAGACGTTTCTATAAGGAATAATACATTTTCTATTTCCATGAGGTTATGCTGATAATTTAAGTTGCAGAAATACCCAACATTTTAGTAAAATGTCACAAATGTTCTACCACTGATCAATTCATCCAACCTGTTGAAGTGTCTGCGGAAGCTCTCGCTGAGCAGGTAGAGGGCGAAGGGGTTGACGCAGGAGGAGGAGAAGCTGAGGACTCGGGACAGCAGCGTGATGACGAGGTGGGCCAGCGACAGATCCATCTCTGTGTAGTGGAAGGAGCGGTACATGTACAGCACGTGGTTGGGGAACCAGCAGAGGGCGAACAGGCCCACAAACACCAGCACAATCTTGGCCAAACGCTTCCTCGTCTCCATCTGTAGCAGTGGGGAATAAAATGATGACATTAGAGAGAAGCAGCTGGATGTAGAAAGCCCCCAAATGCTTAAATGCTCCGGCTGGATCCAGCCTTTCTCACCACGGCTTCAGATATAAGCAGCACATTGAAATGGTTAAAAGTAGTTATTTTACTTATTCGAGTAAAAAAAATACGTGACTGTCGTGCTGGGATGTGCAGCCTAACAGCTTCCTCCAAATGATGCTGGAAATGGTCACTAGACAGACAGAGGAAGAAAAAGGGTTCGGCGACAAGTTTAGACACCAAATGCACAGTGTGTGCAATCACGGACGAGGAGTTTGAGATGCCGGGAGACGTCTGGAAAAGGTCACTGAGTGCATGTCAGTCAGTTCCTCAGGTCACTCATACCTGCAGGGAAGGATTCAACTCAGAATGTCAGCCGTGTTTTTCAAAGAGCTTCTCTGTGTCCTACACACATCAGACCCACTGACTTCTTGATGGACAGGCCGGCTGACGTTTTCAGAGCCCAAGTTCAAGAAAGGAGCACGGTGGACGCTTGCTTCTAAATCCACTCAGAGGAGCTCGTAAACCTTCTCATGAGGATTCGTGTTTTCCGTTGGTGGGTTGTATGTGCATGTGCTGAGGCTGTGCAGAAATCTGACGAATCTGTTCTCGCTTTTGTTTGTCACACGCCTCTAGAACATTCTCGGCACAGAGAATACTGGACTGAGGCAGATCATATATTTATAGAAGCTAATTTCCCACAATGAGCACTTAATCAGATTCTGCTGCAGAGGAACAGATGCTGGTTCCAGCTTAGCATTAAGTTTAACAGCATCTCACCTCGACTGACTGAGAAGCGAATGAAATGAAAAGTTCACCAGCAGCAGATACTTTTGAATCCTGAGCAGGGATTTGTGTCTGTGCTCCGAGCTGCCAGCTGCAGTGGAGATTGGCATTTTTTCCTAAGATTCACTTTGACAGCTGCAGCTCTGAGCCACAACTCCTCTGGAAGGCTGGATTGTGTGTGTGTGTGTGTGTGCGTGTGTGCGCATGTTACCAGGCACAAATGTATATTTTTCTCTTGTCTATATGAACACACTCGTGCAGCTGCTTCCTCTGCTGTGAGTGTACTCGCATCTCCCTAATAGAGTTTCCTCTTCTCAGTTCACTGATGATGATGAATTTCCCAGCAAAGCCACCTGTGAGCTGCAGGCTTCCAGCCGACATTACAGGCGTGAGATGGATCAGTGAGCCGGCATATTTTTATTGCACACAAGAAGCTGAAACCCTTCGTGCACTTTTGTAAAAGCTGCCACTAAACCTTCACCTGCATCTATCATGCAGTGTTTCAGATCCCTTCCTGTGAACCGGTGGTCAAAAAGATGTGTAGAGCAGGAGAAACTGTGGATGGTGATGTGTGTGAGTGTGTGTGTGAGTGGCTTCACTGACCTGCAGCTTTTTAACGTCTCTACAAAAACATGGAAATTAGCATCTCCTTGAATTTCAAACCACTGCTGTAAAACAGTGAGAGGGTTTGATCGTGTGAGTCACTGATAAACTCTGAGAGGATGTTGTTTTGTCACAGTTCCAGATGTGACAGCGACGTGTTCGACGCACTGACAAAGACAACGTCCTGGTTCAAACAGCAGCTCTGCACGTGTCTCGGGAGCAAGAAGTATTAAAACAGTTTTCGGTGCAGTAACACATCCTGCCTGATCACAGCAGGAGGAAACACTACAGGATTAATTCAGACTGAAAACTACACCACACTGCTGTACGACATTAGCAACAGTTCACAAAGGCACAAATGTGTTTCTAAACCAAATTTTGAATCTTTTCGGAGTCTCTGGCAGCAGATAAGGTGGTTTTAGTGTTTTTCAGAAGCCCTTCAGTTTTACTGCTACTGAATGTCCTCGTTTGCATTAGCAGCAGAAAGCGAGGTGATGACTGAACCATGTAAAACGGAGCAAAGTCTTTACAAGTACAAGTACAAGTAGAGGACTTTCCTACAGGAGACCAGAGTTTGACTCCAGTGCGATGTGACCGTCACACAGTGCCATGAAAAAGTATTAATACCCATTAATCCACAAACATAAATGCATTTTATTGGGGTTTTATAACTTTCTGTCACATAAAACCCCAATAAAATACATTTATGTTTGAGGTGGTAATGTGACAAAATTTGGAAAATTTCAAGGGGTATTAATACTTTTGCAAGGTCCTGTACCTTTCAAACAAGAGGAACGATTTCTGCTGGATTATTAAGTTTGGCCACTTCTCTTTATTGTAAGTTCATAACTACGACCAGCGATTAGCCAAAACTGCTTTCTAACAGACTCAGTAGAGGTTAACGTGGTATCGGGCACAGTGTCTGAGAAGTTTTATTAGTCCGAGTACACGAAGGCAGGATCGGGCCCAATGCCTGCTACTAGTATGGGCATCAGGACATCCCCCGTCAGTTAGAAGTACTTATGAAGTGCCTGTGTTCAAAGCACAGTGGTGTGAACAAGCTCATGCTGCCGTGTTTAGTTTGTGTATTCAGAGTCTAAAGTCTTCTACTTTTTTCTCGCCAGTGTACAGTTGCAGTCATTCAAAGTGTTTCTTCCATGAGAATGATTTAATGAATCTGTGATTTTTAGGTGAAATCTAACACATTTTTTTTTTTAATCCCTAAACTCAACCAATCACAGACAGTTTAGGAGAAACAGGTGAAACATATGTGGAGGTTTCTGTGGATCATTTGAGTGACAGTAATGTCTATGGGGGTTTAGGTTGGAGGTCCAATACTTTTGCTGTCTGCAGATATCTGACATTGAACAAACTACACATGAAGACATAACTGCTAAACGACTGCTCTCCCACAAATATTCCTTCTGTATGAATATTGAACTTTTTTTCCATCACACACAAAAAAAAAATGAACACTTCCAATAAAAGTCTTGTTCCGCCTCGATAAAACCCTCCTTTCTAAGGAAAAGAAAAAAGTGCTTTAAGCTGTAATTTTGAACCCTTCAACCTATAAGCACTTGTCATTTCTCGGACTTTCTGCTCTTGCACCGCTGGAGGACGAGGCCTGAACATGGCAAACTGCTCCCTGTAGCTGAGATGTGACCGAACCAAAAACCTCTCAAAACCTTTTTTCGTGTCATTGTCTGACTCATCACCTCATCGGAAACAAAACTGGAAAAATAAGAGGTAAAAATACAAGTTTAAATAGATCACGTTGTCCTACAACAACAACAGGAAAGTGGGAGCAGTGGACCAAAATACTTTATTAAAAAGTAGAGAGCTGTGTGTGTGTGTGTGCACGAGTTCTTCTTGTGGTACTGATCAGTACTCACAACCACACACAGTCTACTACAGTTTATTTCTGTAAACTGTGTGTGCTGCTCGAGGGTTTGGTGACTTTCCTTTTGTCGAGGCTTCATGAATAAACATGAAGTCTTGTCATTGTTTTTGATGTCAGAAGCGTTTGTGCTGCTGCTCCAGAGCTTTGGTCTTTTTTTATGTACTTGTACGTGTTACTGCTGTCGGTGAGAGAATACTGCAACACAACTGACTCGCTTCCACTATTTGTAATGAAACACTATCACTAACTACAGCAGCTGCACAAAGTGAATGTCAGGTGCTTTTTAAAACACGTTCAAACTGAGAAACCGGACAAGAAAGACCTCAGAGTTTGAGAAGTAGTCTGCACAGACAGGGGAACAGGAGAGAGCAGGTATGAAAACTGAGGGAGGATGAAGTGTGTGAGAGTGGACAGATCGGGTCAGAGTAGGATCCATGACATAAATAAGTTACTGCTCCTCCTCCTCATGTACAGAAAGACAAACTGTCTCTGCCTTTAACACGTCCCAACAGGATAATTCCCACTGCACGAGCATCAGTCTCCTCCCTCTGTAGCAGGTTTTCGAATAATGTTGAAAGTGTGCGTCTGCTTTGCTTCGATTCCGCATTACGTCCAGCCGCCTGTTAACGCGTCCTCCAACTGTGGAAATGAAAAGGCTCTGTAGGTCAGAGATAAACCCGTCTTTCCTCTGCAGATGGAGCTTTGAGATGCTGATGCTGAAGTGAGGTGGCAGGTGATGTAAGAGGAAAAGCCTGTTGAGCTTGTCCACCACATCCCAGAGGAGGCGGAGACTCCACACTGACTTTAAGTAGCAACAGTCAGCGAGTGATGGGATGCAGCTTGTAGGGGACCTGAACTCTTGGAAGTAAGACTGGACACGTTTCTTCTAGTGCAGGCTGACTGATCAGACCCGGCATTTTATACCTGATATGTGGAAGCTAATTTTCACGCTTTGCGTTTGAAGCTCTCTACTCATTAGATCAACATGCTGCTTCGTTCTGCAGCTTTTGGGAAACGTCCATGTTTGTTCGTGCTTGGTGCTGTGAGAATCCTGCACTCTGGTGCTGCCTGCAGCCAACCCACACAAAAACTTGCCACATCCATATCTCCGGTCATAATATTGCACATCTTAAGTTACTGTGCAGCTCCACAATCCCATTTCTGAAGCTGAAAATGTGAGGTACATGTGTTGGCTGCATGACAAGAAGCTAAATCAGTTGCGATTATTTGTGCAAACTCCCAAACGGTTAACTCACATAAAATCAGTTCCTCATCTTTCACTTCTCATTATCATCTGCTCTGTTTTCGTTAGACCTCCAAGTTTGTTTCAGAGGCTGTGAGTCATCACTGTGATGGTTGTTAACAGCCTCCAGTCTGATTGATCCTGCAGCCAAATCTGACACAAAATGATGATGGTTCTTATATTGTTTCTGTCAAACATCTGAACATGCAATTATTCCGTTATTGTGGAGCCGTCAGTCAGCTGTCAGCTCACATAAGGGTCAAGCTGGATGCTGCTGCTGCTGAAGTGGCAAAATGTGCTTTGTTTTGCCCCCAAGTCCCTAAAAGTGAAGCAGGTTTCATCATTGGCAGAAAGTTGGTGTCGGTGAAAGTTGGTGCAAAATCCTTAATTTAAACCAACAACAACAAAAACCTCAAATATAAAGAGAGGAGAGTAACATCTGTCTGTGTATCAGAATGTACTTTTTTTAATCAAACAGGCAAAGGATAATTTAAAGGAGCATAAACTAAAGACATTAAACAGAAAATGATTTGTATTTTGTATTGTAAGAAACTCAGAGGTTGTGGGTTTAAAGTCCAACCGACTGAGGAATGTTTTAGACAGCTAATAAATAAAATACAGAAATACAGAAAATACACCAATCAGCCACAACTTCAAAACCACTAGGTGATTTTAATCTAAAAATATAATATGGTTTGTAGAAAAATATTCTAAACTATAAAGTAAATAAATAAAGTACCCAATGGTACTAAACTAGAGCAGATTATACTGAAGCCCTTTTCTGACAGCAAAATGTTATTAATATTATTATTGTTGTTGTTGTTGTTGTTTTAAAAACCTTTCAGCCAATGAACAGTTATAGTTCAACAACCACTGTTAGCTCCAAAAAATGTCACATTTCTATTTTACAGTAAGCACTGATTTGGCACGAACAGGCTCCCGTACATCTAGTTTTGCTTTTCTTGGTTACTGACGGTCTTTGTTTCATTCACTTGTCCTGTGAATCTCCAACCGGTTTTAAACCTGGACACTGTAAAGATCAGCTAAAACGCAGAATAGTTCAGCTGCCTTCTGTTTCTGAAAATTGCTGTGAAACATTTCATCTGATTCATGTCATTACTGTTAAGTTCGTCCATCTGCCTGGAAGCTGGACTCTCTTCCTTAAAAGTTAGTTTTACCTTTTCATTCCACACACTAACAGTTGCGTTTTCCAGATTGGAAATTCACATGATCCCACCCAATTTCCAATGCAACAGGTCAGCAAACTATTAGTATCTGTGTTTCCTCAGGTTTCTCCTTCTGCCACTGTTTGTTTCCTTCAGCGCCGTGTTATTTGACATTGATTTTGTTTATTGTGCGTTTTTTTTTTTTTATTGGTGTTAGGATTCTGTCCCCCAAAGGTCTTCCAAACATAATGACAAACACAATATATCAATGTCACCAAACGACCTCGCAGAGCTTTTTCTGACCGATGATGTGGTCTGACAGTGTTTGAAAACCTGCTGCATTTATTCAAGTAGCAGACTGACAGCTTTTGTGTTAGGTCACATCCTCCTTATGCTCACAGGAGAAGAAAACAACAGTGTCCCCACAGGAGGAGGCCGCTTTGCTGCACCTTTGATCTGCACAGGACACAGTGGAACAGACCCGAGTCGTGTTCCTAAACTCCCTTTTTCTGTAATATTTTTTTAATAAAACAGTGACACTGAAGAAAAGCTCGTCAGTGCTATTGTGAAAATGGTCATTTATGTTCATTAAGTTAAAGGCTATGAAACGTTCAGCCCCAGCTCGGCTCTGTGTGTGTAGGGATTCACCTGCTGCACCTCCTGATCGGCTTCTTATCTCTGGGAACATAATGAATCAGCTCTACCCGCAGATAGCGGAGGCGTTTTCTATCGATGTGGCTGTCTGCTGCTAATGTAGCAATTGGCTTCCAACCTCTATAGATGTGAAGATACGGGCAGCGTGTGAGATATCATCACCCCCCCTACGATGATGCACACACACAAAGCAATGTGACGAAGAAAAGAAAATGGAGAGAAAAGACTGGAAATTAAAAATTATTTATTAGGCAGATTTTCATCTGTAAGCTCTTGTCCTGGTCAGGGTGGGGGGGGGTGTCATAGAATGAGAGGTGGGGTACACCATGCATGTCTTTGGACTGTGAGAACCAGACTACCTGGGGCAAAAACCCGCACACGCTCCAGGATAACATGCAATGTCCACACAGAAAAGCTGCAGCCAGCAGGTGGATGCAAGGTGGCAACACTAACCACTACAGCACCGTACGGCCCCTGTCAGCCACATTTGATTTCAGGATACATAGGAAGTGATCTAGTACAGTAGTTCTCATTCCAAGTCCTGCTAGTTTTCTAACTAACACTACACTACCGACTGCTGATTACCTGAACCAGGTGTTTTGAGTAAGTACTTAATTCAATCCTCTCCACCCTGAGATGGGTGGATACACCTGATGCAGGTGATCAGCAGTGGGTAGATGGCAGAAAAGACTGGGTTAGTTGGAAAACAATCAGAAGAGGGGGACACTGAGGACCAGGATTGAGAAGCACTGGTCCTGTAGTTATCTACCGGTTTTAGCTGCATGTGTTCATCCCAACTAATGCTGGGTTCAGACTAAACAGTTTGAGTCCCATGACAGCCCAACTCAACTATTGATGGGAATCAAGAATCAGTTCCAGTTGAGAGCTGCCTCCAAATCCTTCAGAATAATTTGTCTCTGAGGTTTTAGTTTTAGTTGCCCAAATGTTGTTCTGACAGTTCCACATTGCAAAACCTCGTGCATCATGACCTCCAACTGTGTATGACTGTGGTGCTGGGAAGCTGCAACAAGCTGGAGTGTTCAGTCTGAAAAAGCTGCTTTGGTGATTAAAAACCTGTGTGTGTATCGTTTTCCCACACAGGAAAGCGATCAGCCATTAATGAGAGAATCTAAAAGAAATCGGACCAATAACCTGAATCGATAACATCTTATCGGTTCCTATCACTAGAGCTGACGAACGTACGGCATCGGGTCATCGGCATAAAACGTGACCGGCATAAAGATCAGCATGTCAGATTTCGTTTTATTGTCCCCGGTGTGTCGTGACACTGAGCACTGAGCTCTTCTGCACAGTAATTATGGCAAAGTCAAAGACTGATGCTCATGCTGTGAGGGGCAGTTGTGAAACAGAAGAGTGTTTTGACGTGTCCACGTTCTGACGTGTCCTTCAACAGACCAAAGTAAGAAGAAGACACCCAGTAGTGCTTTAATCATTTAAGTCCTCTAAATAATTGTAGTATAGATTATTCTAGAAAATGTTATACCTGATAATTGGACTAAAATTATTGGTTAAGAGCTTTCATTCGACTACAGTTTCCTGAGTAATTACTGTCACTCAAATGTACGTTAGGTATCGATGAGAGGCGTAAGCTGGGGCTCACATTAGAGGACAGGCCTCCCTGGATACTTGTACCCCAGTTACTAAGAAACGTGTTTCTGAATTATCATGCAAACATGACGCTAAATGCTAAATGCTCTGCACCTTCTACCTGCTAGAAAAAGCTCTTTACAGTGTTGCTTCTCATTCACCCAATCACACACACACACACACACACACACACAGTCATGATGTATTTGTCTGTAGCTGCAGTTCATCATTTTCACATTTCAGTGACTGTGTTTCATGACCCTCCTCCCTCTCAGCATCAAGACTTGATTCACAGTTTGTTAGTCAGAGACTCTCCATTAACCCTGAGTGTGTAGAGGTCAGCTTCATTACAACGTGTCCCTACAGTGAACCACACAGTGCTGCGGCACAGAAATGACTGTCCAGTCTTTACTGTTTGTGCTTCTAGGATGACACCTGCAGTTAATGAGCTCCAGTGTAAAAAGAGGTAGCACACAATAACACCGAGGTCCCTGTTTGAATCTCGACCAGTTTGCGGAGTCTCCCCATTATTGTGTGGGTTTCCTGCAAGTGCTCTGGTTTTTCTCCCACAGTCCAAAAACTTGCATCTGAGGTTAATTGGTGACTTAATTGCCTGTAGGTGTGAATGTGAGTGTGAATGGATGCTTGTCTGTGTATGTCTCTCTGTGTTGTCCCTAAGACAGACTGGAGACCTGTCCAGGGTGGACTCTGACTCTGACTTAAATCCAAATACTGTTTCATTTTCAAGTCAAGTCTCAAATAATTGGAAACCGTAATCTGAGTTAAGTCCCAAGCCTAATAAAATCCCTCGAAAATCAAGCCTGAAGTCACAGATTGTTCCAGCATCAGCAGTAATGTGGACATTGTCCTGAACTGTGGTGATAAGGGACCTGAGCTTGGAGTCAGTCTGCATTTCAACGCCCATCTACGATCATGATCTCTGGTTAGTAACCAAAAATAAAAGACTGTGAATAGAAGCAGCTGAAATAACCCTCCTCCGCAGAGGTTTGAATAAAGTTTGAAACATAACTTACTGTATATACTGATTGTTATCATGGTCATTTCCACAGAGTACTGTAGCATTAATCCCTAGCGGTGCCACATCACTGGTCATGCAATCCTGATCTGAACTGATGTTGCTCGGCCCTAAATAATTCCGTTCCCCACGCCTGCATCTGACCTCTCCTCCATCTGTGAAGATCAAGCTGGGGTAAAGTGATTACTCACTCCAGCTATCACAGTCCTCCAGTTACCCTCCCGTCATGGCTGAAATGTCTCTGAAGGCGTGGGAGTCGGAGTTGTGGGTGTAAACAATATCATGTCTGAGTCGATTTCCATTAAACTAAACTTCAGACTGTTTATCAGTGGTAGGAGTTATAAATCACAGAAGTCATCCAAAGCGACTTACAAGGGAGGAACAAAGCAAGCAAAGAATCAAAGTCAGGGAAGAGGCATTTTTAAAGCACAGTGCTAAGAGGAAAAATGGCTTAATTTTTTGAGTAAGTCTGTTGAATATAAAGACTCAGCACATTTAGACAGGTAGGGTCTGATCTTGAAGTTGTAGGGGGTGAATCTGCTGCCTGAGAGAGGTGGAGATGACCCTAACATTTTAACTAACTAAGTTAATGCTAATGCTGTGTTGTATTGAATGTCTGACTGGGAAGAACTTCGGTCTTGGAAAGGTTGAGCTGAATTGTATTTCACATCTAAGCAAAGATGTCAAAGAGACAGGAGGAAATGTGTGGAGACAGCGGAGTCACCCGCTGGAAAGGACAGTAAGAGCGGTGTGTCATCGGCAAAGCAATGATAAGGGAAAACCCTTGCGAGTGGATTATAGAACCCAGTGATGTCGTATAGATGGAGAAAAGAAGAGGACTAAGAACTGGTCCTTGTGCCACAATGGTGGAGAGGAGAAGAGAGTTTGAAACTTGATTCATTCAGAGTCAGAGATTTAATTGAAGAATGCTAATTCGAGTTGCTTGTCCAGGAATCAAAGATGGGTCTGTAAATCTTCACAAAGGAGAAGATGACGCATGTCTAACCCCACCTCTCCCCTCATGTCTCCATTTTAATCTAATGGAAACCTACAACATCTTTTGTGACAAGCACAGAACACCACACTCATCCATCCATCGCTCACCTGTCTCTTGGTGTGATCACTGACTTCCCCCGGCATGTTGTGGGCGCTCTTGATAAGCGTGCGGGCGATGTGGTAGTAATACATGGAGATGATGGCCAGAGGAATCAGGAAGTAAATCAGGAAGATCATCACTGAGTGGATCTTAGGATGCATCTGATTGGACAGCGGGTAGGGCACACAGTTCACAAAGGTGATGTTAAGGTTGTCGCTGTTAACCTGAGGGGGAAGGAACATAAGAAAGCAGAGGAAATGAAGAGAATGAAAGCATGGAAGGTCTGAAAGGAAGGAATAGATTAAGACACAAAGAGATAGAAAACAGGCCGACAGGTAATGGTGGGTGAAATTGGAGTGGGTGAAGAGGAATGGAAAGAAGCAGATGGAAGAGCGGAGAAAACTAAGAGGAAAAGATGAAGAAGAGGAAAGTGGTTGGAAGGAAAACACATTAGAGAATGTAAAACAAAAAAAATTAGAGTAAGAGTACAATGGAAGCACTTGTGGTTGATAAATGTGACTCTCACAGAGTTTATAAGTGTCAGGGGTGATGTCTTCTTCTGCCTGTCATCAGCCCACAGCAGTAAGTGATGAACAGCACACACTTAGTCCAAAGGGTCACAACTGTTTGATGGACTGATGTGTCACGCAGCGTCGATCCATCCCGAAAAATATGGGTTGACTTGTTTCCCAAGACTAAGCTAGAATCAGGTCTTGTGGTTGCTTGCCTGTGGGCAGCACGGTGGTGGAGTGGTTAGCTCTGCTGCCTCACAGCTGCCACCTCCAGCTACTCATCTGCCCACGGTGCAAACACATGCATGTCAGGTTAACTGGTGACTCGAAATTGCCCGTAGTTGTCAGCGGTTTGAATCTGTCCAGACTCTAATCAGTTCATCGATAAGTCCAAGTGGATGTTTGGGCCAAATTTGAAGAAATTCATTCAAAAGGTTTCAGATCATGCTCACACTTACTGACAAACATAATTTCTTCAGCCAAACGCTTCATTTAGAAACAAGACCTTTGATGGACTTTTTGATTGAATGGTAAATGTAAAAAAAAAAAAAAAAGGTGATTTTAGTCAGATATGTTTTACAACCCATTTCCATTCCCATCATGGCCTGTGTCCATGTGACCCCTATGTCATCAACCTTTGCAAGGCACTGTAGTATTTCAGATCAGCTCTGGACCACTTTCATACAGTACAGTACTTTATGTGGAATTTACCGATTTTTATAAATTCACTCAGCTGTGTTCAACAGTTGTTTTAAATGTGACCTTTTTGTGGGTCAGGGACTAAACTGTTTTATCTGTCTAAGTCAAGAGGTCCATGGTCTGTACCAATGAAAGAACTATTAGACTTTGACAGATGCCATAGTCTCTATTATTTGACCCAAAATGTCCTCATAGAGAGACAGGTACATGGTACAATATTTGTTGTACTTTGCTTGTCTTTGTCTTACCTGCATGGGGACGATTTGTGAGAAAATGGCCTCAGGAACAGCCAGCAGAATGGACAGCAGCCAGATAGAAACAGCTTTCAGGCAGGTCCAGAATACAGCGCTGGACGTCTGGATGTCCATCGGGTTCACTATGGCCTTATACCTGATGGGGACCGAGAGAAACATCAGTTAACATCTAACACATAACTGTAAAGCAGCTGCTGGTTAAGCTGAAATCGGACCGTGATTGGTTAAGACACCTGTCAATCAAGCATTTACCCTAAAATAGCTTCACTCTTCCTGTAGAGGAATCAGATGTAGACTGTGAATCATATGTTGGAAGATGTTATTGTCGTTAGAATGAAGCTGAATAGAGCTCAGTAAAACTTGAGGAGAGAGTCATGATTATGTTGATCTTTTAAACTCATACACGGTTACAACAATAAAAGCAGAGTGGGAAAATAAAACGTCCCGTGTTTTGTTATCGACATGTCCAGCTTAACTTTCTACCTGCCTAAAAATTACAACTGGTGCTGAACCGTAACTATAGGCATGATAATGGTTTGACTAAACATATTTCATTCAACATATTCATTTTAACGTCCTCCATTAAGGTCGCAACAAAAACACAACATCATCAGCAAAGCTGAGAATAAACGGACTCGGCTGAACTCACTGTTCTGCGTCTGACGTGCTGCTGCTGTTACAGAACACGATCACCTCTCCATTAACACACCAACATCCACGTGCTCAGACACCTTGTAGCTTCGAGGCCACAGGTCAGTTCCCATGGTGCACTGTTACTCTGTGCAGCAGCAATTATGAACTGCTACCTTTCACAGGCTAAAGTAATCACACACACACGCTGTTAGACATATTTGGCAACATGTCTATGAATAAACTGATTAAATTGGACTTCAAAAGGCCGCCAGAGTGGACATCCACATTATGAAACAAGCCCACCATCACACTGCACATTTGGTCGGACACCAAACATAAATTATCTAATAATTATATCAATTTTCTTTTGACAGTATTAATGGCTCTGGGCTCTTTGTCAGGTAATGAGAAACTCCGGCCATCGAAACGGCTGCAGACTGGAGGAAAAAGACAGGAAACAATGGGTCTCTAGTCATAATTAGTCTTCATGTGTAATCATCAAGCTACATTTGAAATTCCTCATTAGACAGATCTTATCAGTGATTCAGCTGAGGGACAGTACAGGACTCGTTTGTAGCAGTGATTAACAGCCGTGTGGTAACGTGACAGAGCTGCAGGTCGTTTATATCAGTTTCTAAAAGGAACATTTTACAAGTTAGTTACTTTGAACTTAAAACAATAAAGACATTTAAACATAGATTAATCATTAACCTTTAGGTAAATGGGTAGAAATGCTCTTTTTCAAGGACGACCCGGTCAAGGTGGCAGCAGGACGACTTTCTGACAAGAACCACATGTAACACATTAACAATCATACTATTATAATACAACAATGTGTCAAAGCTTGAATAAGCCAAAAGACGACAGGTTGCACATTAGTTCTCAATGGTAAAAACACAGTCAGGCAGCGAGTATCACAGACTTTACTGTGCTCTTAAATTTCTTCAGTGACACCAGATCACTTGATTTAATGTCCTTGTACAAGTCATTGAATGTTTTCTTTACCATCTTTGCCCAAACACTAGGAACAGGTGAGACATGTGTCCTGCAGTTCCCAACAACTATGTCACAAATGTGAAAATGTTGGTGACGTGTTTATATTCTGCAGTTATCGCTGTCATTCTGAATTCATGCAGCGTGGACGTTATCGAGCCTGTTACATCCACCAGCATCCACCAGCAGGATCAACAGGTTATCGTGCGGCTGCTACTTTGACATCTAGGCAGAAAAGAGTTGGGTTTAGACTCGGATTGAAGTGGTTTAAGTTACAGTAGAGGAACAAAACACTGTCGGTCAGTGAAATGAGAATTTAAAAAGCTACTGAGCCACAACATGGACACAGTGATGACTGATAACAACCACGTGGACAGGAATTGTCCTCTCAGCAGCTGTGGCTTACAGGGCCCCACCTCCCTATGTGGGATTCAAACAGGCAGTTAGAGTGTTGCAGCTGATAATTTCATCACATTGATAATAACTTCCTGTTCTATAGTAGCACACCAGGGACAGCGAGGGTTCGGTGGAGCAGAGTCTATTGAATTGGAGTCTCACGCCAGAGCAACAGTCCCAGTGGCAGAATTCAGCCGTATTTACACCTGATTTATCCCAGATAACCTGAGGCTCACGTGTTCCCCGTGTTTGATTTTCACAACTTATGCATCTGCAGCTTCTTTACAAAACCCCTCGTCCCTCCCGTCCCACTGTGTTTTGTTCACAGCGAGGTCACATCAGCCCAGTGTTGCACAATGATTCATTCATGGAGCTGAGAGTCCAATACACCTCACACTCCATCACACTCGCTCGTTGTGCTGCAGTGCACTTCATGTTTTATTAATGTAATCATATATTCATTATTTATGTCATGTAGAAACTTTGTTGTCAGTTCTTCCCCAGGTTGTACAGCAGCTACGTGAAGCCCAGACTCAGTAATGCGGCGGCTGCTGTAGTTGTACGTTTGGGCCAGTTGCCAGCATTTGAAAAGTGTTGCTGCTGGTGCGACTGGCTCCTCCACATGTGAGTCACTTTGGTTGCATTGTGTCTACATGTCTGCCCAGTTTTTTAAAGGAAAATGCAAAGAGAACTGATCGTTTAAAGTCTTTTCAAAAGTAACTACACCTTATAAAACTCCTCCGGCTGATGTCATCTGGAGGAGTTTTTCAGCTAGGAGCAGATAACTCAGTTACAATTCAGTCACTAAATAAAGATGTTACGGTTAGTAAATATGTCACGAATCACACGCTGTGCATCACGTCAGTAGTTGTTTCCCACTGGACCCCCATTCCAGGCACCTTTGTGAAAGTCCTGCATCCTCACGAAGTTTGTGAGTCTGAATTCTGCGTCACGGTGTAACAATCGCTGTAGCTGCTACATGTCGCTAAGCGGTAAGACACACTCCACTGTAGGACGGTCTCTTAAAACGTGGATTGATGAAGTGGAATTCTTTCTGTTGTGTGAGTCGCCTACAACGCTTTTTATGTGAATTGGTCCTTAGAATTTAAATTCCAGAGATCGTTGTAACTGAGGAGCCCAGATTGGGAAAAAACAGACATTTAAATTAACGTTTACCTTTAAAATGCCACAAAAACAAGATCCATAGTCCCAACACTAGTAAACCGTGCACATTTGTGTATGCGATAACCTTCTGGGAGCGTTGCTTAGGGTGTATTTTTCACCACAGAGCTGCTTTGCGTACCTCAGAGTCAGCATCATCCATCTGAATCTGTCTACAACTTCAGAATATGTGTGTTTGTCCTTGCAAATAAAATGAAATTACTGCTTCAGTTCTTCTCTTCCTGCTGCCTCTGAGGACTGAAAAAAATCTTCCTGCTCTGCAAAGTTCTGCTAAGTTGTTCGAGCAGATTTAGATGTTGTCTAACGTTAGACAGTGTGTTAAAGGACCTGGAGTTATGGAAGCTCACTGCGAGCTGTCACACAGCAGTAATTAAAAGGTGTGTTTCCCTTCAACAACTGTCAAACATCCAGATTTATAAGAATTCACTGAATTAAAAAACCCAGTTTTTTAAAAAACCCTGTTGCAGCTTTCAGGAAGCAACGATATCTCATATCTCATTATTCTAACAAATACAATCAACTGTGCAAAGCAAAGTAGCTCTTGAAGAATTTAATAAGGAAACATATGTTTCCCTCACTGTGTAGTTACTGAATGAACTTCATAGACTATAACTGTGATTTCTAGGGGACACGGTTGTGTTTTCTAAATCAAAGCGAAATTTCATTTAATTCCAGTGTTTCCTCTTGTGTTTCAGGCTTTGGAAAATATTGATAACAGTGACTAAAGCGTACGCTCAGTCCCCCTGAGACACACACGTATCTGATCTGAGTGTTATCAGTATTCCACTGAGCCCACTTTCAAGCAGAAGCATTAACATAAAATAAATTACGCTTGTGGTGTCAGAGTCAGCAGTAATGAATCAACTGTCTGGAGCATCATCACCCCATTAAATGGCCGTTATCAGCAGATATCACAGCCATAACTATGGGACTGTTATTTCAACACGCTGCTATTTTACTTCAAAAGCACTAAGTCTGGATCTTGAAGGGCGACTTCACCAATTTTCAACTTGCTTTGTACGTCTTTAGTTTAGGGTGTAATGCTTTTAAACTTCCCTCTGACTTCACTATGTTCAAATATATTTCTGCTACAAGCTGAAAAGGTTTTTCCTCATTAGGAGTTTGGATGATGTCATCTGGAGGAGCTCTGGAAAAGCCGCTTGACCATGATTACATAGTGTGAGCAACAAGATTCCTACAAGTGATGTCATCTGGAGGAATATTGTTTAGCTAAAAGTAGAGAAATATTTGAAGTCTAAGGGAAGTTTGATGGCATTTATGTACATGTACAAACCAAAGTAGAACCACAAGAAGCAAGTTCAATATCAGTGAAGGCGACATTTAAGTAAACAACAAAAACGATGTCATTACTTTATTTTGATGTATTTAAATGAATTTCTAACAACACCCAATGGTCACGTGGAGCCCAGACAGACTATGATTGTGCAGAGACAGGTACTGAACCTGTTCACGTTTGGTGATGTAAAGAAGCTCCAACGATCAGTGTCTGATGGTCCCATCACCTCACAGCCAAAGACCCGAAGCTCACTAACAAGCTGTGAGGCTGCTTCCTGTCTGTCTCATTAAACTGAAACATTCCTTCATGGCACTTTGCTCCTCACTCATACGTTTCTTTGGATAAAATGACTTTGCTCCTCTCTGGCTTCTCCTCTTTGCTCTGGAAGCAGAGACAGTCACACATTTTCCAACTGTATGTGCACAAAAAGAAGAAACATAATACGCTATATTCTGAGTATCTCTGAAATATTTGCACTAAATGTCTAACGTTTTCCTCCAGTTTTTATTCCGTTGTGATCATAGTGTTTCACTTTCTGAATCTCATGTTATATCAGGTACAGCTCTGTCACATGAACGTACTCGTAGCCAGAGACAGAAACTCACTCTGCACATCGCCAGGTGAAAACTCACGCCGTGCTACCTGAGCCAGGTAAGACTTAGCTCCTGACCTTGTAGAACAAGTATTAGTTTTTGTTTTGTTACAAATTGTCATGGTTGTGTTTGGACTGATTTCATGGAGCAGAACTCAACTGATCTTTGCTTCTTTCGTTACACCTGATGGATTCGTAGCTACTTCAGCGTTTCCCAAAGCTTTATTTATTCAAGGAAAGGTGACACCTGCAGCACTGCTTCACATTCATTCAGTCACACACACACTCTCTGCTACAGTTTTCTGTGTTTGGTGTAGGCAGCAGGGAGCAGAGAGAAAATCTGGACGCGAGGGTTTAAACTGCTGCTGCAGGAGGATGCGACTGCACAAAACCAGCCAATAGCCTGTGAAACACTAAACATGCTTAACTGAAGTGTTGCATTTTAAATTGGCTTTTTATGGCCTCTTTCCTTGGCTCAGTCGTTATCAAATGAACTGATAAGTAAAATTAAATTCAAATGGCTGTAACGGCATTAGGCACTAAAGTGGATTAGGATAAAACATGGAGGTGTAGTTAATGGTTGTGACAGTGACATAAAGGTTTGGATGGATGGGGACTGTTTGCCTTTCAAATCCAGGTTTGGAAGCTTCTCTTACGTTTTGTCTTTGTATTTTTGGTGTTATTTTTGCAGCCACAGCCGTGAGGATGCTGAGGACAATCAGGAAACATAGTGTGACTCAAACCTGATTTTAAATTAACTCCTTTTAAACTAAAAGGTTCTGATTGGCCATTGATAAAACATTGAACTGGTCGTGTTGATTTGAAGCAGTGAGGTTCACCAAACGTGAGGTTAACACTTCATCTCTGTTTAACAATGTTTGGATTTCGAGCAACTGCTTCTGGATTTTTAAAACAAGACGTCATGAAATAAACTATGAGGAGGCTTTAAAAGGTAACATGAAAAAATCACACGCAGATTCATTATTTAACTTAAGACTTTTCATTAACACAAGAACGTTTTTTGGTACAAACACTTTGTAGTAAAGCCACAAGTGTTTTCCTTCATTACAGGGAGAGAAATCAAAGGCTGCAGACGAGTGGGTTTGGAAAAACGAATCTAGTAAATTGCTTATTTCAGGTCTGTACCGTCTGTTTCTCATCACTTTCATTCAGGAAACAGAGCTGCTGAGAATTCTGGCTCTTTGGACTGTGGCTGAGAAGAAGACCGGGTGACACAGGGCCCGACAATGACACAGCTTAAAAACTCAATGTCAATATTTTCATGTGCACTGCAATAAATATTCGAAAGCCCATTTTTTTCCTGCATCGAAACCCAACTTGAGCGTGTTCCAGGACGTTGTTGTGAGTGTAGCTGAACTATCGTTTCCTTTGTCAGAATGATGGATTCTCCACTGATCCCAGCAGTTAGTGTCTGTGTTTATTGGTCCCCGCAGTGCTGAGGAGACTGTATGAGCTGAGCCCAGTTTCATCTGTGAGGCTGATGCTGAGGCTGGAAATAATCTGTTGTGTAGATGAGTTTGGGTGAGATCATGAGTCACAGCAGCTACAGGAGAAGACAGGCTGGTTCTGGGAAAACACAATGTCCTGCTTAGCTTTCTGGACACGCTCTAGTCCTAATTGTATCAGTCGGTGTTAGTTATGGGTAGCGGCCCTGATGGCTCAGTGGTAAAGCATTGGGTTGGGATGCAGAAGGCCGCAGGTTTGAGTCACTGGAGAAGACGACTTTGGACAAACTGCTGGCCATCGCTGCAGGATGACAGACATCCTCTGCACTCTGTCATCAGGGCCCAGAGGAGGTGGATCAGGGAGAGACTGCTGCTTCCCATTAGCAACAGAGACAGACTGAGAATCTCCTTTGTCCCTCGTGCCAACAAACTCAGGAGGAACAGCAGCAGAATGCAGTGAGTCTGTGCAATATATATTGATCTATTCACAACATTAATACAATGTAGTACATCTACTACATAACACTACACACAGATACAAACCTCGTGCTTTTTTTAAATGTTCCCCTCTTAACTCCCCACATTGTCCCGTGTCCTTTTTTTTACTGCTACCTACAGAATTCGCTACACTGCCTCTGGAACCTTCATTTCCAGGAAACAACGTGGTGAAAACAGCCATAAATATAAGTATTAACTTAATTAACTGGCCTGCAAACATGTTTTGTGTAGTACACAAAAAAATGATGTCCATAACCTTGAAATTACAAAACATAAGAGGTTGGATAAAGATGCAGAAGATGCTATTCACTCTGGATGTTTTAGTGTAAAGAATCTACTGAAACCAAACCGTTTCGGTGTGAATTGACTTGTTTTGCCGCTTTCTGTTTTTCGAGTTCTTTGATTTACTATTCACCATTATTTACTACCAGATGTAGAAAACATTAAAGAGCAACAATCTACAAAAAATACAACTGTTCTGTGTTAGGGACAAATATCCGGAATATTAACAAAAGTACTTTCAAAATTCCAGCGAGAGCACAAAGAACGAGTTTACGATAGACCAACGTGCCGAGGTCCAACGAAGTTAAGTCACAGACCCTGAAAAGGCCACAAGCTGAAATGAGAGTTTAACCTTGATCTAATTTAGATGGAGAAATTCTGTATTAAATTTAATGTTTATAAAAAAAAATTCATGTTTTACTTTTTCATTTCAAAATACGAGCATGCAAACATTTGCACCAATTGTGTTGCCAGAAAAATTGCTGCCATCTTGTGAAACGTGTTGGCTGTAACATCCAACGCATTAGTATAACTTTGCCTGGACCCCCTGGTGGACCTGGTTCCATTTGAAAGTCTTATCATCGAGGACGGTGCACGTGGCATTCACACCTCCCCAACACCAGCATCTGTTACTGGATCTGGTGCAAACACAAACAGCTGCTTTCAAAGAACGTGTCACAGATTAGGGTATTAGATTTTGGAGGACCCAAGTAATCGGACGGCACAAGGAGGTTTCCAACTCAAAGTGGGTTTGTTGTTGGGAATTCGGAGAGAAAACAACAGAAAAAAAAATTACTCCACTTGGAGGACAAGAAAACCCAAAGCAGTACAAACCAAAACCAAGAGTCAGAGCATGAACCTAAACACAGGGTGAGGAGAACTGAGCTGGAGGACGAGGGAAACGGGACACATACATACGAATACACAAACAGGTGCACACACACAGGGACTGGACGAACGGTGAAGGGACAAATATGGATAAAGTAATAATTAAACCTCAGACCAAACAGACGAGTACAAACCGGGAACTGATCCGGGGACCTGCTGTCCAGAGACATGCAGCATAACAACAAAGACAAACTGGCAGGGAACTGAGGGGAAAGGACAGGGGAGCTGGTTAAATCAGGGGCTGATGACACTAAGCACAGAAAGTAGGCGGAGGGACTACAAAATAAAAGCTGGGGAACACAGGGACAGAAAGCTCTTCACCACCAAGTCTTAATTGCAGGACTGAATACCAGCACCTCTCATTGTGCCATTTCCCTGTCTCTGCAGCCATGTCACGAATCGGCCTGTGGACACGGAGACTGACGGACACCACTGTGTCCCACAGAGCAGCTTTGTCATGAATACTCAGCTTAGCCCACTGGCTGGTGTGTTAATGTCACATAAAGAGGGAGAAAACTGTAAAAGTGAGGCGAGGAAACCTGCAAAGACAGACGAAGAACATGTCACCTGTGACCAGGAGACGGAGCATTAAGGTGGTGACTGCTGCAGAAGTGTGACAGGTCCAACCTCCTCAGACCCGTCCCCCTAATGAGGGAGCTCCTTATTATCTGCCAGCAGTTTTCAGTGCCCGTCACCGAAAGAGAGCAGAGGATTCAGTTCGTTCAGCCGTGTGGTCTAATGAAGGGCAGCGTCCAGGCATTAAGAGGCGTTTTCACACCTGTGAAATATGAAATTGGTTCTTACGCAAAAAGCCAAAAGTTAAAGGTGAAGCCTACGACGGCTAACATCTAACTAGTGATAGGTCCATGCCAGCAAATAGACCCCCCCGGTACTTATATGGCTGCAGTTCCTTTCATCAGCTTCCTGCTACCAACCAGCCAATGCTGAAGTGCTATAAGGCAGCTAGACGACGGCTTCTAACAGTCAACAGTGGCCGTTTCTTTTCTGTCTTTGCAGGAAAATGTCCTCAATCAAAACAACAGGGACACAACGCTGTGGCTTATTGAACTGAACCGGAAACACTTTCATACGTCACGACCCACCGTATGGATCATTTCATCTGTAAGAAGAAAATCTTAACGTGTAGTTTCGCAGCTAAAACAAACGCGATTTCATATCGTGTTTCATGTCATGTCGTGCAAATGTGCAACAACATTTGTAATTGGTGTTGTAGGTCAGAACAAATTATAGAAACCAACTATTCCAAATTCCCACCCCTGGTCGCTTTAGGACGACTCCACGCAACGTTGAGCTGGTTGCTAAATTCCTTTTTTAGAGTTGACCGTTTTCTCTGCAGTGCTGTCAACCTGCAGTGAACACTTTGAGTCTTCATGCTCCACTTCAAACCAGGGGGCTTTGATGCAGTTTGTTGGCTGAAACACCGACATGGGGTTTGAAAAAACAGCGAGGAGTTTGGGACACTGAGACACTTGGACAAAGATCAGGACAAGGACCAAGCTGTGCTGAACGCTCACAGCTAAGTGTAGCACTGCTGTTAAATGTCCCAGACACCTAAACGTATCTTTCAGTTTTCCTCGTATTGTTTCCTTTGTTTTGCAGATGTTCCAGTCGGACTCCACTTGTCACAGAAAACCTTCATCTAATTGCATGTTTTTCTGTCTGCTTCCCATCACTCGTTCTTTCAACTCCGGCCCCTTCCTGTCCAATTACCTCTGTCCTCTCGTCTTCCAGTTTAATCACCTCTAACCGGGTTTTCTTTGCCACTTTCTCCTCCGCTCATTTCATCTCCTCCGTCCTCTGACCCCCACTTTACATAACATTAGGCCACATCCTTACTTTTAAACCCTGCTACTTTTCAGACTCTCTCCTCGTCTGAACTCCTGCTGTCGATGATTTAGTGGCAGGGAGCTGAAAGAAAAATTGATTCTACGCACAAAGCTGGAGAGAAATCTTTTCTTCCTTTCCACCTCAGCTTTGATTACTTTTCCTGCCGATTCTCTATCACAATAACCTGCTTCCTGCTGCTGCAGGAATATGTTGTTGCCTGTGTTGTCAGGATGATGTGACCCCTGATCCAGGACTTCTGCACACTAACTGTGATCAAAGAGGCTCTGATTTTGATGGTGATCCCAGATTATAGTTGTCAGTCTTTGGAAAACGACCTGTTATCTGTTCAGCTTTGCTGCATTTGTGTGGTGGTTGTGAAGTAACTGAAGACATGTATCAGAATCCAACACAAGCTGCTGTAGACGTTACATTTCTGCTATTTGGAGGATTGTGATGAAGGACTGGATTTTGATTTAATAATAAGCCACATATTAATAGAGTAAAAGCATGAAGTGTCTTTTCAGTCTCAGAAGTGTTACATGTAACTTATCTCCCTGTTTTACTCCAAACTCTTACAAACTGTTGAACAGCTGGGAAGAGGACAAAATCCATCCTTTGCACAAAAGTCTAAACACAAGAAAAATATGAAATGCATGATATTCTCCCCGACCGCTGTCTGTCAGAACCAAACCCGTGTCTTAAAAACTGTGTTTCTATACAACTACAGAGACATTTTTTTGAAGAATATGTTTGCACCTAAATTAAAATAAGCGAGTTTCACATTTGAGGATACCGGACACAAAAACAAATGTTCCCAATTTTTTGATGCAAAAAATACCTGATCCAGTTTGACTACAGTGTTACTGAAGTTTTCATGGGAGCGTTTAGATATTTTTATGTTGCTGTCAGGATGAACTTTTGTCTCCTCCTCGTTTTTCATTTAGGGTCAAACGTTTCAAAAGAGCTCAACGGTTGCCAGGTTGGGAACAGGCCCCGATGTTGCTGGTTTGGACACGGACAGAGAGTAAGAGCAGGTCTGAGCTCAGTGTGGGACAGAAGTTCTGCCCGTCTGTCCTTGTTTGGGAGCAGCAATCAGCTCATTTATTCCTGGATGCATTTAGCAGAACAGGGTGGTGTGTATCATCTTGATAGGAAGTGATTGCAGCTCCAGTAGCCACTGCAATCCTTATGCTAATTATCTATTAAGCTCGTTATTCTTATCAAGGACCTTCAGGCACGTTAGGAGCCGTTATGGGCTCGTTAGTGGCCGTTAGTCTCGTTAGAGGCTCATTTAAAGCCATCAGGGTCAGACACACAGCCGCAGCTGTGTAATCAGGAAATGAGTTTTTGTTAACGAGCTAATATCGCAGGCTTTTAGGGGGACGATGACACTGGCTGCTGGTAAACACATTGGCTCACGGAGCCATAAAGGAGACCCAGCGGTGCTGCTGAGCTCTGCAGCTGCTGCTCACGTCACACAGCAGAGCTAGGAAATTAAAACTATTCATTCAATTAGCCTCTCTGAATTCTGTGACACGGGTCTCCAAGACATGGGCCCACATCCGTTATGTCAGTTAGTGCACCATCATTATAGGATGCTGCTTTCAATCAAGTCAAACTTCACAGCTGCTTCAACCTGCTAACAGCTGCTTTGCTTTTCCACCGCTACAACTACTCGGTTTCAGCGGTTTTCATCAAGTTGTTTTCGTGTTAAAAGCCTTAATCATAGCACAATGTTGTCCAATCCTCCAGCGATTCAGAGGCGAGATGACATTTAAACTGACTGAAAAACTCTCCACGATGTCTTTGCGGGGACGTGTCCTTCACACATCTGTAGCACTTTCGTTACGTCTGTTTTTTTCTTTTTTGTCTGTTTTGGATCAAGCTCCCGTCAGAAACACTCAATTGGTTTGACACGTAAGTTTCTATCAACTCCATTCACCTTTACTTTCACCTTTCAGCTTAAAGCGAATAAATGCAGAAACAGCACCTGCCAGGTTAAAAATCAGCTTCCATCAGTGTGATGAGAATCTTCTTTGTGCCTTTGCCTCATTTCTACTGCTTCACATTAAACTGTGTGTTTCACCTTGCGTGACATCCAAGACGATGATGTGACAGCGCTTCCTTTCGACGTGGTCACAAGATGTTTAAGCTAAGATAAACAGACGCTCAGCTGCTGTATAAATGCAGAGCCCACTGTTTCCTTTCCTCTTCTTTGAGTCTGCATGTAAAGGTCAAGCTCTGGCTTTAAACTGAAATCCAGTTGCATTAACATTCAGAGGACTTAAGTTGCTCCCATGCATGAAACATAATGTGCTGACCTTTGCCTTTTGCTGCAGGAAACACACGCTTGGAGTCCTCTGATATCTGTTTGGTCTGTGTCTTGGTTTGTTTTGTTGACCCGTGTTTCACGTAAACGCACACAAACCGCACGATTAAATCCTCAAGTACTTTCCATGACTGTAGCTAAAAGAAGGAAATGAGATGCGATGAAGTCTCCTGAATTTACACATAAAGCTGGAGACTCTATTTCCACATGTCGCCCGTTTCCTATGATAATATGGTATATTTGAATCGATCTGAGGCCTGTTGTGCTGTACTTTTATTTCCATCTTTACACCCAAAGGTCCCTCGGGCTCATCCCCTGGGGACCTTGAATGTCTGTACAAAACTCCATGCAGGTTAGTAGTATTCTGAAATCGAGCATCCAGCAGCAGATTTTGGTACCTCGTGGACTTTTCCAAGCATTGGTCTTGGTCTGATCTTTGTTGGTGGACCTCTCGCAGGGAGGGGAGCAGCACAGGTGTTGAATGCTGTCCACTACAAATCGACTGGTGGTCTAATACTTCAGGATAAGTGATTCTTCGTCCTTTATCTAACTGTGTGATACTGTGATTGTATTTATGCAGAAAATGAAAACAGTCACAAACGTTTAAGACAAAGTAAAGACACCCATAGGTCAGAAAGTGTGTCTGGGATGTGAAAGTTCTGCAGATGATGCCGATGATGTCAGAATCAGAGACAAATTGTATGATGGATTTGTGACGTGCTCAGTGTCCAACAACCAGGATTCATGTCGTTGCCATTTCTCCACGAGATGATTTCGGATGCACTGGTGGTCAGTTCAGTTTAAGCTCATAAATAGCTTCGTGCTGCATCTCTGAACAAGAAACACCTGAATATTGTATGAAAGCAGTGGGTCACACGATAAATGAATTGTGCATCTTTTCAGAAAGGAATTTCTTCCTTGTTGTTTTGAGCTGACGTGACCTTTTTGAACTTAAAAACCCTGCTTTCTCTCCCACACACCCCCTGTGCTGTGGATGTTAGTGTGGGTTATCTGGTTGGTGAATTCTGCCTCAGAAGCCCATTAGTCCAGGTGCCACCCTGAGGCTGATCTGGTTGTCAGCTCTGCTTTATGTCGCAAAACAAGATTACGGCTTTTTCTTATTTTGTCCTCAAGTTTTTGTTTTTTTTTTGTGCCACCTGACCTGAGCTTAGATCTACAGCAGAGATCAGTTCTCTCTGCAACTCGCTTCAAGTCTTTTTTTTGGTTTAGTGTAACACAGGGCGTCTAATTGCTCATTTATGGAGCATTTTATGCATCATCAGATCGGTGAGTTTGTGAGGAAAGATCAGTCCTACAAATAAACACGGTGACTCTAGAGGGACATGTCTGAATTATAGCAGGTGCTGCTGTGTGAGCCTGAGTCGGCCTCTCGGGTCCAAACCTCTCCGAGCATAAATTACAAAGTTGTTCTGCTGACAGACGACGGTGGTGACGGAGGATTTACAGTCAGGTGTTGCTTCCCCCCGTAGTGTGATGTGCTGTTGTCATTACCCAGTAATGATTGCAGCTTCCCCTCCAAAGTGAAATGTTAGTGGAAACTTTACAACATCTCAACCAGAGATCAGTGTTGACTCAGACTGTTTGCATGTGTCTAATAATTCATCAACACATTGTAGCACGAAGGATTCTGGATGTTATGACACAGCCGCTGATCATTTTAGGTTCTGCAGAAAAACAATATTTTTTGGCTGCTTTGCTGCGGCTGATTTTAATAGATTCGTGCGGAGATGAGATTCCTGCATTTTTGGAGAACAGGAAATAAGAGTCCTGAAAATGTCCTGAACATTTAGCTGGGAGTTGCACGTTGGGACTGTGTTGTGCTGTGCAAATAAAAATCTGTTGTGTTTAATTAGGATAGAGGTCGTCTCCTCACGTTGCCCCCTGGGCAGCATGTGTGGCTACAAAAGATATGTGTTGGGTTAAAGGAGGATTTTTCGCGTCCATGTGGAGACGAGCCAAAGTTTCAGTCTGCTGTTTCAAAAATTGTGTCTCTGTCAAAAACACAGAAACCAACCTGCATCACATTTTCAGAGAAACAACTCAAACAAACAGCAGCTTCACTGATGTCAAATGTCCTGCAACAATATGATACGCTACAATATGGGTTCATAAAAAGTGGGAAGCTTCTAATAATCTGTGCTGTGGACTAGTTAGTGTTACTAATACAATATAAAGATAAGTGGGTATTGCTCAACAGAACCAACTAAAGATATTGTTGGATTAAAAAGGACCAGAAATTATTTACATCAACACTGTAAACTCGCAAAAAAAAAAAAAAAAAAAAAAAAAATCCCATAAAAATACAAAGCAGGTAAACTGGACTAGGAATGTATTTGTACTTACAAATGTGTATAAAGCGTAGTACAGTTTACTTTACACAACTGAAAGAAAAGAAATTTACTCATGATTTGTTTTTCACCCCCCCCCCCCCCCCCACACACACACACACACACACACAATATGAGTATTACTATTGTAACAATACTATATCAGTAGGTAAGCTAAAATCAATAGACCCCCCATCTACCTCTTTCTCTCCCATCTCTCTCTATTTTACTGCTCTGCACAAACAGCTCTTCTTATGTTGATTAGCTGTAATATTCCAGTGGTCAGATCAGTCTAAACATAGTACAGAACAATAAATTATATTTTGCTTGCAGCTATAAACGTCTGAAAATGTTAAATCTCCTGAGCAAAAACCATTTCTAGGGCAGAAACGGGACATTGATCAGCTGCACCGACTCGCTTGCACGTTTTGGTGAATTAGTGCCTCCCACTGGTGTAGTGGTGTCATTGCGTCACTTCCTCTTTGTGTACTTGATCGTTTAAAGACAAATTTACTCAAAAACACTCAGTAGATGACTTTGTTCAACCTGTAGTTTACTCAGCCTGACGAAAACTAGTAAGATGTGCAGACTGTTGATAGCTGATTAAAGTTAACAAAATAATGGAAGTTAGGACAGATATTAATTTACAGCGTGAGCACAGTGAATAATCACAGTAAAGGACTTGCGGACTTTGGACCCACTGGTCAACAGATAACGGATGTGTTCATTTAATCTAAAGTGTCCCTCTGCACAGCTGAAGTCTCACCCACATCACCCACAGCTTGGTTTTTATTAATGACAATTTAAATGCAACAATGTTTTTTTAGCCTGTTTCCTTCGTTGTTACCGGTGAACGGGTCCATATATATTTGGACAGTAACACATTATTCATGATGTCTTCGTCCAACCTCCACCACCTCCTTCCTGCTTCTCTCCATCCAGTGGAGAAATATTTCCCTGCTCTCTCTGAGCACCACCACCATCATCATCTTCATCAGTGTGTGCTCTTCATTAACTCAGTTATGTGCGTGTGCAGCATCAGATGCTGATATGACAAAGTGCTCATTCATCTCGTCACATATTTAAATTCATTAACGAGGACTCATTCATTCAATTTGGCTCCCTCTGTCCTTCCTCGTCCTTTTACTGCAGGACTGCACTTGTTCTCTGCCAACACACACACACACACACACACACACACACACACACAGTGTATTAGAGGCTAAAAGACTGATTGTCTATCAGGTCTATAAACATGTCAGAGATTATAAATATTTCATGCTCATGGACATAAATGAGCTGAACCGACTACGTCCCTGCTTTCACTAGTTTGTCCTCATGTTCCAGAAGTGTCCACGTTTTTCTAAAATGTCTTAACCTTCCACAGCTGTCATGTCTTTATTGCAAATGTCCCCATTTTTCTCTAGAATTTCCTCGCTTGTTGGTTCACACATCGTGAAAGTGTCCTCGCTTCTTCTAACTTCAAATGTCCTGACTAAGTTATCAGACTTCACTACAATTTTCATCTCCACTCTTCTCAAAAATGTCCTCAGATTTTCCAGCATTTGACATTTTTACTCAATGCTCCTCCACAAATCCGCTGGGATCCTGCTCCAAAGCTCCAGAGACTCCATGTGAACTACAGTCATTTTAAAGGACTCTCGGCTCCAAATCGTGTGTCATTACCCACAAACTAAACTCTAACACCTGCCTGTTACACCTGCCGGCAGGTAACACTCCGTCCTAATTGCACGTTCCTCTAATAGTAGTTAGTCAGTAAAGAAATGTATTTCAGTTCGCAGCCCCAGTGTGAGCAGAGACGTCCGTTTTAAATGAAAGGAAGGAACATTACTCAATAAGAAAAACTATATTCTTACAACCAAGAATGGAGCAAACACTTCTCACATCTTTTGTTGTCTGTCTGTGTGTAGGTTTCGGCTCTGGTTTGGTCATTTTCATCATTATTATTTTGATCACGCTTCTCTTTTTAGTTCATTTAAAGTTGGGGCGTCATGTTGAAACAACATTTACTGAGTTAAAAAGGAAAAGATCAGATGCAAAATAAAATGCGTGACGACAATATCGGAGGTTGATTTGCGTTATAACTGGTGGCCCATTGTAAAACTGACAGGTATTAAAGCAAACATCTCACAAAGTCATCAGAGAATGAGAGACTCAGGTTTCCACATCCTACCTGTCTGCGCTGAGCGCCGTGAGCGTGAACACAGACACGCCGACGGAGGTGAGCTGGATGACGGGGATGAGTTTACACGCCGCCTCGCCGAACACCCACTCCTCGAAGAAGTAGCGGGAGGCGTCCACCGGCACGCAGGTGCCCAGCAGCAGCAGGTCTCCCACCGCCAGACTGGAGATAAAGATGTTAGGCACGCTCCGCATGGCGCTGTTGGTGATGAAGATCTTCACCAGAGTGATGTTGCCCAGCAGACCCACGATGATGATCAGGATGTACACCGAGGTCATGATGCAGCGCACGGCGAAGTTGACCGTCTCTCCGCCGTCCGAGGACTCCCAGAGGCCGGGCTCCTCCGTGGAGTTGGTGCTCAGATCCCCAGGGTCTGCGGGCAGACCCGGGGATAAGTTGGACAGGTACTCGTCGTCCATGGTCGGGCTGCGGGCTTATCCAGTGAGGAGGGAGCAACGCGGGTCCTTCCGCACTCCCGGGCGCGCAACGGGATGCTCCGTCCGCGCGTAAAGACGCAGACGCAGCAAGGGATTCACCCCCAGACAATCCAGTAATAAAGACAAAGTTCTTCTGTCTGACAGGAACCTGTTCATGTGACTGAGGGGGTGAACGGTGGGAGGCAACTGATGCGCGTAAAGAGCGCAGACACTGGGAAGAGCGTCTCCCTCTGCTCTGTGAGAGAGAGAGAGAGAGAGAGAGAGAGAGAGAGAAGCAAAGAGGGAGGACAGAGAGAGGCTCAAAAGAAAAGAGAGAGTGACAACCAGTGGACGGCAGCGCCACTGATGCTCCTGTCTGAATGCAGTTCAACATCTGTCCCACAGACTGAACCCGGAAGAGCGCGGGCTTTAGAGCAGCACACTAATCAACACAAGGCTGAAATCCTCACGTCCACGTACTTTTGGCCACGGAGGAGAAAAAAGAGACTGAGGAGACGGTAAAAGACAGATGGATCACAGAGGGAGGTGGAAGAGACGAGTGGTGCCCAACCTGAGTAAAAGGCGGGGGTGGGGGGGTCTGCTCTGTTCGCTCCTCAATGTGTCTCTCAATCTGTCTCTCTTCTGAAAGTTTCATTTAATCTGCGCAGCATGAAACAGCCACTGGTGAGAAGGAAAATAGCTTTTGAGAATGTAGACTAATGTGTTCACTGAGACGTGGCTGCAGGACAGTGCAGGTGGATCAGAGGAGAGAAGAACGCAGAAAGAGAGGAGGGGGCCTGGTCCTGTTACTGAGAAAGAGTCTGTTGGTGGTGACCTCCGTCCTTATTATACACTCAAATAGTTCTCACAGCCATGTTAATCACAGTCTAAATGCAGCCCTCACCGAGACCCTCCTCACTTTCACACAGTGTGTGGATTGTCACACACTGGACCTGATGCACACAAATGTTAAAGTGGCCGACAGCTCATCTGTGCAGGTCTGACCACAACCAGATCCGCCTCCTACCTGTGTACAAGCCCCTGGTTCAAAGGCAGCCCCCCAATGAGGACATTGATGGACTGACAGATTACAGATACAGATCACACGCACTTCTGTGTTGACATCTGTACACCAACAAACACTGTCCACTGCTTCCCAAACAACAAGCCAATGAGAAGAAGGCAGCTTTCAGGTCGGGTGACAGGGAAGCAGTGAGGGACGTCCAGAGATGGCTGTCGCTAAAGACCAAAGAGGAGAAGGAGGCTTACAGGATACAGGATACAGGGACACCAGAGCAGGATGGAGTGACATGAAGAGCATCACTGGATAAAAGACCAGCAGCCAGAGGACGGAGAGGAGTGTGGACGGAGCTAATGGGTTTTAACACCTTCATCAACAGATTCAACGTGCCTCATATCCAAAAACCAAACGTGTCCCACCCCAGTGTCCCCAGTGACGATAGACCTGTGGCTCCGACATCATGATCATCATCTTATCAGCCTCGGCTGGAGGAGGCTCTCATCCACCTGCTAAGGCACCGCTACACAAGCCTTGGGGGGGGTCTGTAAGGATCATGTTCTTTGACTTCTCCAGCCTGTCCTGCTAGGGGACAAATTAAAGAACATGGTTGTCTGAAGCTGTGACCTGCAGCACAGGTGCTCCCCATGGGACAGTTCTCTCTCCCTTTGTCTTCACCCTCTTTACCTCTGACTTCAGGTACAACTCAGGGTCCTGTCCCCTTTTCTTCAGATCCTTTCTCCCAGTGGCCATTAACTCACTGCCCTTATGTAAAAAAGGAGGGGGACTAAATGGAGTAAATGGTCCAAATGGACAAATGCTATTGGTTTTATTTCATTTGTTTACTCCTGGCTTTTTTCGGAAGTGTGTACTCGTACTTGTTCACTGTCTTGGTTTGGCGGAAGTTTTCTCTTTTCTTACTTTTCGACAGGGCAACACAATTTCCCTATGGGATCAATAAAGTCGTTTTAATCTTGAATCTTGAATTAAATCATGTGAAATGTGACGGTCTGCAGTGCCACAGTGTGCTTTGAACAGCATTTTGCCACTTTAAAGATGCGGTGTGTAAGATTTAGTGGCATCTAGTGGTGATGCTGCAGATTGCAGAACGGCCGTCGCCCTTCTAGCCAATCAGAAGTGTGAGTATTAAAATCGAAGGCGTCAGATTGTTCTGCTTTGTACGTCCTTTGGGCCACTTTTTGCTGCCCTGGGAACAACTGCGTTGATGCTGTACTTCGGTGTCAGTGTTAGACGAATTTCGCCTTATGATGCCACAGGAACAACTTTATTAACACCAAAAAAACATTAGGGTTTAGGAAAATCACTTTGGTTAGAGTTAGGGACAGGAACCTCAGAGTAGTAGAAGAAACAAAACACTACAAAATGTGACAATGGACACTTCCTGTGCCACATGCCACATGTGCCACATTGTGAAACAATCATCAGTAAAGCTCACAACATCTCCCAATAAAGATGAACCCTCCAGCAGAACCAGGCTCGTGGTGGGCGGCCATCTGCTTTGACCGGTGGTTTAACTGAGGCTCATCCTCCTGACCAATCAGAGAAGAGCAACGATTTTTGAACTTCTTATCTGTTAAGTTCTTACGTTTCACACTGCAGCTTTAAAATGTTAAACTTCCGATTTAGGTGCTTTGTAGCTGTATGAGCCAAAAGGAGTTTTTGCTGTGTTTGCCCTGCTTCTGTTTTGCCTATAGTCACACTGTTTGAAAGGTTGGGACAATTGATAAGCGTATTGTTGACATCATCAATGACGTCACATAATTGCCTTTGAAGTTTTTGCCTTCGAAGTTTGACTGGCTTTGAAGTTTGAAGCTAACAGTGTAAAGTAAAGCGACTTTTTGTGTTCAGCTGTTTGAGACGTGGACAAAAAGGTAATAGTGGGAAAAGTGTGTGTTTGTAGCCGAGGAGGTACACGGTGTTTTATCATGTTTTGTGGAATTATTTTCATATCAGCTCAACTGTGGACTGTAAATTTCAATAAAAGAAATAAAGAGATAAAACACACACTCATGAAAACATAATTAAGAATCAGCTTTAATTTCTCCTAATTTTGATTTCAAATGAGTTTTTACACCAGATGCTCTTCCTGCTGCAACCCTGCTAATTTTTATCTGGGCTTGGGACCCTTGATGGCTGGGCGGGGCCACACCTGGAGGGGTGGGATTTGATCCTGTGGCCTTCTGTTTCCCAACCGACGCTCTATCCAATTGAGCCACCGGCCCCTAATAAAGGTCCCACACTGCACCTTTAAAAAGCACATTTATTTCCTCACTGTTATTCATTGAAAGTTTAATTTTAGAGTCATTATGAGTATTTGCTGCTAAATGAACGTAAACTACATAAACTACATCTCAGAGCCCTGGTTTTATCACACTTGTCATTTCCACATACTCAGATCCTGCTGCTGATTCATCACTGTCGGTCAGGTTGAATGACGAGCTCATAGATACTGAGAGACATTTATTAAGAGGCAGTTCACCCACAACAGGGTCACATTTCATCAACAGTTTCTCTTATTTACATCGAACACTTTTAAATCCTCATTTATCATCTAAGAAAGGTTTGAGCTGCTCAAACTGCCCACTTGATATTTTCCTCTCAAGCTCTGAGCAGTTTTCCATCCAAATCAGGTGATTCACAGTCACGTGAGGCGGCGGAGGCAGAAATCATTAAAAGGTTGAAATTGTTCAGTAAAACTCTGATCTCAGCTCCTTCATTTGATTCCACATCCAACTTCCCAAACAACTGAGATGGTTTTGTGAGATTTTTGCACCAAACTGATTATGACTGGGTTTAAAAAGCAACAGAATGAGCTTCAACAAACGTCCCCAAGAAACACGAAATCCCACAGCAGAGTGGAATAAAAGGGGCTCAGGTGCTTATCTTCTACTAACACCTGCACCTGTTTCTTCTTGTCCAGAAAGCCCATCAGTGGACTGTGGATGGACTAACCCAGCGTATCATGAAATGTCCAGAATGCTGTCCACTAAGTTTCCGCAAGTGGTCTCAGTTTTAAACTTCTCCTGGTTTGATGCTGAACATTTAAAACGTCCGGTGCAGCTGCTGCACTGGGTTGCAGAACTCCAGGGAAACAGGTCGCACAGGGAATGAATCCAGCAGCTCTGGGTTCAGCTCGTTTAGTCACGAGTGCTTTTTAGTGACAACCACTCGATGTGAGTATCCCGTCAGTGAAAACAGTTAAGTTCTTTCTCCTCACTTGAACTTCTGTCCCTGCACTGTGAGGTTTCAGACGCCATCTGGAGCCGGTGGTTCTGCTGCTTCAGTGAACACAAATGGACGCTCACAGTCACAGATGGCAGTGTGAAGAGGTGGCACTACATGAGCTGGAACAGGATCTGTTTTTTTATTTATTTTGATTTACTTTTTTTTTCTTTTAAATGTCCAATCTGTCTTCAGAGTTAAGTATGTTCAGAAGATGTGAATAAGACACGTTCAGCTCAACTGGAGTTTGTTGTTCATCTGTGAACAGGTTTTATGATTCATACGCTCTGTGATGACTGATATTGTTTGGATTCTTTTTCGCGCATCTTTTACAATATTGCACATGGGAAGTGAATGACAAACTCTTCCAACATCAGAATCCTAGTTTCTTTACAAATGTTGAGCAAAAATCCCCTAAAAGTCAGCAGCACCTGCAAGAACAAGTTGAAGAATTAAGGAGAAAATTTACATGATCATTTTTGGAATTACGGTGAAACTGAAGACATCTTAAAAACCTGACTACGCTCATGCAGTTTTGACTCCGTATCTAATAATTATAAGATGACGTCCCCATTTTCATTTTAGTTTTTTGGCGAATGTGTTTGACCTGAGGCAAGTTTGATGTAGTTAGCGCTAGTGGCACCGGAAGCTCGACGATTGGACCTTCAAAACAAATGTAGCAGATAACGTGACAGTGCAGATGTGACTGTAATTACACATTGCGCTCTATTTGTTGCGAAAGTCCTAATTGTTTTGGGTTTTGTGTAATAAATTCATTTTTCTTATGGTTTTATCTATGTGACCACATGTTTTCCTGTGCATTGTTTTTAAGTTCCGATGTATTTTATTATAAGTAATGATACACGATACCATGATACACTGTGTACTTTTCACTAAAGTATTCTCACTTTGCGAGAATTGTTTGTCACTGACATCACTGAGTGTTGTTGGCATTTATTATCTGTGATGACCAATAGTCAACGTTCACATTTCTACTCTTTTCTCCCAAAGCGCCTGTGTTTATTTTGAAAGCATTGACCGGAAGCGCCCCACGTTATGCCCACCTGACTTGACTTCTCTCTCTTTTCCCGCAAGTTCCCGCAACTGGCCTAAGTTTAGGATCCGTGGGTGGAAAAAAGAGGGGGGAATGAACAGCACGCCGCCAGGATTACGGTTGGTGTGTGGACTTCCATTCTTTTTCACTTTGTCCAGTTTTGGCGTTGGGATTTAGAGTTTGATGGGAGGTTTCTTTCTGTGTTGGTGGCTGGTGGCTCGCCAAGGGACTGTATTTGGGACAACAGCAGCTCCGTGAATGCTCTTCCAGAAGTATTTGCAGTGCAGGGTGTGTTGTCATCACTCTTGTGTTTTTCTATATTTATATGTTTTTATTTGGGTGATGGGATTTGGTCATGTGTCCCCAAAAGCAAAAAGTGGGATTGTGTCAAAAAGTATCAAAATGACCATAATCGGTGTTTTTATCATATAATGGTCCTGTTTATCAAAAAATTCCAGTTTGAATTCAGACGAACTAATATTTCTTTTCCAAATAAAACTCAATCTGACCTATAGTGTTTAAAAATGTTCATGGTCTTTACTTAGCTGGGTGCATTGTATTTTGGTTGCATGTTTGCCATCTCCCTCTCTCTGCATTGTGTGCCACAGGAGGTGGTGTTTTGCTGACATAGCTCGATGGGGATTATAATGCAGGCACCACATGCCCTGGCAGGCCATTGTTGGCCCCCCTGTCCCCGCTGTCCTTTGATGGAGGGATAAAAGGCAACAAATGTGCATTGACACAGGCTTTCAGGACACACAGAGAGAGAGACGGAGAGAGGGGTCAGTTGGAGATTTTGCCCCAATGTAAATGGCCTTTAGCCAATGCCAGCAGCAGAGGGGCCACGAGGGCCCAGAGAAGCCCTGGAATTAAACAGGGGAGATCCACAGGCAAACCATGTCTTTAAACTACATCAAAAACTTCTACGAAGGATGCGTAAGTAAAGCTCCCAGACAGATTCCAGCGCTGCCTCTGTTACTTTCCTCCAGCTTTCCCTCGCTGACAGCTACACGGGAGCGACGTGAAACAATTTGCTCTCTCGAGGCTTAAAATGAAAAGACATTGATCTGTTTTTACTCTCATCAGTTTAATCCATCTCCTTTCACCGTGTAGCTTTGTGGCATGTTTGTTCGCCAAAAGGCTGCTCGTTTTGTTAGGGTGTCATTTAGGCTCTTTTCTGCTAAATGACAGTAGATGGAGAGAAGAGGTGGGAAATGTCTCCTCTGAATTGGTTTTGTTTCAGCCCTCAGAGCTCAGGGCCCCAGTGAGTCGCTGTCACAGCTACATTTATCTGGCTGACAAAAGCTATTTTCTCTTTGTCTCTGTGTGTCTGGCTGTGCCCATTTGTATGTTGCACGTCTTTGTCGTCAAAATGTGGACTCTCTGTGCTTTGCTTCTGTTTAATGTGTCTCCACGTGCCCATGTCTGTTGTGTTCATGTTTCTTACATATGTCTCTGTGCACTTCTGTGCACTTCTGTGCATTTGTGTGCATGTTCCAGCTCAGGCCTCCTACGGTGATAGGCCAGTTCCACACCTTGTTCTTCGGCTCGGTGCGGATGTTCTTCCTGGGTGTCCTTGGCTTCGCCGTCTATGGGAATGAGGCACTGCACTTCAGCTGCGACCCTGATCGCAGAGAGCTCAACCTCTACTGCTACAACCAGTTCAGACCCATAACACCTCAGGTAAGATTCAACTAAACTAAGTGTTACACCTTGATCACACAGTAATATGGTCTCATGTCCTAAGCAGGTCAGTCCTCTCGTGTCACACAACTCAGTAAACCCAGTCAAATTAGCTTTTACAGGTGTCTTGGCCAATATTACCTAACTGTGTGTATATCTATTATGGGTCCATAGTCACTGATGACTATTGAACTTGTTATGGGAACCCAGAAACAGGGTTCTAAACTCTCAAGTAGGAGTGATTTCTTAAGCTAAACTGGACTCTGACAGATTTCCTAGGTTAGGCGTTAGTTCAAATAAAGGTAGCAGTACTGTAGTCGGTTTTATCACCATAAGACTTGGATATACAACCCCAATGCCCAAAAAGTTGGGAGGATGTGTAAAATGTAAATAAAAACAGAATGCGATGATTTGCAAAAAAGTTGGAAGAAGGGAAACAAAAGGCTGGAAAAGTAATTGCCGAAAACCAAAAACAAATGGAGGAGCATTTGACAACTTATTAGATTAGATAATTGCCAACAGCTCAGTAACATGACTGGGTATAAAAGGAGCATTTCATAGAGGAGGAGCCTCTGGAACGTGAAGATGGACAGAGTTTCACCAATCTGTGAAAAACTGCTTATAAAAAATGTGGAACAATTTCAGAAAAATCTTCCTCAACGTAAAATTGCGAAGACTTGCAAAGATCCGACCATCTACAATATATAATACCATCAAAAGATTCAGAGAATCAGGAGGAATCTCTGTGCACAAAGGACAAGCCTGAAGGTCAAATCTGGATGTGCGTGATCTTCGGTCCCTCAGGCAGCACTGCATTAAAAATAGACACGATTCTCTACTGGACATCACTGCATGGGCTCAGGAACACTTCCAGAAATCACTGTTCCCTGTTCATCCACAAATGTAAGTTAAAGCTTTGTCATGCAAAGAAGAAGCCATATGTGAACACGACCCAGATTTGCTGCCGTGTTCTCTGGGCCAAAGCTCATTTAAAATGGACTGAGGTAAAATATAAAACTTTTCTGTGGTCAAATGAATCAACATTTGAAATTCTTTTTGGAAACCATGGACACCCTGTTCTAAAGAAGACAGGGACCATTCAGCTTGTTGTCAGCAGACAGTTCAAAAACCCGCATCTCTGATGGTATGGAGCTGCATTAGTGCATATGCTGTGGGCAGCTTACACATCTGGAAAAGCTCCATCAATGCTGAAGAGCACATAGAGGTTTTAGAGTCTCTTTCAGGGAAGTCCTTGCATACTTCAGCAAAACAATGCTAAACCCCATACTGCATCACCACAACAGCATGGCTTTGCAGGAGAAGAGTCTGGGTGCTGAACTGGCCTGAACTGACATGCGTGCAGTCCTTTCTCCAATAGAAAACATTTGGTGCATCATAAAATACAAAATCCAGCTACAAAGGCCCAGAACTGTTGAGCAGCTAGAATCCTGCATCAGAAACGAATGGCAACATTCCTCTCCTAAACTCCAGGAACTGGTCTCCTCACTTCCCAGATATTCACAGACGGTTGTTAAAAGAAGCGGGGAAGCTACACAATGGTAAACATCACCATCTTCCAACTTTTTTGAGATGTGTTGCAGCCATTAAATTCAAATTGAGGTAATATTTTCCATGAAATTGTAAAATGTCTCAGTTTCAACATCTGAAAAATTGTTTATGTTCTACTGTGAATAAGATATGACTTGATGAGATTTGGAAATCATTGCATTCTCTTTTTATTTACATTTACACATCCAACTTTTTTGGCATTGGGGTTGTACTTGAGAAGGCTAAGGTTAAGGTAGCCTGATAAATTACATTAAAACAATATGCTGCAAACAGTGACAACGGCACACATGTACTTCCTAACTAGTGTCTCACACTAGAATCAAAACCCCGGTGTCCTATGGCAAAGTCCTGTGACTTGTTGTACCATCCACCACCTTGTCCAACTCCCTTTTTCACTTTATATTCTTCGTCATTGCTTTAGACATCAACTTGCCTGGGTTTCCATTGTACTACCCTGAAGCTCAGAGCATCAGTCACTGACGCAAAGAGGCACTTAAGCTTCAGCATGTAACGCAGAGGGGACTGGACAAAAAGGCACTTTCTGAAGCCTCCGGGATCAGAACGTGCTGGAGGAATTAAGAGAATGGTTAAAGATGAAACACTTGAGCAAACATTGAAATAGACTGCCTTCATGTCAATCCACTTTATGTTTTCATCCTCATTTCATCATCTGTTTAATGATTCCTCCTTTCTTTGTCCTCTTGTCTTCTCGCCTCGTCTCTCTGCCTTTCTGCTCTCTGCAGGTTTTCTGGGCACTACAGCTGGTAACAGTACTAGTTCCTGGGGCCGTGTTCCACCTGTACGCAGCCTGTAAGAACATTGACCAAGAGGAGATCCTCGAAAGACAACTCTACACTGTCTTCTACATAATTTCTGTTCTTCTACGCATCATTCTTGAAGTCATCGCCTTCTGGTTACAAAGCCACCTCTTTGGCTTCCAGGTCTGTCCCTTTTTAAGTTATTTAAAACTAAATGAACTCAGTGTTTGTTTATCTCACAGCCATGGGCATCATCATAGAATCATTGAGACAAAGAGCATGCAGAGCTCCTCCAACAGCCTTTTTACCAAGAAAGTTCATCCCAAGTGATGTCTAGCCAAGAAGTAGGAATGTAGTCCTTCCAGCTTGTCACAGGCTGCCAATGGTTAAAAAAAAAAGAAAATACAGAACAAATGATGCCCAGGTAAGAGGAGGTTTCAAATTTGCATTTAAATGCAATTAAATGTTTCACTGCTGTTTTAGGATCCTCATGCACACGGTGTTAACACCATAGAGCAAAAAAAAAAATGTCAAGTGCCAAAGATACTGTGAGGCCAAACTGATCCATGTACTAAAAGCAGACAAGTGGGCTGGTGCAAGAACATGTCATGCTTTAAAAATCAAGAAAAATAATCCATCTGACGAAAAGCCAATGGACGAACTTTAAGACATGTGTTACATGTTCTTCCCTTCTGGTCCTGGTCTGAACTGGAGAGTTCTGAAGGAATTGTAACTGATAATATTTTTGGGGCAGATACGAGGGAATTACTATCAGGTAGTTTCCTCTAAAGGTGAACATTAGTGTGAATTACATAAAAGCAGGAGCCCAACGTCAATTCAGTAGACTTCTAAGACCCAGAGGCTTTATATATGTTATGGATTGTTTTGTACTTTAAGCTCCAAAAAGCTTACAAAAATGCCAGAACCTTAGTTTATTCATGAAGTCTTAGCTACAGATAATCTATGTGCTGCTTCTGGTTCTATGCAAGTACTTCACCTTGTTCCTCAAATTTAAAAAGAGGTCTTATACAGTTGAACACACATCCCCTAAGCATGATACAATTGTTATATTACTTTTGAGATGTTAAGTAGTATATTGGTTGACAAAGTGCACATGAGCTATAAGGTCCTAGTTTCTGGGTCAAAAAAGACACTTACAGTATGTTTCTGGCTCCTTGACTTGGGCCCTAGAAAATGTATTTTGTTTGACCAATTCAACATCTAAAAAAAAAATTCAGTTGATTCTTCCAGTTGATTCTACAATACATCCAAAATTTGTATTAGTTGGTGCTGTGTCATCAGGAGACATAGCCACAAAGAGTTCAGTGTCATCAGCATAGCGAGTGTCTGGGATGACACAACCATAGAGTATATATTGTAAGAGCGAAAAGTAATGGCCCTAAACAGAATCCTTGTTGAACACCCCCCACGTATGTGGTTTTGAGGCATTGAGGCAATAAAAGCATTGCTTGGGTCAGGTAGTACCAATAACTCTAGAATTACTCTTATCATGGCTGTGTTTGTGTTGCATATGAAGCCAGGAAGCTAGAAAAACATTTCTAATTTGTTGTTTGTATTGTAACTATTTAGTCAATGTATATCAATGTCAATAAAATCTGATTAGAGGTTGATCTCTAGATCTTAATGAAAAGCATTAAAATACATAATGGTCATAAATCAGAGGGAAATGTGCTGCCTCATGTTTCTCTTTTTGTAAAACAGGTCCACCCTCTGTTCATGTGTGATGCCAGTGCCCTGGAAAAGACTTTCAATGTGACCAAGTGCATGGTCCCTGAACATTTTGAGAAAACCATCTTCCTCAGTGCCATGTACACCTTCACAGTGATCACCATACTTCTCTGTATTGCTGAGATTTTTGAGATACTCTGCCGACGGCTGGGATATCTCAACAACCAATGACATGCATTCAGGCACACACACCAGAAAAGGACTAAAGGTGAAGGAATTTGACACCATTTCTGCCTGTTTTTATCAGGTATTTTGTTAGCTACTGCTGAACTTTTATAAAACAGGAAGCTGACATCAGTGCAAACCTCACCTGTAGTCCATCATCGGTGAGCTGCACAAAGAAATGTAAGAATGTGCGACAGTGTTGAAGCTGGCAGCTCGGTAGTATTCTCTGGGTGTTTTTCACCTTTAACTACAGTGCGATCATCCCGGGTCAGATATCCGTGGGTCTGTGTCCAAGGGTCTTGTATGGATGTGATGGCCAGAGAACATTGGGGGATGACTGGAAGGCATGCGTCAGCTTCATGGTGCTACAAAACCTTTGACTGTGGTCAAATTAGGGCACAAACAAAAGCCCAATTTGTCAGAAATGTGGTGGCCCGAGGGTCCCTAAAACAGTGCTCTTGGACTTTTACCCAGTTGTACCTCAGATGTGTGATAGTCCTAAGGAAGAAACACCCTGCACACATTTTGCTTTTATTTAGAGTCCGGGTGTGAAACAAATGCATCAAAGTTCCTTCACTGAATGTTACAGTATTTACTTGTGGACCTACACCCCTGTATTTTAGAAGATTTCTAAAGTCACGGATGATAATGCAAGAAGGGCTTTTGTAATGTAACAACTACAATGCAAATGATAAAGCTGTGTGAAAGGGCAGATACACACTATAGTCTAGCTTGTCTTCCAGGTCCAGACTACAGAGCTGCCCATAGATCACCTGTATCATCTTAAAGCACTGTGGTTTGGTATCTTCACTGTGGGCGAGTGAATCGTAGGTGCCAGTGCCTCTGACGACTTCACATGTGACACTTGATACAGCAATTGTGCGTCTGTTATTGCTTCCAGCCAGTTCTGACCTTTACTTACCTTTACACCACAACAACTTTGTAACGCAGAATTGAGAAAAGCTTTCTCGCACTGGCATCCAGAAGGTCTCATGGCTCAGTTTACTTCATGAGATTTAAAGGGATCATTGTACCATGTATGTTGGCAATGATCTGAAATGAAATTAACATAAAAAAGGTTTGATACGGTAATATCTAAAATGTATTGAAATGAAAAGTGTAAAGGCCAAACAATTGACACATAATTGTATTTAAATCTGGTTAACAGATCTGATGGAAATATCAGTATTGAAATTATTTAATGTTATTACAAGTTACAATGCTTTTGCTTTTAGTATTAGAAAGAAAAAAAAGCCAATACAACAAAGGTTTGCACAGACTTGTGCAAAATTACAAATAAGTTTATTGACATCCAATGATGAAATGGTGGAGGAAGCGCTGAGCGATGATGTTATTTCATAAAATAGGCACTGCACCACTTAATGTCTCCTAACATCCAAGCTGAGCCTGATGGGGTCTCAGCTAGTTTACAGATATAAAATATCACAGTTGTGTAATTTCTAACAGACATGGACAAAATCAAAGTAATTGAATTGCGAAGTTTTAAGGCCCCAATTAGTTTGATAGTATATACAATGCAATATCAAAAAAAACAAAGCTGAATGCTCATTCAGTCCACATATATTTGACACGAAAATTTGTATTTTGTCCATGTCTGATTCTCTGCTACCTTTTCATAGAGTAGTACTATACATAATACCTGTACTACACATTTGCCTCAGTGTCACTCTCAGTGTATTTTGAAAATGATTACCTCTCATGTTTGGTAATTGTTTTTTTATGTTGTTATTTTAATCAGACATCCATCCAACTTTTGTTATGAAGTTTTCAGCAATCTGTTTATCATCTCAGGTACAAAAATTGCCAGACAAAAGTGGATCAAAGCCTCATTTCAAATCCTTTTAAACCCGTAAATAAGCTTTTGTTTCCAGCACCGAGGGACCATGTCAGTTGATCCCAGTCTACAGTACCGAAGCTCTGTTCAGTCAGACGTGTTTTAAGAGGATTTGAAAAAGGTATGTGACTCCTGTGGTTTGGATTTGTCTGCCTTCTGTTACGTTTGATTGGAGGATGGTTTTAAATTTTGCCTCTAAAGGTTCTGTCACCAAGACGTAGACCTTGTTTTCAGTTCATAAAAATAAAAAATCGTACTTGGCTTCTTTAAAGCTGAAGCAGGAAAATGTGGCTTCCATTTTTTACAAAACACAGCCCTGATCCAGGACTGTCGCACTGTCTGCTCATAAAATGAACTACTGGAAGAATCTTGAAAATCTGAACTCATTGGATGTTAGGAAGTTTTCTTCGCACACACCTTAGTCACAAATGCAAACCAGTCCCAACCCAGTAACCAAACAATCTATTTAAACCAAAACCAAGTAATTTTTATTGATTCATTGTGATTCTCTGGATTAATCTGTCTCAACTTTGCTGAATTTTGATTTGTCCCACCGACTTTAATTTTGAGGGGTTTAATCAGAGCTTATTAGCTGTGTTACAACATCCTGTTTGAAATAATCTGAACCCTTTTCTATGACACACACGACTCCTGGATACAGCGTGCTAATGTACAGGATTGTTCAGTTAGTGATCTGGCTCACTACCTTGTAGTTAGGAGGCTAGTTCCATTATACTGTATATCACACAGTCACCCTAACCGGTTACCTCACCCTCCTCCTAAGCTTTGGTAACTAACTGACTTGCCCTCCAAGCAGCTAGTTAATCACCGAACCTCCAGGGCCACCAGTGAACCGAGGTTGAAAAAGCTGTGCCACATTCTAGTGCGACCACAATTAGTTAAAACCCTCATATTGTAAAACATCGTTTGGTCAGGTTGGGAAAGGATGGGTTTTATTTTTTGCCTTTTGCCATAATAAAATGTATTCCACACACTGAGGCCTGTACGCTAGTCTTGGTAAGGAACTCATGAAGCTGTTTTAACTGTCTTAGAATGATTGATTTGATTTAGTACTTTTGAAAGAACATGGTGTATTTTGACAGATTTGAGTCATCAAAAATCTGTGGTGAATCTTACATTTTGCTTTTTTTCCCTCTTTTTTGGACTTTAACAATGAATTCCCAAGTTTTCAAATTGTTCCACAAAATCTCAAATTGTTTTTTGATGAACTAACCTATAAACTCACCTGGGAGGTACAGAAGTCAGAATGATTCAGACTACAACACTGAAAATTAATCTTTGATTTTTATATCCTGTTGTGAAATTGGGCTAAGACTGAAATTATATTAATCATATGTTTTCTGTCACTGTAATGTAAACTTGCTTTGTTCTTTACAAATGTCCACGATCTTGCAGTCATGTGAAAGAAAGAGGCACATTTTATGACCAATGCATACATATACAAATTTCTGTTTGTCTGAGTGCTGTTGGTGACTCCTACTTGTTTTGTCTTGAGATGATTAAAATGTCCTACAATTATCTTTGTTTCATTTTTGATTTTTTTTTTTTACTCAAATGTAACCATTGAAAAGAATACCAGAAAAACCCGAATTAACAAACCAATACATTAATCACCTAAACAAAGTATGAAAAAAATGCAACAACTCGTTTAGCCTTATACAATACTAATGAATATGAATAGGCAAAACCTCATGATTCTCAGAGGATGAAGGCACATTTGTGATTCCACCTTATTTTTCTCTTTCATCAACAGGTCAATATTTGCAGTTGTTGAGAAACATTTTCCTCATAAAATAAGCTAAAGGATAGAATGCAGTTAGTACAGTATATTGGTCCCCTCATCATTTCAAATATGGTAGACAAAACATAAGAACCATCTCTTCTTATAATACACTCCAGGACAACTCCACTACCCACTATGTCCTTAATAATGAACACATGGTAAAATTATTACCTTTCTCACAGTTTCAACGTAAAAAGAAACTCATGGCAGAGCCACTGTGATGGATTGTATTAAATTGCCCAGGTGTACTTAATGTTGTGCCTGATTGGTGTAGGTTAATCCATAATCAAACATCATTATTTATTATTTGATTATATGGTATATTTTATTAGGAATGTTTATGTAAAGCATAACTAGTGGGCTGTAGCTCAGTTGGCAAGGCAGTCGCAGGGTCAGGACACCAATGTACTTTAAATTTGATTAATTTTAAAACATATTTTAAAATATCTATACTTCTATTTTAACGTATATATAAACACATTTTAGCATTATGTAGTAGCATACAGTCTCATAAATAAAAAATATCACAGCGCTATTATAATTGTTTCACAAAAAAAACTCGTGAATCTATGAGGGGGAGAACCTGTATAGCTGGTGACGTCACCTGTCCGGCGTAGGGAGTCGCTACTATTGGATATACACGCGGAAGTGAGGGAAACAGTTTTGCTAACAACAAAGAGCTGTTCTGCCATTCAATTGATGTGTTTTTGTCTCCCGGAGCGCGTTTAACAGACATGGCTTTACCGCCTCAGCTCAGATCCATTCAACACTACCTGCGGACCGCACAGGAACACGAGAAACGGGACCCCGTCGTGGCTTACTACTGTAAGTTTGTGCACCAGCTAATCTTAGCCGTAGCTACTGTTAGCATCGTAGCGTTGTTCACCTGAGAGTGACTTAGCTTAGCCCCTAAATTTTGCTTAAACTTTTACTTAAACATAAACTGCTCACAGACAACGGTGCTTTTTAAACGTCAAGGAGCCACTGAGAAGCGGGTGTAAATGGATCTACATCCCAAAGTTAGCTAATCCTAACTGTCAGTTAGCTTTGACCGGAATTTCACCCCCCGCTAACGCTAACTTCACCTTCTCAGTGGGAGTCTTCAAGCCAGTTTCATATCTGAGGGGTTTTACACACTGTGGACTCTGTACACGGGTGATAAATGACTAAATGCAGTTAGTCAAGACCTGTAATTATGCACAGCTTTGATGTACTTGCACTCTACTGGAGTATATATATATATTGACACATGATGACACATTACAACTTATGTGTCATTATGGATCCACGAGAAAAAGTAAGAAATGAAGAAGTAAATGTTTGAATCTTTACATAAATTAAACCTAAGGATCTGAACTAGCACTCTACATCTATGTTATAAACAGCATCGAGTTCAATAGTATATATGTTTTCAATAAAAATGTTATGTTTTAACAAAATAACAAAGATTAACGAAAATAAATGTTTTTTAAATCAGTATTTCAATTGGGTTCATGCCTTGAGAAAGTTTTTTGGGACTTAAAATATATTTTAGAGCATCCACTTAGTACTTAATATGGTACTTTTTGTGGAGTTCTTTTATTACTACATGTATATTTACTTGAGTATTGGCTTTGTGAAGTACCACCACCTCTGGCTCTGCTTTTAGAAGTCAGCTGTTACTTTGTCCAGTTAGTCGTATTCGTCAGAGTTCTCCAGATCACACTTGATCACACTTGGCTGTCTGCCACGCTGATCCAGATTCAGTAGACACACAGTCACAGCTAGAATGTACCAGCATCTAACTGATCCAGCTTGTTTCTTGCTGGCTTTGTGTGTTGGCTAAGAGATGGTTATGAGATCCTCACATTCAGGCACGGTTGGCTCACCTCGCTCCACCCCTCTGCACCGCAACATCACCTCATGCAGTGTCAGTAGATAAACAGTATAACATGGTGACTAATGACTTTGAATGACACAGTGAGTGATTCTGCAGGGATTTTAGTTTGTCCAGTCAGACTGGATTTATGTCTGAATGTGTTACTTCACAGTCACATGTGGGATTGTTAAAGTTTACCTTTTCAGGTTATTGTTTTAATTTTTATGACGCTCTTGCCAACATGTTACTTGAGTTATAATATTGATGCTAAAACCAAACAGTTTCCAGAAAGACCTTACTTTCAGTCAACAAGAAAACTTTACTGATGAAACACTAAAGAGGTTTTTTTTTTGTTTTGTTTTTTTCAGATTTCCATTAGTGTAAAGAAACTATTGCCCATCCAGGTCATGCTTGGTGGTGCTGTAAATTTTTGTTCAACTCCTGTTAAAGAAAATGTTGTGTTGTATTTTCACCATATGCTTTATATAAGCTAAGTCTTAAAAATAATGTTTAGGTATCATCACCATAACATTTTAGGTGTAGTCAGTAGCCTGAGCTGACGGAGATTTTGACTGATGGAGCGCTCGAGTGCTGCAGGAGTCTGCATTTGACCAAGGAACAAAAACCGGTCAGATCAAAACCGTGTCCACTGTGCTGAGAGACACATGAGCCTGTTTTTTCTGACAGCTGACGAAAAAGGTTTTGTAACAAGAAAAGTAAGACTTCTTATTTAATCACCGTTTGACTATTAGATTGAGTTTATTATGTGGATGCAGCTTATGAACTGACTTTGCTTTTATGAAACGGGTAGAAATCAGCAGTGTTCTTTCCCAGTTCCACCAGCACGTTTCTTTTAGTTGTTGTTGTTGCAATGTTACACAAATACAGTTATGATGAGGTGGTGATTTGTTGTTGTAGTTAATAAAGGTGCTTCAAGTGTAAACTCTTTTCTAGATGTCCTGGCCCCTTAGCTTGGTTTTATTGTTGATGTATGTTTAGACTGGGAGTCATTTTTTGATTTTTAGCTGTAAAGGCTTACAACTGAATGTATTTACTGTAATTGGGATGATTCCTTTTTTATGCTGAAGAGTTTAACAAACACACAAAATGCAATCCACATGAAAATAACATAGAGTTCTTCTAATGAGAATGGTAATGCTTTGTCGGCCACTATTGAGTCCAGTGGGTGTTACTTTTTGATGTTGGGTTCAATCATAATATTGGTAGGAATCTTTGCTCCTAGTATCAAGCAGTTTTTGATGACTTCAGTTTGCTTCACCAAACCAAGCCAGCTCACATTGTTTATTTTATATGGAGGAATTTCTTTTCTATATAGAGGAGTATGGATTGCAGTTATGGATTCTAACTCTTAAACAGTGCAAACTTTGTGCATTATGAACAACAAATATTTGATTCAAAGCAAAAGAGGGATGTGTGGATATTTCACAAAACACTAACAGCCTGTTAGTGACAGCCACTTAGATTTCTAACTGTTCAATGACAAAACCTGTTTTGTCATTTGTATGGTTGAGTTTGAGTTGTAGTTCATCCAAAGTTTGTAGGATAAATATATTAGATTCCAATCATTTTCTGTTTAATAAGTGGATCTAAACTTATTCACTAATAATAAAAAGTATTTCATAGTGTGGGAATTGTGAAGCTAAGTGTAAAACAAAATGACACCTATTAACCTGCATGAAACTAAAACTTGTGGCCATAATTCTGTGGCCCCATTGCTAGTCCTAGTATCTTCATCCTGTTCGACACACCAGACTGCTTTTTAAAGAACCTGGTTGGCTGGAGGAGAACAGCATGTGTTACCTGTTACAGCCTAAATGTGTCACATGGCTGACTAGTCATGTACATGTTGAGTCATATGACCAAAATGAAACTTGGTACAGAAGGAAACAGGTGGTGTGTAAATCGCGTAACAAACAAAATGGAAAACAATCCCTGTAGAGATTACAAAGGAATTTTCGCGTGTTTGTGTGTGTGTGTGTGTATATATATATATATATATATATATATGTATATATATGTATGTATATATATGTATATATATGTATGTATATATATGTATGTATATATATGTATGTATATATATGTATGTATATATGTGTGTATATATATGTATGTATGTATATATATGTATATGTATATATATATGTATATGTGTATATATATGTATATGTATATATATATATATATATATATATGTGTGTATATATATATATATATATCATAACTAATAGGCTAAATTAGATAGTACACTAAAGTACATAAAATAACAAAACTGGCAGAGAGAGAGAATTTGAGAACCTAAACTTCACCTAAAGTGCTTCTTCACCCACCATGTCATTTATACTACATGGTGGCTCTGTGTTATCCGTCACTTCATTGTCATCGTGGCTTTTGGGACATTTATCTTTCAGTTCTCTGCAGTAAATGTGATGGCCACCTACAAATACACCTTTTGTCCATTAAGCCGTAGAGTAATGCACAAGTTAAGGTTTTATGTGATACGAGATGCAGGGAAAACAAAAAGAATTGCACAAACAGAATAAAGACAAATGAATTACCTGTAAATAGACAAAATTAAGTGTGTGAATCTTCTCCATTCAGGTACCAACAAAATAGAAAAAAATGGAGAGTGAACATGTTAAACCAAAGAAAGCGACTACCATTAAAACTGAAAGGCTTGATGTTTTTGATGCACGCAACACCTGTCTGCAGTCATCATCTTCAAAGTGTGAACAGTCTTGTTGTCACATCTGTGGATTGTAGGGTGGTGGTGTTGTTGTTCATGGACATTTGTTCTGTTATCTACTAGACTGTGTTTTCACACCATACCAGTCACTTTTTGTGTTCAGGCGTCTTATTTGTTGACCACCATCTGGGTGTCCAGCACCTTTCTCTGTGGATGTGTGTAAACACGGGCCACAGTACAGTTTGGTGAACGCAATAAGGCTCATTCCTAATAATCCTCTGATTCAAATGTATGCAGAGGGATGTAATAGCCAAAAGCCTGAGGACAAATATTACAGCTATCTATCTGAGGTCTGTCTTTTCAATTTTTTATGTTCACTCTGGCTTCTCAATGATTTTTGATTGGCTGGAGATGACTCAGGGTGACAGACTGAAGGAGAGCCAGAGGGCCGGCATGTCTGTGTGTGTCAGGAACAGGCTGACAGATTTACTTATGGTAGTGGTGGATGATTGTAAATCTGCATTTTGACTGTGCTTAAATCTAATTTAACATTTTGAAAATCTTGAAACTTTGGTGGTGAAATTGAACCACCATAACAAACACACATAACCTGACAAGCTGGGCTGTAAATTCGTTGCATACATTTTGTCATTTTAACAAATAAGACATTTTACAATTTTTGCCTCAAGCTCTGAAAGCAACAAATAAAATAATCAAGTCTTACTTAACTCAGAAGCTTGGATATCTCCATTATTTACTTTACAGGAACAGTGAGCAGCTTTCCTCAGATCATTTGCTGAGAGCTAAAAGCAAACACAGTTTAGAATAAACTTAAAAGTAAAGTGGTCACTGTAAATATCAAGGTACTTGATCTTTGTCCATTGACATTAGGTCGAATCCAATCAAACCCTTGAACTGTTTAATGCTTTTAAATGGTTGGAGATCTTTCAAGACAAACTTTTATGGTCTATTTACCAGCCTCTGAAAAAACAGCTCTGTAGTCATTCCAGACCATAATGTGATAGTGGTCTTTGAAACGGAACAAGTGAAGGTCTGCTGACACTAAAACTGGTTTAAAAGTTTGGCAGCAGTGTGTCAGCCAATAGTAATAATGTAAACAACTCTCTTACAAATATGGACTTGCTAGATATTTTAAAGAATAATGACTGATATTTATACCAAGCAGGAGTGTTTTTCAGTGAAGCAGCTTGTCAAATGGACACAGTTCCTGTAGTAAACTACCTGAAACTTAGTTTTTTGCTTACTTAATTTCTTACTTAATAGCAGACAGTAATATACCTACAATCAGCCCATATACTGGACCTCTGGGGAAATGTATATTTAAAAGTGGGCGACGTTAAAATTTGGGCAATTGCATTTTTTTACGGTATTATTACAGTAAATGACCGCATGAAAATAAATAAACTATTCCATCAACTCCATCAGTTTGTTCCAGCATTTACTTCTTTATCTTAAGGAGACCCACCGACTAAACCCTTATTGTAGGTGATTTGTTTTTTCTTGGTTTTACATCTGGCATTAAGGGGGTTTCTGCTCACATTAGGTATTTCTGCACACCTAATTATGACCAGTTGCTGCACACTGTGAGTATGATTTACAACATTACACCAGTTCAGTCTTGTTAAAACATTTTCGAGTTGAAAACAAAGTTGTTACCAACAAATGTTAGCGTGAATGTTTGGACCAAGGTGCCAGTTGCTGCTGTTTGGCACTGAATTACCACATGTCAGCTAAACTGTTTGGCTGCTCTGAGAACTTTTAAGAATCAGTGATCAGGGAGTTGAGCTATTTAATGAAAAAGCACTTTTACATTACGCTGCTTAAATTGTGAACACGGGCTTGATTCATGTTGTAGCAGATAAGAGGCTTAACTTGATCTCAAAGCTAGACCAAGCATTTTTCACTGATGTTGGATGTTCTGCATTTAAAGGGCTTCTAGGAAGCTTCAGGGACTTCTGTAGGCTTTGATTCGGATTATGATGTCTTTTAAGAAAGCACTTAGGACACGTATAGGGAAAAAGTTGCCTGATATATTAAATGGCAGGTGTTGTGTCGTCTGAGTGTGGGTTTTTGTTGTGGAGCTGGTGGTCCCATGGTGTGCAGAATGTATGTGTGACGGTTGCCTTGCAGCCACAGTGCCTGCTGTAGGCGGAGGTGGACCAGTGATCCAGCCAGACCACTGGAGGTCAGCAGCACCATGTGCCTGGGCCTCTGATCCTAACTCTGCCAATGTGTGTGTATCTGAACGAGAGCTAGACTGTGTTTTATGAGGAGGGACAGACTTGGGTTGTATGTGTAGGTGACATGCTAATGTCACAACCAAAGGTCTGTCTGCATCTTTGCTTTCAGTGTGTGATTTAGTAAATTTAGTCTATTAATCTGAAGTGTTGGGTTTTCACCTTTCCTCAAATCAAATTAAACACCATCACTAATTGGCCGAACAGATGGTTGCGAATCTGGAGTTGGGTTTGAACAGCTTGGAAATCTGTAGGCTGCGAACAGCCATTTCTAACAGAACATCTTTGTTTGACAGCGTCACATGTTAAGTTGAAACAAAATTCTATTGACGATTTGTATCTTCATCGCTCAAGTAATGTTTGGCTTTTTAAGCCCTTAAGACAGACTGTGGAGGGACATATCCCTGTCTGCTACAGAGGCGCCTGAGATTTTCTGCGTTTATTCCTTATCCATAAATCTCAATAAAGAAAAGCTGAACCTGTTTTTGTATCCAAAGCCTGATATATCAGTAGTGATGTTCTTTCTTTACCAAGAACACAAACATTTCACATTCACGTGTATATTTTGTAATTTTCAAGCTTTGTGTTTGTGCTTGGAACAAATTGGATTTTCTTGCCATTGTTGACAACAGGAGAAATACAAGAGGACAGTAGCATTAACTCCTAAATATGTAATCTTTTAGTATGAATAAGGAGAGAAGATTTGACTTTATTATATCATTTATAAGGGGTCAAGGAAGTTTATTACCAACACTCGAATAGTCCGCAGTCTGCAAGACTGAATCAACGCTGTCATCCGGCCTCACTGCTGATGGGTTTTATTCATCGCTTGCACTCGGCCCTACATTAGCAGGTCTGTTTAAATTAGCTGCCCAATATTTTATCTCACCTCCACCCAAGAGCAGGTTGATCAATAGTGAGTTGAGTCAAAGCCCTCATTTGTTTAGCTTTAATGAAGCTGCATAATTCAACAGCAACTCCCCAGCTGACAGCAGTTGGCTGCAGCACAACCAAGGTTTTACGCAGATTGGATCATCGATATTAAAAATTAACTCTGGAGTAGAGACAAAATTCAGTTTATTTCTATTTGTATTATCTGTATTTGTGAAGTGAAAGTGTGCATACTGATGTTTATTCAGAGTTACCTGTTGATCTTAGCTGGCACCTTTTAGATGCACTTAAACTTTTCCGGTGTTGCTTGGCGGTGGGGGCTGTGTCCTATAAATTTTTTTTAACTTTCCTGCAGTGGATCCGTAGGTATTTCCTGCTCAAACGTTGCTTGTGGAGCAGTGTTTGTGTAGTGGCAAAACTTCATTCTAATTTTCCTGTTCAACACATGATGCACATTGGTCCCAAAAGCTTTTCCGAAAGTCGTTGCGAAAAGACAATACGATCTAGATGAGACAAAAAAATAGTTTTATTCTATCGGATTTATGTGTGCAGGGAGCCAACAGGAAGCCTGGAGCCAAAAGTGTGTTAAACATCTGGGCACTTTTTATGGCTGTAATCTTGAAGCATAGAGAATAAATTCAAGATACAGTATCAGTCACTGAGCATTTTGTAATCAAGTATCAAGTTCTCTTTATTTCAATTAAAGCAGATAAACTTTCTTCAGTCTTTAGAAAACTGTGATTTCTGACCAGTTCATCAAAAACTGTCCTGGTTATTGCAGATCGAACAGAATATCTACAGCTATTGTCTGTGTTTTATTAAACTCAGCTTGAACCAGTTTAGGGAGAGCAGCTTCCATAGTCATTGACCAGCTGCTTCTTACCAGATGTCACCAGTATTTTCTTCCAGTGTTTTAAATATTGATAATATTCAGACTCTGCATGTTTTATTCAGATGAGCAACAGTGTGTCGTTCTGTAGTAAAGAACATTTACTGTGCAGCCTCCTTTTTGCTCTGAGCATATTTCCCTCTCTCACTCACCCTCCATAATTATGTCCTTGTCATTTATCGTCCAGAGCAACTATACTGGTCCACATTCAGAATCACACAGATTCTACCAATGTCAAAATTGCATGGAGGCTGTGGCTCTCTGCTGGTACTTTTTATTCCTGTGTTAATTCACTCCCGCCAAACATTTTGTTATGTTTTCACTCTGGAGGTCAGCTGTCACTTTGAGACAGAAACATTTAGTGTTCTAATATTTCCTCAGAATTAACACTCTTGACTACCTGTTGTTGAGAAATAAAACTGTTTCCATCCAGTTTTTTGTGCTAATTAAATCAGCTTTAAAGTGTCCTTCAGCCAGCCAGTAAATGCTGATGAATTGAAGCTGACAACCCCACCCAGAAACACCTCTCTGTGACCAAATACTCCCAAGACCTAAAGAAACAAAAGTCCCTTTAGTAGGTTTGTGTTTGCGCTTTTTCCTGAATAACCACAAAGAGAACTTCTGCTAATGAGACGACAGCAGGGAATCAGAGGCTTATGTTGTTGTTTGCGATTGTGGTGTGTGAACGAAAGTTGGAAAGATGGACAGATGTGCAAATAGAGTGGAAAATCATGAAAGGCTGGCACCTTCTCAATATTTTCCCACTTTATTGATGCTGTGCTGTTCATGTCTTGGGGCGTAAATGGGTTGTATGTGTCAGGAGAGAACGTTGACCTGTACATTTTTATATTTAGTAAAGACTTTCATCGAAAGCAACTAACAATGCAGGCAGAAAAATAGGTCAGGAAGAAAACATTAAAGTGCCATAAGAGGAAATGTTTCTATTCTGTGAAGTGCAGGTACAAGATAGGATGGATAGGGAAAGTTTATGGGATACGACCTTCTTAACTTTTCTTTATGAAAAAAAACAATGAAATCTTTCCTCTCACCTTTAGTGCAGGACGTTCAGGCTGTTAGTCATTTCCTCACTAATATCAGAGCTCAGGCCCACTGTGCTTCTTCTTTGTGTGTTTGGTGGCAACAGTGGGTCCTTGTGAAGTTAATAATTTCACAACGATGAATGATATTAAATTGAACAGATAACAGCAAAAACCCTGCCAGTAAAAAGCCTTTTCTCTCTCACAGATTAAAAGCACCACCACAGCAAACAACAACCTGAAAGCTTAATTTTTTTTTAGTAGTTAGAAACACTGTGTTCTGCTGTCTTCACAGTAATGGGCCTAATTAACTAAGGGGACCAGGAGACACATTAGCTGTTTATCACAACATTTATCATGCAAAACAATGAGATTTTCTAAAGTTTAAATATGTTGAATGGCCACACAGCATTCGTCAGATGCTGAGAAACTGTAATGGTCTAAACTGATACATATCATCAGTTACCGTGTGTGTTCAGCCAGGGTCTAAGAATTTCAGAGAATCTTATTTAATCCGATTTAATCTAAACACCAGAAACTATTACAAACCTCAGGTAGGTCAGATCCCTCTTCAGGGGAAGACAGATGTACAATAGAAAACTGTATAGAAGACACAATATGTTGTCAAAAGTTTATTTCTCTATTTTTTTTGAATGAGTGCCAAAGTTTCTGTTTCTAGCCTCAGATGTAGACATTGTCTGATTTTTCTAGCACTTATCTGTCAAAGTTTATTCTTTGACATAATAGGACATTTTTGTTGGGTATTTTCACCATCTTTTTGACGTTTTGGTTGATTATGCGAGAAAATCAATAATGAAGACAAGGAATATGTTTCAGAGGATCATGAACAAATGCATGCTGACAGCTGGTGGTAGAAATGTGCCATTGTAAGAAGCAACGTGTCAAAAATAGGACGAATACCTCCACAAGAATTCTCAGACTTGTTACTTGTTAATGTTTTAACCCGTAACATTAGAAAATGAGCAGAGGGCTGAAGCACTGGGGGATACATGTGTAAGTCTGCGGGGGCAGAGCAGCCCTGGCTCAGCTGTAGTTATTGAGCTCCTGTGGCCTCGCATCCTCTCTGCTGTCAAAGCTGTCTGTGTTGCCCTTCATTGTCTGTGAACAGCCAAAGTGGGTGCTGCACTCGATGGGAGGAACACGACAAAGAACGTCTTTGTCACTTGATGACTGGCTGCTTCAGTAGCTGAGGATTTGCTGGCTGCTCCTGTGTTCTGCACTGGCTTTTTAACTGCTTTCATGGCTCACACATGAGGAGCACTGTGCGTCCATGTGTGTCACGCTGATGGTTTTTTGGAAATACTGAGCGCTTGCTGCTTGGCAGTGGCTTCCCATCGTATTGCTCTGTGAAATGAGACATTGTTCTCTGGATGCACAACGACTCAACCGCTAACCATGAGGTGGAAACAGAGGACTGATCGCCTGGTGTCAGAGGCCACCACACAACAAACCTGGGTGTATAAGTAGAGGAAAATAATATTTAGATTACTGCATCAGTACAACTTCAGTTTCAATGTTAATTTTATTGGAATATTCAGCTTTAAGTGGGCCAATTTGTAACAATATTATCATGATTTCATGTATGATGTGATTGTTGAAATAGGCGTGAGCTACGATAAGCGCGTCACAAGAAAAAAGCTGGCATGAGAAACTGATTAGCTGAGTCATGGTATGATCCATAAATGTAAGGGAGACGATGGAGACGCTGACTTTTTGAGAAGACACATATGGGAAACCTTGAATTCTCCCTCATCCAGTGAAAAACTTTGTAAAAGTTGGATGCTTTGTTAAGATAAAGGAACCAAACAAACTCACTGGAGCCGGGCCACAGCCAAAAGCCGGACCGCAGTGAGCAGCGTCAGGCTAAATCATTGAAGCATTGAAGACTGGCTGTCCAACTCAGCTGTGGCACCAATGACCAGTTACAGTATATTTCAGACTCCAAACTATGTCACATATCCAGTCTGACAGCTAGGATAAGTTTAAAAATGTGTATGACATCACATATTAGACATCCAGCCACCTTTTAGGTAGAAGTGTGTATAAACACAAAGTGTCGCCGTCATTTGTTGTATTTGTTCTTTTTCCAGTTTGTTAAAGCGGATTAATTCCTGTTGTTGCACAGCGTTCCTTGGATTGCAATTCCTGTTCCTGTAAATAGTAAACTTTGGAGGCAGTCGAATCCGTCTCCATGTCACCTGCTAATTCTCCCAGCTTCCTCTTTGCTGCAGGAGGAGTAGAGGCAATTCCCCCCTGGCCTCCGATCTATCACACACTGCTGACTTAGCTTAGATACACAAAGCACTTTCTGCCTGTTAAGTGTACATCACACACACAGTTGTCGCGTATGATGTGGACGACACCTGCAGTGTTTGTTTGCTAGGTGCTGGGCACATGTGTGTATATTAGAACTGTAAATCTCTGTTTACTGTACTCAGCACACAAGATTATTGTGTGCTACTGGAAGTTTTTACTACAACATAAGTGTGTGTGTGCCTGTTTGAGGGTAAAGACTTGGTTTTAGGTTACGGTTAGGGTAAAGTGCCAGGTGATGCATTATGTTATTAAGAGCCCTAAACTGAAAAGAAATATGAATGTGTGTGTGTGTGTGTGTGTGCGTGCAGTGCTGATTTACTGAGCAGAAACTTGATTAAATGTTGTTGATGTGTTTGGCAAATACTATTATACTGAATATAGCCGTAAAATGTCCATGTGTAATGTGTTTGTCTTCCAGTACATCTGCTCTTACTATTCAGTATCCGTTTAGTGACTTTCCTACAAAATGCAGTTATTAGTAATGAGACAGTTTTGGGAGAGTATACTGGTAATATTTGCAAAGAGTACAGTCATAACCATTCCCCTCTTTTAAAAATCATTTATATGTAGTCACTTCTGAATTGGAGTTGTTTGGAATAAATTCATCTCAGTCACACAGAAAGACAAGATGAATGTCACTCAGAGACCTTCTGCTGCTGCTCAGCTCATCTGTCAGAAAGCTGCTGCATCATGTGAAGATCTTCTGAGAACAAAACAAATTGACAAATGAGCCATAATGGCAGTTAAGGGTTCTGACAAAAATTCTCCTTGGTCTTGGCTTGGGTGGAAATCTTTGGTCCTGATGTCTTTGTATGTTGTGATTGAGGGAAACGAAAACTGCATATTTTTGGAAAAATGTCATGGTGACTCTGTGTAATGAGTTTTCCACACGACTCAGTCTGATGCATAAACAAGGCTGAGGAGGAAGGATTTTACTAAGCAATTAAAAGATGTTAAATCCTCTTTACCTTTTATCTCTTCTCCTCACCTCTGTCCTGCTGTCTCCTGTCCTCTTCTGCAGGCCGCCTCTATGCTATGCAGACAGGCATGAAGCTGGACAGTAAAACACCAGAGTGCCGAAAGTTCCTGGTAAAACTCATGGACCAGCTAGAGTCGGTAAGTCTGGCCAATTGTTTTTTATTTAGTTTTTTAACATGGACACAGCAGTGATAATAAGCCTCAGATCCATTTTGGAGCTGGATCTTTCAGTCGCATATTTAAACAAATAAGCAGATGAGACTTTTTCACCACATTGAAGCAAAACATTCTATAAATCGTTCACCTTATTGAATGTATACTGCAGATTGATAGTCATCATGCCTGAAATGATCAAATGTTTTTTGTGTGACTTTATTTTAAGACCGTATTAAAATCATTTAATTATGTTTTTTATTAATATCACAACAAAGACAAACTTTGCATGCTTCCTTTTTCATAAAATGCGTCATTGGGGACGTTTTTTCAAAGTCCTGACAACAACTGGATTCACATAAAAGCCCATTTTGGAACAGAAGACTGGGAAGAGACTGGCTGACTGGTTGGGGTCATACTCATTCATACATATTACTTTGAGTGTTAGAGAATACTTGATAAAGATTAATGACCTGCTGTAGAGCTGCATGCTGACAGTCTTATTACTGCTGGTATCAGCACACATCACAGTGACGTGTCCAGAGGTTCGCTTGATGAAATTGGAAAACACTGCTGGATCATTGTGATTACGCTCAGGCAGATCTGCTGTCACCTTTACCACAGAACCACATGGATGAATGGCTCTTTTCTTACGAAACCCACTGCAGAGCTCTAATACTATGCTCTACTGTAATTAATACACACAGTGAAACACACACACTAAAAGGCTTGACATTTGACTGTTGTTCATCGGTGGCTGGGCTGTTCACAGTGGGTCTTCTCAGAGGTTTGAGGTTTCCTTCCTCAGAGATGTCAACTACACCACAGCAAACAGTACCTGCCAGACAATCTGTGTTTAAAAATCTGTGCAACTGAGCAGGAAGGAATACAGACAATTTGTTTCTGAATTAAGCTAAAATACACTCTATACAGAAAGTAGGTGGAAGGTCATATTAGACTGACCTTAGAAATTTGAATAAATAATAGAAAATGTTAAAATCTTAAGATAAAAAAACAAAATGTGTTAAAATAAAAGCAACTATATCAACAGATTTTTGAGGAGGAAGGTGGAAGAAGAAGCTTTAAGTGACTTTGTGGCAGCAGTCACCAAGGTTTTAGTTTGCACAGTAAGGTGTAAACCAAACCCTAAAGATTTCCATGCCCCAAATCCAAGACACACACCACGAGGACAGGACATTCCACAACTAAACAGAAAGCACAAAATGGCAGCACCAATATGGTAAAAATGATATAAATAAGCCACAGAAGTTTGGGATTCTGTCCTGTGGAGTGATAAAACAAAGCTGGAACGTTTTGGTCCCGTTGGTCAGTGCTGTGTCTGGAGTAGGAAGAATGAAAAGAAAAGCCGCTGCCCAACAGTGAAGTATGAGTGTTGGCTCAGTGATGCTCTGGTACTGGAAACCTGCAGCTTGTGGAAGGCAGGATGGATTTGTTTTAGTATCAGGACAATGATCCTAAGCATAAAGTCTACCAATGCTTTGTTACGGAAGACGTCCTGGATGATTCTAGAGTGGCCGTTATCGTCACCTGACCTCATCGAAAATCTCTGCTGGGATTTGAAGAAGGCAGCTACAGCACGCAAAGCCGAGAATATAAGTTATCTGGAGGCCATTGTCCATGAGGAGTAGGCCAGAGTCCTCAGAAACACAGCTGGTCCTACCAGCAAAAAGAGGCTCTTCTAAGTACTGAAGATGCATCAAAAGTCATTAAAAGTTGCATGTAGTGCTGACTTTGCAGGAACTACTTTTAACATTAGTTGAGCTATTTAAATTGTTCCTGTTGGATTTGTTCATTGCAAACAGCTGAAACTTTGTAAACGTTGCTAATACACCTAATTTGCAGTGGGGTTAAATAATTTTGAGTGCAAGTGTAGAACGTTTGTTTACATGTCCAACTGTTACAGCATGCCGGCTAATTATATGTTTTATACAAGCTATGTGCAGCAAAAGCTTCCTGGTTTATAAGGGCAGCTTTATTTGTACTTGCATAGTTAAGTGGGATTTACTAATTAAGATTTTATTTATAATGTATGAGGCTTAACCCTTTTATTTTCTTATGCAGTTGCAGTTTTCTGCAGTTGCAAACTGGATTAGTCCTCTTCCAGATGGAGGAATTAAATGTAATTAATTAAAAGCTGGGTTGAGTCCCAAGCTTTTATTTTACTAATAGTAGTCTGCTTTCAGGGTTGTCAACTGGGGTCAACCTAATTAGATTTTATAGGCTTGTTATGATGAACAGGGAAATGACAGAGGCAGGGAGAGGACAGGAGGCTAACAGACTTGGAACGTCCCAATGGGGTCTCACAAATGACCCTTTCCTCTAGACGAGAGGGGCAGGAAGAGGTGATGGAGCGTACATTTTGACTTCTGCAAATACCAAATCCTGAAATCTTAAATTCAGTACTGTGATGCTAAATTCATGTGTCGACAGAGACGCCTACAGGGGAAAGGTGAGAACATCTCTAAGCACCAGCGTGCAGTTTTTGAAGACTTCTAGAGTTTGGGCAAAGTATGTTTTAAGACCCCACTCAAACTCCATGTGCTCCGAGCCAGTGTTGATAAAGCTGGTCACATAGTGGTGAGGATAAGAGCTACGAACGGTGAATGAGATCAGGTTGCTGCCTTTATGGAAGGACGTAGATGAGAATGGGGAGTAGAGAGGGTGAGGCGGTGGGAATTCCTCCTGGGATGTGCCTGTCGAGTTGTTCTTGGTTCTGCTTGCAGGTAGCAGGAGGTGGAGCCAGTTAAGGTGGTTGAGGGCACCTGGCCCCGTGTCCTCCTTCCTCTAAATCCCTGGTGTTCCTCAGAGACGTGTAGGGCTCGCCGGCTTGCTCGCTGGCTCAACTATTGTTTTATTTATGTTCTATTCCACTGAACCCTGCACTCAATCACCACTGGTTGGACTGATGAAGTTATTTTGGATTATTTAAAATATTTTAAATAATGATTTTATTCATTATAGCTTTGCTATAATAAATTCCCTATTTTTGGCCTTCACGCTGCGTACTCCTCTCTTTTGTCATGGCTGTTGAGCCAGGTTGTGACAGATGCAGGTCTTCGTTCGCTCAGAGCCACTGTGGTGTGTGTGTGTGTTCTTGTTAGTTGTTACTAGTGTTGGTGTGGTTCTAAATGTGTTCTCATAAGTCTGTGTTTGTGTTTTATTCTATTCTACTATTCAACAAATTGTTGAATAGAATAGAAGTTTAGTAATCACTTGGGCAAATTCCTTTTGGGAAATTTTAGTTCTGTAGGACCAGAATTGCTCTCCATGTGGCTGCCTGGTTAGATGCCTGAACCATCTTTGAACATAGAAACATATGGTTCTGGGGCTGATTGTGGCTCAGGAAGTAGAGCAGTCATCCACCAATCCTAGGGTTGCTGGTGATGTTGGAACTTATCACCTTGTCACTAAGGTGGAATTCATTCACCCAATAATGGAAACTTATCTTGGCATCCTGAGCTCATTTCAGCTGTTACTCAAAGCTTATGACTTATTCTTGCTTTCACTGTTCACGTCCCTAACTTTGAAGTAATTTGCGTATCATATTACCACACACCTTTTAGCAAGGAGCCTGGTGTTATCTCTGATTCAGAGATGAATGTCCTGATGGAGACTAAGCAAGCAACACATCTTGATTTTAGCTTTCTGTATGAAACTTAGATACCTTGAGGTTTTTATGCCCCTTTATGAACTGTTGTTGGTAGTTGTGACTCATTTCTACAGTGGCCCCTCTTTTTCTCTCCCCTTTTCTCAATCATTCCCTGATGGCCTGGCTCATATGTATAATACATGTTGGATTCATTAATTATGTTTTCCACCATCATCACTGGATTAACTCTGAGGCTGCACTTTCTGTGGGATGGTGGAAAACTTGCTTGTTAAAAATCAGTTTCGTATGCTGCAGGGTGGGAAACCACCAGCTGTGACCAGTTAGATGATCCTGCATGAAGAGTATTATCTGCTGTGGCAGCGTTGGACGTTATAGTCTAAAAATACATTGACATTTACTTGTAGTGGCCTCCTGTCAGCCTTAAGGAGATAAGTGGTCTAGATATTGTACGAACAACGAGTCAGTCCATCCTTGGAATAAGCTAATATTCACATGTAAACAATGTTTCCTAGCTGTTGATGTTTGTTGCCAGCAATGATTTTGGCTGTCAAACACTTGGAGATGGACACTGGAGTTGTGAGTCCTAATTATGTAGTAATACCTGCTCCCTGCTCTTTAACATCTGCTTACTTAATTTTTAATTTGGGTTATTCAGACGTAAACTTGTGACATGGCTTAGTGAATCTGAGGTGCTTTCTTCATCTGATCTTGGACTTTTGAAAACAGAGAGCTGTAGTGAGCCAAAGAGCTCTTTTTAGCCTTGCTTCAGCTTTACTAGAAAGCATACCAGACAGCGATGGATGATGTGAGGATGTACTTTACTATGGCAGTGTAGAACTGGATCAACAATGCTTGAGGCAGGATGAGCTTCTTCGGCTGCCTCAGGAAGAACATCTGCTGTTGGGCCTTAATCTCCTGTTTAGGATCCTTGGAGATGGTGGTGCAGGGGAACTTTACATGACTCCACAACTGTAACTGTGGTGCTGTTGATAGTGAGGTTGGAGAGAGGGTGGGGGTCTGAATGATCTCTCCTCAGTAAAATGCATAAATCATCAGCAGTGATGAGGGAGTAGAGCGTGTACCAGAAATGCAGCATATTACTAGTTCCTGACTCCTTGTACTCACTTCTCCTCACTTGTAAATTTGCATGGTTTTGTCCTGGTGAGGACTGACAGGAAAATGAAGGACAGTGCCCTGAGCAGAACTGTCTCAACTGCTCCCGGCAAAATTAAGTGGCACAGATAAAGATAAGATAAAGATAAATGCAGACGAATTTTCCTGATTCCAGAGCTTAAAGAAACCCGTCAGTTTTCTATGGTTGGTTCCTCTCTGTCTCTCAACTTTATATAATCTATTATTCTGTTGACTTTTGGTGTAGCTTTTCTCTGCTGCTGTGGAATTTCCTGTGTGGGGATCGATAAAGATGAAGCAAAGTGTGAACTAAAATCAAATTAAAAATGTGGCTGATCAGCTTTATCAAGAATGTGTAGGTGCTTATTGATCGGATTTGATTGAAAATTGCTTGGCCACCACCTTGAATAGAATAGAATATTGATAAAATGTTGTCAATGTTTAAATTGGATATCACTGATCCTTTTTTCAGAAACACAAATACACAATTTTAACATGTTCGGTGCTCTAACCTTTGGAGATGTGTTCATGACGTAACTTATTTTCTAATTATTATTATTTTTTTAATCAGGGCCTGTAAAGAAAGGTAGAACAGCTCATTTGATACACTGTGGGTTGTATGACAGAGAAAGTACAGTAGAATCTGGATTAGTATGGCTTAAAACGACTCTCCCATAGGGTACGTAATAGTTTTTGACTCATTCAGTTTGGTTTCCTGTCAGAGGGAAAGCTGAGAATGGCCTGAACCCTGAGACACACTGTTGTGTTTAGGGAGTGTCTTTTGATCCCAGCTTCTTTCTATTCCCTGAGTAGTCTGTCTTTTTTCATTCTGCACTCAGTCCAGGGGTTTTACATTCCTCCAGCAAACACACACATGGATAAATGTAGTCGGTGAACAGTGTATCTATTCAGGCTGGTCAGGGTCCACTGGCTTGCAGGAACCGTCATGTTTGCTTAAGTGAACTCGGACACCTTAAGCCCTGCTGGAGATGAGGCAAAGGGAAATAAACCGAGATGGACAAATCGTTTTAAATGGTTCCTGCTAAGCAAAGTGTGCATTTACTTGAGTTAAAATGAATTTACATTACAAACAAAAGAAACATCGGCACCTGATGCACATTCACGGCTCTGTCTTTCATCATCTCTGGATATTTGATGAACTTTTTCCAACAAGTCCTCCTAAAGTTAAAAATTTGTCCTTTAACAAACAAGACACAAACTAGAATTGTTTAAATAGTTAACAAAGAAATGCTTTTTTAAATTGTATCACTGCGATTTCCTTCCACACCTTTTTCTACTAGCTCTTACATTACATTCAGCTATATTTTTGCCTCTTCTAATGCACATTGCCAGAGATCAGTCGTTATATGTGTTTGGAATGTGTTTTTGGACCCGATGACCTTCCCGCCCTCCCCTTTTATCCGGGCTTGGGACTGGCACCATGGTAGCCCCTTGGTAGTTGGGCGGGGCCGCAGCTAGTGAGGTGGGATTTAAACCTGTGGCCTTCTGCATCCCAACGCTCTACCACTGATCCATCAGGCCCTTTCCAATGCACAGTGCTATAGTGATGCTAAATCATAGGAGTGAAGTGAAGATGTTGTCTGTCTGTCACTCTGCTGGTCATTATTTGAGTATTAAAGTCATGGCTCTGTGCCTGTGCGTATGCGGTGGTGGTGATGAGCAGCAGCGGCTGCTTTCTTTCCCGCTCATGTTCTTGCTCTTTTTTTAGCTCCTTGTCTCTTTTATTGCTTTTGTGTGTTTGTGTTTTCTCTCTGGAGGCCGGGTTCTCTGGGAATGACACGCACTAAGTGTGTTTTCTGTGTGTGGGCTTATGAGTGTGTGTCTTACCTCTTAAACTGTACATTATGTCTGCAATTATTTGTAATTATAAAAATATTTAATTCACTCCAATTATATTTTTCCCTCTATTCACTGTGCAGTATATTCAGTCTTTTACAATAAAAGTCAAAGCCAATTACACCTAGAAAAACTCTTTTTAATACTGGCAAATTAATGTCTAATGATTCTGCTTTCAACATCCAGATGAAGAAGGAGCTGAGTGACAATGACTCAATCACCCAGGAGGTAGTCGGCAACGCCCACATTGAAAACTACGCCTTAAAGATGTTCCTATACGCAGACAATGAGGACCGAGCAGGCCGATTCCACAAGTAAGACATTCACCAGTACTTCTCTTCTTGTTTGTCTCTTCCCTCTTCTTACTCTTGTCTCAGTGTCTGAATTAGAAAACGTTGTCATCTGAGTGATTACACTGTCAATCACTGTCACATCTTATTGCATTTTATTTTAATAACACACACACAGAGCTGCTCAATATGGATGAATGTGAGTGTGCAGCAGGTTTGCACACACTGCATGTGTTTGTATGAGTGGATTACCGCACCCTTTTTGTGTGTGTGTGTGTGCACGTGCGTGCACATGTACAGTACATGGCTTAGTGTCCATGCACATAATGGCGATGACTCAACTGCTCCCCACCTCAAACTGCAACCATTTCATCCGTGTCCATCTATACACCAGCACTTTTCCATCCACACTGAAGCTCTTGCTTCACACAGACTAACGGAGCTAATTTATCATGTAATGTGAGATAATACGAGTGGCAGTAGCCTACCAGAACAACATGGATGTAAATCATGTGCTTAGCTAAAACTAAAAGCTGCAGCTAATTCACATATTGACATAAACTATAGTGAGAATTTCCATTCACATTTCAACGTAAACTGCAGCTGATTTTAAAATGAAAAAGCTAATTTAAGTTAGCAAGTAGACTGTTATTGAACCTGAATGTTACAAAATGGGAACATGTCATCAAGTTGCCATTATTTGAACACCAGCTGTTGAATATTAGCTGTCCTCCACCTCCTCAACAATGTTACTACAACCTGAGGCTAACATCTGTGTAATGTGCTGGGAAAAATGCCAGTGTTCTTGATGATTCACGATTATAATTGTTAGTTGTTGATTTTTTCTAAATACATGAACTCAGCACAAAGATGAGATGGAAGTAGATTAATATAAACGTAAATAAGAACTATATGGTGTTCTGCAGCAACTAGAGCCATATGTGTAATATGTGCAATAATAACTAGGAAGAACATCACGAGAAAAGATTGTTCTCTTTTTACGGATTGCACACATTGCTCCTCAAGGGCCCCAGCCATTGGTTTCCTAGCTTCTGATTGATTAGCACACCTGATCTTCACCTTGTTGACTAGCAAAGCTATCACAGCTAGAAAGTCTTCTCCGAGAAAATGGTCACAGCTGACATTACTGTCCTAACTCAAGAGAGTTGCTGGTGCTGCCATTTCAGTGACCGCAAGGGAACTAATATATATACTTTTATATTTCAGATCATTCAACTACAAAAATTTGAATGAGTAGAGTCTATTCAACGTACACTTGTTGAGTAAACACTTTTTTTTCCTGCTCAGTTATTATGTCACATATTATGTCAATTATCCACTGATGCATACATACGGTGCATCCAGAAAGTATTTACAGAGCTTTACTTTTTCCACATTTTCTTAAGTTACAGCCTCATTCCAATATGAATTACATTAATAATTGTTAATAATTCTACAAATAATAGCCCATAATGAGATAGTGAAAGGCATTTGTTTGAAATCTTTGCAAATTTAATAAATAATAATAATAATAAAAAAAACCCTTATACATAAAGCAACACATTAATCAAACAGATGTTAAAGAGCAGGGAGCAGGTATTACTAAATAATTAGGACTCACAACTCCAGTGTCCATCTCCAAGTGTTTGACAGCCAAACATCATTGCTACCATCCTGTTTCCACTGATCATCCTTGAGATGTTTCTACAACTTGATTAGAGTCCATCAGTGGAAAATTCTGTTGATTGGACATGATTTGGAAAAGCACACACCTGTCTACATAAGGTCCCACAGTTAACAGAGCATGCAGAGCACAAACCAAGACATGAAGTTCAGGGAATTATCTGTAGACCTCCGAGACAGCATTGTATCGAGGCACAGATCTGAGGAACGGTACAGAAAAATGTCTGCAGCATTGAAGGTCCCAATGAGCACAGTGGCCGCTATCATCCGTAATTGGAAGAATTGTGGAACCATCCGGACTTTTCCTAGAATGGGTCGGCCGGCCCAAATTGAGCGATTGAGAGAGAGAGGAGGGTCTTAGTCAGGGACATGACCAGCACCAAGATGGTCAGACTGAAAGAGCTCCAGCACTCTTTGGCCTGGATGCCAAGTGTCACGTCTGGAGGAAACCAGGCTCACCACCTGACCAACACCATCCCTACAGTGAAGCCTGGTGGTGGCAGCATCATGCTGTAGGGATGTTTTTCAGCGGCAGGAACTGGGAGACTAGTCAGGATGGAGGGAAAGATGAAGGCAGCAATGTACAAATGTTCTTTGTTTTTTAAGATTTCAAACAAACTTCCTTCATGTTGTCATAATGGGTTATTTGTAGAATTTTGAGGAAATGAATATAATTCACTCATTTTAGAAAACAAAATGTGGCATATTTGAGGCAAGTAAAGGCATGTTTGTGTGTCCCCGCATGTTTGACTACGTTATTTGTCACCTTTTGGAATAAATCTTTTTTCTTTTTAAAGTTTTAATAGCTTTATGTTGTTTTGCTAATTAAGGCTTAATTAGACTGGGACCGCTTTAGTTTTCATATTTCTATAAATGAATAAAGTAAACATGTCTAATGCCAGTTTTTTCTTCACCCAGATCTTTGCAGCCTAGGGAGCTAAAACATGTTTAGTAACATGTTAAGTAACTTAAGTGCATTCTGAATTCAGATATTTATTCCCTGCCTTCACAGACTGTGCAGCTCAGTTATGTGGGCAGTGGGCCACTTTTACATGGAAGTAGAAAGTTTGGCTTAGCCTGCAAAACCTATTGAGGTCAGGAAATCACCTCAGCCAGCATTGCTTGACAACATGTTGATCCATTTTGTGTGTGTGTGTGTGTGTGCATGTACTTCTATATGAGAACTGGAATCGAAACTACTTGAAAGACTATTTTAGTAGAATTTCACAAAACACAAATATTTTCCCGTGGTTTTGGATTGTGTGACGTTTTTGACTTTTTGTCATGCTAATGATTATCCCTGGTATCAGCACTTCCTTGTTCCACAGAACTTATTAATAGGAGGATGTTTAAGGAGAAACCAGGGAGAGGCACAAAGCTAAGAAAGGGTGTGAGCAGCCAAATAATTACACTTCTTACTGATTGTAAGCTCAAACATCAACCATATGGCTTTGTTTAGGTGTAAACCTAAACAATTAATCCATTAAAATGTTCAGCTTTTGCAATCAGCAAACAATGGAAATAAAAACAAAAATACAAATTCAGATTGGTTTAGCTGCTAGGGTCCTTCAATGGGGCAACTCCAGCTCCAAGCAAAACCGGACTTTATCATTGTAAGTTGAACTTTACGTTTCTCACATTCCAGCTGTGGCTTGTGAAATACATTTTTGGTGTATCATAAACTAACATAAATCAATTGTATTTGATTAAATCAAATTACTTCAGTAATGTTAGCTGTCACGTTCCTAGTGTGTTGGCTTTGATAGTGAAATCGTGAATCCCCTACAACGCCCATGGATGCTGTTATCTTGGGATAACAACTTTGTTTTCTCCAAATAACTGGCAAAATTCTCTTAGCAACCAGGGCCGCTATCAGTTTCCGTACACAAACATAGGAAAAAAGAGAGTTTTTGGACAGTTTTTTTTTTTTTTTTTTAAATAACAAATTCAATTCTTTCTACAGATGTTATTTTCTCCTTAATGAACTTTTATAGAAAACATTACTTTTTGGGGGACTTGGGATAAATGGATCCTCACAACAGGAAGGTTATGTTCCGGGAGGAGCTTGTGCAGGATGAATGGAGGCAGGCGATAGGTCCTTTGGACCTTCGCCATGTAAATAAATGCTCAGAAGCTCTCTGTGTCCAGCAGGTATATTAAATGGGATTGAGTCATATTTCTGTTTCACTCACACAAACAGCCTGCAGCTTTACAAGAAGCAGCAGTCTGCACTGACAGGACCCAGGCCTCAGTGGTGTCGCCCCTCAACGCACGGCGATAGTAAACACAGAATTGAAAGCACATATAGACATATATGCATGTAGGCCTCTTATATAAACATGTGTAACTAAACCTACATATTTAAAAACACCCATTATTTCCACACTTGTGACTCACACAAATGCTAAAACATAGAGGTGGATGTTTATGGGAAACTTTAGTGGAACAAGAAACTTCCTCCAACATGTTGATGCCACTGCTCAGTAGCTCACACAAGCCACTACAAGGAACCCATTCATGTGCCTCACCATGTGTGTTTGTGTGTTTTACAATGGGACACACACACACACACACACACACACACACACACACACACACACACACACACACACACACACACACACACACACCTAATAGGGTGCCAGTAACTTTTGGCTACTGTGTGCATTAAATCTTTAGCTTTACACTTTTACAATTGTTTTTTGGGATCACAATTATGCAGCAGCTGTTGTTCTATCAGGAAATAAATCTAGAAACAGAAAGATTTCAGATGTGTGTTGCCTGTATGTATGTATATGTGTCAGTCCGTCTTGCTGAAAATATTCCTGCCTCAGAAGGACATCAAAGTTATTTATTAAGCTCTAAAGAAGTGGTGTGATTCCACTATTTTACTACATTTAGTGATGCAAAGTTTAGATCAGAATGATGTGTTCCACTTTTTTTTGAGTTTAGGTTTTTAGTTTTAAACAGTGGAAAAATGACACTGAAATCAGCCAATTTTTTAGGCAAAGCATAGGTAACAGAAGTTTTAAGATGTGGTTTACACCAATTTTCTTTCTGTAGTAGGGTCCATTTATTGGAAATGGATGGAAATTGTTGCATTACTCAAAATAAACTTTGTTTAAACAGTATCTTTTATGGAGCGTAGTGTTAACCAGTTAGGACACTGCTGGAGGTTTGCTACGTTTTTGTGGCGATAGCAGTGATTTCTGCCCCCCTTTATATTTTTAAATGAGTTTTTTGTGATAAACTATAATTAACAGTGTCTCATTGTAGCAGGTCTTAGGTCAGAATGAGGCAAGTACAACAACTTTTTTCACTGTGCCATTATTAATTTCACAAACATGATGCCAAAAAGAAGAACAAATAAACCCCACATGACTGCACATGGCTAAAAAACCCATAACTGTGTGGTTTTGAGAATATTTGGCTTACAGGTTGCATGTTTGTGCTCGTAAACAGCAGCACCACTGCTTTAAGTAATTGTTTGACATCTTAACTATTGGACACTTCATTTACAGATTGTAAGATTGTAACACACAGTTCTGAAAGAACATTGTCGTCTACGATCAACGCAGTCCAGAAGAATATGTTGACGGTGGTGTCTGAACTCCACCACACAAGTCTGACTGGGCGATGGACCCATTTCTCCTGGCAGAACTAATGCAAACTAACAAAAACCCACTGTCTCAGTTTAGCCTATTAATGTTCTGTTGCATAACTTCATTGCATCATATTTCCATAACAAAACTGTAATAATGTGTGTTTGTTTTTCCTTATCTCCTTTGCCCTGCTCCCTGCTTTACTTTGAAATTCTCCTGTAATTTCTTTCTTTCTTCAGGAACATGATCAAGTCTTTCTACACATCTAGCCTGCTGCTGGATGTGGTGTCTGTGTTTGGAGAGTTGTCAGAGGAGGTAAGACAAAGGCCATGTCTTAAATTATGTGTTTGATCCTCATAAAGTGTCTGCAGACTCTCTTAAGTGATAATAATCAATAACAAAATAGATTTACAGCAAAAATCTGATTACTGTAAAGAGTGTGTTCATTTACAATGATTCATAAATCCCCCAAAGACCCCAAAACCAATGAAATGTGTCCTATTAGCAAGAATAATGTGTGCTGTAAAAGCCAGGAAACAATCTGGGCTCTAAACACAAAGAGACAGACCAAACAGAATTGTTCTATTCACTAAGCTTCAGTAAATTCAGGCACTTTTTAAAATGTGTTTCAATAGTTTCAGTTTATAACTCAGGCAAATACTGTTATGACATACTGGCCACATTTGTGCAACTTGAGGGCCATTTATCACACAAAATAAATCAGATGAATAAGAAAAAATGTTTGGAAATAAGTATGTGCAGCCAAAAAGTATGAAGAAGCATTTCAGACATGACTTTTTGTTTTTAATCACCAACAATTTGGAGCTTCGAGTGCTTTCGATACACTGACGCCCTACACTGTGTACTGTCCCTGAATGCCTCACGCCCCATCATGCTCCTGTGACCGTTTTACTTTCTTAAAGCACAGTTGAGCACATAAGCAGATGATGGGGCTTTTTTCTACAATAACAGAGGAAATACCTTATTTCTTGGATACAGTATTGAACACGTACTATGTAGGAGACTTGTGGAGCTTTCATGTGTCCAGCAAGGGAACTATGGGTTGTGAGGGAGGTGGGACCATGATTCCATCCTTGATGAGACTGTGGAGCCTTTTGTTTTGGTCTCGGTTTTGTCTGTCCTACATCTCTGTCTTCATGACCACTGTGCAGTGTCTTCCCGACCCTCTCTTGGTAGTTCAGCTGGAAGTATTTGATACGTTGGGAATATTAATTAGCAGTTAAATCACTAGTCTGATGGTTTCACTTTCCCACATTTGTTTTCTTATGTTTCCTTTTTTTATGTTTTGTTAAAACTCTTTTCCAGACTGTGGCCCCCTCAGAACGAGCCCTTTTGAGTCACTAATTATTTGGATTGGGAATCACATTTTCTGCGTTAGTTAGACATTATTTACAGTACGTGCATCAATAATCTCTTTTAACTAACTGTCTTTGTACAGCGTGCAAACCTGAGAACAAAGGTATATTCTTATGGTCTGTTTCAGAAACTTTGTGCTTTTTACATTAATATTGCTATTTATTATTATTATTATTATTATTACAGGTGGGAAAAAACCCAAAAAGTTAAAAACCTAATATCCGAATCGTTGTTTGGGTCCAGCCCTGGCATAACTGTTGCAGTCAGTGAGACGCACACACAGATTCATACAATGAGTTCTTAGAGTGGCTGATTGTAAGTGCTGTGCAGGCTGACAGTCAGGAGATATTGAGTTTCAAGGAGTAAAAAGAGGTTTTCAGCAACTTTCCACCTGAGCTAAGCGGAGTGAGCTGGCACTGTATTAAATAAACTTGTCAGCCATCAAGACCACATTTTCTAAGTCACTGCTCTCCTTTTGGGTCGGACTGTGGTGTAGTGAGTAGCGATGAGTAGAAATCTAATTGATGGCCCACCATGTTATATAGAATACACTCTACTGAAGAGAAAAAACACAATTCATACCTACACTAACTTGTGTAGCTGCCCCAATGACTTTTTATTTCCCTACGGATGAATGGAGGAACATCTAAATAATCCTGACGTAATTACCATCTAACCTTATGTGGCTTTAAAAATAAACATATATTTCATGTTAGAAAGTGAACTTAGTAAAGTCTGTCTGAAGTGCTGTACAAGAACAGCCTGGGCTCTTCAGAAAGGCTGTTTAGAGCCACTGGAGCTTCGATGACGTGGCAGAACCACTTTTACGCTCCACGTCAAACAGTGGAGATGCGACAGGATGCAATTTGATATGAACTGCAGTCTGAAAGGTCAACTTTTACCTGTTTTTTTCAACCTTTACCTGCTTAAATATTCAAAGGTCACTATTATGTGATGTGAGGTTCTCAGAGGTTAATCGGTGGGCCAATGTTCCCTGACCTCCAGAGAGCAACAACATGGAATCAACCCTTCATTCTTCTAACCAAAACAAAGGCTAAATTCCACATTCTCAACAATAGCACTTTAAAAAGCTGCAAAGCTGTGCCAACAAACATAAACCTTGTGAAACAAACTGCTTCTTGGAGGCCAGTTTTGTGGCAAAGTAAGAAATTACCTGCTCAATGTGCACTGTAAATTACTTACATATGGGAAACATGTCCACAAACTGCTGATGAGAGACGAGACCCTCTTTATGTCTGTACGGTCCGTGTGAACAAACTGATTTCACGTCCAGTGAACTCTGACAGGGACAGTGTCAGACTTTTACATACATTTAAATGAACTGAAACGTTGGATGGAAAAGTAAAGATATGTATGAGGGAATGTTAATTTTGAGTTCATATGAAAATCTTTTTTTTTTTTGATATACCACAAGCCATGTGTTGTTTTTTTTTTTTTTTTTTGAATAACTACAGCAAATCATATTTCTCTGGAAAAGTGATAATGGTTTCAAATTCCTTCCCTTCCTTGATATACAATAGATGGGAATAATTTGATAAACTAACTGTAGAGCTTTATTTTCTCTACAGACAATGCAAACACAGCTCGACCTGTTACCTTGGCACCTTGGTAACATTTGTTTCTGAGCTGCCACCAAAAACACAGCACTTATCAGCAGCAAAAGCAGGAATTCCTCCATTCTTTCTTATCAGCTTAGTACCAATAGCACTCACTCAGTGCGTATAGATGGAGCTTACAGCCAGCTTTCTCAGGGTCACGTAAACGGGAAAGCTGGGGTAAGATGTTAAGGAAATCTGGTTTCCTCAGGCACATTACTGTCTGAAAACGCCTATTACTGTGCCATGTATGAGGGGAGCCAGGTCTCTAATTGGCTTTCTCCAAATGTGCATGCGTGTAACCAAAGGCTGCAGACCGCAAGCTGCCTGCAGCTGAGTGAAAGAATAAATGAAGCCGCCTCATTTTAAAAACAAAGTCCGACAAACATTTTAATTTACACAGTGTATAAATAAATCTGAGGAGAAATCAGATTACTCTTGTGCAGCGTGTATATGTGGATTTCCCATAACTGGGTTTCTGAAGTGCATGTAAACACCATTCACCAATTACCTGAGAGAGCTGGTTTCTATGACTAGCTCTGTTATTAAGTGGATGTAAATGCAGTCAGTGTATCTGCTGCCCTTGGTGCTTCTTTGGCAGGATGCTCTGCTGAAGTGTGGTCTACTGAACTGAAGAACAGATAATTAAAATAAGTATGTGAAGCCTCTGGAGTTGCCTTGTTTTATGTATTCACCGGTCAGATGTGATGTATGTGACAGACATGGTGAACTACAATGTCCTGTTTTTTGTTGTTGTTATTTTTTAAACTTATAGAATTCAAAAACCTAATTGGAGTCAGGTGTAAGATGTGGACTAGAGCTATGTTGACCGAACCACTCAAAGTTTGCTCAGCACAAAATGGCCACGTTAATGTGAGCCACGCCTCGCCAAAAAGAGCTTTCAGAGGATCTACGATCAAGAATTGTTGATTTTCATAAAGCTGAAAAAGGTTACAAGTGATTTCAAAGACTTAAGAAATGTACCAGTCTACAGTTAGGAACAAATGGAGTCCGGACACCGTGAAGGAAGCGGCTGCTTACTGAATAGAACATCGCTGCACGCCTTTGCAAAAGAGCACACTGCTACTCCTCAGCAATATTAGCAAAAATGTTTGTGGACTGATGAAACTTAAGATTAAATTATTTGGAAAACTGTAAAGTATGGTGGAGGAAACGTCCTGATCTGGGCCTGCTTTGATGCTTTAGGGCCTTGGCAGCTTGCAGTCATTGAAGGGTACATTATTTCCCAAGTGTTTAAAAAAATTCTAAAGTATAATGAGACAGCTGAAACTCTGCAGAAGTTGGACAATGGAAAATTGACCCAAAAAAAAAAAAAAAAACCCAAATCCACCTTTTAGAGCAGCCAAGTCAGAGCCCAGACCTCAACCCAATAGAGATGCTATGGAATGACTTGAAGAGACCACACACATGTCCAAAGAATATGACTGAGCTAAAGCAGTTCTGAAAAAAAAAAAAAAAAGAAATCACTTACACTGCACTGCTATCACTTTAAAGCCTCTGTTCAGAATTTACTTGCACTATATCCATTGCACTACTGCCCACCACAGCCTTATTTATTTACTATTGTTATATTCTTACTTCTGTTTATAGCTCACCACAGTATATATCCATTTTCCTTAAATTTCTACTTCTGTACATATCCACTTACAATACTAACTTATTTATTTATGCAATAACTGAATATCCTGCTTTTGCTGCTATTGCACTCTTGGTTAGACATAAACTGCATTTCGTTGCATTGTACTTGTACATGTGTAATGACAATAAAGTTGAATCTAATCTAATCTAATCATGTATAATTTGTAGTGAAAAACATTTTCTCTACAATCCTTTTGGTCATTTGTGAAATGTGGTCATGATTAGCATAGTAATTAGTGAGTTATAGCCACAAATGTGTTTTATAAGACAACACCTTGTTTTTGTCAGAGCTAATAAAATGTCCTCCACGTGTTTCTAAAAAATGTTTGTCTTGTATGAACAAACATGAAGACAAAGGAATATAGCAAGTCAGTCCCTGGCATCAATAAGGAGAATTGATTAATTGGGTATTAACATGGTCGGCTGTGTCCTTTTGGCCCGGTCGTGACAAAAATGACCTGATTCCATAAGTGTCTATTCTGACATAGTGTAGTCAAGACTTAGGATTAAAATAACTTCACCATTTCTAATGTTGAAATACCACTGACCACCACTGCTCATTACCTCATACCATGACTGATGACCTGTGTTATGTCTCTCCTCATGTGACCTCCACCAGAACATCCAGCACAGGAAGTATGCTCGCTGGAAGGCCACCTACATCCACAACTGTCTGAGGAATGGGGAGACGCCTCAGGCTGGACCCATCGGCATGGACGACGACGGGGAAGCAGGTGGGACACAGTGATATGGCACCGGAAGACACACGCGCACACACAGAGTTGTGATCCTTGTTAAGAAACTATCCCCCACTTTCCCTGCTGAGCTTGCTCTTTAGGAATCACTCATGCCAGCGTTTGTTTGACATGGTTTTGTCTGTGTGTGGGTGACTTGGCTCTGCATTATGTGCCTTATCAGGTCTGAGACTGTTGCAGGAAAGCCCTGCGGTAGAAACTGGAGACCGAAGGAGATTTAAAGTGTGCAGAGAGTAGATTAGTTCTGTAATGTGCCCTCATGTCCGAGGGGAGTTTGTGCTCGTGTGTGAGAGAAAATGAAATAATTAGTCTGAATAAGAAAGTGTGTGTGTGGTGGTGGTGGTGGGGGGGGCAGCAGCGGCTCCCTGTGTATCCACATGAGAATGAGCTGATATTTATTTTATTACTCTCTGTCCCCTTCTTATCCAGCGTGGATCAACTCTTGAATGTCTGACCTTTGTCGCACTGAAACACTCTGGGCTCTGATGCCAGGCTTGTACCATAAAACATAACCTTTAGGAGAAAGAAAGCAGTGGAAAACACCACTTGATCCCCAGGAAATCGACTGACTTAGACAACAAAATGGCTATGGCAGCCTTTAAAGATCATTGTGTTCTGAGAAGCCTGTGGTGGGAAAAGAAACCTTTTTGTTTAGTTGCCACAGGGGCTGTTTGTTCCTGAGATTCTCTCCTTAAGTGGCCATTTGAGTGGTCGGAATTACCAGCAATCCTCAAACCTTATCAGCGTTTGTCTTGTGGCAGGTGGAAATTAAGTTTCACGCCTGTCTTGGGTTCAATCTAGACTCCACGCTGAAACTGTCTCAGCCGGGTTTGTGATTTCTGTGTCAGTGAAAACATCTCTCATTTGACCCTTTCTGTTTCCCATTTATTGTCTTATCGTGTTTGACAGAAAAATAGTGCGTTTCGTTTTATATATTTCAATCTAAAAAGTAACTATAGTTATCAGATAAATGCTGTGGAGTGGATGTGCAGTACTTTCTTCTGAAATATCTTGAAGTAGCAAAAAATGGAAATCCTCAGAGTTGTACATATATAAAACATGTATTAATACTCACTAATTACTAATAATACTAATAGATATTAGTAATACTCATTGGATAACTAATTCTTATGAATTACCCAGGTGAAGATGTCATAGTGTGTTTTCAGGACCCCAGTGACTCAAACTCAATATTGAATTTATACTGGCTCCACAGCATCTGGATTTATTTTCAGATTGCACTTTGAGATCAAGAAATTGCATCAAAGGCCTCTGGGGAAGACATGGACGAAACAGGAATGCATTTTGACATGAACACAATTAAACACGTTTCTCTTGCCTGTTTTATGTGAGTGAACTCCCTGTGAGCGGTTTCTCTGTAAAAGAAAGGCCACATGCATGCAGGTGTGAAATCATACACCATGTAACACCCTTTAGCTACATGTAAGTGCAGTTTCTTTCCTCCTTTTGTTCCGGTTTTGTATTTCCCCTCACACTCTTTCACGCCCTGTATTTGCTGCGTCCCATGGTGCTTCAGGGTCTCGTGTCTGTAATGACATCATGATAGCTTGTTCCCAGTGATGGATAACACAGCTGATATTATCAACCCAGGATGTGTGTGGACTTGTGTGTCTATTATTTTGTGTTGTGTTGTCCCTCAGTGTGTCCTATTCTCTGGACTTTATTTGCTTTTTTTTCTTATCAGCATTTCAACATGTTTGTCTTGTCAGACACATTAGTAGCCCGTGTGTGTGTGTGTGTGTGTGTGTGTGTGTGTGTGTGTGTTTGTGTGTGTGTGTGGAACAGAAAGCGAGAGCACATCTGTCCATTCTGAAAGTATTCCTCTCTGACATAATCATTTTTCAGTTGATTGTTGTCGTAAATCTCATAGACACAACATATTTCTGGTAGGTGGAGATCTTTGCTTTGCTTAGGCTCAACACTGAAGTGGCCTGACTCAAATGGCAGCTGTCCGAACATTTAGATTTTACGTATTTGTCTGGGGGATTTTCGGACTTTATTTGACAACGGAGATGGGCAAGAAGCTGGACAAGAAAAGATGGTAGTTCACAAACAACAAACACAACCAAACCAGGGATGTTTACATGACCAGCACCTTAAACCACAACTTAATGCTTTCATGAGTGTTTTTAGCTGCAGCAAATTATGAACAACACACTGACACAGAAGAAAGTGAAAAATCTACTCGAAAAATTTCTGATAATGTGAGTTTCCTCCTTTACTTGTCGACAAGACTAAAATATTAATTTATTAACTGCAAACATATTAGAATATATTGATAATGAAGGTAATTGTCCTAACAGTCCAAAGCCTGGTTAATAAACATAGTAGCTAACATGGGCAAATTACCTGGCTGCTGCCTGTTGTTTTTATGTGGGTCATATCAGCTATTTCATCATAAATGGACATGTACAGAATATTACTGCACTTTTTGACTTCGTGGTACCAATGAACTGACCCACATGCTGTTTGGGCAAGGTGCAGCAGATTTAGGCCACCTGGCCACCTGCCCCTTCTAGATTTCAATATACAGAAAAGCTCTGACCGTCTTCTGGCGTTCCACGGGTCAAAATTACATGTCGACGTGATTTTTTTGCCGGCACAGCGCTTTTTTGTTGGATAGACCTCTGTCGACTGTGTAGCAGTGATGAGAACCATTTTTACTCTGTTAATTAAACTCTGCGGGTTTGTGTGACTCATTCAGACTCACACAGTCACACATAGTGTCTGACACCACACTCACAAATATAGCAGTGGTAGTGACAGAATAACATGCTCATCCACCAGCTGGTTTGACTTACCATTGGCTGGCAGGAGGATGTGATAACCAAGAGGAAAGGAATAGATGGGAAATGGGGGGAGGGGGAACCTCCATAGGATTGAAAAATGAAAAAGGGTTCTGAGAAATGAGACGCATGGAAATCAGGTGTGAGTCTGGAAGAACCTGCCTTATTTAGAGAAGAGAAATCTGGGTTTTCAATATTCAATTCAGATTTTGATAACACAGGGTGCATAGAGCAGTGCCATGCTACAAAGAGAGGAGTTTTCTGAAGATGCTCCACAAGGTGGAAAAGGTTCCATATCGTCTGGCAGATCATGTACTTGCCTCATACCTCACATGCAAGTAGCTTTGAATAAAAGGTCTGACAAATCATTAAATGTAAATGTAAATTCAACACTGTTGCCCTCCCCAAGAGTGGGCCACCACCAAAGATCACACCCTGAGGAAATCTGTAACAGTCCAGAAGGTCACATTGAAACCCCAGGGAAATGTCTTGCTTAGAGCCAAGCCATGAAAATTCAGATTCTAGCATGGCAGACACATTGCATTTTCTTTAGATGCTTCCTAAATGTTTCCTGGAGGTTTGGGCATTTTGTGGCTTTTATTTTATAAATAGAATTGGGGGAGAGATGTGGAAAATAAGCAACATTAATGCAAAATTCCAAACCACAAAACTAAATTAAAGGATGAACATGTAGAGACATTTTAAAAACAGTTTTTTCTCTGCTCTCCGGCAGAAACACACACACAGAGCACACACTTAGTTGAGCAGAAGACATTGTGTTGGTTTGAGATGGGACATCATTGCAGGTTGGCTGAGGTTATCTCTAGTCATGAGTGGGACCACAATGACCCAGCTTAGAGCGGTGGCCCTGGCTGCTATGATGTCAGGGTGTTCATGACTTATCATGCCATAGTCTGATTAATACAGGCTAAATCAAATCATGAAAAAAACCCTTTCTTAAAAAGTAGGTTGTTCTGCTAACACCATGCTTAGCAAAGGGGACCCTCTGAATGGCAGTCAAACGGCTCCTTACATTGGCAGACTGTGGCCTTTGTGCCCTCTGGCAGCACTCAGCCCCTAATTGTCCCGGAGGCAGAACAGTTGTACTGTGAATCATCCTCACTGCTGCAGTAAACAAGGATGTCTTCTTCTGCAGGGCAGGAAACTGCTTATATCCAAAACTCCTTTGCCACTGTGGGTATTTCACCAACTAGACATAATTTAGAATAGAATAACAACCTCCAAATTATGGTTTTTAACCTAAGAGGGTTGGCACACGAATGTGCCATCCACCCAGAGTCAAAAGCCAGTAGTTGGCTGCTGCTAGTTTCCCTCTGTGGTCCTAATCAAATTGTCTGTTTGAGTGAGGGTTTAGAGCACTGAGAGTCTGTTTTTTGTCTGGACCTTATCTATGTTATAGTCCACTGCAAATGAGGTGGTAGGAAGTGATTATTGAGTAGAAGTATGACTCGTCTCTTGTCTGTAATTTCCTGTCATAAAAAATGGACAATTAAGAGGACTTACTGTTTGTGTCTATTACTTTGTGTTGTGTTGTCCCTCAGTCACAGCAAACAGAGGACATGTATCAATACAGGCAGACACACATTAGATAAAATCATGTGTATGAGTGTTTTTTTTTTTTTTCTTCAAAATTGAACTGCACAGAGCAAACCTGCATCTGTTACTGGTTGTAGCTTGTGTTGACACTTATCAGCTGTCAGTCTTCTAACTTGGCTTTGTGCTGTGCCTCATCCACACACAGAGAAACAAATCAAGCAAAAACCTTAAGTCTTGCAGAAGACATTGAGAGATGTCAGGTAATAGTGGAAAGCTATTGTTGGCAATATAACTAGACAATCTGGAGACATTAGTCACTAATTTGATGAATTTAAAAATCAACTTTTTACCACAAACATGCCATTAAACGCCACAGCTTGAATGTTCTACTTTAAAAACAGAAGTCGGTTTGTCTATTCTGGAGCAAAGGGAAAGTTAGTAAATCACATGCTCTGCTGTGGTGTTGCAGCACTGGAGAACAGCTTCTTTACTGCATCTCTATCCAAAACGCTGAATGGATGCATGTATTTTGAAACGGGTCCAGTGGATTTTCTCCATCAGATCTGACTGATGTTTAGTAAAGTGCTACACTGTGTGGTGTTGCTGAGGCGTTTTAGTCAGAGCCACTGTTTGTGGATCTGCTTCTGTAACGTTAGTCTGCTGATGATGGGATACAGAGTGTTTACAAATCCTCCACCATCGCCTTGCGAAAGTAATTTCCAAATTAGAGAGAAAAATAAGCTCAAATGTTGGGTTTGAAAAGGGAGATGCGCTACAAGCAAACGATAGCATGTGTGTGCTGTATGTTGTCCTCAGTTAATGTGTGTGCACACATACACACTTCTTTAGTTCCTCCTCCTTTTACATTGCTGCTTCGTTCTTTCTCTACTCCTGACGCCCTCCTCTGTCCCCCAAACAAACAAAACAACACTGCAGATACCAACAGACAACAACACGCTAACATGTGCTCATTTAGCCCCTGTCTCACACTGACAGTAATGTTCTCCAGAACACACACTGAACTTTGACAGTAAACTACATTAAATTTGATGCGGATCAGCTGGATGTGGCTCCACAGATGGATGCCAGCAACTAGTCAAATACAGCCCGGTGGGGCTTTTTTCCAATGCTGGTCTCTTCAGCACAACACCTGTTCCTTTCACCCCGTCCTCTGGTTAGAACCAACATCCCTTTGCTTCTGCAGAGGCAGTTTATACTGTGGTTAGCAGGACCTAAACACCTTCTTCATCCACTATCTCGAAGTTCCTCTGCAGGTGGGGGAGGGCAGATCTCTGCATGTGAAGCCTGCAGGAACACTTTAATTGTAGCGCAAAATTATTGTAGTGCCAAGAATAATCCTAATAATGATAATCATCATCACCATCACGATTTATGTCTTTTTGTACTAGAAAACTAAAACTAGTCCAGTTCCTTTTGCTCTGCTGAATGAGCACCACTAACAGACAATCTGATTGTTTTTCTATTGTGTATTCAGCTTATTGAACTAAATCTATGGCGCGACTCTGAAAATTTACTTGGCAAATTGCATTCATAATGTAGAGTCCACAGATAAACGTGGGCTTTATGTCCCACTTTAACTAATGACATTAATTCTAATGGAAATGGAACAAAGCTCCGAATCGGATGTCTAGTTTGCTAATGTACCAATTGTGTCAGCATTAAGAGTGTATTTACACAGTGTCTCTACCCAGACAAGACACAGAAATGAAAATGACATTTAAGCATAAAGTGTCAATTAACTTTCTCTACATAAACAAAACATTTAACAACTTAATGAAAGACCTAATCTTCTAACAATTGTTGAAGTGTCAGATCTTCACCTAATGTCTGCTTGGCTTCTTGCCTGTGATGCAATAATGACAGAGGTTGGGGCTTAACATGGTTTCAAATACAGCCTGTGTCTGCAAATCCGTCCTAATGTTCATAATGTGTCAAAATATCTGTGGCTGTCAAGAAATGTTTTCTTTTTGTTAGGTGTGGTTGCTGAGCGAGACAAGTCTCCAGCGCAGGCTCATGTTCGGAAAACACCACAGAAAAGCACCACACACAAAAAACTTCTTTTTTTCCTTTCATGCTTTTATTTTCAAGTTTTTTTCCTTTAAGCATCTTTCTCTTATTTGCTTTAACCAGATCAATCTTTGTTAGAAATAGGACTCTACTTTCTCTCCTGGCCTAAACATAACTGACCCCCCTAGATTTGAACTTTTAATAATTGGTGACTAACAACATGCAAAGTCTTGATTAATTTCAGCACCTGTAACTGTTAAGTGTGTTGGATATTAGTAAATGGTGATAGAGGAGCAGCAAAAACAGACAGTTTGGGGTAATGTAATCATTAAATAACATTCCCAATCCCAGAACTCACGACTGCTTTATTTAAAGGCAAATAAATCAATTCATGTGTCTTCAGCTCTGCATCCAGTTAAAATGCTAAGAAAGTCTCTCCTCCATGTTCCATTCCACATCTAAATCCAATTTCTGAATTAATATATACGAGTGTGATTTACACACTTACTGCTGTGACACTTTCATCATTTTCTCATGAATTCTAATCATTTCACCCAAACCCAGTTTTGACCACCTCTTCATTTGTCATGCATTTGATTAAAAAACAGATTTTTGGTGGGTGTAATTTCCACCGAGTTAGGTCAGGAGATTTAAGCTTCTGCGTTCAACACTGTTAAACATTTGTGTAGCAGCTAAATGTTTCATTTCTAGAGCTTATCTCATTTCTTTCAGGCTCCAGCCTCACTGTATAAGCCGAGGGCAGGCAATTAGATAAACATGTTATTAATTAGCAATTGATGGTTTGAGGCAACACCATGATTATGTGGCTTATCTGACAAATGTCAAGCATTTTGACATTATATCAGTAATTATTTCATATACATGCTTTTTGACTCTTAATAGTTATTGTTATATATGCTATTGATGTATAATGCACCACTTGGGGAGGTTTACAATCAGAGACGTGAGGTTGGACTGTCACATCCATCATCTACATGTTTACCACTAGATGATGGTCCTACCTCAAGTCTCGGATTGTAAACTTCCCCTTTACTTAGGTTTAAAGCTGACAGAGAGTTTCAGAAATAACAACTCTGAAACTCTCCGGCAAAGCAGCAGGTTACACGTTCATATTCTGACTTTGTTGGATAGAACCAATCAATCAGTGGATCCCTACTGATTGATTAGTGCAAAATAACAACACACCCACTAAGAAATGAAAAAGCCAAATTAACTGGAAATGCCCTTGGATGGGATTAATCTTCTCTACAAGGCTTTGATTGACTTACATTGATTAGTGGCGACTGTGGCGCAGGAAGCTAGAGCAGTTGTCCACCAATCTCACAGTTGTTGGTTCACATGTCTAAGTTTCCTTGAGCTGAACCCCAACTTAGTTGCTCCCGGTGAGTGTTGGCCAGCTGCATAGCAGCTCCCCCATCGATGTATGAATGTATGTGTGATTGTGTGTGTGAATGGGTGAATAAGAAGCAGTGTAAAGTGCTTTGAGTGCCAATAGGTAGAAAAGTGCTATATAAGTGCAGAGCATTTACCTTTTACTATTTAAACACTAGATCATCAGCCCAGAACTATCACCTGCTTTGATTTAAAATAGGTGCTGCACACAGTGGTTATGAGCAGACATAAGTGCACATGCTTTACACGGTCAGGTCATAGGTACGTACAAGTAAAAGGACCAACAATCTCACTGCTGTCTGCCTCTTTCTGTTCTTTCTCTCTCTCACTGATAGATGAGTTTGGAGCTGAAGGTTTTGCAGGAGCGGGCCCCTCCTATGGCGGTTCCTTTAGGGGAGATCCTACTTTCCAGTCCCACGAGGACCAGGACAAAAGTTTGCATCCAGGTCCTGCCCCAGGCATTGGCTTCACTCCTGTTCCAGGGTCTGGCCCTTCAGGACCTCCCAACACAAACTACAACAACATCCACATCCCACCGGGGGCTCACGCACCAGCCAACACTCCAGCTGAGCTGCCTCCACCCACAGGTATGAAACAGGAATCCTGATTGTGTCTACACATCAGTCTCACACACTGTAGCTGCAGGACTGACGCAATTGGTCGACCACAGTGATCCAACGTGACCACTGTCGGATAGTTTACTAATTGTGATCCTTGCTGCAGGGTTTATCTGTATATTCTGTGGTGGGGGCGTTATTGGAATGGTGACCCATTATTTCCTGATCAATGATCACTTAAAATGAAATACAGCACATGATCTGTCACCTCTTATCACTTTAATGATCACTGTTGCATTTGTGACCATTGCCTTTAATTTTTTTGTGCTAGAATTGATAACACACCTCCCTGAGGCTTCCTCACTCGCGCACACACACACACACACTCTTTACCAACGTGTGTGTGTGTTTGTGCTTGGCATTTAGCAAATGTTTCCAGATGTCCACCTGAGCATGTGAAGATGAGGGAGGATGTTAGGATCTTATCTGCTGTCAGAATTTACTTCTTTAATTCAGCAATAATTGGAAATGAAATGAGGTAAACATAAAGATTCGGAGTAATGCAAAGGATTTTAATCGCAGGCTCCTGCTGTGAAGAGGAGATGATTCAGTAGAAGGAATGACAGAAGTTGATGTTGGGGCCCATCCAGGCACCGTGTTGCTGATAATGATGGACCTGTTAGTCACACGAGAGCTGTGTGATATCTGTTGCTTTCAGTGTGGGAACGAGAAACGTGGTTGGTTCCAATTTATACTTGCTGTCTCACGGCTCCCTTTGACTTTAAAAACCTAGAAATCTGTATTGATGTTTCACTTGAAAGATAAAGAACGTGTGAAAATCTGAAGTCTGGACGAAGCCAGTGTAAGTTTGTTTTCATGGATTTTGTGGTGCTCTGTTCACATTTCATGTCACTTTTATGAATGGAAACATGTTCTGAGGAAACCTATACAACCACACAGCAATCACAAACATGGTTATGAGTTATGTTTTGTATTAACTTAATGAGCCTGACATTCATCATAAATGAAAAGTTTAAATATGCACAGGAAAATCATGTACTGAGCACGATACAAAACAGGTATTGAACATATCAGTACAATATTTCTGCTTCTCTTTCTAACTATAGAATTATTTAACTGCTTTATTGTTGTAGTTAGACTTTCTCAGCACCCGAATAAGGTAAGAGAAACTGAACGTTCAACTCCCAGACGAGGAGTTGTTTGGGTTTATTTACCTTCAAACAAACCCCCCATGTCTCTAACCTTAACCATGACGTCTGCTTGTTTGTCACAAAACTCAGGTTGAAGGTTTAAACAATAGACCGATGGTGAAGTGAATAAAGCGACTTTCCCTAATCACAATTCCATCACAAAAAACTTTACCCTGTTAAAGGTTCCTGGACTTTAGTTCCCTGGAGACTAAACTACTAGGACATTTCTGGTGGAAACAGCAGAAACTAATAAAATTGTTTGTATGTAAAGACAGATTAAAAACGATCTCCGTGTCATATTTGAATACATATTGGCAATTTTCAACAGTCAAGACTATTTTATAAATCAGCAACCTCTAGATTAAAAAGCAGAATCAGTTTTCTGTGCTTTTTTTTTTTTGACCAGCAGAAGCAGATAAACCAGTGCCTATGCCCCGATCAGTGCCCACTGTTGACCCCACACTGCTCAATGCCCAGCAGCAGGGTAAGGACACACACACACACACACACACTGCTACATTAGTTGCTAGTGGGTTTAAAACATATTCAAGGTTTTCAGTGTATCTGAGCCAAACAAACATGTCGCTTGCTGATTTTACTCTTAAAGCTTTTTCCATTCAATTTGCTGATGTTGCAGGTATTTTTGCCACACACATTTATATGACTCATATGACTGAAAAGTGTGTATGTATTCAGTGGTATGAAGAGTATGCACTGTACCCACTGAACACAGATGGACGGAGATGAGCAGAATGAGGCCAGAAAACATTTAAATCTTTAAACATTTGTACAGAAATGACTAAATATACATGAAAAGCAACAAAAAAGAATGAAAGAAATAAAAAGTAAAAAGGTAAAAGCTTAAGGAACGTCAACAGGGAAAATGTAAGCTTTTAAACTCAATGGAACATTTTGAGTTTCAGGAATTGGTTCCTACTGTGCATAGCAGGTCCCGTGTGGACCAAATCCATGCCAGCGTGGATCCAGGTCTGAGGACTGACAGGAAGGGAGCATTTTCTCTTCTGTCTTTATTAAAACGCCAGCAGCTGTTTCCGACGCTGTAACTGTCTAATCAGGTGTTGATGAATTAAAAAGAGACAGCAGAAAAGAGAGAAAGGAGATAGAGTGTGTGTGTGTGTGGGGGTGGGGGGGGGGGGCACCAGGTGCCAGGAGACTGTAAATGTTCAGTGTTATGAGACATGGGGACAGAATGGACCCAAACCATGAAACCTCACAATAATTAAACTTGATCCATCCTCCAGTCTGAACAGCGATTTGCACACTAATGGTGGAGGAGGAAATTAGCCATTGTGCTCACAGCATCAGTCACAGTCCAGCTGAGCTGACTGTTAATACCTGTGATGGGAGTTGTTGAACATGATAAAGATAAATTACACAAAGGCTACAGTAACATGAATAAAATATAAACTATATTAGCCAGTGAACTAACTTGATGCCCAAAGTGGCAACATTCAGAGGTCTGAGCTCAAACACTTCATAACCCTCAAAGCTAAACGTAAACCACAACCTGAGCTGAAAACAACAAACTCCATGGATGTATATAGCAGACATAAATGAAGATAAACAGTAGATATGAAAACAGGCTGTGACCCATAATATTCAAATCAGGATTCACACACAATAGTCATTTTGACTGACTGAAGCCCAAGTAAACCGTCTTCATTTTAAGATTTGCTTTCATTTAACAGCATTAAACATAAGTTCCCACAGAACCATGTGGTGTGTGACAGAGCATCGACCTCTCAGTACAGTTGGTCTACATGAAAGTGGTTTCTCAGTGGACCCAGACTTCATGGGTCCTTCTATGACACTTTGTCAGGTTGGAATACAGAAGGATCCAACCTCCATTATAAACTGAAGTTACAGCCTTCTCTAACTGATCTGGGCTAACCATAACTTGACTGTATCTAGCATATACAAATGAGATTCCCATCCGTTCTTCCATAGCACTCTCTGAAAGAAGGTGAATAAATGTACATCAGTAATGAGGCGCAGTGCTCACAACGGCTGTACGTGTACGGCTAGATGGTCAAACAGCTCTTAGGGGCTACATTCATGTCAGAAAAGTTGATGTTTCATGAGTCTGAGAAAAGGATAAAACAGATGGAAGTTCGTTTACATGGTTTTCGTTGCCTCACTATTGGTAAAGATGTAAAACAAGTGGTGAGTAACCGCTGAAGAAGTGACAGTGCAGGAGATGGTGGTGATGGTGATGACTGCCGTGTGATTGGTCCCTGCACCAAGCATCTGCCGTCTAACCTGTCATTACAACCGCATCATCTGCACTTCGCCGCTGTCTAGACTATCATTAGCTGCTGGTGGTTAGCCGCACAGAGAGAGAGGACCAGAGGCCGAGGGAGCAGTGGCCATATCTTACACTTTTCCCGTCATTTTCTCCTTTCAAAAACTGACACTACATGAGACACCAGGTTGCTGGTAGAAAACAAGTTAAAATTGGTTCTGGTAAAGGATGCACCAGTAGGATAAAGGAGTTTTCCTTTCTTTCCACTGCTTTCCCTTAAAGCCACATGTCAAAAGAGGAGCGATCCTGTTAAGTTTCCACATGGTTTGTCGAACAAAGATCCTAAAGTTCAGCTGCAGAATAATCAGCCCTGAGTGACTGTCCACAACAAGACACCAAGCAATAATCTTCTGAAACACGAGGCGAATATTTAACATTCTCCAGAGCTTATTAAAGCCAAAAAACGAAACCGTTAAACAGAACTACGTGGTTTTATGTTTTGGTGTCTTATGAGGGAGAACGGATTAGTCCACTGACCATAAATTCACATAGCTATTTAAGGGTAAATTAGAAAGTTTGAGATAAAGCTTGTTGCTGCTTCAGCTTTTCATGGAGAATTGACTGTACAGTCGTATTGCATTTCTGCAGCTGAACAGTGCACATACTGGAGGATTCGAGACACATTTTTCTATAAGATTTTCTGAGCTTACTCATACTCAGCAGAACTCTTAACAGGATAAATAGGTGAAATGAATAATTCAAACATTTTTAAACATTTGATTCAAACCTGCAAAGTCATGTTTCTCTTTTCTACTCTCTGCTTTTGTCATCACAGAGTGATAAACTTTGCGACTGGGATAATTACACTTTTGTTTGATCACTGTTGGTGTTACTGAAATGAAGAGGCAACTTTGATGGCTACATTAAGCCTCAGTCCAGGCGGATAAATGAAAAGAACTGTTGCATGCAGCACTATATTACAAGGTGCCAAACAGCCTGAGAAAAAGAGGCAAATTACCGTGTAAGCATCCGTTTTCTGTTCAGCAGCTCTCCTTCACATTTCGATTTATTAGAGGAGAAATCGCACATTTACTTTATGCAGTCAGTCCTCTGTCAGCTCTTTTTCATGCACAGGATAAAATGTTACGAAACAGAAACATTCTTCATCGTTTCATTAATCCACGAGCCCGTACAAAACAGAGGTAATCACCCAAACAAAACAACAGTGTTTTATGATCAGACTCCCAACTTGGCCAGTTGTGAAGCATTTATCACACATTTGTATGTCAGACTGCATATTTTTAATTTTCTTCCATCTCTTTGCAGATTTTTCCACTGTTTTCTCACCCGCTCCTCCCAGGCTGCTCCAATTTTTAGGAATATGGAGTCAGCATATTCATGATTGTGTTCCCCAGCTTTCTGGTGGGCAGAAATCATCCAAGGGATTAGAGGTTTATGGTGCAACATTATTCAGTCTTTTTCCCTGTTCAACTCCAGGACATTTTTAAGAGCAGAGTGTCATATTTTAGAAGTGTTACTTAGCCAAGAGACACATTATCTGTTGCTCTGTCGCTTATGTCTTTAGTGGGGCAGTGACACACCAAGCCAGCGTTGAAGAAGTAGCAGTGTCCAACTGCTGCGTCAGGTCCCGACAGCTTCATCTCGAACCCACGAGTACTAAACAAAAACAGCAGAGACGACAGCCAATGAGCTTGTGGCGCTGGTGTTGTGCATTTGCATGAGAGGAAGAGAAAGACCAGATTTTACACATGAAATCAGTGACAGGAGCATCAGCTGTGTGGACGGTCAAATTGTGAAGTGGTGGGAGCGTCGCAAAATACATCAGTGACTTCTCTATTTCACAGAAATACACCGAATCACTGTAAGCTCCAAGTCATAGTTTGGTGTTGTGTCCTGTACGAAGACTTGGGCAGGTCAAAGACTGACAGCCTGAGTGTGTCTACAATTCATCTTTAGGTTTGGTCCTATAGTTTTAGAAACTAAACTTCAGGACCACATTTTTTATGTCTACATGAAGAATTATGAGTTTGCTGCTACCCTCCCATTTTTATCCGGGCTCGGCACCGGCACCAGGGTCGGCCTTGGTGGCTGGGCGGGGCCACACATGGTGGGGTGGGATTCAAACCCGGGGCCTTCTGCAACCCAACCCAATGTAGGACCACCAGCCCCCCTACTTGTCCTCATACTTGTCCTCACATGTTAACCTCTGCAGGCAGGCGGAGGTGGAAAAATGTCTGTGGTTTAGAGCTGTATAAGATAATTGATGAGGACAAAAGTAAAGCTGAATACAAACACACACACACACACACACCACAGACTTGTTAGTTATTAGTAGTTTGTGCTGTGGTGAAGGGTTTATCATTATTTATCAAATCCTTCTTTAACTAGTAACACTCTTGCAGATTTAAAACATACACATTCACTGGTGACTGCTGTCACTTTTAAAGGTATGTAGATAGTTTTGGTTTGACTTGGCCAAGTTCTGACACATTGGTGTCACTAAACATCCACAGAACAGTTTGTGTTTGGACTTTTTCATGAGTAGGAAGTTGTTCCATTAAAAACGGTTCACTTCAAGCTCTGTGGTTTATCCAAGGTAACCAAGACATTGTTTTAGGAAACCCCCGTTTCCAAAGAAGCTCACTGTTGTGAACAGATTAGAAACTAGTTTGTGCAGAAGCAGGAGATGCTTGGTCGCTAGTATAAAATCATTGTTTAGACATGTTTAGTCGTTGAACACAAAGAAGTTATGTTGTCACGCATTTTAACGCATTGAACGCGAGGAGGGGGAGATGGTCTTTAGTGTGAATTAAGATTCGAAGTTAAGTGACAGACACACAAATAAAGTGCCAACTGCATGGAATGTACATTTTTGGGAAGGAGTGAGGTGATAAAGGTGAAGGGAGAGGGAACAAGAAAAACATGTAGCAGAAAGGAGGAAATTGTGAGGCAGGGTGACAAAAGTTAGATACGTGTGTCATCACTTGACAGGCAGGGCATCACAGACATTGGTCAACTAACTGAAAGACTTTTGAACGTGGCTGGTGCTTAACTTTTAACACTTGTGTCTGTTCCGCTCGACTGTCCACACACACTGTGGCTTTTCACATTTATTAGAGAGGAATCTGCAAAGGAGAAGGATCAAATAGACAGAAAATGATAAGAGAGAAATATTGACTTTGTCCTCAAAAGCAGGATGGATGTTCGGGGGGTTTACATGAGATTTTCTGGGCTTTACAATAAGTTCTGCATTCCTTTAGCCCAAACTGGAGTGTGTATATTCTATGATGTCACACCCACTGTAAAATGATTCAGGCTCAGCTGTGGTCCTCCCGGGACTGATGGGTGGAGGGATGTGGGTGGGATTAGCTGCAGAAACATTACAGCTTGTTTTTCCCAGATCCTTCCTTTCAAGCTCGTTTCTTTAGATATTAGTACGTTCAGGAAGCAAATCAGTATTAATCACAGAGACAAAGTGATGCAGTGCTGTCAAGTCAAACGCGGGATCAAAACATCAGCTTAGTTTCATTATCTTGTCTTCTTATCTCAGTTTTCTGCTTAGTGTTTGCTCTTTGGAAGCCTGCGTTTAGTTTTAGGTGTGTGAAGTACAAAACACACTGTTTCATTACACGGACTAATCTTTGCTCACACAGCTGCCAAGTCAGGTCTTATTGACAACGCAAGGCAGCTGTTGCAGGATTTTGAACTTGCATATTTTAACACCTTGAAGGGGAAAAGTAAAGGTTCTGAGTTTGGTGTTTATGTCCACACAGCTGATTTAGGAAAATCTGTTCGTGACACAGTCGAGCCTACATTTACAGTGCTTGTGGAGTATAGGTTTGCAGAGGGGGGGAGGGAAAAGAGACCTGATGAGGTCACGGGGACTTTAATAAGTACTACAGGATGAAGGGAAGCAGCGCTGTGTCCACCATCATCAGGCAGGTTCTGTCTTTAAACACTGACCTCGGAGCTCGGTCGCACGGCGTTCTCCATCATAAATTACCCACAAACCCCCTCAGTGCTGACAGGTAATTATGGGCTCGTGGTGATGACTTTCCATGACGCAGGTCTCCATGGGCTGCAAATGGAACGTTTTGCTAGAAATATGCTATTGCAGGGAGAGAAACTATTCTGAGCTCTAGACCAGACTTCATTTTTTCATGCAGTCCCCCCAAGTGTTGTTAGGACTTTATTAATGCTACAAGATGATGATGCTTTTTCTTTTGAATTTGTTGGTGGTCGATTGACAGAAACTCTTGATGATTGTTTACTTGCTGAAGTCATTATCCAATCTGAAATATAAAAAGTTTCTAGCTTTAGACTGCGAGAACTTTCTTTTTAACTGTTATTGATGATACAAACCGAACGTCTTTGTTTGTTGGACAATACATTTGAAGACGTCACTTTCAGTTCTCGCATCTTTCTGACATTTTATAGACTAAACCTGGAGTGAAAGTAAGTGCTGCAACCCAGCACATTATTACTGCATCATTGTGGTTGGTCCTTAGGTTGGATGCATTTTAATCCGGAGTGAAGCATCGTAGCACAGTCTGATATGTTTATGGATAAATTCAGTCACAATCACCCTACAGATACTAGGCCCAGCGTAAAGTCTTTTAATTTCGACTTACAGAAACTCTAAATAGAGTTTTGGAAAATATGAACAAGGATTTAGCTTTTTTGAAATGAAGCAATGTCGCCAAGTGAAGCGTCGTGTCTGGCCGTCGTTTTTGGACGGCAGCAGAGGTCTGAAAGAAATGAGCCAATCGTGGCTGGAGGCTGGTGACTAACCAGACACGAGCGGAGAAGATTCACTGTTGGCATCTGTTTGGTGATTGTGGACAATAGTGTCCTTTTAGAAAATGACCACAATGATCATTTAAGGAGCCTCAGCAGTAAATTGGCATCAGACGACGTCTCTGTGCTGCTCACCGTTGCTCTAGATGTCTTGATGCTGTTGAACACGAACTGACTCTGATCTCACCGCTTTATTTCTCCTCTTGTCACATTTCCTTTAGGGCTTTTTTTCCTTCTCGTCACTTTGTCTTCCCTGTTTTCACTGTCTCCTCTTGTCACCCCTCCCTACGTTTACTCCTCCCTTCAGGCGGTGTCCATCTCACCCCGGAGGACTTCACTAAGGCCCAGAAGTACTGTAAGTACGCCGGCAGCGCCCTGCAGTATGAGGACGTCGGCACGGCCGTGCAGAACCTCCAGAAAGCCCTGAAGCTCCTCACCACCGGCAAAGAATGAGGCCTTTGTTCTGCTCTGGTCTGATTCCTCCTTCCATCGCTCTCTTTTTCCATCCCCCCTTTTCTCCCCAGCAGCGCAGCTCTATCTGTCACCGATCTGGCCACAGAGACAAGACCCAACTCTCACACACACACACACACACACACACTGAGGCCGTCCTGTGAAGAGAGCTGTTCAGCTCGCCATCAGAGGAGGACATGATGAACACTATTCTGAAACAGTGGCTGCCTGTGTCTGACACTGTGTTGCACCGATCGACTGGATAACTCACTCACTCACTGACCGACTCAACAACCTGCTGACTGTGTGACACATTTTAATTAGCAGAGCCCAGCGTAAGCAGATCAAAGCTTCGTTACTTGGATTACAGCACCGCAGATTTAGCAAACTTCTATAACAGTGTGTGCAGTCAGTGTTACAAGCTAAATCAAGGCCAGAGCATCAATCAATTAGAGCTGTTGAAAAGAAATGAGAAATTATTCAAATGACAATAATCAGCTGAAAAACTAAAATGTGAATCGGAGGATTTATGGTCAGAATCCTGAATTTCCTTGTTGATTCAGCTTTTCTCTCTTATTTGGTTAAATATTGATTTATCAATGACATCAATTCATTAGCTTCATCAGTGACTTGCATTAAACTGGATGCAACATGTCATGTGAAATAATGAATTTAAATCTGTCCTGGACAAATGTGGCGCAGAGTCTGTGTCTGTCTTTCTCAGCTAATATTACAGTGCTAGCGTTTGTCATGATATTTGGTTTTAAAAAAAAAAAATCATCTGTGAACTGTTGTGGATAAAATGCTAAATTAAATACAATTGGGAACATTTCTACAAGCTGTGTATTAATCACGCTGTGCTGAAAGCTGGACACAAGTTTAATGTACCAGGGCTGCATTTCGATCTTTCGGCCTCTTTAAATAGACAAAGACACGTTGTCTGTTTCAACAGGTTTGCTTCAAACTCTTAGTGCAAGTTAGTTCATCACAGTCCTGCTCACTGGCTGCAGCACTGATGCAGATGCTAAAGCGATGGAAACATTACTACAAATCCCACATTTACAGTCTATCATCATATTGCCTAACTCCACTGTACATTGCATCTTTAAAGTAATGTTTTTTAGATTAGTTACATGATTTTTTTAAAGTCTCTGTTCAAGCATCTAATCAAACTCTAGCAGAAAGTGAGTATATGACTGACATGATCAGTCACTAAGAAGGAACCCAAATAACCAATGACACACTCGTGCTGCTGTAGGAGACATTCAGAGCAGAGTTAGCTGTGTTCGACTATCTTAATGTGTTTCTTTACTTCAGTCTTTCTCCTGTGCAACTGTTGGTCAGAGTTTGTGGTTCTCCGTCATACGAGCTTATCTCTCTTGTCGCATGTATCTAAAGCTCAGACAAGGAAAAAATAAAGAGAATAATCCAACAGTAAATCTGTTGCTGACTAAAACTGCTGTGGGAGAATCAGCAGGAGGAGCTAACTAACCATCATCCTCTGTTTGCTTTCTTTAAGGTTTTTGTCCTGAAAAACGTAATTCTGACTCTTGACATATCACTTTCTGTGTAAATGCGGATTATTTCTGAGGTGGTTGGTTGGTGGGGATTGTTTTTCTGGTTGTTATTTAACATTTTAGTCTCTCGGAGTTTATTTTAGTGGGACTCGCACAAGCAGTTGCACAAACCTTTGTCATCTGTCAGAGCGATTCAGTTTGAATAAAATGTGCAAAATGATGATGTGATACTGCTTGATGATGTTTCAGGTAAACTTGTAATCATCTAATCCTCTAATTAAAGATACAAAATGTGACTTTCTTTAATGTTTTACGATTAATGTTCATGTGGAAAGGTGCTGTCGAGGCTTCTGTCGCCCAGACTCTGTGAATGGCCACCGATCTTCACTACTGGAGCTTTTTAACTGAACCTCTCACCAATCGGAGAAGGTCGACATCAGGGGCCAGAAACCATCGGGTCTACTGCTCCACTCATGTCGAGTCTTCCGGCATCCTCCTGGGATGGTGTGCACCAGGCACACAGGTGTTTGGTCTCCGTCAGTGATCCGAACACAGATGGAGACGCATCATCAATCATCTGTTCAAAAGCCTTCATCTCCAAGGCAGGTGACCAGCAGAGCTCTGAGTTCACAGCTTAGAGGTCCAGGGTCAAAGTGCACAGTTTGCACATTACATTAGACAGTAATGACAGCGAATGTGTGACACCAAAGCTTCTGCCACAACCTGCATTGATGGAATATTTTCCTGTCGAAGTTGTCGAGATGGCTTCATAAGGCTTTGGCCTGTGTAGTGGCTCCTGTAACCGGATCACAGTCCACTTTGGTGGCGAATCACACTGAGTGTAAGACGCATTTTAAACCCGAGACAAAACCCAAATTCACCATCTGCCACAGCACTGTAGAAAATGTCTAATGGGATTTAGTGAAGTCACCACATCTCACTTACTTAGATCTGCTGCACAAGTCCAAACGTGGGACACTTCAGTTTAAAGGAAGACGAGTCTCTCTCTCACTCATGTTACACAAATCTTATAATACAAACATAAATGTTGAGTATTAGCAGTTAAAACCTGACTGTGCTACATGTGGTCTTTTAGATCAAAAGTACTTCATGATGAATCCAGTTAGTAGCAGCTTTGTGTGAAACAGAAAACCTTCATTAGTTTTCTCTCATCACTTTAAAGCTTCTTGATCTTGACCTTAGTAGTGAGTAATCTAAACTTGGCAGAGGACGGAGCAGAGAAGCTGCCCGTCTCTCCTCAACATTCCTCTCTCCACGGTGTTATCAACATTCCCAGCGGGAAGATTTGCTTGGATCATTCCTTCATGTCAATCTACAAATGGATGAATATCAAAAGTATAAGAACTCGTGGTACATTCGACACGAGTCTATATTTTTATAACATGATTATTTCCAGGATCCACCTTTCCCTTTAGGTTTAGTTTGCTTTTGTTGCTGTGAGTCGGGGGCAGAAAATGACGCTTGTGAGGTGAATCGTTTCCAGTAAGACTGAGTGGACTTCACAGGTTTATGTGTGTCTCACGTTGTCCTCAAATGTCATCTGCTTCTTATTGCTATTTGTTCCCTGCTCGTTCACGGCATGTTGTGCACAAAGCTGATGTTAATAAACCTCTTGTTGTGATGTGCTCTTCTCCTGCAGCTCCTGTTGTGCCCTCCACTGTCTCCCCTCATGTTTCCTTGGTGTTTTAATGTTTTTAGAAGGTTTTCTGCCTCCTCTTTGAGAACTTGGGTTGGGTTCGGAATCGAGCAGCTGTATTAACTTTCTCACACAGGCTGATATTATTGGATAATTCTACAAAACCCTGGAATTGGTTCAAAGACAACTACTTTGGAAATGTTCTCCTTCTACAATGAGTTCATCTGCGTGTTTGAAGGGGCTTTGGGCACAGGACCAGGAGTCCATGGAGTCTGGGGTCCCTGGGGACTCAATAACTGAAAAGAGATGCAAAGCCGCATTTTTAGAAACTTTGGGACTTTTCCTAAAATGCAATAAAACGTAAACTCTGATTTGTTAATTCACTTGAACCTGTACTTACCTAACAAAAGTGAAAAGAAACGAGTGAAAACTTGTGTTTTCTCTGTAAGTTAATATGTTGTAAATAGAAAATTTGCCTCCTGCAACATACTCAAAAAAAAAAAAAAAGTTGGGAAAGAAGCAAAGTAAAACTGAATGGAGTAACACTGGATAATGAAATGCCAGGTAACAGGTGATTGGGCATAAAAGGAACCTGAAAGTTGATTACGTAAGGAGAAGGACATACGTTAGTGCTGTGCAGAAAGACGGTGGAAATGTTTGGTGGTCAGATTAATCCACGCCAGAGAGCAGGCAGGCTGTTTTCAAAGAAAGCTGAAAGCCAGAGTCAGTGATGGTGTGGAATGGGGGACTTCTCTATCTGTGAGGCGAATTTTGGCATTTTAGAGAGACATGGTGTCCAAGGACCACAAGTCAGTGGTTCGATCCCCGGTGCCGGCTATATGTCGAAGTGTCTCTGGGCAAGACGCTGAACCCCCAAGAGCCCTTTGAACTCACTGGAACTTTCCCCTCCCCAGCTGTGCAGTGCCAGTTCCAAGCCCGGTAGAAATTGTGGAGGGTTGTGTCAGGAAGGGCATCCTGCATAAAAACTGTACCAAATCAACATGCGGATCATGATCCGCTGTGGCGACCGTGAACTCGCAGGATAAGCCTAAAGGCCAAAAAAAAAGAAAAAGAGACAGACATGATGCCATCGGGGCGGCGTCTTTTCCTGGGAAATGAGTGGCTATTTCAGCAGAACAGTGGTATGTTTTAGTGCTGGTCTGACAGCAGTCCACATCTGTCCCCGTTTGAAAGTGTATGGAGCATCATGTAGAGGAGACTGAGCAGCTGTTATCCAGCTAGAACAGGCAAATATTTCACCTGTAAAATGCAACAATTACTCTCCTCAGTTCCCAAACAGATAAAAAAAACTGAAGGTGATGTGCAGTAAATATGAGTCTGCCCCAACGTGTGATTATGGTTTTAGAAAAAGTCCCAACTGTTCTGGAAGAAGTGGTTTATAGCTTTGACAAAACTATGTTTTTATGCTAATACTCGTTTTATTTAAGTAAAACTAGCATCACTGCAGACAAATACAAACCACTTCACCCTCGACAGAGATTCATGGATCACATTCACAATTGGTTTTCACTGTATCTGTTTCCAGTTGGAATGACTGACTCACAGAACCTTTATTCCTCCGTGTTTGGTCAAATCAATCAAACCACCTTCTCTCTCACACACTTCCATCATCGTGAAATATGTGGAAGCTTTATTTATTTGGTATTTTCCTGTTTGAAAGGAAACTCAAGGGAATGTTTCCTTTTTGTGTTTCTCAGGAATTATTGGGTCAAACCGAGATACCAGCCTTTTACGTACAAGAAGTGACTCAAGCAATGTGAATTTTGGACAGTATTTTTAGGGAATTTGACAGGTTACACCTGTTTCCTAACATTACACTACACTGTGGTTAAGTGTAAAGTCCCCTCATCATTTATATTTCACTTCTTTTTGGATCTTGCTTCTTTTTTTCTGTGGTTTTGTCGGATCATACGTTAATGGAGGTCAAACGCTTTATTGTGTCGCATCGCAGCTCCACCAAACCCCCACCCGTTCTGTGGAATGTTGGACCGGGCTGCTCCACCACTACACTCAGTACTAGACAGGGTCAACACCAAAACCTTTACTGAAGAGGCTTTAACCTAATGATTATTCTTTATGTCAATTCAGGTATCAATAATTGATTTAGATTAATCTACAGATGATTTCCCATTTAAGCTCATTTTTAAAATTTTGAATTAAAAATTTAAATTACATTAAATTTACTAACATTTAAATTTATAATTAATTTATATTTCGATATTTTACTCTATTACTTTCTTTTTAAACAAACAAATTCAAACAGACAAATTAGTCAGTTTTGACATCATGTTCATTTTTCTACTTGGTTCATTTTAATAATCCTTCTTGTCTCATTGCATTTTATTTTTACAAAATCACAGCTCAATATTACACAGCTTTGTGCTACAGGCAGTTATTTAGTTTAAATATAGTTTTGATCTGCAGTTTCACATTTGTTCTGTGCTTTTATTTTGAAGGTTTGTCCTTCGAGCTCTCGGCATGCTTTTGTTTTGCTAACCTGAAACCGGAAGCTTGACCTATAGTTTCATCCTGTCGCAGCTTGACACTGTCCAAAATTAAAGCTGAAACTCTGCGCTGGTCTTCATTTGACTGAAGCATCGTTTGGCTGTCCCCTCGTCTCCGAGGAGTCCGGATCAGCAGAGCCTCTTTCTGTGTCTCTAGACTTTGGAGACTTTTGCGCCTCTGGATTTAGGAGAAGCCGTTTTTGGAAAAGGAAAAGTTTCAGTGCGGGAAGGGGAAAAACCTGAAACTGAAGAAGAACCTTCCTCGGATTCTGGAGAGGGACCATGATCCTGCACGGGGACCAGCTGCCACTCCACTGAAACCATGTGAGTCCTCACACCTCTTAGACCATGTGTGACCCTGTTCTGAGTCCCGGTCCACGCGCTCCCGCTATTTGTTGTCCAGGTTGATGCGCGGAGACCCGCAGCGGCCTCCCCAGCTGGTTTCTGTCCTTCAGCTCATGTATGACTGCACCGGTCCCCCGTGTCTCCCCCGTCCCATGACGGACTAAACAGAACCAGCTGTGATTCGGTTTGAGCTCAAATGGACTCAAACGCGTCTTTTCTGCGTTTTTCTTTTTAACCTTTGAGCTCAGCTCGAGTCTCTGCTGCAAAAAAGTGTTGACAGTGCGCAGTGTAGTAATACTGCAAAGTACTACAGTAAGACTGGATCACTGCTCATGATTGTCCACTTTAAACACGGTCACAGTTCTGGTTTGAGTTCTGGAGCCTGGACGCGGGTCCAAGTATGTGTTGGTCAGAGTCCGTGTGAAAAATGTTTTACATTAAAAATCCTGTAAAACTTCTAATGTTACTCACTAAGTTCCTAAAAATACCGCTTTGCATGTAGGAGTACTACTATTACTACTATTACTACTGCTGTTCCTACTGTTCTGGTATTGGAACAGTCTTTTTGTCCTTTGTTAGACCCGTTCTTTGTGAAGAGAATAGTTGATGCTTCAGGACATCTTGTTTGTCTCACTGTCAACTGAATGTCCCTGATGCTCAGACACTGTCCTGTAGTATTTGTACGTGGAAATTACTGCTTTGTTTTCAAAACACTTTTTTTTCTTCATACATTCAATCACTGATCATTTCAGCTTGGAAAACTACAGTATTTCCATTTCAACTGAGGTACTTTTAAATTTGAGTACAATTTTTGAGTAAATGTACTTAGTTTCTTCTCAGAGTGCGACACAGCTGGTAAAAGTACTCATTGCTCAAGTTTAAATGCAAGGACTTTAAGTCTAAAGTTAAAATAGTAGTAACACTTTAAATTCTTTACTCGATGTTGAAGTACTACAGTAAGTACCTGTTCTTGAGTTTAAAGTAATGTTGAAGTATCAACAGATTTGATGGTCGAGTCTAGTTCAGATTCTTTCCACAAACTTTTGAGACTTGATGTGAAACAGAAGCAGCTACGGGTAAAAAGTGGAGCTGGTTTTATTACCTTGTGTACTGACAAGTACTTCTTCCCCTCCAGTAGTAATACATCAGTTAGTTCATCAGGTTGTGTTTAAACAGTGTGACTTATTAAAGCTTCAGAGTGGAGTAGAAGTACCATAAAGATAATACTCCAGTAAACTGTGAGTATTTTAAGGTACTTGGATACAGTTTATCTACTACCACGGAGACGATGAAAAGTCTGACAGTGTTTCAGAGATGACTTAACTGTGCTATCGTTCGGGCGTGTACTTTATACTTCAGGTGTGTACTTTATACTTCAGGTGTGTACTTTATACTCAGAAGATTTAAGATGAAACCATCAGATTTTTAAAAGTGTGTTTGTAAAATGTTGCTTTAAGAGTTAAAGTGTCCACAGTTAGTCTCTGAGTTCTGTGGAACTTTATCAAAGATGGTGTTGTTGGAGGTGCCAGCTGTTACACAATCCCCCCCAACACACACACACACACACACACACACACACACACACACACACACACACACACACACACACACACACACTGCTCAGGTTGTGTGAAGGAGAAGAGCCTGTTTTTAACAGGGGACGTCCACAACTGAGAGGACGGCGGAACTCTGAGGAATGTGGTTTAATTAAGTCTAAAGGAGGATTTGATGTGTCCACCTGCAGGTGTAGTTTGATCCTGATGACAGTGTTTGCAGGATCAGTAGTAGCCCCCCCCCCCCCCCCCCTCCCCCATCCATCCTGCGTTTTGGCTAAAGCACAAAGTGGAGGTGAAACAGAGAGGACAGTCCAGTCTTCATGTCCCTTAATGTGCTGGTGCAGCTGCTTCATTATAGCAACGTGATTTTTACAGCAGGTTCCCAAATAGTCTGCTGCTGTCTGGAAGTGCATGTTTGTCAATGTTGGGTTCGTTCATCTTACGGTTCTCATCAGCTCAGCAGGATCAGAACCAGAAGGTTAGAGTGAAGCTAATGAAGAAGCTCAGGGACTGAATGTATTTGTGCAGGAAAGATATGTCATCGCAAAGTGTGTGTGTGTGTTGGTCAAATCAGTGCTACGACTGGAGAACTGGAGGATTTAGCTGGTTTAGTCAGAGGTTGGACACGTTAGGTTTCAGGTCCACAGGTTCAGAATCCAAGTAGAGGTTTGTCTCTGTAAAGTCCACCGTGTCAGAAAGCACCATGATTGTTCTACATCTCATGTGGCTCCGCAGCCTTTGTGTGATGCACAAAATGTCTGACTTGAGTCTGCAGGCGGACGTCCAGCCATGAATCGCTCTCTTTATGCCGTCGTGTCCGCGGCCTTGCTGCTGACCTCGCTCTGCTTCGTCTTTCTCTCCCCGGCTGGAGATGGAGGCGGGGAAATGGGACGCAGGACTTGACAAAGAGGCGAGTTTTCTTTGAATGTCAGGAGCTGCATGAATTTGCGGAGCTGGGAACCACAACAGTGGACGATGACATAAGATCGAGTTCTTAAATATTTATGATGCGCAAACTTTGTTTGCAAGTTTCACCAGCGTTCGGTTTGAAAAACGTTCTCTTTCTTCACTTTGTTTATTGGGCGTAGGAGCTGGTGCATCAGTTCACAGATGAGTTGGACATAAACTTGCAGTTGCAGAGACAAAAAGACGTCTTTCTTTAGGATCCACTAGATAAAGAGTGTGAAGGTCACAGTTTTGCAGAGAGCTGCAGGATGATTAAAGTCTTGCTGTTTGTAATATTTTGAACATCAAATCACAGCTCAGTTTTCTGTTGTTCATTTGTTTGGATAGTTTGGAAACCAAACAGGTTCAAAACACTGAGGAAATCTTCCTGAGTTGTAGGAGAGTCAAGTGTCTTTCATGTGGAGTACAGTGTTTGGATGAATGAACTCATCAGCGTCACACTTTTAAAGCTAGAACGGCCTTTAAGCTGCAGCTGTAGCTCTGGATCCAAAGCAGGAGAAGAATCTCTGTTGTGCCTCTGACTGTCCTGTGTGTTTTCAATGAGTCACAACAAGCTGATTACAACATCCCAGCAGCATTTAGCCTCCGTCCCTGTGGAGCAGGACGTTGGTGGTTTGGATTGAGGTCTGAGTCATGGAGGTGGAGATGCTCTGACCTCTGACCCCTGGTTGGATCTAGATTTGAAACGTCCAAACTGGACTGCGGGAGCCTCTGAGCTTCAGTCTGTTCAAGTTAACACTGATGGAAACACTGGAGTTATTGTAATCTGTGACTGCTGGAAGCATAATATGATTATTATTGTTATGATTCCATAGTTCTAATAATTCCACTTTTCTTCTGGTTAGATTTAAGCTTTGCACATTTCTACTGTGTCCAGTATTTTGATGCTACTGTTTCATGTTACTTCTACTCGAGGCGAAACCTTCAGTTCTGCTTATTTTCTACTTTTTTCAAATTGTTTCCCATTGTTACAGTAAATGTTTCAGCTATTTTGGCAAAAGCAAAACTTCCAGACGTGACTGGTTCCTGCTCCTGTGTGATCGTGTACGTACTGTGTTGCTGTGACTGACTGACGTCGTCCTCCTTCTGTTTCTTCAGGGAGTCCCACACAGACGTAGGACAAGCAGGAAGCAGGTGGAGGCTCCGTCACGTCGTCCCGGTCGTACTGTTGTGGATGACCCTGCACCAACACGGTAGGGACCACCTGCAATCTGACAGGAAAACCTGGAATAAAAACAAGTTGCTCTCACAGGTGTCACTTAATGCATCCGGACAGAGATTTGGGCCAAATGTCCTCGTGCCGTCGACCGCCTGCCTCCCCAGCTGCTGCTGTCACAGCTCATTCAGACAAAGACAAGTTTGGGGATGAGTGTAGTTCAGATCGTGTCCCCAACTGCTGCTCCAACCTTTGTCACTTTGTTTACTTGTCTGCTCATGTTCCCACTTGGTTGTTAGTCATAACTAATCATTCACAAGACGATGGAGCAAATCTTTTTAGCCCCTGTGCGTCTCAGTGTCTCTGGGTGGACAATGTCATGTGTTGTGTTGTCAAGTGAGGAGGACTTTATTTATTTTGTATTTTTTTTGAAAGGTTCATGAGAAATGAGGACATTGTTAGGGACAGATCTCAGGGACATGATGATGGATTGCAATAAAACAAAAGACTCATTATGAAACAAAGTAAATTTCAGTGTCACAAATCACAGTGTGAAGCAGTAATTGTCAACACTTGGACGAAGCTGTTCATTCTGCAGCACAGATGCAAGTGCTGCAAACCCAACGAACCTAAAGAAGGAACTCACAGGAATATGAAGCAAAATAAGTTCAACAAAATATTCTATATACTATGATGAGAAACATGAGTCTGACTGTTGGTAACTAGATCTTAAGACTTTAGCTCAGCAGAGTTTGTCTTCAGCTTTGCTTTTGTCCTCATGAATCATCTTAAACAGCTATAAACCACAGACATTTTTCCACCCCCACCTACCTGCAGAGGTTAACGTGGTGTCACGAGCAGTATTTGAGAAGTTTTATGAGTATAAGTACACGGGATTGTGCCCATTGGCTGATATGTGTATCGGCATCAGGACACCCCTAGTTCTGGCAGGCTCCCAAACCACAGAGACCACAGAGTCCACACTGAGACGTTTCTGCTGCTCTAACACTTTGTTACAAAGTCAATTTTAGCATAAAGGCCCCAAAAAAGACATTACTTTAAGCTGGAGACATAAATGGAAGTGTGGACATTCACTCGTCCTCTTTAAAGAAATCGCCAGACAGATGTTTTTATAAAGACAAGAAGCAGAATGAGCGAGTGAGCAGCTGTGCAGCAGCCGCTGTTCGAAACTTTTCTAGGGTCTTGCTGTGGATTCGTCCTCAGACGAGACCTGGTTTTAGATGTCATGGGATGGAGGTTGGGTTTGTGTGGTGGGGGGACTGGTGAGCGGTTTGTCGCATTGCACCAGGATGAACAAACACACCCACACACACATAAATACTGTCAGAGACGTCCGTCACAATTAGTCCTAACGTTTCCACTGAAAACAAGCAGCTGTGAGAGCAACAAAACGATGTAATCAAGTAATAAAAGTGTGTGTCGCCTTCAGCTGTGGATGTGATAAATCTAGTGTCCAAAGTAAAACTTTGATTATGTAAAGATTTATTTCATCCTTTTATTGAATCCGTGACTTATCACGAGCCCTAAATGACTGTTACAGAGCATTTTTGTGTATTTGAAATGAAGAGGTTCAGTGTTTTCAGGGGAACTGTGCCTTTAGGGACACATTAAGTCTAACAAAGTGCCCCCCCCCCCCCCCCCCCCCCCACTTCACTTTACACGAGTGCATGAGCACAGTGGGTAAAATGACAGCATTTAAACACTGTGCCGTTTTCTGTTTTCACTCCGTCCTCGTTGGGTTTTGCCTGCTTGTTTGTGCTGTTCATGTTTTCCATGTTGGGCTTCGCTGCTGTCGGGCGAAAATGTTTTGTGCTCGAACAGGAAGTTAAGAAAGTTTGAAACGTGTCTAAAAAGCCTTTTGTGTGACTTTTTTCTTTCTTCTAAACACATCGGAAAACTCCTGAAATTTACCCCCAAAAGAAAAGTTCCTGGGAGATGCTGCATTTTCAGCTGACAGCAGTGATTCATGCACTTTCCATCCTTCGTTTGGGTCCTTTCGTCTTCCCATGTTTCCATGTTTCCTCTTCGCTTCATCCCTCACTTTTTCCATCTGCGAGCTCAGGCCTGCTTCCACTAACACATGAGCTCGGTGTGGAGTTGCAGAAAAAGTCACAGCTCTTTCATGAAATCTGCAGTCAGATATCGTGTCACCATTACATGCTTTTATTTTGGAGCCAGGCTTTGATCCATTCATCTGTGTGTGTGTGTGTGTGTGTGAGAGGGGTCACAGCTCAGTTCAGATCCATGTTTAGTGCACTTTGCGTGTTTGGATGAGTTTCTGAGCCATAAGTCGAGTAAAAGGCTTTGATTTTTAATGCAGCAGCTTATTTATTCATTTATTCATCTGTCATGTCATCGCTTCATCAATTCATTCAATTAATTTAGTCAGTCGCTTGTTCCTCACTGGTTAATTTGTTGGTTTGTTAATGTGACTGTCACTGTGTTGCTGCCGTTGTTTGGTTGTTTGTTTCTTCAATCGATCGTTTGATTTGTTCTTGTTCATGTGGCCCATCGTACATTTCTGATTACTTGCATATGTTTATTTCAGTCGTTTTTCATTTAATCCTTTTTTGACCTTTTTGTTAAGTTCTTTTTTTTTTGTTTCATCAAACAATCGACTGATTCGATGGTTCACACGTGATGGTGTGACTGACTGATCAGGAGTCGGACAGAGCATCACGAGGTCACCGATCAGGGTCAGGTGACCGGGTTGGGCTCTAAGCCGGCTGTCAGTGTCATCTTAAAGGTGTTGGTTGGTTTGAGGTTGGAGCTCTGTGCAGGACTGTGGACACACTGTAGCTCTGAAACAGATGAGCGTTAAACAGCCCGTCCACATACATTTTGTATTGCATTTTCTCTCAAGTTGGGTGTCGTGATAAGAAAGTGGAGAACTGAAGGTGCAATAAGTAGCGTGGGAAGAAGGAGACAGAAGGCAGAGAGACATTCTTGGACTGGTATTTTCCACGTTTTGCCAAAAAACTCATTAAATCGAAAAATGTTAAAGGCAGAAAGAGAGAGCGGAGGAAAGTGTGTGTGTGTGTGTGTGTGTGTGTGTGTCTGTGTTTAATGTATTTTCCATACTGTACCAGCGGCCGCAGGCCAAACCAAGCAGTTCACACATACTCTTAAACGTTCCCAGCAGCATTAAACCACAACACACACACACAGAGGTTAGTGGTGTGTGTGTGTGTGCGCGTGCTCCACTTCTGGTAAAAAGAACCCAGGCCTGTGTGTGTGTGTGTGTTGCAGTAGATAAAGCGAAGGCTTGAACAGTCCAGAAGCAGGAGACTGTAAATGTTGAGTGTGATGTGGAGCATGAGACAGAGAGACACAGGCTTCGACTGTGCTTTCAGCTGAACGCACAAAAAGTTCGAGGTGTGAATGAACCAAGTTTGTGCAAAGCCAGTCAGTGTGCAGCTGGACGACACGCTGGGACGTCACCAGAGCAAAACCATCCGTATCAGTAGCCGAAGCCCCCCTTCACTCGATAATGTGCTTTAGTTGTGTTTCACGTCACTGTGTCGGACTGATTTACTGATCCAGAAGTTTTCATTTAGAAGAGAAAACGTTGATGTGATTTAAGAATTTTCAGTGTAGTTTGTAGGTGAAAGAAATCACATGACACACATGATTATTGAAGGAAGAGACATTTTAATTGGCTTCACGCATGACTGGAGGAGACCTGCAGGACACTGCAGAACTGGGTATTAGTCCAACTGAGAGCGCAGTGGTTTCTTCTTTATTCAGTGTCACTACATGTCCAGATCATGTTTTTTTTAATAAACCAACTGAAGGAATAGTTGGGGAAAATGAATTTTTCATCTTTGGAGCTTTGGAATAAATTTGGACAGTGAGACCAGCCGACGTCACCTTTGCAACAGGACATTTGGACTGAAAAGGCTCTAAATCATAGATCTGTGCTCGTACTTCCACTGGTCACCGTGTAGAAATCCTGTTTCTATACAAACTAAACCAAACTGCAGCAGTTAGTGAACATGCTTTGTGTGACCTCCAGGTCCAACTTCCTCACACGTTTTGTGCGTCAGTTTTCAGCAGCCGTTAGGGGAAGAGTTTAACTTTATGCTCATTTATGTTCAGGCTTTGTTCCTTCAGTCGAGCTAATTCAGATTAGGTCGTTTTCCAGCTTTGACACAGCGAAAGTTTGGAGTTTGACTGTCAGAGACGTGTTGGGAGCCAGCTGGTGATTACAATCGTGTCTGCAGAACCACATTTTCATGACGACGTGACGTTTAATTCCTCCTCCCTCGTCGTTCCTCTGAGGTGGACAGAAAGCGGGAGGCCAGGACGTCCAGATTTTATCAGCTGTCCTCCCTCACTCTGCTCTTCCATCATCTTCCTTTGTTCTCTCCAAGTGTGTTTCCATCCACCACCATTATGCAAATAGTAGGAACCAGTTTGCAGAGATAAGTGCTGGTTCCTTTCAACAGCTGCAGAAGAAGAAGTGGATTCATGACCACGATGCAATTTTAAAAAAATGCAATTAAAAGTTGATCCAGGCAGCGTTTTTTTCTTTGCTCTCGTGTGTTTAAGGCTCTTTAAGTGGTGGAATGAAATTTGTGCTCAATGATGGAAACGTTTCAGTCTTTCTGGAGCTCGTGTTTCCTGGTTTTTCTTCATTGTCTTATGCACTTTCATCCATTTCCTTCTTTCCTCCCAACCGGATGTCACTCTCACTTCTCTCCTAGTGAAAGAGGAGGATGAGCAGAGGGAGGAGTCCAAACACCTGGGGGAGTGAGTGAGGCTTCACCTCCTCCCTCTGGGTCACAGTAATTCTTCTTAGGTTTTGTGACTGTCTTGCTCTCAGTTTGTGTGTTTTCTATCATTTGATGTCTACGTGCATCTGTCACCATTTGCGTCGTCTCTTTGTGGTCATTTATGAAATAACACGATCTGCTCATAGTGTCTGTCACACAGTGTAGTGTGTGTGTGTGAGCAGCACATACACGGCATGTGTGCAGATGGTCGTGCTGATGCTCGCACGTTAAAATCCCCTAAACCTGAGGGTGAGACCCACATGGTCTCAGGTTTTGTCATCTTCCTGCGCTTGATGCAGGTCTTTGTGATCTCAGCGGCCAGTGATGCTCATGTCTGAACTCTCTAAATCCAACTGTTTGAATTTCTTGCCCTGTTTACTTGAAGGTTGTACTACTACTACTACTACTACTACTACTACTACTACTACTACAACAACAGGAAGTTCAAGTCTGAAGATGATGAAGTACAAGTGTTCCTTCATCGGAAAGTTCTTGGAGGATGCAAATTTTTGCACTGATTTGCTTTTCAGAACTCTAATACAATTAGTTTAACACCATCTTGACCATTGATGTTTTTGATGAAGGAGCATTTGCACCAGCTGAATGTGCATCAGTCTGACATTAGGTTTTCAGGCCTATGGTGGGACGCAAACCTGAACCTGCAGTTGTGGCCACTCAGACCGGACGTGTTGGAGGGACAAGCTGTAAGTTGTTCATTTGTAGGAGGTCCAGGCATATGTCCCAAAGCATTTCTGCTTTCTTTGTTCCTGCATTCTCACATTTCGTCAGCTCGCAGTTTGTTTCAGCTTCACTTGTACTTTGCTTTAGAAGTGTGTGGATAAACCCGCACTGAGCTGGTAGAGAGGAAGGAGGCAGCGCAGAGATAACAGAGGGCTGAGGGGGAAAGAGGAATGGGTGAGGGAGGAGAGAGGAATGCCACTGGAAGAATGTGAGCGAAATGCTAGAAAGGACAGAGAGGTGAAAAGAGAGAAGGGCAGGTTGATGGAAGCTGACTCATGTGCAGGATCAGAGGCTCACGGGGTTTTTAGTGTGTTTGCATTGCTGATGAAAATCACTTCAAGTATCACTGAGCTGCTTGAGTTGCCATGAAATGGCAGCAGTGCACTGATAGTGACACAGCATCAGATATGATGGAAAAGGACAAAGTTTAGGTCCTTTCCACGGTTTCTCCTGGCACTTTTTATTTTGAAAGTCACAGAAAAAGCTTTGTGCGTTGTCTGAAGGGCTTCGCCCCTTTCATGCCATCACTGGCCTGGACTGTAAAATGCGACTTCCTGGAGGTTCTCAGCTTCTCAGCACGTTCTCACGTTTGTCAGCAGTAGCAAAGTGTAACTGTCGGATTGGTCGTCAGTGTGCGTTTGGATGCGTCATTGTTCAACTAATCAAAAAGATGTCCTTCATAGCCACGTCCCGATATCAGACGGAGTACAAGTACTTATATCTGAGTACTCGCTGATACTGAGTACCAATACAAGCACTAAACTGTTTTACTTGTAGTATGAGATGTGGCAAAGTAAGTTAAGCAGATCCCACGAGAACAAAACTTCTCCTGCCTCCTTCTGCCAAAAGAAATATGGCAGCGACTGGTGTTTAATAAACGGAGTAACTTGTGCTGAAAAGAAGCAAAAGACAAAGGGAAAAAAAGACAAACAAAGCACAGATTATGATGAGATCCTGGATGGAGAAATGTGGACAACATGGACTGTGGATCCTCCACAGGAATGTGAAGGTAAAATAACTTCATATTAAATAACAAAAGTAACAAAGAGAACTTTAGGTAACGTTCTCGTTACTATTTATAACCCTGCTTGTTAACGGGCAGTTGCACATATTAAACATGAGAAACATGAGTTTGACTGTTAGTAACTAGATCTTAAGACTTTTAGCACAGCAGAGTTTGTCTTCACCTCATCCAAATGATGCTTGATGCTGGTATCTGCATCAGTCCCTCTGCTTTCCTTTGTTGGATATTGACTTAATACGTGTGTTGACTTCACAAACAGGTAGTTATTAGCTCTTTGGTCCAACATGTCTTTAAAGTGTCAAACTTAAAGTGGGGTCATCACTCAGTGGATCTACACTGGATGATTCAGAGCCTCAGCGTATTTGGTCCAGGTGATCACAGACCTGTCTTTTTAATGCTAGTATCACAACTGTCTGACTCAAACTGCAGAAATAAGAATTTCTGACAGTTCACAGATGGAAATGAGGCCATGTGCAAAATTACCGGTGTCAACATGCGCTTTCCTCTGTAAATCATCCCGGAGGGAATCGAACGTACAGTGAAGTCGTTCCCAGTAATTGCTGCACCACCGGAGCTGATCCAGCGTCCTGTGCCTCACAGCAGCTTTAAAACAAAGGCCTTTTGTGTCCCGCGTCTCTCAGGTCGACTGAAATGATTAGTTTGGTTTTTAGTTCCAGTGAACCCACATGTTTGGCTCCTGTCAGGGCTGCTTCCAATCTTCTGTTCTTCTTCATATTATTAGCATCTCCTCCCCAGGTGTCATCGCTCACAGTGAAGAGTAGAGAACTCAGGTTTCTAACTATGGACCCTCACCACTTTCAGCTCCTTTCTGCTTGTCCACCATCTCTTTCAGCCACTCTGTCCACCTGGGACAAAGACAGACATGTGTCACTTTGCCACGAAAATTCTTTCTGCTTTCAGCAGCGTTTGCAAAATTTCCGCCTGGAGGTCGACTACGCTGAAGGAAATGACATTAACACAACATTTAATTAAATATTTGCCTGACATTCCTCAGAATGTGCTGACTGATGTTTCATATAATTTTAAATGGATTATTTTGACACATGGCTCTGCAGCTTTTGACAGTTTCTTAAGTAAACGTGATTTTCCATGGTCAGTGATGGAGACAGGAGACCCTCAGTAGAAATACAGCGTTAAAGGAAAAGCAGAGTCAGCGTTTTTGGATTAAAAGAGTTTGTAAAGAAATGTCCATCCCTCTCTGCTCCTGTGTATCCAAGTGCAGAAAAGCCTCAAACTTAATATTTGAAATAGAAATTCTGGTCCAAGTGTACTTTAGGGACTGTAGGAGAAGTGAGCGTCAAAGTCCACAACTATTAAAATGTAGAGCTGTAGGACAAAGTTACTTTCTGTCGGGTGACGTACACACACACACACACACACACACACACGCAGCTTGTCCTTACTTTGGCCTCTGTTGACGTGTTTCACACATTTAGTGAAGGCTGCACAAATACTTCACCTTATGTCCAGCTCTGGACATTTTTCTCAGGCCGTCACTGTGCCGTGGTCCAACATGATGAGTTTAGAAGAAAAGTGATCAGGAAACAGCTTCAGCCATCGTCTTTTACCATTCACCAGTTACTACCAGGTGCAACATTGAGTGAAGTCGTTCCTTCCTGTCAGATCAGTTTTTAACTTTATATTACATTTTTTCATATTATTTTTCATAGGTTATACTCTTTTCCTATTCTTACGTGGAGCATGTGGGATGAAAGCAATGATTCTGATTAACGCTCTGTTCATTCTGTGCAGGCTGCACTGAATCATTGGACTAAAACGTTGATTATCTAAGTGAAAGTTTCTAGCTTTAGTTTTTCATCAGAGAGTAAAAGACTCTGAAACACACACCTGTCTCCGGTTGGGTTCTGTCTATGTGGTTCATGCCTCCGTCTTCCGAAATCATTCGTCGTTCCTCCTGCAGGCTTGAACCGTCCTCGCTGCTCTTCGAGAGCTCTGCAGGACGACAGTTACGTGGTGAGGTGAGACAGACGGAGGACGTACAGCTTTCTCTGTTTACACAGGAGGAAAAGGTTCATATCCAGTGTGTGTTAATGGTTTTGGCATCGTGAGGACAGCAGTTTGTCCCTGGAAGACATCCCATACTGTTAAAGAATTAATTAGCGAATTCACTGAGCTGCTGCATGTTCCAGCCTGTGTGTGCTCAGGAATCAGACCCAAACTGAATGAAACTGAACTGGTTTACAGAATGTGAGTCAGATTCTGCAGACAAACTGAAGACTGGATAAATAGGTCAATATTTTTAACATATTGATGGTTCAGAGCCATTCGAGCAACAGCTCAGTTAAAACAGTCCCACTGAGCTGCAGACAAGCACCGGGTTCCATTTCGCTCACAACCCCCAGACTAAACCTTACGTGTGGAACACGGTCACCTGTGGTGACCCCTGAAGGGACACGGACGAGAGCCGTCGGTCTTTTGATATTCATTACTGACTGGGTCCTGTGGACATGCAGCACATTTCTGAAGCATTAACAGGAACGTGGGAGGTGGAGTTTGATGCAGGTGGTGGCACAGATGAGAAATTCTTTGTGGTTGTTGGAGTCTCTTTGGGATAATTTTACCTTTTTGGAAGTATTTTTTCTCTCTTTGATCCTTTTTGTGTCTTTTAAATAGTTTTAGGTTCATTAGGTCCTTCATCAAACACATCACCTTCAGTAGTGGTCTAAGCTACAAAAGCACTTTGGATAAGTGAGAGAAAGAGGACGGACTTGTTTGACACTTAATTAACATGTTGTCTCCAGTGATCCAGACCATAATCTGTCTCTCCCAGAAGACTGAGTTTGTCTGTCTTATTGAAATGTTGGATACATTTTTGATATATTCTGCTTTTATAGCTTAGATGTTATAATGCATTATTTTAGGAGCCTTAAGACTCAGACTTTAAAATTATTTGTTGAGCATATTTAAAAAAAACCCATCTGTTTCCAAATCAGCTTTTGTGTTTTTAATGTGGTTTTTGGGTCCAAAATGTTGAAACAGTTTAACGTTTTGAATGAAAATGTCTGGTGATATAAAAGGATTCCAAACATTGACATATTCATCTTTTTCTATGTTTGATGGTAAAAGTATTACAAACGAGACTGTGAAGGGTTAACACATGTGTTAGCATTTAGTTTTAGATAAAACATTAACATTTAAGCTGCTAAATCCGGGCTGATAAAATTAAACCCAGATATTCGCTGTTAAATGGATAAATCAAATCTTCAGGAACAGCGAAAGTCCCCCAGCTGGAAATCACTTCCTGCCTGTGGTCACGGCTTTTTTCTGGGAGATGCTGATTTTCTGCTGATCAAATTCTGTCGTCAGTTCATGTGTTTGAAATGTAAGAGCACGTTCAGAAAAGGACGTGACTCACTGTTGGTTAAGTCAGATAAGTGTGAAATCAGCCTCTGCTGTTATTTCCCACATGTGCTTTATCAGCTCTGTCATATTTGCATCATTGGACTTCCTCCCTGCACGCACACGCACGCACACACACACACGCATATTCCCAGTCTGTCCATTGTGTGTGTATCATTTTTTTATCAGGTGTAAAAGCAGAACAGACAGAAAAGAGGAAGACTCTGATTACTGTGGTGTATTCTCTGGCCTCAGACAACACAAACACTCCAAGTGTTCCTCTTTTTGGGAACCTGTGTGTGTGTGATAGTGAAAATCATCATCAGGTGAGAAACAAATAACAAACCTGATGTCAAAGCGCCACATTTAATTTAATCCCTCTAAGTTTTTCTGTGTGTGGTGCGTTCACGGTACATCAGCAGTAAAGCACAAACTGACCAGTGTGTGTGTGAACATGTCGGACAGATTTAAAAGCCTCGATGTGAGACAGTGAGGACGTCAAAGTTCAGAGCTCCAACATGTCTCCTTCTTTAACCACTGCTGTTAACGAGGCCCCGGGGCCCCGGGAGCCCAAACAGGACATTACGCTGTTGACATTTGCTTTGCAAAGTGCTGATTAGGTTTTACTGTCCAACATTAAAGAAGCAGTTCACCTCAGTGGCTAATGGTGGACAGATGAAGGACGACTGCATGGAGACGGGGAGCTCTGGCTCTGCTGGCTACAGGAGTAATGCAGGACAGATGCAGGATAAGTGGGGACAGACGCTGCGTCCACAATGGCCCCCAGTGTTTTAAGCTACAGCAGTGCTTCCCCCACAGCGGGATATTTTAGGAAGAAGACACAGTGTGGGATGTCCATCGTCAGCAGACGGTTTCTAGTCTCTACACACAGTGAACTGTCAGCCCTCAAGTTGAATTGTGAGAAAAAGGCCTCAGGCCTCTGGTGAGTCTGCTGGAGTCCCAGGTTCAGCAGGGTTTGGCCTTCTGAGCACCTGAGATTACAGCTACGTAGTCAGAGCTGCACCAGGACACGAAGAGCATCAGGATCAGGTCTTTTCTTAAAGCTGAACTAAAGCCACATAAGTTGTGTTTTCGTGCTCTGGCGTCATCAGCGCCGCCTACAGACCAGTGTGTGTCCTGTATGACGGGACAGAGATCTGCTCCTGGGTTAAAATGCTCCCATGACTCTAAATTAAAGGAATAATCATCCAAAGCCGTGCACAAGCTCGCACCTGCCTGCAGGTTTGAAAAGGCTTTGAAAGGTTTTAATGGAGGATTCCAGGTGATTGAAACACAGTAAATTCAAAAGAGGCAGAGACCTACATTGAGGAGAGACAGGAAGTTTTTTGAATCGTGTGTTTTTTTCCTTTTGGTAAATACTGCAGTATCAGTATGTTAGAGGCTATGACTGAGCAGAGGCACAGACTCCAGCTTGGTGGTCAGATAGCACGTTGGTTAATGCCCACAGGCCTTAAGGGTCAGGAGCCTCCAGAGGAACAGAGGAAGGTTGGTTTCATGACGATGACAAGTGTCACGAAGTGCGTTAGGCAGCAGTATCCCGGGGCAGGTTGGGGTGTAAGTGCTGGACTCGGTGAAATCTGTGCACGAGTGTGAACTGCTTCAGCTGCTTCAGCCTCCAGCCACTGCAGCGAAGCACCGGGGTCTAAGCGTTTCTTGGAGAAGAGAGAGTTAAAACCCTGGCACACTGGCGTTTGTGACGTTTCCAGTGCGTTGGCTGTGGTTTTGGCCGCGGCCGAGCCGGAGATCAACAGAGGCCATTGTTACCCGGCAGCGAGAGAGACGAACCATTCTTTCCACTTTCCATTTTGTGAGAGACGGCTCGTCTTTCCAGCTGTTGTTGAAAATAATGAAGCCTAACATGGTTTGTGTTTCAAGTAAATCCAACTTGTGCGTTAGTTTCTCTGACAAACCCGTCGCAGTGAGAGCACAGTTTCACACGAGCTTGTCTCAGTGTTAGTATGAATGCATCTACAGCTGGATTCCTTCTTCTCTCTCTGTTTGAATCTGACTGCTTTTCCAATGAGAAAGTGACTCTTTCCAAATCTAATTCTCTGCAAGATTTTTCTGCATGTGCACGACTGGTATGTTGTGATACCTGTATGAAACAGGAAGTGGGCACAAAAATGACTTGAACCTTTTCAATCCGCTTGTGTCTGAATCAATCATGAGGTTCTCTGTTGACTGATTACTTGATTGGTTCCTGTCTGGGCTGCTGAATCTTCCCTAACTGCACAACTTGTCTTGTTTCCTTTTGACTGTAGCAGTGGGATCTTTTAAGGAGAAAGATCTTGACCTGCTCTTCCTGGTTATGGAGGGTGTGTGTCTCGTTGTCTTCGTTCTCTTACGTCCTTAACTGTCCGAGCTGAGGTTTTTACAGCCAGCTGTGTTTGTCCTTGAACTCCACTGTATCTGCTGATCCCTGATGGCAGCATGTGGTCCTGTGTTGTCTTTTACTCTCTGTTTATGTTACTAAAGTTTTACCCTCTAATGTTGTGGCCATTATCAGTGATCATCATGGCCCCAATGATGCTTCAGCAGGGGGCAAACTGCACCTATCAGTGGGCCAGATGTCATCAGTACCATCAGAAATGGATGCAAAATCATGGCTGATGTCCATAACAGCTTTTCTGCTAGACGTAATTTTATTCCCACTTATCAGAATGCTAAGTAAACATATTCTTACTAGTAAAAAAATAGTTGTTAACATACCTTTGAAATGTTATTAAATTTGAGATATTTAAAACTAAAAAGTAAAAGCAGCCATTTTAAAATTCAATAGCCAGAATGAATACGCAGATATGTTGCAGATATTTGTAATTGTAGATAAATTAAATGTCATTCTTAGTAGGTCATCTATGTTTATTGGCTGCTTCAAGTATCCACAACATCAATTTAGATTTAAAAACTGTGGATATGTGCAACAGAACTATAATTCAATGCAGTTATTATTAATGATACATTTAATGTTTCAGATATCGGTCGTACATTCAAGATTTAAAGACACGTTGACATGAATTGTGACCATGGAGAAATAAATGTTTAGTAAAGTGTATTTACTAGTGATGATGTGCAGATCACTCTAATAGTCAGTGAACCCTTATTATGTCAAATCAGTGTCCTGTCCCATATTTACAGTACATTTATGAATATGTGCAGTAATCCAACTTGTCATACTTGTGGAAATCTGTATTGGCATATTTTGTCAGTGTGTTTTAAATGTTTAAAATTTATTATAGATTAGATTTATGTATTTATTAATTTTTTTATCTGAAATGAAATTCATGCCTAAAAACAGTCCTGAAATGGGAGTTTTTCCCAGTCAGAATTCTATTGCAAATATCCAGAATATTCATTCTAAATGTCTGAAATATCATTGTGGATATGTGAACTGAATTACGTATGTCAAGTCGAATTGATAACAAAAGTCCAGCTAATGATGATGACTTGGGGTTACAAGGTGCAGTAGGGCCCCTTCTAAATCACCATGATGACAAACTGATAATGGGCTGGTAACATTCGAAACTGGTGTCCTTGTGTCCCTGTCCCCCAGCATCTTGTCCTCTGAGTGATATTACCTCTACAGCCTCAGTCGAGGTTGTACTTGTACTGAAAGTTCATGAATGTATCGTCCTGCATTCACCTCCAGTTCTGGGCTGCAGCTCCACAAACTGTAACCTGGTGCTGACGGAGGCCCAGGGGGAAATCACATCGCCCTGCTACCCCCAGAAATACCCCAATTCGCAGGCCTGTAGTTGGACCATGCAGGCCCCCGCCGGCTTCATCATCCAGCTCTCCTTTCTGGACTTTGACCTGGAGGAGGCTCCGGGCTGCATCTATGACCGGGTCCTGGTGAACACAGGCAGCAGCGACGTGAAGTTCTGTGGTCTGACTGCAAACGGGCTGACGCTGAACTCGACCGGGAGCGTGATGGAGCTGTCCTTTACCTCCGACTTCAGCGTGCAGAAGAGGGGGTTCAATGTTAGCTTCCAGCACGGTAGGTCCAGGCTGAGACCTGCTGTCCAGGTCTGGAATGTGTTCAGACACAAAGCCTAACTTCCTCTCCTGCTAGTAATGTGACTTTCTGAGTGCGTGTTGATGAGCTGGTGACAGAAAAGCAGCCTGACTTCCCCTCTGAGTTAGGAGCTGCTAACCCTTCAGTCTGCAGGACCATTTGGGCAGATGATCAGTTCAGAGAAACAGACCCACAATCCCACCCATCATCCTGTAGTTTGGCTCCAAGCACCCTCAGCATGTTCTTGCTCTTCCTGTTTTGGATGATGTCTTGTTCTGGTTGACAAGTTTCCCACCATGCAGGTGACAAAAGTCCCATATGGATGTTTAGAAGTTCAGGTGTTTTCTCCATGTTTCACCATCTTGGTTGGTTATATACCTGTGCAAACACTGTCTCAGTAATTATATTTGGGCAGTTAGACCCATGCGTTTTTACATTCTCATTTAATAAACGTTTTATTTCAGAGAGATGCAGCAGGTTCATCTGTTCACTGCACTTTCTCATTTGCATGAGGATCTGTGTGAATGGTTTCTTGTGGGAAAAGCCTGAGGATAAAATTGCTTCTTAGATCTGCAGAGTAATCACTTCTTGTATTTAAGTTGAAACCCGTCAGTGTTTGTGCCTCGTTTTTTTAAAACCAGCTTTTGAAAGAATATTTCAAAAATAATTTCAGTCACTGTCAGGTTTTCGTAATAAGATGTATGAAAAGACTCGTGTTAACGTAATTTCCTCTCCTTCCACTTCATCACTTCCTCTGCCTCTTTATTTATTCCACTCATTTTTCCCACTTTTTTGTTTTTTCATTTCTTTTTATTTATTTATTGTCATTTTTTACTGCTTGTCTTCTACATTCCTGCACTATTCCTCACACTCCTTTTATGCTTCTCTCTCGATTCTTGGTTGCTTTGTTTTCTCTCTTCCTGCCTCCCTTTACTTCATCTTTTGCTCCCTAGTTGCCGTGGCCCTGAGGAACCAGAAGGTCAGAGTATCTGATGATAACGGCAGATTCACCCAGGTCTCCAACACCGTGTCCATACCGACACTCAGTCAGCTGACAATATGCTTTGAGGTCCAGGGAAACAGTGCCAAACAGGTATGAGCACAAGAAAACTCAGTTTTCTGCATAACTTTGGTTATTTTCTAAAGGAATCACGTTTTCCACAGTCTCCATACAGATACTTAAACCAAAAATAAATTCAGCTTGACTCAGCTTTAGTGTCTGTCAGTCTGCAGCTTTGATTATTGTCTTATCATCTACTGAGTAACATGTCTAAAACACTTGGTGGAGACATTTGTAAACGATTTCTCCCCAAAGCATCATAACTTTCATGGAGATCTTGCACATGCACAGTTGACTCTCACATCAGACTGTAGTCAGATGTTATGGGGATTCACAGCAGTTTTACAGGCTGATGATGGACATACAGGTAATTGTTTTAAATACACATCAGCAACTTCAGGTAAAATACAGGAAAGATAATCTGACTGGTGTGTAGCTCTTGGAGACAGATTCACAGTTTGCAACTGATGTTGGAATTTGAAATAAACATTAGATCAGTATCAGCTGGACGGGCTGACTGGTCAAAAGATAAAAGGCTCAATAAAGAAACAGAAGCTTCCTGCACAATGACCCTCACAATCAATGAAGACACTAACTCCTGTCTCTGTTCAGAGCTGGTCTCCTCAACCCCCCTCCAGCCGTCCACTGAATCCTGATCCGATCTTTGACTCTCAGTCTTTGTCTTTGTCCCTGAGGAGGATGAGTGGATCTTCACCTACCATGACAGCAGCAACAAGGTGTTGCTGAGTTTGGGCGCCAGTGGAAACCGCATGAAAATGATCATCAACGGACAGAACTGCGCCCTCCAGCCTGACCTTTCATCTGACTTCCTCACCCCCCAAATGAAGCTTGTCTGTCTGGCCTGGTCGTCACAAACTGGCAGGGTGGTGGTTTATTTGAATGGGAGGTACAGTCCCAGTACCTGCTACCCCTCTGCTGGGCAATCTGTGCCGGGAGGTGGAACGTTCCGATTAGGAGGTAAGTTCGGCTTTGGAAGTTCATCTCTTAACTTTTACTGAAACGTATGAGCTGTGATACATTTTATATGGTGTTAGTCTGAGGATTTCTACATGTGAAGATGTTTTGTGTTGGCATTCAGCCTGATGTGTGTGTGAGACTGTAACTACTGAGTTGAGCATGAAGTGGAGAGTATTCTTCAACCCTCTGCAACCTCAGTTCCCAGAGGCCTCCAGCTTTAAGTTTAAGATCTTACCCACTGAAGGTCTACACCATCAGCCACTCTGGAGACTTCCCACAGTGCCGTTCCCTCCGGCCTAGAGACGGATCACGTGAACAAAGCCAAATAGTGAACATCGTGGATCCTCATCCTGGCCAACAGCAATGAAGAGAGAGAAGTTTCTACCTTCTTCTTTTGGATCTATAGTGCTGTGGATGGACTCGTGGCTTCTGTCACACCTGATGGCTAAGATAGCTGATAGCATGTACACCTCTGCTGGAGCATTGTCTCCCATGTCCAAGTGAAGTGCAGTGATGTGAGGATCCTGCTCCCTGTGACGACTTTCATTTTAACTGTATCTCTAGTCTGTCCTGTCCAACCACTAACACAACTGTCCCCACCTAGTCCCACCCTGGATGGTGCCGGTAGACCTGTCTGTCTGCAAAACATCTAGATATGTAGAACTGGAACAACCTTCTTGCTACCTGCTGCCAAGATCTTAGATGTAGTTGATGTAGATCACTGTGATTGGTTGTTTCACGGAGCCTGTGCAAAGCCTTGGAAAGATCGCATGTTATTAGGAGCAGTTCCCACCATGAGAACATTCACTGCTTTGCAGATTGATTATTAATTATTAAGAACAGGTTCTATTACAAAAACAACAACAACATTGCTTCAAATGTTAGCACTTTACTGTCTAAGTTCAGTTGTAGGAGATATAAAGAAAACATTTCATTACACGAATCTGTTCCCATGTGGTGGTAATGAAAAGTCAGATCCTCCAGTTCATTTCATCGTTGGGTGACATAGATGTCCCATTGGTCCATCCAGTAGGTGTTGTTCTGTGGACAGGCTAACCACAGGGCAGGCAAATGAATCCAGCGTTACCATCAAACAAATGGACGAGCAGTTTCCTGCATGTAACACTTGATGCCTGTGTGATGCGTTTGTGTTCAGGGCAGCGGAGCTTTGACGGCTACATCTACAACCTCCGGCTGTGGGATAAGGTCCTGTCGGAGGATGAGCTTAAAAAACTAAACTGTGATGCGAAGGGGAACATCTTAGACTGGGACCAAAGCAACTGGACCATCCTGCAACCTCTGGCCCAGACCGACACCACGCTCAGCTGCAGTGAGTACCGCAAATTACCACAGTCTGCGGCACAACATGGGGAGTAACCCTCCGCCGAAAATAGTTCCCAAAAAACCCACTATTTGTTTGTTCTAAAAACTACAGAGAGATGAGAGCTTTGTGGTGGGGGCAGGAGAGAGAAGGGAAGGTTTGGGGATTTTCTTGGCTCTTGTTAACAAAAAGTATTTAAAGCAACAAAAGTTTATGCCAGTGTGTGTTTCCAAAACCAAAAATCAAACATAGCAGCCATTTTTATTTCTAATATTCAGCAGTAAAAATAGTGATTTAATTAGGTTATAATACAAATCTAAAGCATTGAGTTCCGTATTCAGGATGGAAAAACGCACCCAGACTCCAGGTTTGGCTGCCGACCTTCATTCTGATTCCTGCTCGCTTCAGAAAACCCACTTGGCTGATGAAAGTCCACTGAGAGCTCACAGGCAGATTCCTGCACATATGCAAATGAGGCAGACTTCTGTATTCCACTGCATTTAAATGTGTTGTTTCTTGCAAGTATCTACTGCTGATTAGTATCAATTACAGTAGATTATTACTGCAGGCTGATGTACACACACACACACACACTGTCATTCATCTGTACAACAGGAAGCATTGCACTGTGGGATTGTTAGGAGACAGCAGTACACAACAGATACACTACTGTTCTTGTGTGTTTTACATTTCACACATTTTTACATTTCAGACTCTGCTACAAATGTAACTATAAATGAGTGTAAGCGTGTGTGTGTGTGTGTCCACAGAGTAAAACCTCACATTATAAAATGCTGGTAATGAGCGTGTAGCCACAGTGGTTTCAGTGTGATGCTTGCCAACGTTGTACTCAGTGAACACACACACACACACACACACACACACACACACACACACACACACACACACACACACACACACACACACAGTGAGTGCCCACAGTTGAGGAATTCACTTCATTTCACTTTAGCTTTTCTGACACTACGTGAAACTTTATCTGCTGTGATCCACACAGAGAGAAGCTGAGACATTACAACCCAAAGTTTAAATTAACTTACTGTTTTTACAGCACTGACCTGCAGTATATTAAATTCTTGTTTGTGCCAAACAGATTGAACAGTTTGAAATTCGGCAACACAATCTGCTGTTCCCATGGAGTTCACACATGCATGTGCAGTGTATCATTATACACAGTATATTTTATTTTAGTTCATTTATTTTCTCCTTTGGTCACTGTGGACTGAATTCACTGATACTTCAGCAGTAGCAGTCCTGGTGGGCAGAGTGAGACCCCCGTGCAGTACACAGAAAAAGGGGCTACCCACTCGATGGAGGCTGCAGTAACAGTTGGTGTGTCCACACATGCTGCGTATGTGAATTCACCGGGACACAGTAAACTACACTAATGATGTGTCAGTAATAATTTGTCGGTCAGTGTTTTCATGCTCACAGCAACTTTGTTCCTCATAGATCTGTCTAATTGCTGGAGCCAATACACTTGTAACATGTGGCTGATTGATCCTCCTTTTCACCTCATCACTAATGACTGAGTGCTATTATCCATTAATTGTGCAAATTGAATGTCCGAGCTTCTCTTGTTGTAATGTTCTCTGTCTTTACCTGTAATTAACAACTCTCCCATTAGATTTATGGACGTGTTGCTAACTGATGCCCACTAATCTGTCCTTCTCTTCACAGCCTGCTTCCCTAACTGCATTCATTTAACTGCTGCTGAGCCAACGAGTGGTGAGTGCTGCTAACCTGCTGCTGTGTCTGTGTGCGTGTCCTGGTAGAACAGTCAATCGTCTGTTGACTATACAAATTATCTTTAGAAATAATCCTAATGTAATCAAACTGCATTGCATCTGTTTCAGTTTGAAACCCTCATGCTGGGCTTTCAGGTAGACTAATGCTCCCTCTGCTGGCTGATGGTGGACATGTGCTTCCACATGGTCTGATGAGCTCCTCAGACTCCACTCGTTGCCGCTGATTGTCTGCTGTGTCAGTCACAGTGTCTCCCTGGTGCACAGACACTGCGAATGTGGAGGTTTCACACAGCAGAGCTGAGACACTGTCAGTCAGAGAAACTTTCCGAGTGTCGTCCTGTCAGCAACGTGGCACCAAAGTTGCAGTGCAGATGTAAAAGTATCGGCAGGAGTGAAAGTCTTTTTTCTTGATTGGTTATTTTTGTGTGGTTAGGCTGGTCCATTGTGTTTGTGCATTTGAATGCAGTACATCTATATTTAATTTAACAAATCAAATCTTTTCTGTGCAGCTCTGCTCATTGTTGTTGCTCCCAGTACAGAGAAACCAGCTATGGAAATGCTTTGACAGAAGCTTTTGGATTTTGATGTGAAATCTATTTACTAAACCTTTAAATGTGCAGTGCTCCGTCTCCAGCAGCCGGCCTCGTCTTAGAAGAAGCTCCAGGAGATGAGCGATAAAACTAAACAACAAAATGGAGGTTTTCTGCCCTAAATCCACAGCAATATATCCAGAAACGACAGCAAAAGTTAGCAGTAAACATGAGTTCACCTTCCTTGATCCCTGATGCAGAGGACACAGACAGCTGCCTGCTGTCCAGAGATCACAGAAATGATCCCATGTCACCAGCAGTAAACAGGTTTTTGTGCAAAGAGCAGGAGGTTTAAATACAAGCCAATATTCCGGTGACTGTCATGCCGACAGACACAAAGACGACTGTGTGAAGGTGAACAATTTCCAGCAGAAGCAGCACTGTGAGCCTCTGTACATGGACGTTTACAGACGGCCAGGAAGGATCAGTCCTGATGGGTCACACTTGAAGCCAGAGGTTTTGTTTTGACAGGTCATTTTACAGCCTCAGAGCTCAAAAACCATGACATTTTTCATTCTTCAATAATGGAAGTTTTGTAGCTGCAGTGGACCAACTGAGTATTTGGGGGTTTTTCCTACCGTGTCTGAGAAAATACAGTTAATGAGTGTGAGCGAAAGATAAAAGGCAAAGAAAGTGAAAATGTAAAAAGCAGGACAAGACTTGGGCACTAATGCTGCCTCTCAACAAAATTTTACAAGGTTGAAAATGTGGACATTGTTCTCAGGCAGCACCTCCACACTGGTGATGGGGTTTTAAAAATGCCTCAACTGATATTTGGCACCAAAACCCACTTGGACCCAGTGATAAACTGATTAGGACAACAGACTGGACAGACTTGACAGGTTGGTGGATTGGCGAAAGGCTGATGCAGTAATTCTCTGTTATTTCTGCACAGGAAAATGAAAGGAGAGCGGAGGTCAAGGTGGATGTTTGGACGTACACAGAACCTGTGTGTGATTAGTCCACTGAACAGTTGGTTATGGAAATGAGAGAAAGCTTTAATTGTTGCCGCAAGCACTGATTAGTGGTACACAAAGTTATTAGGGGGCCCCAGAGCCCCTCAGCCGCTGAAGTCCCATCCCCCACATCTTCATTCCACCACATCACAGCTTAAATTAGCAATATGTGGAGTAGAGTACAGTATAGGCAGACGGAGGTCAAAGTTTGAGCAGTGAATCTGGACTGGTGTGTGATAGGATTAGTCACTAGGACAACATGTCCTAAAACTACAATATTCACATCTGGTCTTAATCCCAAATGAGTGACTTCATAGCTAGGAATGAAAGCCATGCATCTCCAGCTGCAATCACCAGAGCTTCCCCACTCGTGGTCCTCGCGGGGAGGTGCGCTCGGTTTTGTTTACCTTGAAAACGCTGTTTCCTTTTTACGAGGCTCCCAAAGCGCTGGGGAGCATCTGAAGCCGTTTTTATGTTTCTCTTTGGTCTGGTAATGAGAGCAGGAGCTGTCGCCAGGCGCCTGCCGAGCTCCGAGGAGCAGAAGGGTAAATTGTGTTTTACGTGTGTGTGTGTGTGCGCTTTGTGTGTTGAGTTGTCTTTCATCTCTGTTTGATGGCAGACAGTGAAGACGAACACAGTCACAGTCTGTCACATGGTCCTGATCCTCCTTTACAGGAAGGTTCATTCTCTGAGTCTGGTTCTAGTGTCAGGGATGTGGGACCCGCTGTAGGATACATTACACCTTTAATTCATCCCTGGCCTTTCCAGACCACAGGGAGACCTACACCACATCTAAATGGAAATCTAAATCCTCATTCCTCTTTGCAACCTTGGCTGAGTTTAGTCCAAGCTGTCACTGTGCTGGGGAACAGTTTTATTGCCCTGAGAGTTGCTGAAGTGTCAAACGTTATTTGTATGAAAATGCTGTGGAATAAACTCAAACTGTGAACCACACGTTTGTGCAGTAATGATGGTGAATTACAGCACACTGCATTAATTATAGTTCATCAGCTGCTGCCAACACAGCTACGCCCTGATAAAGACACACTGGCTGCGAAATAAAAGCTGAAAGAGAAATCAATTGTTACAATTTGTTTTTACATCATTTGCATTTTGAGCACATTACGTCTCGTCCTGATGCCTCTGAAACCCAAAAGGGCTTAAAGAGCAAAATGATGCTAAAATTACAGCATAAACATGCAAATGTGAGCTTGTCCTCTTGCATACAATACACATATTTTTACAGGAAGGACGCCTGCTGCCTGGTGCAGAATGATTCCATTAATTCTAACTTGTTGTTAGTCATTCTTGACTTTATCTGCCCCCTCCCCAACCAACACTGCTGTTACTGGGCCCAGCAGAGCAGCAGTAAGCAGCAGTCATTGTCCCGGTTCACAACACGCTGCTCACCAGAGTTAGAACCGACAGGACAGGGAGAGATGAAGCAGGGAATTGGAGGACAAAAAAGCGTCTTCTGGTTTCTGTGTTTCCACCAGCAGTTGCCTGGCTGCAGGGAGTTTTTCCTGTAATGACATGTTTTACATGAATAAAGCTGGTAATAGTAGTTTGTTACCAAGTTTTTTTGTTTTGGTGTTTTTGGGGTCATCCACCTCCTCCCTGTGTTCCCATTAATAGAAGCTTGAACACAATCCAATCACTGAATAAAACCTCTGCTAAAGTTTGCAGTGTAGTTGCATTGGAACATTACTTTTAGGAAATGTTGTTCATTTAGTTTGTAAATGTCCACTGCAGCTTTCATTTGGCTCACAGTTAGTATTTATTTTTATCCCAGAGGTGTTGGATGAGGCTGAGCTGTGGCCTTTCACCCAACAGCAAGGTTTACTGTGCACATGTTATTCTATTAGAACAGGAAGGAGAAGAAACAAGGTTTATCTTTAAATTGAAAATCTACAGTGATTCCTACTGTCTACTAAAACTTCAAGCTACAGAAAAAACAAAAATGCCTCACAGGTGCTGGTGAATCAGTAGGTGAGAAAAAAGGAGACAGGGACGATGCTGAAGAGGGAGACAAAGCAAAGAGAATGGAAAAAGATCATAAGAAGAAACGGGAGGAAGGAACGAGGAAGAAAAAGTTAAAGACATAAAAGAGCGAATCACAAGAGGCTCAGGAAATGAGAGAGAGACAAAGACAGAGAGAGCTAGACACTGAGTCTACCTCAGCTTTTCTCACCTCTTTTAAACAACGTGTCGTCTTTGATTACTGAATTTCTGTGTTTTCACTCAACGGATCACTGCAATAATTTGCTGACACTTCTTCTGTTACTGTGTGTGTGTGTGTGTGGGCCCGTGAATGAACAGTATGTGGGCTGCAGCCGGGCTCAGATTATATTTCAAGTGGCCAAAGCACTTGAGGAGCTGTTGAGTTCTGGCTGCTGTAAGCTCATAGTTGGACAGACAGACTGTCCCTGAAATAAAGCATCAGGGGTTTGATCCCTGCAAGCTACCAATCTATGTCCCACCACAGCCCAAAAAGTCAGTGTGATGGGAAATCAGCCAGCTGATCAGAAAGCTACCCCGAGCTAAATGCTGCAATAAATCCTCCTGGATGAAGGTGATAATGTTCTTCTGTCATGTCTCCAAAGGTGTCCCTATGACCAGCAGCACAACCACCAAATCCGAGTGTGATCCTTCTTTACTGGGCTGCCCAGGTAGGAAAAACAAACACACCTCCGCACAGATAACAGGAACAGCTCAAATAACTACATGAACACATATTTTGGGTGATGTTTTTCTTTGTGATTCGTGTTTGAATCAGTCCACGCTGCCCTTTCAAACCAACAGAGGCCTATTGCAAGCAGTAACCACTGAGTAATCTAGTTTTTATACAATTTCAGTGTGCAGATGCTCCATGTTTAGAAATTGTAAAGAAACATCTAAAACACTTTCATGTAGCATAAGCTAGATATCTAAGGGCGGCAACTGGACTTCTGCTTGCAGTTGTTTCAGACGTCTCACGTCTCGTCTGAAAGTCTTCATCAGGTTTAAACCAACTAGCTCAGAGAGGCAGGCCTATACGGTGCATCCGGATTCGAGATGCCACGTTAATTAGGGATGAGACAGACCCGTTTGTTTAGGGGACACACAACTTTTACGTTTTACGTTGCAATTGAAATACTTTTATTTTCTCCTGGTCACTTCTTATATCTGCTATCAGAACAACACCTTGTGTATAGACAACTATACTGACAACCGTGATGATTTTGGTCACTATAATTGCAATATGAATGTTCAGACTCTGCAAACCTGCAGTAGTTATTTGTCATCATTTTCATGCCTTTATTGGACTAAACATCAAAATAACTTACAGATTAGAGAAAGAGATGAGTCTCTCAGTTAATTGAATATCTTAATGTTCCAGACTAATAAAGCAACAAGATATTCCAAAGTGTGGGATTCATTGATTGGAATAGTAATTCTGATAAATACTGAAGTAGAAAGCGGAGGAATTTACGGAGCTTTTTCTCTTTGAATCAAGCACGTGAGGGTGGAGGATGTCACAAGTTGTGCTCCTTGTAAACAGCTTGGAGTCCTTGTGTGGGGCTCTGCTAATGAAATTCACTTGGGAAAGAATCAAGAGTAAGAAGTCAAACAAGGACAGGAATTTTAAGTTGGTCGAGATGCAGAAATTCTTGAGTGCCTTTGCAAATGAGGGGAAAATATTGTACAAAGGTTGCAATTTAATAGGCATTTATCCTCTACCGCCCACTCTCTGCAAACAATGTGGGAAAAGAAGCTCCAAGGGCTCCTTTCATCAAATTCCCCTCGAATGATCCATCCGTGTCCTGGGACGAAAATACAGTACGTGAAAGGACTAGACAATGTTTTTCAAGGAAACCACCGCAGAGTGCTGTCCATCTGCAGCAGGGAGCAGCGAACCACCCAGCTAGAATCCTGCCCAAATACTGGTCATGACCTAAAGAAAATCCCCTTAGCTGGACGATGTCTCTGGATCTAAAAGAACAGTAGCCATCTTATGACGTGACCCGATCCCACCCCCCAAATGTCAATTCTCACACTATCCTGCACATTTTTCCCGCCGTGCATGTGGGGTTGTCCTCATGAGACCGAGGGGGCCGAGCGAATTAAGCTTCAGCTTTTGTTCCAGAGTATAAATGACTGGCAGGACAACAGGCCATGAGAGACAGAGAGCGCTAACATGGTTTTACTTTTGATTTGAAATGAGTCCCTGGAGCACTGGGTCAGCTGAAGAGGAGCACACCTGGGGCAAGTAGGAAGACAGTGTCCTGGTGTTTTGATTGGACCAGTGGACGCTTAGTGAGATTAGCTGGTGTTCAGCAAACAAAGCCTACATCAGGTTGTAACCTTACAGAAAAGCACACTGTAAGACAGTTCTCTTAACTGCACTTGGTACTTATTGTATTGTAAGTGTAGACACTACTAGCTAGTACTAAAACATTGTTTTAGCTGAGTTTCAATGGTAAAATAACTCAATCCTAAAAATTTTGCAAAGCAGCTAACACACCACGCTGATTTCTGTAGAGTTGCTACATCGGTTGCATGAACACAGACACAAACAGTGCCAAGCAATCAGGTCTGATGGATGTTCCATCTACCGGTGCATCTCACTTTGAGATCCAACTAGTGACGCTGTTCTAAACAGTTCAACATGGCCAAACTAGTGTCATCTAACCTTTTTTTTCCATTTGAAGACCAATTTCAAGGGAATTTGCAGAATGTAACAACCTTTAGAAAAATGCATTTCTGCTTTGTAGCTCGTGAAGGTTCTGCACTGAAGACAGACTTTAGTGGTGCCCATTCTCAAACATTCATTATCCTCATTTCTCTCTCTCATCCCAACCCCTTGTTGCTACCACCAGTTGCTTCCTCCCCCAGCACCCCATCCACTGACTCCACTAACACCATCAGTGCTACTAATGCCAACAGCAACGGTAAGGAACCCTCATCCTCACCATCCACCTTCTTGTGCTCTTTATGCTCTTTTTTTCTTTGCTTCCTTTTCATTAAGACTTAAACTTCCCCATTTTTTTGCTGCTTCATTCCTGTTGCTTTCTGATCACCCTCTTTTTCGCCTCCCTCCGTCCTGTACCTCTATTTAGCACCTGTGCAGCTCATTCACATGGTTTTACTAGTTGAAACCATAGTTGTTGTTTTTTTAAACCATCTTTTACTTCCTTTTCTGCCATATATCCTATAAATTTGAGAGGATTTCAGGGGCTCACGTGAGATCCAGGAAGTCATTTAGAGTTCATCACCAAAAACAAATATCCTTAATAGGATTTTGATCAGAAATCAGAACCTTCTCTATGTTTGACCTTTCAAGAACCTATGAAAATTTGCTTAGAGTAATTTTACTTTTCATGCACCTCTGAAAAGTAAAAGCCTGAATTATTCATTTGTTCACTCTAATATTTACTCTGTACCTGGGAGAAGACTCACCTAATTCTGTTCTGATGAATAGGTCATGATGAACGTGTTTGACCCAGAAAAGATGAGACTAGATAAATATTATCTGCCACTGCATTTAAAACTAGTTCAAGAAGCCTCTATCATTAGGTAATTAACCTCTGTGCCTTTTGTCCATCTGAGAAGTTTTAGTGTGGATATTTCACGGAATGTAATAAAACTTAGCTCTTGTTTTTTTTAAGGTTCTTTCCAAACAGAAGCCTGGAATTTTAAATACATAGCTCAAGTAAAGAAGGAAATTCCCCTTGACAAACACATAGTGTGATTGAATTTTAAAATTCATGCATTTAAAAAGTTGCGTGTTGGAAATAAAGCACTGGGTGATCTACACCAGCCAGCATTAAAACCATCTTGTTGTCCTTCCTGCTCTGCTATATCCGATCCTTCCCTCCATCACTGCAGCTCCATCCACCATCCCAACCACTAGCACCAACACAACCAGCTCCTCCTCCTCTGGTAAGACTTAATCTGCTCTGCTGCTTTGTTGTTTTCCATAAGCATCTCTAGACTTTCAAAGGAATTACAGGTGGCCCAGGGGCCCCAGGTGCCCCCTCGGCCAGAGTAAGAAGGTAGAACTTTCTCAACACAAGGGTACCTGACCAAAACAGAAAGATTAAAAAAAAAAAAAATTAAATAAATATATATATATATATATATATATATATATATATATATATATATATATATATATATATATATATATATATATATATATATATATATATATATACTATTTTTATATTTAATTGTTATTATGTAGATTTAAGTTTTCCCTTATGTGGAAACTCTCGGATTTGGTAGCTGTAGCAACGGCATTGATTATACCTGCAAAGGATGGATTTTACGCTCTCCCTGTTATTAGTATTTGTTTATGACTCTTTGGGTTAAAAATGGAAGTTATGTATTTTTAAGTTATGTATTTGACATTTCTAAAACTGAGAAAAATCCTTCATATACAGTTTATTACCTTTTAAAAGCTTTTTAAATTGGTTTAAAGCCTTTTAAATCAAAGCCCCCTACGAGCTTTTCCCGTGTGTGGTTGACTGACTCTGTGCTAACCAGCTGTGGCTTCAGATACAAGCTGCCTGCAGAGCGGCGTATTTTACACCACCCACAGCATGTGTCTGTTAAACTGACGTGATACTCTGGGATTGTTACCTCCTCTGTAGACCAGCAGCCTGCAAGCATCACAGCTACTGCTTCATCTGCTCCCACTAACATCCCAGCTACTAACCCCACTGAGCACGGTAAGAGTGAACCACACACATACAGAACTTTGTGGCCTTTCTGAAAGGGACACAAACCTACACGGTCTGACACTGTATCAGCTGTTGCTTGGTGTGGAAATTCTCACATCCTGGAAACTTGCACCTATAAATGTTTGTCATGTGGTTTATTAAATGACTGTGGTTAGTTACATATGTCATAAATGTTTTACTAATTTTCTGTTGCTAAACTAATCTCTAACTTGTTGTAGTGCTAACGCTAATTAAGACTAAATTACAAATAGTACTACGTGCTGAGAAAGCTGCTAAACCACTAAAACCACTAAAGTATCATAATGCTGTTTAACACTGGTGCAAATCTGCATAGACGAGTGATTATTTGTATGATGGCATGAAGTATTTCTGATGGAACCGTTTTCAGGAAAATCGGTTCATTCTCCTGTATGTGAAATGACGGCTCTTTGATTATGTTGACCTTTCTGTGATATAGTTACATGAATTTGTTCGTGACACAAGGCAAACGTATCCCAGTCATAACGCCTTTAGATCAGGGGGTCGTTTTGCTTCCCCACCCCCCACATGCACAACACTCTTACAGCGTGATTCTCTGCTGCTTGTCTGGTTTAGTTTTGCAGTCTTCTCCACCAGCAGCTTACTAACATAGCTGTTTCTGCTGCGTCCTCTTCGGGGTAAGACACAGTCCTGCAGTTCATTAACAAGCATCTGTAAACTTTTTTGATCTTGATACTGTTTGTGTATCACTAATCATGCTTTGATCCAACTTCGTGGCGTTATACTAACCCTACTGAAGGAAAACCGTGACAGGTCACCTGACATAGTGATGTAAGGTGTTTCTTAATCTTCATTGTATATACTACTGCTTTTGTTTGAAGCTACTCATTATTATTTAATTTACATTCTGTTACCTGCTTTTTTACTATAATGACAACTGGTTGGATGTGTGCTGGTGACAGCGAAGGATACAACTGTGAATTCTCCAAGTAAAGACCTTTCTTCTGCTGCTTATGCTCCTGCTGTAGTTACTCTTCAGCAGCCTGAACCCTTTTCTTTCCAGTCCAAAGAGTTGGTTCCTGGTCCAGCTGCTCACCACAAAAGTCTCAGGCATGTGTTTGGATTAACTTCTGCTGGACCTCTTGTTTCAAAGGCTGCTAGACCTGCAGCTCTTCCAGCTGGTTTAAACAGACAAGCAAGACCTGGAATTATCCCTCTTCATAGGACCAGCACATCAAGTCCATTGAATCCCCCAGACCAAGGCCATAGGCCCTCACATCCAGCACATCAACCCAGATTCTTAGCTTCAGCTCCTGCCCCCCCATCTCCACCTGAATCCTTTCACTATAGACCTCCAGCCTCTGTCCCCAGGCATCGCAGCTCCAGGATCCCCCTAGGGTTCATCTCCACACCTCTGATCTGGCAGGGAAGAAAGAGGCCCACTGGAGTACAGCATCTAGCTTCTACAAGAGCACCACCTAGATCAACAGTTCACGTCACAAAACCTACTGTACCCCCCAATCTCAAGTCCACATCTAGGCCCACCTACAATAAACAAACAACTGGACTCAGATACACATCTGGGTACACAGCGTATTTTCCATTGTTGAAAAACACAACTCGCTTGGATTCATCGACTCAACCTCCAACAAAACGAACATTTTCCCACCAACCAATCCTCAACAAGGAAACTGCAACTATTCAAGACTCAAATCTCCCTCCTGCATTAGGGGTCTCCATGTTATCTCAAACAACATCTCCATGGCAACGTAGAGATGCGGCATTAGATACAAAGGAATCTTCCTTTTCAGAGGGGGCAGCACCCCTTTCGTCATCATCATCGTCACTGCTGTCATCATCATCTCTGCTCAGCAACAGAAAGAACAAGCCAGTCGTGCAGCAGTGGTCACTGTTGAGCGTGAGTGCTGTAGACAACAAAACAGTTGCCATGGGTAACCAAACAGATCCTCCAGACCCATTGAGCATTGAGGGCTCATCTGGGTCTGAATTGTTTGTTTATGATTTAACTGAGCTTTCGGAGGCGGGTGGTTCTTTCAGCCTGTATGAGCCTGATGCTGCGTACTCTTTGGATAAACCACCCACCATCTCCGGTGCCAACAACAAACAATTATTTAACACATTTGACTCTCACGGCGCTTTGCTTCTAGTCACACAGCCCTTAACTGCTTCCGAAGATAAAAGTCAGCACATGTATTTCCACGATGACTCAGAGACCCTGCTCAGTAGCTTCATTTCTGCCACTGAGCTTTCTCTAACTCACTCACCAAATCAAGTGGACCCAGAAGCTGCCGCAGTCAAGAGCAGCTCTCAAATTTCTGCAGTAACTGTTTCTCAGACTTTGACAGGAACTCAAACCCAGCACAGGACTTCAAACAATACTAGTTCAAGTGGACAGAAGCTAGAGGAAAGTCCATACTCACAAGCTGCCCCTCAGCAGATGGAAACCTTGACTTTTTCACCATCTCCTCTAATTGCCCCTGTTTCAACCCTCCTCTTCGCACTGCCAGCACCTTCTTTGGACATGGTACGAATAACTTCTTCTTTTCTCGCAGAGGAGATTTTACACAAACAGATCTTTTCTTCTTCAGTGCCACAGAACAAAGACATAACTCAGTTATCTGATTCCTCCCATTCTTTACACCCACTGGACAGTGAATACGAAACAGACATTGCTGGAAGTAACATTAAAGCTGCAGTAGCCGAAAATAAAACTTCTTCTAACACTTTTACGCCCCTTCTTGCCTACTCTCACTACTCCTCATCTATCATCCTACCTATCATTCCCCCTTCTCCTTCTTTTCCCTTTCTGTCAGCCATAACTCCCTTCACCTCCTCTCATTCCGTCACTCTATCTTCTTCAGCATCTGTCTCTCTGAACACTGGTACTTTACAAATTCCATCTTTCCCTCCCTTTTACTCCACTAACAACCTTACTTTGCGCTCATCACCTCATGTTTTGTGGTCCACCACCACAACTCTTCCACCCAACACTGCTCCCTGGCAGGCCTCCCCCTTACCCCCCTCCTCTTCCCAGCAGGCCACTCAAAAGCTTTCAGAGACGGACAGTGTTGTTGAATTTGGTCGTGTTTCAGCGTTAGATAGCAGGAACTTTCAGCCTTCTTCTCTGTTGTCATTTCTGTCTCTGTCCTCAAACCTTCAAAAGAGCTTTGTGACTAGAGTAGAGTCTCTTTCTCCCTTTTCTAAAGCGCCGTCTTGGGCTCAGATGGAAGGTGTTGATGGTACACTGCTCCCAGAACACCACTTTGCTGAAACGTCCCCTAGCAATTTATCAGAAGCATTTAGAATATCCTCTGCCTACCCCCAGGATAATCCGCTTCTTGATGCCCAATCAGATATAATAATCGATTCAGTTAAGGTTGTTTTTCACTCCTCTATTCAATTTAATCCAACTCCATCAGGATTAGCTGTGGCAAATTTGGCGTCCAGTTTTGCGATAATCACACCAGATTTACCTCCTCAAATACAGCCATCGCTGTCACATTTGTCTGTCCCTGAGGTGGATTCATCATTGCTTTTGTGGCCTTCTTCTCATGCGGCCGGTCTTTCACTCAATCAGTTCTTACTTCATTCTGATCCAAGAGATTTAAGTGACTCTCCTCTAGAGTTACTTCCGGAGAATCAGCCTGACATTAGCTTTACATCCCTGCCAGCTGCTAGTATTTGGGCCTTTGAACGCACCCCAGCTCTTCTTCAGGCAAATACTGATAGAAGCCAAAATGTGCATTCTCCTTCTTTGCCTATTGCCCCTTTTTCATCTTCAAATCCCTATTTTTCAACTTGGAGTCCGCTTTCCTTTCAGTTTGACAGTGCATGGCTGACTGTCACTGCAGAGACTCTTTCTGCTGATACTGTGATCCAAGTTGCTAGTGTGACAGGGCTCATGATACGAGAGGAAACTACACTGTCTTCATCCTCACCTACCCCTAATGCTGTAAATGCGAATTCTCTTCTCTTGGCTGAGAAAATTTCATTTGGGTCACACGACAGAGAAGACAGGCTGACCTATAACCGAGAACCATGGAGGCTGCAGCATACAATCTCCCATTCAAACACCAATAATCAGGTGAACACAACCACAGCAACTCATGGGGAGTCTGACTCCAGGGGTTCACAGACACTCGCTGGTTATGATGATGCATTTAATCGCCCCATTCCCCCATTGTCCAATCCATCTGTCATGGCACAGGCACAGACCATGGCACTACTCAACAGCCTGGGTGCACAGCATGAGGCCATGACCATGGCTTCAGGGCTGGATTATACGCAGTACTCAGGCCTGACAAAAACTAACACTGAACGTCCCAGCCACACTTACAGTTCAGCACAAATGCAGACACTGACACACTCCACTTTTCAGCCACTTACGAATGAGTTTTCAGATGCACGTGATGAACTAGATATAAGAAAGAGGCCAAGGCAGGAAACAGAAAATGAGGAGGCACATGTTGATGTTGGGGAGCTACAGCAGCGATCATCCCACTTAATTTTTTCTCCGCCTCCTCTTTCACCTTCCATTTTACCTTCTCTTTCTCTTGCAGAAACCCTCACGCCTCTGTTTTCTTCTCTTCACCTTTCTCCCATCTACCCTGAAATCCCTCCCTCTTTGACCGTCTCCTCCCTTCCTCTCCAACCTTTCATCACCACTTCTCCCTCTCCTCTCCTTCCTAGCTGGGTGCCATTGCCAGAACTTTCTGCCAGCAATGCAGAAACAGAAATTGTTTTTCTGTCTGACAATTGGCCAGTGGCTGGATTACACCGGTCCACAACAACCCAACCCTCCCAGTCCCACAGATCCATCACACAGCCTACCAGCCAGTCAACAGAGTCACTCCTGCAGTACATCTTCAGCCAATCACCTCCTGTGAATGAAGCCACCTTCCTCCCTGATGATGACAAATTCAAATCTAACACCTCACAACCTCGTGTTTCTGTAGAAGTAAATGCCCTTGAGGTTTTACTACAGCTTGCAAGCAACTCACAGACAATGGAAGCTTCCAGGTTTGTCAGTAGTCCAGAATTATCACCTGGGACCTCAAGTAATGTAACTGTGACTGGGAAACATTCACATGTTCCTGATTTATTTGACCCTGCACATGTTGTTCCAAAAATCCACATTTTGGTTGAACAGGCCTCTGATGTTGAACAGGCTTCTTCAGCAGTAAACACCAATGACAGTGTAACTCTGGGTGTAGCGTTAAATGCTGCTACAAGCTTTCAACCTAATGAAAATCCAAAAGGTGCCCTGAAAACTGTTGAGGAAATTCTCTCCTATCAGCCTGCAGTATCCACACAACCCACTGCTGCTCCAGTTATTCCAAACCCCGTGCACACTTCTGGGCTTAGTATCCCGTCTTTCACCACAGCCTCCAGATCCTCCACTGTCACTTCTATTGATGCATCAGATCAAGGGCATGCAGCACTCGCACTCTCTGGGAATGACAGCCACAGTACAAACACAGTCCTCTCCAAGTCAAATGCAGCCACTGTAATAACCCTTGAAGATTCTCCCTCAGAAGCAATTGAGGTGACAGATATTGTAAAGGATAAAAATGCTACAGCACTTGGAAAAAATGAAAATATACAAGTATCTCAGGGGAATGACACAGGCAGCAACCCAATGCCGGATTTCAGTGTGAATGCAGACGCATCAACAAAGTCAAATTTAACAATTTCAAAGACAAGTTTGAACTTAAGTCCAAGTGTGTTAAATCACAGTGGGGATCAAAGCTCAGGAGGGAATGGGGCCATAAACCCAGACCACAGCCCAGTGAAAGATGTTCACCTTTCCACCACTACACCGCCTGTGATTGTTGAAGTTCACCATCTTCAAACCACCAAGAACTCCTCCCCAGCATCTCCAATTAATGCTGCCAGTGTGTCAGCGATCGGTGGGGAAAGTGACGGCCACAAAAAGGCCACGATGCGCACTACCACAGTACCCCCAGCTGTGGATTTAACTTCCAAGTCTGCATTGCCATGCACGTGTGAACCAGGCTTTCGTCTTCCATGCCTGTGTGGACTGTCATCGGGGAACAGTATGTCATGCAGTACAACAAAACTGTAGATGTGTAGAATTTAAAGAACAATCATAGCAACTTGTATTTAGTCTTAAAGTCTATTCATTAAAAACAGGTGGGTGAATTTAAATGTTTAATTTCAATGAATCTTGTTGTATAATGCAGATTTGCAGATTGCAATGTGAACAGTACACTACATGGTCAGAAGTATATGGACAACTCTGTCTGCATTTGGTGCAGGTTTGTTTTTCTGAGTGTTACAGCAAACCAGGAAACCAGAAATAGTATATTTAGCTGGCAGCAGTGTGTGTGTGTGTGTGTGTGTGTGTGTGTGTGTGTCTATCCTGTTTCAATACGACAGTGCACGTGTGCATAAAGACACCACTTTAAAGACATTTCTTTCCAGAGCTCCCAGCTCTGATATCAAACCCATTCAGCAGCAGACCAGTGCTGATGGTTCTGGAATGATATGTTAAACTGTCACAGCCCTTTATCACAAGGCTGCAGTTCTCAGGTCTCCATATACTTCGTTATAGAGTCTGCTATTACTTCAATCAAAATAAATGTGTTGAAGCTTATTTTGATGCTGTGAATGACTCATTGCACAATGTCGGTCTCTATGAAAATGAAGATTTTAAGACTAAATACATGATTAAATTGCGTCTTTGGGTCGTTTGGTTTTGTAGTTTAGTATCTCAGGAACTGATTTGATCAGTAATTGAACATGATGTAACATGGTGGGAGGTATAAATATCTGTCCTCAGGTGATTGGTGACTTGGTCTTTGTGATTCTGGGGCATGTGTAGAATATTAGGTCCAGGTGCCGAATCAAACTATGGTATTTAGTTGGAAGTATTTATTTAGTGCACTAGTCCTTCTCTGCCTCCCTGTTCCTTCCTCTCTTCTTTCATTGATCTTTCTGAAACTGCATCCACTGTTAAGGCTCCACCTCTAGCTCCTGTCTCTGCTCTTTTTCTGTTTGCTGTATATATATTTTTGCAACTTTTTACTTCTTTGTTCTGGGTTTTTCATCCATCCACAATCTTGGTAGAGACGTCCTGCTTTCCAGTAGTACATTAAACAGTGATCACCTTGTCTATTCTACATCTCGCTACAATGTCCAGTTCAAATAAGCAGCTGCTGCCAAACCTCAGAAAGTGGTGTCACTAAAAGTGTTTTTCTGTAGTAGTTACTAACAATTATATGTACTGGAGCGACACTTAGTGGCCGAGGTGGAGCATAACAGGAGCGTTTAAGGCATGAAAACACCCTAATACAGAATAAAGGAAAAAATCTGTCCTGTTGGGACATTTAATTGACCCTTAACACAATGTGTGTCTGCTGTGGAAGAAGTCAAACTTTATTTAAAAAAAGGGAAAAAATGTTCATAACTTTTAACCCAGAAAATTCAAACCATTTCGAAAATAAAATCAACTTTTTTCCAATGTTTAGATAATGAAAGATTGTTCAAAAATATTTTTTTGCAACGGACAAAAATCTGAAAAAAAATTGATGTTATTAACATCACATCACATCCCTTTTTTGAGTGTCATAGAGCTGTTGTCTTTATTTTCCAGACAAAATGAAGTGATCCTGTCCTGTATTCTGATGAGTGATTGTTTTTCTTTAACTTATTTTCCATAAAGCTAGAAAAATATACAATTACATAGTAGATCTTGCAGGATAATTGGTGGTGAGGAGCAAAATTGACCTATTAATGTCTTAGGTTTCTGATGAGGTAGAAATGATTAGTTTTAGACAATGACCTCTGCACAGCTAAACAGGAAAATCCATATCTGGAGAATAGATTTTACAATAATAAGTTCAAGTTTCTTCTATTTAAAAAAATGCCTTTCCATGTTTTTAGACTGTAGATTTCAGTAGTAGTTGTTTGGATACTTGTAAATATGTGAGGTGTCACACTGCAGACACAGATTTGTAAGTAAAGAAAAAAGATTTTATAAAGTTAATGACTTAGCTGCCAAACTGCTGCAGAGGCAGAAACGTGTTCCTGACCCATGTAACATCAGCTGTTCACCAAAAACAGAATCAGAAAGACCGACCCCCTTCTTCCTCTCTGCTATGTGGCAGGCGGTACGTCCCTCCTCAGCATTTTACAGTGGAAGATTGGATTTTAACATAACTCAATTAGTTCCAGGATCTCGACTCATCTCCTGCTATGTGGCACAGGGGCAACATAAAGTTCCATTATATGTGTGAAATAACCTGCATGGAGACTCAAATATCATGTTCTTTTTTTCTTCCACCTTTATCTGCAGTGTATCTCTACTACCAGGCTTCATTTGTGGTGGTTGCTGAAAGCTCTGCTCTGAACTCGAGTGACATTGAGGACGCTGTATATTACTGGGTAGGAAGACTCCACATTTATGCCGCCAGTGCTGCAACAGCATCACTGTGATCATGAAACTTTACTTGTTGACAGATTTGATTTGCTTTCTTCTTACAGCTGAAAAAAAGTTTTTCAAACTCAATCGAGAACATCTACGTGAATCACTTCAGGTGACTGTCACTTGGTACATTTCCTTTTCTTTAGCTACACCTTAGTAGTTTGAAACTAACCCTCACTGCTGTTTTTCATGCTTCTCTCTCGTGCAGAAAGTGCAGTTTACAAAGTGGAGGTGATTCAGGAAGGTACAGCAATTATCAGCTTGTTTGTTTCGAGTTTGATTCAGATGATCTGTGATCCTTTTAAATGTGTGAGCTTATTTCAGGGTTGTTTTCTCTTCACTCTCTCCTCCAGTTATAAATGTAAGGTCCTGCTGGAAAAGTTACACACCACTAACAAGAGTCTGGATGAAGCTGCTGTGTCTAAGGAGTTGTCCAACAAAGTGGGGGATGTTGCGCATGGACTGAAGATCCAGCCCGGCTCCATCACTGTCAGGCTCATGGGTAAGAAATTAAACAGTGTAGATCTTCATTGTCCTTCAGGAAGTTTTTTTTTTTTCTTTTAGCAGGAAGTAAAAACATTGATGGAAAGTCTGTCATAGGAACATTGAAACAGGCTTTTCACATGCCGTAATTCCTCTTGTTGTGGTGATGACTGTAGCTCAGTTGGTAAAGCAGTCGTTCATCAGCAGCTGCTGCCAGTGTGAACATAACATTAAATCCTCCTGTACCATCAGATCGTTGTCTAGGTTTGTTTTGCTTCTTATGTTTCTTTTCTCTTTTAGATGATCTTAGCATTAGATGACCTTAGGATTAGATGATGACCTTAGCATTAAATGACCTTAGCATTAGATGACCTTAGGATTAGATGATGACCTTAGCATTAAATGACCTTAGCATTAAATGACCTTAGCATTAGATGATGACCTTAGCATTAAATGACCTTAGCATTAGATGACCTTAGGATTAGATGATGACCTTAGCATTAAATGACCTTAGCATTAAATGACCTTAGCATTAGATGATGACCTTAGCATTAAATGACCTTAGCATTAAATGATGACCTTAGCATTAAATGACCTTAGCATTAGATGACCTTAGCATTAGATGAAGACCTTAGCATTAGATGACCTTAGCATTTAACAATGCAGCCAACAAACTGAAATTACTCCTCATTCCCTCCTAGTAGAAACCTGTCCAGAGGAGACTTCTGGTGGCTACACCTGGCCTGAAACCAGATTCTTTGAAACACGGGACCTGCCTTGCTTATACAACAAGGACCAGAGAGCCTACAGGAACTGGTAACATACGTACAGTTTTGTACATATGTAAAATAGAAAAAACTGATATGACGAGGTCTCCGTGATATTTCCTTTTGCAACATGCGATTGTTATGCTGCCACTATGTATCAATATTTGTTCTTAAGTATAGAGTTGATCTAAAGTGTAAACACAGTGAAACCAATTAAAGACGCTCAGCTGAATGACAAGTGCAACAGGCAGTGGAGAAGTGTTACGCCCCTGTCTGGGGGGTCAGGGTGCAACATACAAAGATAAATTAGGATGTTCCCTCTCCGGTCCCCAAACCAAAATCCAGGATCGAGATGTTCCAACAGAATGATATTTATTTGAAACGAAAGAAAGTGTCAAACAAAACATGACACTACAACTCAGGGCGAACCAAGGCCAACATAATAAACAAAATAAGCCATTTCCCACAGAAAGTGCTAGCTAGCCTGATAGAAATAAACAAACCAAAAGACAGTCGCTAACCCTAACTCCCTAATGTGAAAACAGTCCAAAGAAAATGGCAGTTCACCCCTACAGATTTAATACTATTTACAAAATATACAATTTATAAACAAAACCACGGCACAAAACCTAACAATTCAAAAATGCTAAGTAAGGTTTGGAAACCAAGAACAGCAAACAGGTGCTGCTGCCAGAAAGAGCCTCGCTAGCTGTTGGGAACCGTACTTTTAAAACTCCAGGAAGTGTAGGATGGACCAATCAGCTTCCTGTACTGCCCCCCAATCCGGCCAATCAGGCAGGGCACCTATAAGAACAACAAAATAAAAACAACACATATGACCAGGACCGTAACAAGAAGAGATACAGACTGAACAGAGATACACCAGCAACTTGTAAAGCAATGGTTCGAAGACTCCCCAAGTTTGGATTTTACATTAATGAAACTTTTTTTAATAGAACATAAAATGCCTTCAACACAACTGCCTCAAGTCATGTCCCTAATCTCCAAATCATGACCCTAAGCCAATGGAAGACTGTCATGTCTTCTCCAAAACCAGCAGATATTGTCCAGCAATATTTTCCAGCTGCAAGAGAAGAAGCAGCAGTAGTACAACAAGTTTGTCTTTTTTAGATTAGTTTAGTTTTTTTGAAATTAGCTTAGCATCGTCCAAATGGTGTTTGTGTACAGTTGGGTGCAAATGTTTACATCCCCTCATTTTCAAATTGCAAAATAAAAAAAAATAAAGGATAAATTATTAAAAATAAACTTTAAATTACACTATTTTTCTTTTCTGCTGAAGAACCGTTTCTTCTTTTTGCCATTTCAAATAAGGGGTGGTAAACATTTGAACAACAGAGAAAGGAACAAAATGTGGTTATGTACAAAGTGTAACCATTATGTAGCAGGGATTTTTATTTTTTTGTTTAGGATGAACATCGATGCTTTAGCCGCAGATTTTATCCACATTGGGTTAATAAATTTGATGAGTGATTTAACAATAAAAATTGAAATGCGAGTTTATTTAGAATATTTGCACCACCTGATCTTGTGTTTAGACAGGAACTGAAGCTGTTATATCACTCTTGTCAAAGCTATCAGAAAAAGTCATTTTACTTTGCCGATAAGCTGAAATTGCACTAGATTACCTTCGTTTTTTCTTTTCTTTTCCTTTGATTATTTCTTTATCTAATATTCACAATAAACAGTAACAGCAATAGCTGAGGCTGTTGTAAGATTAACACAAGTTTCCCGTTTTATTTATTTATTGTTCTCAAACTTTGATTTATTGACTTTCTTTAACACCGTGATTACAGTTTTTCATTACAATTAGCAATTGAGTAATACCCAAACACGGGACCCTTACTCATCTTTGTCACATATAATTAAAGATTACATGAACAAACAATGTCAAAAATTTCCATACAGACGTACTAAAACATGTCTCTCTCTTTTTTCAGCAGTTCGTTTGATCTACAGAGTTTGTCATTGTCCTGGTCAGTAGTAGATGTCAGTAAATGCATTGACATCAGCAACATCAGTCATGGTATGTTTGGCCCAAGCCAGTCAGATTATAGATAAAATGATGCATAGAAACATATTTAACAAAAAAGAAATGTGTCTGCATACTTCCTGTCTGCATTTTCCTATTTGTTGTATATATTTTTTGTATTATTTTGGGTAGTGTAGTCTGTAATACCTGTAACAGTGAGTCTTCCTTGAACACTGATCATGGGATTTCTGTATAAATAATAAACTTGTAACTATAGTTGTAAATAATAAAATAAATGCAGTGGAATAAACGTACAGTTTTTGTCCTGTAAAATAAATAAAGTAGAAGTATAATGTAGAAATAAAGCAACGTCCGACATTACAGTAAATGGGTAATGATTTATTTCTGTGTTCGTCTGTGCAGAAAATGCTGAGAAGCTCGTCGGCATTACCAACCGCAGTCTGTCTGTTGATGAGGTGTGAGTCCAGATGATTCTCCAGCTGTGGACGAGCTCTGAGATCCTGGTTGGACAGTGAATGAATACAGTCTTGTACTTTGTCTCCTGCATCTCTCTACAGGTGTCAAAAGCGGTGAAGGCAGTGGAGAATCTGGTGAATGTACCAAAGATCAACAGCACGTTGGCTTCCACCGTCATCAACATCATATCCAACGTCATGACCAGCTTTAAGCCGCAGCAGACTAATGACTCCGAAATGTATATGCTCAGTAATCATCTACATTGTTCTTTTATCCTCCTACAATACTCCTACTACACAAAATCATGGTCTACTAGATTCTGCTGTACTGTGTTATACTCTACTTTGACTGTACTGCCTTGTTCTACTCCTACTTTACTTCCACAGTACTGATATGTACTGATCTATGCTCTACTGTAATGCAGTACTGTAATATCCATGACAATGTTGTTCAAGTGCTGGATGTTAAATTACGTAGTTGGTAATTAAACTGCCTTCTCTCTTTTTTCTCTGTTTTTATCATCAGTGTTGTTCTCTTCCTCACATTATTTACACAAACCCTTCTTCGTCCCCTCTCAGAGCTCTGAAGTCAGTGGAAACACTGACTCAGAAGATTGAGTTCGAGGGCCCATCTGTAAACATCACTTCCAAAAATCTGATTTTAAGTATTCGAGCACTTAACACCACCTCCTTCAATGGGATGTCGTTCAGTGCCTTCAGACCTCCAAACTCCGCTGATGTGCAGGTAACACTGGCAGGTCCTCGATAGATCATTTATGCTGAAAGGTACAGCAAAGATCTGTCTTTAGGGTTGAACTTGTCATTGGAGTATCTCAAAGGCACTGCTCAGTGGCAACTGTCCTTGTAGGATGTTTCACTTCTCATCAGAAAGGCTCCATCACTTCTGACCAACTTGCCTAAGAGTGGCAGACATAAATTCTGTGGAATTGTTATGTTGTTCTCACTTTGATGGTCACCTGGAGGTTGTGGTACAAATCTGCATATTCCTCGCTGCATTGAACTGCATAGATTACATTGCTCTGCTTATGTCTGGGTGTTTTGTCCTTGGGGGTGGACCAGTTTCTGCCTCAGTGTATCACTGGGTTTAAAATGTACAGGGATGTGGGGTTTGTTGATGACCATGAGTTTCTCAGATACCCCAAAGACGTATAATATGACAAAGATGTTCTGGTTCTTGTCCTTGTCTGTTGTAAAGCTCTCCAACTAGATTTCATGGTGGATTTGACAAAGGCCCAGTTTGCAGATTTTGAGTACTTCCCTGTTGTGTCTAGATTACTTTCTTTCTTTCCTTCACCCTTGTAAGAACACTCTCAGCACAGTGATGTAGGGTTCTGATTACGTCCAGTTTGTGCTCCATTGCGTGGTGAGCGTCAAAGACCAAATACTGATCTGTGTCTGGGTTTCCTGTATACTTCAGTGTTGAGGCTTCTGTCTTCTTTGATACTACACATCGAAGCCGACAGGAGCCAGGTGGATAAAAACAACCTCCAGCTGACCATTAAAGCTTCGACAACTTAGGAACAGTTCATAGACTTGCCTCTCTGAGCCAGTTAATCAGAACTGAGGAAGACTTTCTGATGAATTCTAAGTGAAACACCACAAGCAAGTCCAAATTGCGATAATCATCGGTCGTTTGACTTCATCACAGACGTAGCATCAACGTAAGATTGACATTCTGTTACGTTTTGAACAAACTCAAAAAGTTTCCTGTCTTCTCCTCCCCTCTACTTTCAGATTGACTTTGACTCACAGGACAACCCCTTAGCTCAAGTCACCCTCCCTGCCTCTCTGCTGTCCAATAGATCATTGAGTGAAGCTCTGTCCAGGATCAACTTCATGTTCTTCAACAGTACAACATTCTTCCTGGTCAGTTTACTCGGTCACACACATAGAACATTTTTGGCCTTAGTCTGGATCCGGAAGAAATGAAAAGAAGTTAAATGTTTGGTTTACGTCACTGGGTTTGTTGCTGTTTATGCAGCAAAAGCAGGATGGTCGCTCTCTGAACAGCTACGTGGTGGCCAGCAGCGTGGGAAACTTGTCCATTAAGAATCTGAAGGACCCCGTGAGGATTGAGTTTGCTCATCTCTCGGAACAGGTGCAGGTGAAAATGTGTCTACAGCCACGTTAGTGTTGTGTGTGCATTGCTTCGGAGGATCTGCTGCAGTGAACGTAACGTTGTTTGTATTTTCTCCTGTCCTTACAGTTCTCCTTAAATCCAGCGTGCGTGTTCTGGGACTTCAAAATGAATAGTGAGCCTGTTTGCGTTCATCATCACATCCTTCTGAACATTTGAGGGTTGTTACACGTTCCCAGACCTACGGGGAGCTGTTCACATCTACATAAGAAGTTCCTTTGATTTAGTTTCTGGGGTTTTTGATGGACCTTGGATTTGAGTGACTGTGCTCAGCCTTATCTCAAACACATTTAACTTTTCTGTCATGTAAACACAAAATATTCTGAGCTCAGTAAAAGCCGACATTCATACAGTCTCTTATCCAGATGTTCTTTCTGCTCTTACACAACTTGTAAAATGATCCCCAACAACATTGATTTTCTGTGTTTGAACAACAATTTGCCAGTTTCTGAAATTGCAATGCATTTTCTTTGTGATGCCACTAGATGAGTCTGGGGGTTGGAACAGTGAAGGCTGCAACGTGCTCAGTTCCACCAGCAACAGAACTGTCTGTCTGTGTGACCACCTGACACACTTTGGTATCCTGATGGTGAGTAGTTTGGAAACGTTTAATTTTAACTTAAATGTGCACATCCTGCCCGGATTTGTTCTTCCGGTGAAAAGGGGGAAAATCAAACAATGAAACAGTTGTAGTGATAAATAAAAACACTAACTGCTGTACATTATCCAGTGTGTTACCCGCTGGCCACACGCAGGTTGATACTTGAACATAACTGATGGGGTGAAAATTCGGTAATGAATGTGATGCACGGATGGGTGGAATATGGTGGTGTGCAGCAAACCATCGCGATCATTATGGTAGTAAAAGTACATCACTCAGGCTGCATTACTCTGTGCAGGACGTATCACAAAGTTCATATTCCTTGGATTCGAAGAACAATGAGATTCTGACCTTCATCTCCTACATTGGCTGCGGCCTGTCCGCCATCTGCACGGCTGCCACGCTGCTCACCTACATCACCTTCGAGTAAGTCACAGTACATTCAGCAAATATAAAGATTATAGTCGCCCGAGAACTTTGTAGCTGCCTGAACAAGAAACATGAGAGCTATGCCTCTTGACTGTTATGTCAGACATGGAACAATTGTAGATTTTGTGAATCAGACATTGTTGTGTTAATGCATAAATTGAAAACTGTACTTGCTTTATCGTCCTTCAGAATTTGCATGATACAGGTTTCTTTTACACTTGTACACAATCACAGTACAAAAAACTCTTAGTGCTGCCACCTGACAGCTACAAGCTCCCCAGTTTTAATCTCCAGCCGGCTGCAGACTTTCTGTGTTTGCATGTTCTTCCCGTGCTTGCGTGGGTTTTCTCCCACAGTCCAAAGACTTGCATGCTGAGGATGTTTTATGAGTCTGTGGTCGCTGTTGTGTTGCTGGGGCAGTGGACTGAGAGCTGCAGACACCAAAAGACTCATTAAACCGATCATAACGGTCGGTGACATTGTGGGGACGGAGCTGGACACTTTTACAGCAGTGTCAAGCAGAAAGATGCTGTCCAAGCTGTGAGGGATAATGCACAATGGTTCCCGAGCTTTCCAATGTTTCATAGACACAGGTGATGCAGATGTTTTGACCTGTTGACACTGCTTGTGTATTAAGTCATGGACTTTTGTGAACGTTGTTTTGTGAGGACCTTCTGGTGAAGTCCTGTAACTGATTACAAAATAACCCAAGGCTGCCAGAAGGCCTTCAGAACAAATCACTGGTGATGTTAAGAAGCTCAGATCTTTGGGAAGAGTCTGGAGCAGGAAATCTGTTTGGGAAGAAACTGAAAAAAGAATTGTTGAGGTGGTTAGAGTGTGTGGCTGTAAAAATGTGGGACTGACAATGAGCGATATTCCATACGCCACGTCTTTCATTACTTCTCACAGGAAACTACGACGTGACTACCCGTCTAAGATCCTGATGAACCTCAGTGCTTCGCTGTTGTTCCTCAACATGGTCTTCCTGTTGGACGGTTGGCTGGCCAGTCTGGACATTAATGAGCTTTGCCAGACTGTGGCCATCTTCCTGCACTATTTCCTGCTGACCTCCTTCACCTGGATGGGGTTGGAGTCTGTCCACATGTACATCGCTCTGGTCAAAGTCTTCAACACCTACGTGCGTCGATACATCCTCAAGTTTTGCATCGTCGGATGGGGTGAGAGTGTTTGTCTTTTAATATCCCAACTTTATCTGTTACATACCACCTGCTGGAGATACAGTAAACAATATAGAACATAACACCTTTTTTACCAAATCATTCAAATTTTAAGTGAGTAAAAGTATTTGTACCTAAAAACCCAGGTGTGTCCTTCGAGACCGTGGTGATTTGAAATATTGCCAATGTAAAGTGTTGAGTTTAGGTATAAAGCAGCACATACTGAACATACTAAATTCAGGTTCCATCAATAGCATCACCACCATAGTGAGCATCTACATTAATCTTGATCTTGCACATCAAAGAAAAATCAGTTTAGAGATGTTTGTCACTGTCGACATATACAACGTATATTTCCCAAACCTTTCGTTTGAGAAGCTCTTGACAATACTGGCAGATAATATGAGAGTCACCTGCTGATGACGGAAACATTGTGAGAGACATTGGTCTTGTGACTGACTGGACATGTTAAGAAAGCTGAAATGATTTGATGTGGTTTTCTTATTGATATAAACGTCTAGCAGCACTTCGACAGCAACAACAAATCATAGCAGACAGACAGCTGAGCACTTGTGTTGACTGCTCGTGTGTTCTGTTGCAGGTGTCCCTGCAGTGGTGGTGTTGATCGTTGTTTCATGGAATCCCAATAATTACGGGCAGCAAAACGTCACACGATCTGATGAAAATGCTTCAAAGTTGTTAGTAACCACAGATCTTTTGATTTTGATTTATGATATTTTTCTGTCTTTCTAACACCAAACCGTGAATTGTATAATAAAGAAATGAATCACTGAGTAATTCATATTCAAACCAACTGTTGTTTAATTTTCCTCACACTGGAGTTTTCCGGTCAATAATCACACTGCCAGCTGTTAGCGAGTCTTTGTGACAGTAACCTGCATCTTCTCTCTCTGCTCAGCTGTTTCATTCAGAATCAAACCGTCAAGTACATCACCTGTGCAGGATATTTCTGTATAGTGTTTCTGCTGAATGTGGCCATGTTCATCGTAGTGATGATGCAGATCTGCAGGCGCAGTGGCAAACGCAGCAACCGCAAGGCGCGGGAGGAGGTGCGTAACCAAGCTTGCGTCACTGCAGCTTTACATGAAGTCAGCGATGTCAGTAATGATTATTTTCTGCAGCCTTAGAGGAACTGAAACAACTGTTTAATTTGAAGAGCAGAAAGTGATGATGGTGACAAATTAAGAGATGAAACAGTCGTGTACACACTGTTCTGTCGTGATCCAGGTCCTGAGAAACCTGCGGAGCGCCATCAGCCTTACCTTCCTCCTGGGGATGACGTGGGGCTTCGCTCTGCTGTCCTGGGGTCCCTTCCACACAACCTTCTCGTACCTTTTCACCATCTTTAACTCGCTGCAGGGTACAGTAACACAGGGTCTCACCTAAAACCTCCATCCAACAAATACAACTGCTCTTGTGGCACAAAGAAGTGATTTAGGAGAACACAGATGTTCTCGTTTTATGGAATAGTGAAAATCATACGGAACAATGGACAGTATCACCTGTAATACACATTGTTCAGTATTTCTGTCACTGTGACAGCTGTGCATCCTTGTTCCCAGTCATAATAACTTAAACATTTGGAATCATGATGACTGAGTGAGCGTTAAATCCAAGTTTAGCACTCATACCAGCAAGTTATGACCACAATAAGACATTTAGTATAAGAATGCAGCCATTTGTCAGTAAACGATATGTCAGTTATGACTTTCATTAGAAATTCATCATTACAAATTAGACAAGTTTTTAAAAATGTAAGTTAATTTCCTCTCTTTCTGCAGGTCTGTTCATATTCATCTTCCACTGTGCTTTGAAAGAGAACGTCCAGAAGCAGTGGAGGAGATACCTCTGCTGCAGCCAGTTCAAGCCTTCTGACAACTCAGGTCTGTCTCTTCACCACAGAAAGCTAAAGCTAATTGAGGTTTCTCTACAGGATCTGTGTGTATCAGTGTGTCTGCTGGACTCCTGCCACTTTCCCACAGCAGCAGAAAAAGAGAGAAAGGCACTTTATTAAAATGTAAATCCTAAGTTACCTCAGCTTTGGAGCTCATAACAAAGATAAATCAGTTGACTCCAGCAGATTAGGACGTCCTCCAGGTGGACTTAGTGTGTGGATGTTCTGTACTGCTTTTATTTCATATAAAAGAAAGCAGACAAATGTTTTTCACAATTTTAATACCAAAAATTCCAAACAGTTCAGTCTACAAGGTTCAAGGTTCAAGGTTCAAGGTAACTTTACGATCCCCAAGGGGCAGTTAGTTTTACAGCGAGCAGGCAAATAACAATACATACACCAATCTAAATAATATATATATATATATATATATATATAAATATAATAATATTGAACAAAGTAGCTCCACAGTCACTGAAATGTTTCTCAGAGAGGATCATCTTGTGTTTATAATTATTGTGTAGTGCTGAACTTTTCAGGTAATTTAAAAAAATTTCGACTTTTGACTTATCCCGCAAGTCATTAGTAGTCAGTGTGATCTACTATTACAATCAGTTATTTTACAGCTACAAAATATTGTAGCTCTAAGTTGAGACAAGATCCGGTAAATCTAACAGTCCAAATGTGGAAATTCGTCTGCTAATTAGTGCTAATCATCAGATGTTAGTGTTGGCACAGTAGAGCATGATGGTAGTTAGCACAGCTGTTAACACTTCCTATATGTGACGTGATGCAGTGGATACAGCAGATGTAAGAAATTCTCGGTGGAAGATTTCAGCCCATGCAAAAAGCCGTTCTGCTACTTTTAATATATGAAATCAATAAATATAATACACAAGAACCTGGGCCTTAATATCTCAACATACCAGCAATGAAATGACCTTATGTCTGTATGTGGAAGAAGCAGGTAGAAAGGGAAGAGGTGAAATAATAAATGACTCAAAGATAAAGAGGAGGCAACAAGGTAGAGGAAGCTACAGAAAGATGCTAGAAAGAGTCTGCGCCCTGTTCACATCCCCTCCGTGAATGTGAAGGAAAGGAGCCTTCTGATCGCTGTGGGCTGCTAAATAATGGGAAATCTCGCCTAATTGCAGACTGGAGTAAGACGGCCACCAACAACACAAAGAAGGTGAGCTCGGACAACCTGGGCAAGTCTCTGTCCTCCAGCTCCTTTGCCTCCAGCACTGCTACCTGGACGTCCAAGGCTAAAGTTACACTCAACCCTTTCTCCAGACGACACGTTAACACAGGTGGGACACACAAACACACAAAAAAACAGAGAGATGCTAGCAATTTTTGGGTTCGGTGTCTTTTCCTACGTGTAGTTTTTGCAGGTTGTGTATCATTTTTACATGTGATGTTCATGCGTCTGTGTTTGATGTGTAGAACACTCTTCAAGGCACTAGCAGCAGTGGAGCTCCAACTGAGGTAAAAAGCTAAAGCTGATTGGTTGATTGGCTTCCCGCTTCCAGCATCACGCGATCCGCTCTGCGTTTCCCAAAATGCTTGAGGGCAAAGTGGGTCAGCAAGTCTACATTTAATCTGAAATGCAGGCAAAAGGGACAGAAGCTCAAATTCAGAGAGTTTGCTGCCAGACATTTTGGGAAAACAGCTACTGTGTGTTGTCATTGGCTGGTGACTGTTTCTGCCACCTTGTTTGTAGCCTGAGACACACTGAGCGGGAGGACGTCCGTCTTCGCCCAGTGATACATGAGTAAAGCTCGAACTCCACCCACCCAGATTGTCCCAGGGTGCAGAAACAAGCACACCACAGCAGACTGCAGCCAGGCTAACACGTTTAACTGTGATTTGTTTGCTAATGCTGAGGTCACATTAGAGCGGTAACTGATGGAATCCTTTGGGTTTGCTCATTAAAACCAAAACTAAATGTGGAAGATGATGTTGGCAGACGTTGTCTTCTGAATCTAGATATGACAGGACGTAGGACGTATGTCCCAGTGACACTAACTGAACCTCTTCCTCACTGATTGTACTTGAAGTTAACATCTGGTTCCACTTACAGTACATAATAAATGGAAAATAATAACCTATATTTTCAGCACAGACTTGGATTTAAGAATGTCTGAGTTTTTCCAAAACTAATATTTTAGACACATTTTCAACTTTTCTGTTTATTTTCTGTGTATGTGATCAAATAACGGGCGTAGTTTAATATTAACCCTGTAATGACTGCTACTGACTTGAGGCTGATCAGAACCAATTATTGGGACAAATGATCCTGTAGGATGAGGGGATTAGAGACATGACCATAATGTTCCCACCAGGCCGGGACCCTCCCACATCTCCACTTAAAGTCCTGCGGTGGCTAAAGGAACAGAATGAGAGCAAGCTGCCCGGAAAACATCACCACCAGATGTTTATTGGTATAAGTAGCTTCCAGCAGCTTCATTTGAGAATAAGAAGAAAACTTTCCTTCAACTCATCTCCAAGTCATCCTGCAAATCATTTAGGCCATGTTAATTCTGTTTTCTCAGCCATGATGTCAGTTGCTCTTTTGAAAGAGCTAAAAATCTTCTAATTTGTACAATTTAAATCTGTCAACAAATCCTTCGTTCTTCGTGTATGTTTCTTTTAGTGCCATTGAAATCATTTGATTTTAAACTGTTGCAAATGCAGCGACACCACTGGAAATGTTCTTAATGCAAACAGCAAAAGTTAGACAAAAGCTTGATAAGGTTATTACTCCTGGCTGAAATGGCTGGTTCCTGAAACTGTCCAGTGGATGAATTGTTAAAGTAATCGTGTCTGTTGATGCTTATCAGCAACCAATTTTCACAAGTTAAAGTTTTTCTTAACTTGTAGCTGGAAGTTACTGCAGCTGCTGCAGCTTGTTCCTGCACCTTGTCTTTGCTGCAACCAAACAAACACAGCTGGCAGATGTGCAGCCCCGCTGACTGACTAGTCAGCTGCACCACATTAGATATGAAAATGAAATTTCGGTTGATGTCAGTTTGGATGCTAAATGATTGTTTGGCTTGGATACAGTCGGTTTTTGTATTATTTTAAAAGCACATTTAAACACATTAAAAATCCCTTTGTTCTGATGTGTGATATTGCAGTTTTAGTTGAACCTTCATGCCACAAAGATGAGCTGGAATCCCTCTGTATTTCATTTTAGAGGGAACATCCATCTTAATCTAATTTTCTGTCGGTCACCATGTGAAACAAACGGCACCAACATAACAGTCCATTCATAAAAGCAGCCATTTGAAGAGATGTCAATACTGATAACTCTCAGTACATGAGACGGGCTTTGAACCATCAATGTGGAAGATGTTCAGCACTTAAATGCCCTTTGGCCACTAATTCACATTCGTTACGTGTTATGTTATGTATTACGTTTTAGTTATGTGAACATAATCTGTAGCAGACAGAGTTGCCACTCAGCCACAGAAGGGAAGTAAAAGGACAAATGGTAAAAATGAGCTTGTGCCAGGAAACCTGCATTTTTCAGTGTTGTGCAAGAGTTTGTCTAAAATTCTAAAGATGACAGTGTGTTAAACTCAGCTCATGAATTCTTATGAATAAATTCTCAAGTGAAACAGTCATAATGAGCTGCAGAGTGAATTTCAATGTTCCTCACATCTTTTATAGTCAACAGATTCTTAGGGGAGTGATGCTGAATGCTGCCTCACATTTCCACTAGAGGTTATTGTAGCATAGTTGTGGTTCTTCAGTCTGTGGACTGCACACATACTTCTGGGCTTGCATTGCACCGCATTAGTGTGTGTGTGTGTGTGTGTGTGTGTGTGTGTGTGTGTGTGTGTGTGTGTGTGTGTGTGTGTGTGTGTGTGTCCAACAACCACAGGCATGGATGCCCTTGTCACTTTTTTTCACATGTAACTGAACAACCCAAGCAGGACATTTTTGTATCACAGGCCAAAATATCACATTTGTTTTCCTACAAACTGTCACATACACTTTGTAAGCAGATGTGGGTTTGTGAAGGCTGCTGCTTGTGAGCTGACAGGAAGAGTTCAAAGGATTTATTTTATCTTTTTATTCTTATCACAATCCAGTGAACAGTGAAATCATTATCTAACAAGCATTAGTCAGGTTGCCCAAGATTCCACTGTCTCATCTGGCTTGTCTGCTCGTCTCTCCGACTTCTCTGCTCAAATGAGAAGAAGACATCTTTTCGTCTTCCGCAACTTCCTATTCATTAAAATCTAAAAGAAAAAAAAACCTGTCTGATGTTTTTTGCACTTTCATCTCACGTAACTGAAAATTGCTTCTCACTTGTCATTTGTATCGTGGTTTGACTAATTGTAAAATTTAAGAGAAAGGTGGTAAGAGTCTTATTGAAAGAGCAACAATTAGCCTTTGTGTTCAGTGTTGTGTGCTGGTGGATCAATCTTTGAGTCTGTTATGATCTGTTGGGTTTGATTTATTCTGCATTATTTTTATTTGTTCCATATGAACTGATCAGGATGTTTGGTTCAAACTAACTTTGGATAAAAAGAAACTGGTCTTAGAAAGAAATTTTCATAAAGACACATCATGCAGAAAAGCTCAATCTGAGGGATCGGTTTTCTGGCCTGGACTCAGCACAGACATTCCTAGCGGGCTGAGGCAGCTTAAGAAAGCTGCCTTTTAGTAATTAGCCATTTATCACAGAACAAGATCGTCATCCTGTTATCAGAATGGAAGTGTGGCTTCAACTAAGCTGCCTTAACATATTCAGTTCTGCTGGACGTTAAAATTAGTTTAAGTTTGATGAAGTTTGTTTATTTGTATGAAGGCTGCAGCATCTGCTTCTCTAACTTTGCTGTATCTATTTTAGCCAGGCGAGTTCACCTGATACCGGATTGAAAAAACACACTGCAGTTCATACAGTGGTTCCTCAGTTGTCCCCCGTCACTGAGCCAAACGCCGTATAGATCTGCTGAATGATTAACATGTCCTGCATTAGCAGAGGCAGCTGCGAGGTGTTCGTGAAGTGCATGTTACGGTTGCCAGACACTTGTACTCGGTCTGACTTTCCAACAACATACAAGCAGCTCCTGCTGGTTTCTGAGCAGAGACGCAGTCCAGTTAGGAAAAGCCAACCTCCAGAGGAGCCTGTTGGGAAAGTGATCAATTTGATTCTAACACCTGTTTTGCTTCCAAGAACCTTTTCAGCCACCATCTTCGTCATTCTGACTCGTCACAATGATCCTGTGCAGAATGATCATCAATGACAGCCAGATGTTTAGTAATTGAGGTCCATTTTGCATTTTCAGTAATTCAGTTCTTTTATGGAAAATATACAATTTCCCAATGATCAACTTTCTTTCCCAAAAAAAAACATAAACAACATTCTTCTTACCTTAAAACTATGTGACCCTGACACGGAGTCGGTGAATAAACTGTGATCGTATGTTCTCTTGGCACCATCTACTGATGCAGAGCTACTTCCTTTTCCCTGGCTAGTTATTACCAAAAGCATTTAATTCCTCTTTTATTAATTCTGCTGCCAGGTAAGCTCACGCACTGATATTATGAGCTGTCCTACGTCAGCGTTTGACTTACTCTAACTATGTAAAATGCAAAAAAATAATAATACATTCATGACTTAAAAGGGAAATGATTTCTAAGACCCGATATGCTGTGTAAGGAGATCAGCAGTCCGTGGAGAAGCAGGAAATATTTTATACCGTGGTACAAGCTCTTTCGGAGCAGATCATCGCTTACTCCTGCAAACATTTACACGGAGATATACTTGATTTGTTTCTTGCTAATCGAGACAGAGAAAATTGAGTTAGTCTGTCGAGCTTCAGCCTGATTTGAACAGGGTTTGATCCCGTGTTGATCAGGTCCAACTGCTTTGTTCTGTTGTTTGCTCTGGCTTCGCCTCTTGTTTTGCTGAGCATCTATGCACGGCCCATTCTCTTTTTGCATATTATACCTATAAACAAAGTGTCGTGCTGACTTCTTAGTTCAAGCAGAATCAGTGAAACTCTTGCCAGGCAATTTGCCTGTTGTCTGGTCTGTGTTACTTCAAGAAAAGAAACCGTAAAACCTTTAATCTTGGCTGAAATCGAGTTACTTGCTGACATTTCCATCTGGACTCCAGGACACTTCTTGCTACATGCAGTTGTACCCAGAGACCAGTCTAAGCTCAGCAGCTGTGAATCATTCTCATTGGTTTGCTGTTGCTTAATCAGAACAGATTTACTGTTGCTGCTTGATGACATTTATTGTAGTAATTTATGGCTTTAGTCACCTGTATCTGCATTAATATATGAGCAGTAATAATTCTTAAAAATGTAAAAAAAAAAACCACCTTGAACCTTTCTGAGCTCTCACCTATCATGTAGCTGGACTTAAATATGTTGAGCTCCTCAGGGGGCGCGGCAGCAGAGCCAGGTCTCATTCCCAGTGAACTGTAGTTGTTTTTGTAACCTGTGTGTGAACAGCTTGTAAGATGAGGAAAATGTCCTCAGGGAAGAAAACGAATTCTCCTATGTCATCAAAAGTCCCGTCACTGCACACATTGCTGTGAGGAGCCAGGAGCAAAATAAGTGCTGTCATGTGGAAGCTCAGTGGGTGGAGCATCAGGTTGGGATACATAAGGCGGAGGGATCGAATACCTCCCCACCAGGTGTGGCCCCACCCAGCCGTTCCCCAGCCCAGATGAAATGGGAGGCCTGCGGCAGAGAGGCCAAATCAACGTGGGGAACACATTCCACTGTGGGGATGGGACAAGCTGAAAGCCGTTGATCTTTCACTGTGTGAAATAAGAAGGTTGTGACTTGTAGGCAGCTACAGCTGAGACGCTTTCTAATAACATTCCTATGTGTGAAGGCTGCTAGCGTTGCTCCAGTCGTATCAAAGAGACCATTAAAATGACAAACTTGAACGTGTAAAAAGGTCTAAAACGGTTTGAGAAGTCGAATTGTTCACAAAAAGGCAGTAATACTACAAGTGTGTTGGTAGTTGGTAATTTCTACACTGCTCCTGCTCCTACTCGTCCAGTGGTCAGAATTCTGCTGATCCGACTCGCTCAGTGCTTAATCCTATTATACTATCTGCTGAACGATCCGATATGATTATGTTATTATATTTGTCATAGCTGTAATTACTGCCTCGAATTAAATGGGCAGGAATGCAGAACCCTGCAGAGGCGACATGAGTCAGGCCAGATTGGTTCAGCTTCATGTAGCCGTCCATGACACTCGCGTCTCCATCTCTAAACTCTAACCAAACACAGCAAAAGCTGAGACACTGCAGCATAATGATATGCAAACATACTGCTGATGTATGGGAGGCAGCTGTGTAAAGGCTTCACATGACCCAATGTAGCGTCTCTCTTCATTCTGCCTGATTCTGTTATCTATTGGCCAATTAAGCCTTAGAAACAGTGAGGCCCCGGAAAGGAAAAGTGCCAAACCAGCCAACCTTATTGGAAGCACCGTCAACAAGAGCGCCGGTTATTCTGCTCGCAGTAAAAAGTGCCAGGCTGTGATTAGATGGAAATAGGGAAACATGGAACATTGCAGCATGGAGGTCTTCAATAGGAAAGTGACACAAAACAATAATTGTATGTCAGGTATTTCATTGAAATTTGCTGGGAAAAAAAGCATCTTAGGACTCATCAGGTCTTATCAGTTTTCAAAAATGCTGTGCTGTTAACAAAACCCAAATATTTACTGTCTTCATCCACAGATGATGAGACCTGACTGTGGATTTATTACTGTGAGATAAAAACCTTGGTCTCATACAGAGAGAGACCAGTGCTTGAACGGTCTTTGACATCAGATTGTGGGTTTTCTTCCACTATCCACTGACTCCTAGAAGATGACTTTGGACCTCGTTAGATGTGTTTGTTCAGGGCATCACGAGTTCTTGAAGAACTAAATTGTTTGTAGAAAATGATGATTTCTTGTGGCTTAAACACTGTGACTTTAAACCAAGACCATCTCTGGTCTTTGTTAACAATCTCTCCCCTCTGACATAGTAAAGGGTTGTAAATGGCAGTGTGTTTAGATACAGTTGCTGTCTGGGAAGGAAAAGGTCTGTTTTAACTCATTGTATATAATCTTGTACGTATATTTAGAGCTTCATAATTTTTCAAGAGTCCCAGAGTGTAATGCATTTCATCTCTACTGATATACACTCTATAAATCATATTGAATGTAGGACAATGCACTTATGTTCTCTTGGATCTTTTGCTCTCACTCACATTCTTGTTCTCACTTTACTTTCCTGGTAAGTTTGTTTAAACTCTGTTTGTTTTTAACTCCGTGAGAAAGCTCATGCGATGCTGTCTCTGAAATAACGGTTTCACTTAGAATAACACTAATACTGGAGAGTGTGGACTTGCTTTGTTTGGCTGAAACCCGACCGTGACGGGCCGCCCAAGTGAAATGACCTGAAAGATCCTTTTAACAGTTAAAGGTTAAGGCCAGTGATTCTCTACATGTTGTTATTGTCAGCAGATCCCATACAGAGACTAAAGTGTTGCTCTAATTCACAGTAACTCAAATCTAAAATGACCTGTCTTATCCTTTCAATGATTATTGTTTAATCAAGTCGTAATTCCCACATGTCCCCGCTTCTCTCTGGATGCAGATAAACCCAATCCCACCAGCCCCAAGTGCGTCTCCTCTTCCTGTTCTTCCTCAGAGGTGGAGCCCAACTCTTCTTCCTCCTCGTCTTCTATCCTCCCCGTCAGCCAGATGATCGACAAAGTGAAGGGCTACTGCTCCACACGCACTGACAACTTCTACAAGAACATCATCATGTCAGACGGCTACACCCTAAGCACCAGGTTCTAGCAGCCCTCAGGTTTTGGAACTTCCGTGAGTTGTTGTACAAATTTTGGGACATGGTCCAGAGCGACAGAGGACGCTTCTGTTGAAACTGCTTTGCTTCAATGTGCATTTAGACTGAAATATTTCTACATTTAGTCATCAGCCGGATGTGGCTCTTGGGGTTGTGGGAAACAGTGCTAACAGGGTAGTGCTGTTTGGTACCGGAACAGTGGCACCATCATGCCTGTTACCAACAAGGATCTTTCTTTTCATGCAAAACATTCAACAAACAAACTGTCAAAACCCCTGAGACCAAGTTAAGACAATCACAGACAAAGTCTAAAAGTGTTTTAAATGTCGAGGTCTCCTGGATGAAAAGGGATGTGTGAAAGCTACAAGGAGGTCAGAGAACTACTCTGCAATTCTACTGTATCATATCAAATGACCGAATTGACCGACCTGGCCGGCAGACTGTAACTGAGAGGAAAGGAACAGGCCACAGAGGTGAAAGCAGCTGCTGGAAATGGTAAACACACAGTGGGACGGTAAAGAAAAAGACAAGGTTCTGATGTTTTTTTTTTTTTGTTTGTTTTTATTACTGTGACATTTGTAAAAACTGTTTGTGTTTGCATGTGTGGGGCCGTGGGCTCTCTAAAGACACTGCCCATCGATCTGCTTTCTCTTTTATTTTATTGTGCTTTCGGAGGGTTCTGGAAGGGTCACTGCCACTGTACATACAAACCAAACATTCTCTAAAGACCCCATGCTGTGTAGACACACGGTCTACTGGCCTTTTCATCTCTGTCAGAAACTATTCACAGGGACAGAAAGGACACAAATTCCAGGATGAATGAAACTGCTCACAATACAGTCAGTAAATAAAGTTGAACCTATTATTTAGATCCTGTAATGATGTGTTTAACCATGAAAAACTAAATCCATAACCAGTGAACACCTACGCATACTGATAGATTTTCACTTTATATCAGAACTCTCTCAGCCTGTAGTATTTACTTATTTTACAACTTCCTCCTTGAGACTGATGTTTTAAGAACTTTTACCTCCTACCACCTGGATACAAGGGGTATAAAACACAAGAGAAAACTGCAATAATGAAAATGCATTTGGAAAATGTAATGCCGATGTGTCTTCTACAGTTTACTCTTGATGATGAAGTTATCAGAACATTGTTCTAGAAAGACGGGGGTTTGGGACTTGTTTTGCTTGTTGCTAGTAATATTTTAGCACCACAAGTGAAATTCTAGGCATATCAACTATGTTTGGGTGGTGGCAGGTATCAGAGAGCGTCATGTGTACCTTGATACCTTGATACCACATGTGGTGAAAAGATCCTTAAAGTCTGCACCAGCCCTTTAATGAAAGTGCAAATTATAACCAAAACAACAAGTCTTCATTTTTTTTCAATTATCCAAAATGATCCACATTTGTTGGTTATTATTCCAGAATTAACAGAATGTCACATCCTCAGTATCACATTTGTCTCCAAGATTTATATAAAACTGATGCCAAAGCATTTTAGGTTTTGGTCTGAGATATGAAAAGCCATAAAAATTAAACAAGAGATATCAATATGCAGCCAAATAAAGAGAAGCCATGCTTCCTAATTAAATGTAAAGTCTGAACTCAAAGATTTTCCTCCCATCATCAGCAGTGAGTTGTGCATGTAGAGCATTCAGTCATCAGCGAAGAAGTTTAGAAACTTTAACTGGAGCTGAACGGTCTCTACAGTAATATTGTGGAATTCATAAAGAATCAGTGAAATTGTTGTGATTAGTCCTCGTTTGGCTGGGACGTCCCGACGCCTTGCTTACACCTTTATTTCTGCTTCAGTGGGACAAATGGACTATTTTATCAGTTGAAGGTTAGACGTTAATTTGTCTGTCTGTTACTTCCTAATAATGTCTTGAAAGTTTAAAGCAAAGAATTTCCTGATTAGGTAAACATTATAAGTACAGAGAGAGAAAATATTTATTCTGCATTTATTTATTTTTATGACCTAGCTTCAAAACTCATAACTGTGAACAAAGCTTGTGTTTTATCTACAATTAGGATCTGTAAAATAAAGTGATCGACATAATTCAATAATAAAGTACAATATCTGGTATTATGCATAGCCACAGTTTTTGGTTTTACTCATACTTTGTATTAGTTCATGTTAATGTTTGGATTAACATGATATGGTATCAGCGGGATAAAAGGGTTAAACAAGATTCATTAATAAACCTCATTATTTTGATCTCAAGATGTACATTTGTGAGCAAATGATTAATATCCTTTGGTGAATGATATGAACAATACATCTTTTTTATGTCTTGTCCAAATGATTATTGATGAAACTGTTGTGGTACTTGGATCCACAGCTTCTTCGCTTTTACCTGTGACTTAATCGTTTGTCAATCAGGATAATTGGTGATGTCACGACCACTGAATTGTCTCGAAGGAAAAGTGGGAAAACGTGGCATCTGTGCAGTTTCAGGTGATTTTATAGAATTATGTGAAAGGATTTCTTTTTAAAGGGAACATTTATTTTGTAACAATAATTTGTTGTTGTCTCTTTGACTTGTTTTAGTTGGAAAGACCTTGATGAACATGGTTTGCTTATTCTAAATTTTGTCTTTTCTTGATGCTTGTTACTCCTCAAGCTGTTGACTGTGTGTATACATTTATTTTTCTGATCATACAGTTCCTCCACATCTGTAGCTGATCCCAAATCAGTTTCATTCAGTTCAACTTGATGAGTTTAAGCAGACAATCAGCTCAAGGTGAACAAACACAGAAGCCTCAGACTTAGAGGTTAGACTCTGGACTTTGGGACGATGTCTCATTAAATATTGGCTCGTTGTTGTTCCATCTCATATGGAGCCAGTGATTGTGTGCAGATTGATTGTGTGTGTTGTGCAGATCATCAGAGACCTGTGTGTCTCTTCTTTTGCCAACAATGTTAAACTCAGAGAGCCTTAGAGACATGAAAGAATCAAGCAAAAAATTCTTTTTTATCAGTCACAGGGTGGAAAAGAGAGTTTTTCTTGTTTCACCTAAAGTGATAATGCAGCCAAAGTCTATTTTAAAACAGCTAAATGAAAGGCAACATAAGATTAAAGCCACTAAATAAAAGGACTCCGTTCTTTATTACAGTGAGCTAAAACGGATCATTACAAGCATCACAAATGTTTCTGGACAAAGTTAAAGCATTACAGCAAAATGAAATGGAAGGTTTTAGAGGGTCATTAGAGAACAAGTTAAACTCTGTTTTGCTATTTTGCTGCTAACGTCCAGAGTCAACAGAGCACAGCACTGAAAAACGTTTAACAATCTGTCTCTTGTTACCACGGTTACACAGAGTGTCCTAAAACTGAAATCATCATGACAGGAATGGATTTATGAAATAGCTTATTACATCCTGACTTAAATGTCTACTTGGTTTCCAAACTCGTATTATGTCCTAAACCAGCAAACATCTGTCAGTGTGTTGTTCTTGTGGCTTTTCTTTGACATGTTTTGTGAACAGTTCCAAATGTTTCCTTGAGGATTGTAATTGATTTTGGCTTTTATTGTTTAGTATTATAATCATTTTCTCCAGCCAGCGATTAGTGTGTCATTATCTGGAAGCTCGTTTCAGCATCTCTGCATTAAAAAGCATTTAAAGTCCTGCAGAGGCACAGAGATGATTCAAGCTTTGAGTCACAGAGAAACGTGATGGTGGACTCTCGTCCTCGAATGGTGGCACAGAATCGAGTCAAGGTGCACTTAATGAGCACGGCTGCCTAATGTGAGTTCTGCAGCGACGTGCTCTTTGTTTTTCATTAGGAGAATGAGCCAAAACACTTCTGCAGGCCAAGTATGAGCTGTTTGGCCAGAGAGGTGGTGCTGATAGATGCTGCAGTAGATGTGCTGCTAAACCCATGTGAGATTTAGATGAGATGACCGACAGAGTAGCAGACACTAAGTGCTCAGCTTATGTGGGAACTCCTTCATGAAAATCCAGTCCAGGTGACGACCCCGTGTTGCTAGTCGAGAGAAGACCCATCAAACCTATCAAAGCTAAAGGAGGCTCCTTTGAAGAACATTCTTTCCATATGTGTTCATGCATAGTTTGCTGTCTCCAGTGACACTCGGTACAAGGTAGAGAATAACCACAGAATAACAAGGGATGTCTAAACTTTTGATTAGGTCGACCTCCCGGGTGGAGCCAGCTCTGGTTTAACCAGCCTCCTTTCTAGCTCCACACAACCTTCACTTTAGCGGCCAATCAAATCTCTGGGATTTATCATTAAGCAGGTAATGAAGCAGCCGATTTACTGAACGCAGAGTCAGACATATGAGAAGTTCCTGTACCATCTCTGCCAGGGATGAAGAGCAGGAAAATCTTCATGGTCATTTATCACACAGGGTATGAAGGTGGCTCTGGTTTCTTTGCTTCCACTCTCTTCACTCCTGAAGCTTTCGACATTGATTTAAATGCCACAAAATGTGGTTTGGAGCTGGTCTGAACAGGGCGGCTGGAGGGTTTTCAGGAGGTTCAGACCTGGAACAAAGTCTTTTTAAGAGATAAAGTGAGACCGAGCAACACTGCTTCAGTCCTTGTGTTAGTCATGCTTTGAAAACCTGTTCCTAAGTCAGAAATCCAAATGTACATGTGAAATTTCACTGTCTGACTTAGACATTTTGAAACAATCGACTGACATGAAGGTTAGAACCGCACTGAGTCCTGCAGAGTCCAGGTGGAACCTGTACGGGTTTCCATGTGGGTTTTTTATCACCTCTCATACAGTGAAGCTCACTTTGAACAGTGAGCTCACTTAACACTTTAATTCCTTCAGTGAAACCAGGATCGTCTTCCTGTCCCGGGTCTGGTTCGACCGCTTAACTCACAACTGGAGAGCCAGATTATGTAGCCCTGTGCTTTGCCTGTCAGGCTACATGGAAGCAGACCTGTGTTGTTGTTGGATATTCTTAGTTTTATGTAGTATGAGAAGGAGAAGTGTCAGTCAGTGTAAACACTGGAAATTTGGATTAATGTTTTTTGGGTGAACAATAAAATAATTGATTTTCACCTTGATTATTAGCAAAACTAAAGGAAACTCAATGAAACAGTACTTTGAAGGCACTGCCTCTGCTTGCTCTGAATGATACGTTTGATGGAGATGTGAGCAGAAACCATCAGGTATTTTTTAGCCCATTATATCAGTTTACTGTGGTTTGGCAAGTAAAATAAGAAAACAATCATTGTGACTGACTGAGAGATGATTAGGCGTTTAAATGTATTAATCAGATTTCCTGTGTAAACACATTTTCATTGCTGATCTGGGTCATTTCAATTCAGTCTCACGTCAAAACTCACATCAATGACACCTGCAAGGATTCTGTCCTCTTCTGCTTTTTACATAACAGGCACTAAGCTGGAAATGGAGGAAATGACAAGACATGTGGAGACACTTTAGAGACCTAATCTCCACACAGATGTCTTCATCTTTTCTGATCAAATAGTTTTTAAAAATACCAACACCCCTTTGCTCCAAAGTGGATGTCAAAGAGCTGAAATCACATGTTCATGGTCCCTTTGCTGCACCACCAGACTGAAAAACACTGCGTTTGGTGGTAAATTTGGTGAAAGGTGCCTCACTGTGTCCAATTTTTCCTGAGCTGCTGCTCTCCCCGTCTCTTCTCTCTCTCGTTTCAGCCTTTTCTCCCTCCCCCTCCTTGTTTTGCTCAGGAAATGATCTGCACTCAGGATCAACCCCCGGAACGCGACTATACATCCTGTTTCTAATCAGGCGTCATGCTGCACTGTGAAGTGTGTGACAAAGAAAAATGAACATTGAAGAAACATTTTCTCAGTCTGTCAAGAGGAATTGAGATATTTCTTTAGGAAGAAAAGCAGCAGAGCGGAAAGGTCAAAGGTCAGGGTGAAGTGCACAGTAGTGGCTGGTTGGGTGATTGTGTTTCTAGTTCTGCCAACATTAAAAAAAAACCTGTAATTTAAAATTTGGTAAATGCTGAATCTGCTCTCTGTCCTTTGTTGATGGGGTGTTAGCTGTGATGAGCATGGAGCATGTAGCCTCTTGGAATTAACAATAAGTTGTTGATTGTCCCCCCCCCCCCCCCCCCCCCACGTACAGAGCCACTGATTGGAGCTGCAGAGACAAAGTGTCTCTCGTCCTTATTTTAACACTGCAACAGACAAGACGCAGAGTGCGAAGAAAAGGCTGCTCGTTAACAACCGTACTGCCAATGATGACTCTGGTATTGAGTTGATCAGGTCACTACTAGACTATTTTTGGATAATTGATGCCTGTGGTTCAGCATAAAAAAACTATTAAATAAATAGGATAAAATTCAACATCAGATATTTAAACTTTGCTGTGGTGCCATTAGAACTACTCCAATATCAGCTGTGCAGGTGGAAATCATTTAAGTACAAACTCATAATGAAACAACTAGTGAAAGGTCATAAAACGAGTCCTACAGAAATACTGACTATTCACTAGTGCTTTAAAAACTTTTCCTTCGTCACTCCTTAAATGCTTATTCCTTCGGGAGTAATAGGCATTTACAGCGGATCTGCTCACTATTTTTGGGCAGAAGATGCTAAATCATCCAATGTCCGATTCCACTAATGCATTGCCAAGAATTAAGAATAGGCACCGATAACAGACAAGATGATTCCCAAGATCACAAGATGCAATCATGAGGGTGGAAGTAAAAGACACTATACACAGCTATAAAAAAGGAAGTAGAGCTGGGAATTGCAGTTAAATTCAGGATGTAATGGTTTGATGCTGTTGTTGCATATTTGGAAAAAACAGCACTTGCTGCCTTGAGGATTCAGTGAGAAGTTGGTGGGATTACAATGTGTATTTTAACTCAGAAGGAGGAAGAAATACGCGGATGTTTGGCAAAAAGCCAAATAAAAGAATAGGTGAAGAAAGAAGATGATCCAGGGCAGGAATGGCTGGAAAACACCTTGTTGTGGACGGAGACCAGTAGAAGGAGGCAATGGAGGAAATAATTGGAAACCAAGCGGGACGATGGTTGGTGTGATGGTCACAGGAGGTAATGCAGCCACTGTCATGTCGTTTTCTGAAGCCCTGAATCAGTACAAAGCAACTGTGGTAAATCCCCTCAGTGTTTTACAGCAGCTAACTGTGAAAAGTTGCATCATCTACAGGAGAAATCCTTCAGAGTTTTTTTTTTTAACCTTTATTGTCAATTTATTGTGAACAGTATGAGAAAAGCAAAATTTAGACAAATAAGTGACATAAATCCACGATTACAACTGGTAAATCTTTAGAAAATGTGGATTTGTATATGTTCAGGATACATATGTTATTGTAATTTATGCTTACTGTTATAAGATAATGTCTTTAACATCCAGTGTAATTGTGTGATTAGTATATTAGCATAGTAGACTTGCGTACCTTGTTGATCACGTTTTTATGCGTTTTATATGTTTTTTGTGACGCATCAGGTGGCGGAGCTTAGACCGTAACCGCCCAACACGGTGTCGTGAGACACTGAAGTGTGGTACAGAAAACTGAGATGTGGAGCCAACCAGCAAAATGGAAACTTAGCAACACAACGGACACGAAACACACGAAAATGTTCCACTAATGCTGTTAGCTGATTAAGCTAAGGTTAGCATGTGCGTTTGGAGTGATCTGTCTCCTCCCTGTCCCCTCCTCGTCCCCTCCCTGTCCCCTCCTCGTCCCCTCCCTGTCCCCTCCCTGTCCCCCCAGGGAGATGCTGCGACATTTACTAAGGTGGGATGGATACGTTTCCTTGGTCTTTCTGCGGGTGAAATGTTGCCCTGTCTGTGACAAAGTGACGGCTCAGCAGAGTTTAACCTAGAAATATGTAGTATTGTAGGTATTTAGTACTTTTGAGTAGCTCTGTATCAGAGGATCTGTATCAGGCTTCATACTGTTTTTACATGCTATAAAAATACTAAGTCATGTATCAGTAATCACTTTATTGTAGTTGAGGTGTTTTTTTGTAGAACATTCCTCTCAATTTCACCTACTTTGCACATTTTCTTTACTATTCTCGCAGAATAACAGCAGCAGCCATGATGCTCCGGTTGTTGAGCAGCTGGACCACGTGTATATATGGATGTGAAGCCTCGAGGCCTCTGTGTGTGGAGCAACAATGAGGTAAATCAGGCCTTTTCTCTGCAGTCCTTACCCCACACATCCCTGCTTCTCGTCTCCTATCATCATGTGTCCTTTACTCTCGTCTCCTTTCCTTCTCATGTTTTGTCTTCTGGGAGGAAAAATAACGGAGCAGCTGATTAGAAGCAGACCTGGTTGGCCATCAGCGGTCGAGTACATTACATAAAGTTTTCTGCTTTCAATTCACAGTTAGAAATGACAAGCTGCCTTCTCATGTAGAACTGTGACAAAGGAATGATGGAGGCATGAGGTTGGCCAAACATCAGACCACACACATAGCTGAAAGGTTTGAAGGTGGATTCAAAAACTTGTGATGAATGATCACTGATGTCCGGTGATTTATGTTTTACTTAGTGAAAAAACAGGCTAATGTGTATTTAGGTGTTAAGCAGGTTTTATGTGATGGTTTTATGGTAATTACACCCATTTGTCAGATCAGATTCCAAATGTGGGAGTAAAGTAGGGCTGTGATTATTCTCATTATTCATAAAGATGCAGATTAAGAGTTCAGTTAATAAAGTGTCAGAAAGGTTAAAAAACAGCTGCTATAACTGTATTTTTTTAGAAAACCATGTTAAAATCTTTAAATGCTTTTTCCAACCAACAATCCCGAACCAGACGTGACTTAATAGTAACAGAAAAATGATTTAAAGTAGTAAATCATCACATTTAAGAAGTTAATAGTGAAATTCTCCATCCAGTAAGTGGATTTGATCCAAATTCAAATTGGTTTTCAAGAGTAAACAACTGTTGATGGTGATTTTCCAGTTGTTTGACAAAAGTTAAGTTATTAACAGTCAAAGGTCAAACACAGAAATCTTGATTGAAATATCATCATTGCTCCACGGATCTGTTTTGATGTTTTGTTTCCGGTGTTTGCTGATTTTTAAGTCAAATGAATCATGGATGTTGTCATTAATTAATTGAGAATCTGAATTAATTAATTAAAACAAATATATTAGTTAAAACTTATTTTAGCAGATCAGATTGAAGGTGCAGACCCCTAACAGACCGGGGTGTCTGTGGTAGTGGGTTGTCATCCATTTTCCTTACAAGACCGTAAAGGATTTGCATCAGTGCAGGTTCGGCAGCACTTTTTTTTTTTTTTTTTTTTTTTTTTACTGCCAGTCTGTTTATTTCTGTTTCGGTTCATAAATTTAGTCATAATCTGCTTTTTAAGCATCTGGTTTTGCTAAGAGATTCACCAGAGACAGAAACAAACACCCCTTTCAGCAATGTGACAATTTCATGGCTGTGACCTTCAACCCCAGACTTGTGGGCTTGTATTGTAAAATGTGCCACAGTTGGTTGTATAAATACACATCTCAATAAAATAGCGCTTTGTTCAAGGATTTCTGTTAAGACGAAGCGCTGACCAGCTTTTTCTGTTTTTTCTTGTCAGATTTGTTAAAGTAGCTTTAAAGCATTAGTGCACTGACGTATTTGTTGTGTGGGTGGCTGCATTTTAATCTTGTAAAAACCAGTGAGGAAAAATATAAACATGGAAAAACACAAGTGAATGAGTCTTGCTTTGCTCCCTTACAGATCAGAATGTGGAGTGTACTTGGAATGTTGGCCTATTCTGGTGGACTAAGTGTGGGAAATATTGTGTCTCGTGCTTATAGAGATTCTAATAAACCGGACAGACAAAGTGAATTGGCATCTTCCATCTTCTGATTGACTGAACCCAACTGATCCAGGCAGTCAGAGGTGGTTAAAGCATGTAAGCTTGGAAAACAAGCAGAACAGGGGTCCTTGAGAACCAGGATTGAGACCACTAATTTACACCCCTAATGCAGGGGTGCTGGAACCAATCTGAGCTGTCATCAGACGAGAGAGGAGGGGTACAGCCTGCACAGGTCACAAGTCAAAAACCAGGCTTGAGACTTATGTGGAGAGGAGATGTTGAAATAATCTGTAAGGGCTTTTTCTCAATGTCCAACCCAACATCATGTGTATTCATACTGTTTTATAGGGTTTCACCCTGGAGAGGGTCTTTCTCAGTGTCTACAGCCACATGCAGAACTTCACCTGTGGTGGGCCTTTATTTTGCCTCTCTGGTGCCATGGTATCGGTTAGCTCGTGGTCTTTGTGACAGCTGGTGCGTCACATCTCAGATCCTCAGTCTATAGATGAGACTGCTAATTGTTGTCGGCCGATATTTTACATATTCCGTCAGATCAGTGCAGCCTTCATAGGAGGCTGCTTCTCGGAAACATGTTCCACTTGTTGCGTTTGAAACAGTCCTGCCCTTTCTGGTTGGATCTTAATCTGTTTCTGGAGTGGTCTGAACATTTTTAGGAGAGGTCTCTTTGAAGGGATTAGTATAACCAAGCCGAGACAGGGGAAGGCTTTGAATACATTCTTGGTGTCTTTCTTCCTGCAGTGAGCCTGAGAAGCTGCTGGAATTTTTAACAAAACAGTGTTTAAATTTGCAGGATTGAAGTAACAAACAAGGTTAAAAGATCCACCTGGTCTTGCTTAGTTTACAGTTGTGTGATTCACAGAACGGGATGGATTAAAGTCATCTGCTGGAAAAGTAGATCTAGTGGGTTTAGCCTCAAGCTTAACACCACTTTCTGTGGTGGAGCTGCAACACTGGCTACACTTTGAGTGAAGACACTGGTGTGTATGTAGTGATGGATTCACTAGTTTGGAGTTATTGTATCAGCTTCTTGACGGTTGCACCTCTCTCCGCAGAAGGCTGCTTTACGTTCAAGCCATCGAAACACGTTTTTTGTTGCCGGGGTCTAAATTAATATGTACAAATAAAACCTGACCCCACACAAATCAGAGGTTTATGTTGTGGTCTTCTGTTTATTCCTCCCCCGCAGTGTTCAGATTAGAAGCCCATCTCCCATCACTCAGTACTTTCAGCATTCGGCCTTTGACCCTGAGCATTAACCAACCCAAACACTCAGAAACAAGCTAAATAAGGTTCCGGTGATTTCCTGGCTCCTTCCGTGATATTATCATCTCTTCTTTGTGTTTATTTGGTTGTGTTTAAGTTCATAACTTGCCTCTTTCACTACAGCTGATGGTCTAAGACCACACGGCCCAAACCAGAGCAGATACGGTTGCATAATGTTTGACTGGCAGAGTTTTCCCAGAGGCAAGACAGCTGTGCTGCTCCCCATTTTAAAACCTGTACTTCAGTTTAACATCTGCCGCTTCCTCAGTAAACTCATCGCCTGTGGCATTTTTGGTCGTCTCCTTTTCCTCCCAGTCTGCTTTGTGAAGCAGCTTACACACAACAAGGAATCTATTCAGCTGCAGATAACTTCGAGTTTATTATGAAAACCCCACATCGAGAGGGAAGCTAACATTCTGTCCACACGGTCTCCTCAGGGAGCTGTTTTCAGGTTTTCCATCACATTTGATTATCTTCTTCGGAAGGTGAAGGTTTCCCAGTTGTCATGAGCAGGTTAATGATTCTTTTTTTCAACCACTGTGCAAATATTAACCATTAAATCCTACGTGTCACAGACCTGCCTGTGCAGAGCTTGTTATAGGATTATATAGAATCTTTGTACTTAATGAGGTTTTCTTCCACTTCTGACATGTTTTAAAAAATTGTTCTTCAAAGAATTATTGGACAATTATACATGTTACATATCTAGTGCTTGGTGTTGGGTTTGAACTTTCTTTTTTTAATTAACCGTAATCCCAGTGTTTACCTGACCTCAACTAAGTCTTTTGTTATTCTACAGTGAGATTATGTCATGAAAGTAGAAGCTTTCACTGGTAATTTCGTAACAACAGTTGTGGGTAAAGCACAACAAAAATGTTCATGTCTCAGTTGTTCGCTGTCGTCTTGGTGTCATGATGTCAAAATGTGAACAGCGTGATGAAGAGTTTGTTTTTGTTGATGATGATTTTTGAGGTTATTCACCTTGTTGGACAGCATGTTATGCAGTAAGTACTGAAACATGAACAGTGTAGAGAAGCTCAAATTAAATTCCCCTGTGAAGCTTATAGTGCGTTTTAGCTGGATTCTGAAATTTCACCCAGGAGCCAAATATCTCTAACTTTTTGGGAGTAGTGTGTGTCTCATCTGACCTGGGAATGTCTCGGGATCCTGCAGCAGGAGCTGGGGACGGACATGCTGCCACCAAGGCCCAGTTCCAGACCAGCATCACATAATGAATAGATGTTTATTTTTCCCTCTGTGACATTTCAGATACAAACTCGATTCCAAAAAAGTTGGCACACTCTACAAATTGTAAATAAAACAGAAATGCAATAATTTCCAAATCTCATAAACTTATATTTTATTCACAATAGAATATAGATAACATCTCAAATGTTGAAAGTGAGAAACTTTGAAAAGTCTTGGCTTGGATTTCATGAGAGCTACACATCCAAAAAAGTTGGGACAGTTTATTTTTCCCTTAAAATGATAGATTTTCTCAGTTTAAACATTTGATATGTCATCTATGTATTGTATGTATGTATCTATGTATTTTGAATAAACTATACGTTTATGAGATGTGTAAATTATTGCATTTCCTTCTTTATTCACAATTTGTACAGTGTGGCAACTTTTTGTACATTACAATAATAATCGCTGCATTTTTGTGCAAGTCCTTCAGACTCAATCTCTCCCCGACGTGTAGGTTTGACTACATTGACTGTGTAATGGAATCTGAGCAAAGCCAAACAGTCCACAGTCGTACTGGGGCTCAATCCGGGGCTTTAAGGAGCAATGTGCTAACTCGGACACACTTTTAGAGGAGGCCAACTTTTAAGAGGTGTTTTGGGGAAGTTCTGGGCTCGGGTTGTGGGTTGAGGCATGAGGTTGGTGTTTGTTACTCGGAGGGCAGCAGATGTGCTGGTGTGGTGACTTCGGAACAGAAGCGTCTGCTCCCAGCCTCGTACTGTATGATGTGGTGTGTTCTCCAGCAGAATCCCACTGGCTCCTGATTGAAACACAGCAACAACAAAGCTAGAAACCAGACAGCAACACTTCCTGGATCGAAGCAACCTCATTTAAACACTGAGGAGTAATCGTACACACCCAGATCGAGCAGGCAACCTGGCCAGACAACCACAAACCAACTGTTACTCCCGACTGTTACTTCCCATGTTTGTGTGATTCAAGTGATGACAACTTTATACTGTTCAATAGCTGAGAAAAAGCCGTCTCCTCAAATAAAGGCCATCTGTTGGAGCCTCTGAGGAGAAAACATTACCGATCACACAGTCATCAGTCATCTCTCATCCTCCTGATGCCTCTTTCTGACCTGGACCATATGCTACAGCTTTTACTGGTGAGAGGAAACAGAGAAAAAAATCATGTCACACTTAGAAAAATGATAGAAAATATACAATAAGCAGAAGGAAGAACTAAACAGAGAAACGTCACATTATACAATTTGAAAGACAAGCAGGACAGAAATATGAGATATCCGATTGAAAAAGATTTATGAGAATTGTACCATAGATTCAAGAGCCACTTTGTCAGCCAAGCCAAGAAAGAGGGTCTGTAATTTATGGAGGTGGACCCTGAATGTGACCCGGTGTTGGTGCAGACACATGCTCACACTGACAGCAGCCTGTGAATCAAAAGAAATTGAATCAGTTCTCATCAACCACTAATAATAAGCTTTTATTATTTAATATCAAATAAATTTTTCAAATACGTGTTTGACGGATTGCTGTTGTTGTCCAAAATACAACGAACACAAATCATCCAGACACAGAACTTACTGGGAGACATTTGTAGTTCGTTTGTAAATGAAGAATAATGTCACGTGTGTTTGACTGTGTAGCATTCAGCTGAAAAAATGGAAACCTAGCCGACCTTTTCAAAGACAAAGCACTGGACTTACACACCTGATTGGAGCACAGACACCGTCAGTAATATCAGTCACGCCTGTTTTTAACATTGGTTGCTGGGGAAAAGAAGTGTTTCCTGCAGATTCCCACTCAAATCTTAGTGTTATCACAAACACCAATCAGAGTGAAATGTGATGAAAGGCCCCTGACTGTCACATTGGACATTGTGCTGTTGATATCAGGCACAATATTCAGACACATCAGGAGCCTCTGTGTAACATCTGCCTTTAACTTTTTTTGTGTCTTTGTGCTTTTTATTCTACTAGAACCGTGTGAACCTTCACAAAATTTGATTATAAACTGTGGAAAAGGATCGAAATTCTGCCCACTTGCATAAATCGCTGTCGAACACTGTAAGGTCACGATATCGCAGCCATTTATTTTAACAGTAGAGATTCAGATAAAGTCCACTAGGAATAAAGTCCAGTTAGCTGTGTGCTCTCATTGTGCTGCATCATTTATCAGCTGCTCTGATAAGCGATGCAGCTCTAATTAATGAGGTCTTCAAACATTGAGCACGTTCTTTTTCTGAGATTACTGACCAGATTACTAAGATTCTCTCTGGTGGACGTTTGTCATTTTTCTTGAGCTTTGTAAGATGTGTAACTGCTCTACCTCCTGAGCCACAGTCGCCCCAGATGTGCATACAATTGTGCCACTCTGGATGGATTCACCTGCTTGTTGGTGAGGACCCCCTCCCCCAATAAATACATCACATGGTCCCTGACTGCTGCTCAAAAGCTGAAAGTATCATTTAGGCCCAATGCATAAAAACTGTGTCTTGTAATGTGGAAGGTCTTTAATGTCTCAACAGAAAAGACTCCATGTCTCTGATGAATCACTTTTTAGTTTTTCACTGTTTTACTAAAATCAGAAATTACAATTTCTCCTGCACAATTATTGCATTTTAGAAAAAGTCCTTGAAAAGATGTTAAATATATAGCTACATGTATTTGATCAAGTGTCGTTGTACTTTGCTGCCTAATCCACACTCTTATTATTATGCACTAATTGCACAATCGATGTTTTGCCCCAATGACTGACAGGTGGACAGCTACCAATGAAATAACCAGTTTTGTATTTTTACTGCTCAGGTTTCTTTTAGTATTGTATTGTCACTGAGCAAAGATACATGTTACAATGAAATTCTTTCTCTTCATTTAACCCCCCCATCCCCCACCCCCCAGGGGGGAGCAGTGGGCTGCCTCACTCAGGGACACACCTGGTGTGATCCTGCTGACTTCTGCATCCATCCTACTGCTCCACCCATTGAGCCACTTTAACATTAGGTGGAACATTAAGTACAATGTCTCCACGTGATCTGTAATGAATAAACATGTCACCTCGTGGAGCTGATACACATTTACAAAGTTCAGTAATATTTCTGGGGTCATTATTTTATAAGCAGGGATTTTGCGGGAAAAAAAACTTTCCTCTAGAAAAAAACAAAGTTGCTTTGCTAGGATCTTTATTAAAGTGTGTTAGCATGCTAACGTTTGCTACCATGAAGGGTATTTCATTTGTTCTGTACGATATCTGGTCAAGTATTAGTATGTTCTCAATGAACATTCAGTCTGTCTAATGTCTAATGAAGCGTTTCTGACTGTAACATGGCTTTAATGCGTTTTTCTGACTTTCCTCTTCCCGTGCACGTGCACGTGACAGACGGAACGTGTTGGCAGCAGTTCACACAGTGGCTAAGGGGGCACGCAACCCCCTCTGTCTCTTACTTTTGTTTTGCAGCCACTGTTTTCTGTACTTGAACATTTCATTACACTTATGCCATCCGTCATCTGTTTTTAATGTGGGATGTGTTTTGCTCCCAGTACGTCCTGATATTTTGACTTTTTAATGACATTCCTGACTTGATTTGTTGGCGGTGTCAAGTTCAAGCCCCCCTTCTTCTTTTTCCCCTTTTTTATGTCTTCATTCCTCTTTTTGATCATGGTAATTTTGTTTCTGTGTCTATCATCACCCCTTTCCTTTTCCCTTTCTCTTCACCTTTTCTCTTTTATTACTTCTCCCCCATTATCCCGCCTCCAGAATTGAGCCTTACCTTCGGGCAATGGGAGCGTCAGACTGTTGTTTCCAGTTTACGTCTACTCTCTAATTATATCAGCCAAAGACCTGCTGAAAAGTCAGACAGTCGGGTAAATGACATGCAGACACTTGCACAACCACAAACATAAACACCAACACACACAATTAAAATGCTTTATTAGCACCTCCTGAAAGAAATTTAAATGTGTAACATGATAATTTAACATTTCTGTCTAGACATGATGGACGGCGCAGCATCACGCATTGTGTCCATGTTACACCTTGTTTGTCAGCAGCACATGGTTACATTGGTTACACTGAGGCGCAAAAGCCCTTAATTAGTTTTAGTAAAAAGGTCTTGACTTTGTTCCTTAAGGTTACTATACTGCACCTTTGTTGTTATGGTAACAAGAATAAACGTGGTTAAAGTTGCGTGATGAACATTTACTTGTAACTAATGAAGTTCCTACAGGAACTTCCTGAATTTTCATCACAGCTGCTACAGCCCCCAGACGTTACCTAGTTATAACACATTACTGTGACTCGTAGAAACTTGCTAGCACAAAGACATATGGGGGACAATCACAGAATGGCAGCAGGAAGAGCCAACTTCTGTCCAAAGTAAACAAAAAAAAGGGGGGGAGGATGAGAGGGGGACTAATTTACATTTACTCGACTTACAAGTGAGGTACAAGGCAGCAGAAATCAAAGTCGTATGAGAAAAGTGTTCACAGTTCACGAGATGCAAGTGCGAGAAGGAGCAGAAAGGAAGTTTTTTTTTTTTTTTTTTTTTTTTTATAGATTGAAGTTCATAGGAAGATGCGGAAGACTTCTGTTTTCAGCAGTTTTTTGAATATTGGGAGAGAGTCTAATTCCTAATCTTTGCCGGTGACCTCTAATGCTTTATCTGTGGACAGTTGGTTTTAGGAGAACGTATCGGAGCTGGGTGCAGAAATAGCACCAGCCTGGTAATTCGTACAGTCAGATGTTATCATGCTACTGAAGCATCGAGTCACCAGTTTGTCATGTTTGAAATCTCTGTGTTGTTATTGGCGTCATTTTTTTAACCCACTTCATAATCATCCTCTAACCTTTATGTTTATGTTTGTAAACCTAAATCACATGCTGATCTTCAGATCCACATTCAAAGTGGACATTGGTACCAGAGTTAGGTTTGGTTTCTTAGTAATTGTAACCACGTCTTTCACTAACTTCAGCTTAGGCACCACTTTAAATAACAACATTACAAATATCAAATGATTCTAATTCCAAACTAGTCTGGAAAATCCCTATTGCATCTGAAAGCCATCTGGTTAGGAGCAGACCAGGTTTGGCCCATTACTGAATTGAAAACGTTCCTTTTCCTGGAAAACGAATGAGCCTGGAATTTAAACTCCTTATAGCAAAGGAGTTTAAGTGCTGTTCTGAAATAAATTACAGTCCTTTCATGATGGTGAAACTGCATTTCAGGACAACATTCTCATTTGAGAAGATTTCATGACATCTGGCCGAGCAATTTTGGGGAAACCCGACCAAAAGGCTCCTTCAGGAAGTCACCATAGAATCTGCCTCCCAGATGTTTGGAATGTCCTTGTTAAAGTCTTTAGGAATCTGGTTCACCACAGTGACAGAAAGGCTGCGAGACAGCTTCCCCTAAAAGACAAAAAGTCAGACCTAAAGCGAAAGACAAAAGGTGGACTCGCGCAGATGATCTCAGAATAGTGTCTGAACGGTTGCACACTAATCCTCAGCAGTGTAGTAGGGAAACTGAAACCCACTTCTCAGGTTTAAGTGATGGCCAGAGGACAGAACTGTGATGTACTTTTTATTCACCTCCATTTTCTCTTTCACCTTCTCCAACTTGAGGTTAGGGTTGAATGAGCGGTCAGAGATTCCAAGCCCACATTTAAGACTTTATTAATCCCCATAAAGAAAGTTCACATATACACCTGGATGCTTCCACAGTCCTTTGTCAACTCTGTGCTCTAAATTATTTTCCATCATATATTAAACTGCAAACAGATGAGCAGATGAGGTTTCTCACTGTTGCTCTCTGTGCAGTGGTTTCTCTATTGTCTGATATCATGCTAGCTTTCTTTATATTGCTTGTTCCAGTCTGGCTCATTCTCATAGGTCATAATTCAGCTTTGAAACTTCAGAAATTTGAATTCAAAATAGCACATTTGTGTGGGAGCAGGAGCCGCAGTAGCGTAGAAAAAAGCTAAATGCAGTCGCTAGCTCGAGCCCAGTAGCCAAAGATTGTATCTAAATCAAGTTCTGGTGATCTCTCAGCAGTTCCCCTCTTTCCCAAACAGCTGCTCCCTCTGCCAGCAGGACCTGAATCACATCAGCGAGAGGAGGACAGAGGATCAGTCCGTGATGCTGACTGATTTCTACTTTTTATTTATTTTTCATTCTTCTTAAACTTTGCTTAGTGATTATTGCCGGGACCTTTTTTATTCCATGTAGATTTTAACTCGGGAGATTCTGGGTATATGTGATTCTGCTGTTGTAGAACTGTTTTCATTTTTACTCAGTTGTCAGTGTGTTAGTTTTACCAAGCGAACGACATCTGTCCTGCAGTAAATCCTTCTTCATGAAGGTGAAATCCACCCGACTACTAACTGAATGCATTAGGGCAGAAAGGTGGTGTAAATGCTAAATTATTTAATAGATAACCTTTATGAAAACCTGTACTGTGAACCTGACTTTACATCAAGATTATACATTTATACATAGTAAAAACATTTTTTAAAAAGTGGCACATTGTAGCTTCAAGACCTTTTTATTCAGGACTGTTCCACATGAGGAGGAAGAGGGAGAGACGTGAGGGATCACGGAGAAGCTCCTCCCTGAGACAGAAGCCAAGTGAGACCACAGTGAGAGGTATCGAGCGTGAGACAATGACACAGGTCTCCCACAGATGGAGGAGTCTGTGATTAATGAAGTTCAAGCTGTGGAGATGTCTTACTGCAGATCCAGCCTCCCTAGTGCATCCTCCTCCTCCTCCTCCTCCTCCTCCTCTCCTGCCGTTCACATCTGTTATCATATAGCTCAACACAACTGTGCTCCCAGCCGGTCACTTTAGCCTCCCCCCTGTTTGGAAACCGCAGCAGCCTTGGAGCCTCTCATCACAATGCTCAACATCCTCCACCCGGGTTTAGTTTAGTTCTGCATCTGGGTGGCAACTGCTGCAGGTTTTAGCATCGACCTGACTGGATTAAACAGACATTTCTAAAGACAAAAGAAGCTTCTTCAGCACCTTTTTTTTTTTCTGTCCCTTGTGTGAAAGGTGTTGTAAATATCTTTGGGCTCTTTCCCACTGTTTTTGTTTTATGACCACAAGAAAGGAGCTGCTGACAGGAATTTTAAGTGGAAGCTGAGGTGCTTTCCGCAGATTGTTTAGCTGGACACTAGAGGCTAAAGCAGGGATGGACTTGATGTACTTTTGGCTCCTCACCACAACTTTGATGGTGATCCACCAGTATCAAGGTAAATCAGTCTTTGTCCTATAGTCAGGATTCAAATGAGGAGCAGAAATCCAAATTGTTTGCTGCTGTATAGCTGAGGTGCTGCTTTCTGCTCTATTATTTAGTTTAACTGCACAAGCTCAGAATAATCATTTATAGTAACGTCTGTTTTAGTTAAGTGTAGAGTATCTGATTCAAGCTTATAAAATTCATATTGTAAAATAAAAAAAACTATCTGTCATTTAAAATCCAAACCATTAGCCTTAATACATTACATACATTAAAACCCATTTTGTTATTCAGGACGTAATGATTCATCTTTGAACTGAGTTTTGAAGAATAGCTGTAGCTCCAGCATTAATGGCAGGTTTGGAGATCACAATTCAGACCCCTGTAACTATGAGTGACAGTGTAAGGTTATCAAACAAGTCAAAAGTATAATGAATCCATCTGCAGCTAAAACGTTTGGTTAAGATTTATACTTTTACTTTAACCTCCAGTCAGATAATAACAACTATCTACTGTCAACGTCTTACAATGTCTTTCAGCAGCTTATCTGCCAACATTCTTAGTTTTATCTTATCAGGTAGAACTTGTGAAATGATTTTTCTTTTTGCTAATGTCACCATGGCACATTTTTCTCAGTGAGATGGGTGTGTCCACGTGTCTACCGTCCAAAAACTGGCGAGCAGCGTGAGTGTGTGTTGTTAATTAGTCAGCTGCATTAATGAAATTCTCGGTTATATTTTCCCATTTTTGAAAATATTTTCCTTGCTGTTGTTGAGCTTCACACTTTGCATGGTTTCTCCCTTCTAATAATACACTGCACTAAAGTATGATGGAGATTTAATATTTCGGCATTAAAGCCGAAGGTTTTGACTTCGCTCGCATCTTGAATGTTTCATTTCAAACTCAAATGTGGTGCTGTACAGAGGCCACTTTGCCACACGCCATAAAAACCTAATATGTTACAGCTCAAGTGGCCGAATACAATGTTCTCACTGAAGTTTGAACAAACTCAATTAGATTTATTCGATCTGACCTGGTCCGTTTTTACATGTGTATATATGTATCTCATCTGTTGCTGTGCGACCACTGTCAGTACATTTGTTTTCAACACCAGCCCATCTCTGCAGGTTACCTGTCGCCATCATTCTGTGTCAGCACCTCACAGTCAGTGAAAATAAACATGCAGGGGCTAATGGAGAAATGGGACATTTGAATGCTTTGAACCACAAGAGGTTTATGTTCCAGCAAAAGTGGATGGAATGGACAGACTTTGACTGTTGCTAATAACTGTTTGATGTAATGGTATTTTGGAAAATGAAAATGTTGCTGACATTTTAGTCGAGTCTCTGCATCCATGGCAGCTTAGGACCTAATTATGTTGACACCATAGCTTCCCATGCATAGGTCTGTAGGCTGCAAACCCAAGCTGTAGTGGACTATACTGACATGTTGTTTTTTTAAATGTGCTATTCCCATGGTGCCACAGTCCTGCATGGTGCATGTAGTTTGTTCTCTTGCCCAGTTTAGTATTAATCAGATAAACTCTGAGTGCTGTGTTTGCAGAGTAGTTTGTCTGCACTTAGAGAACAGCAGCTGTGCTCAGCAGTTATCTGATGAAACACATTGCAACAAGGTACAAGTGAAATTAAATTATTACCATTCAAAAACCAGTATTTTGATTAAGGGATGAACCCACCTTAGGGTTCTTGGGACTTGTCTGTTGATACTGTGCTGTAGTAGTTTGCTTTCCACAACACAAGCTTCTGGCTGTCGAAGGTCCATCGGGCAGCTGTGTGGTTAGAAATCCAGCCTTGGGTGTAAACAAAAGACTGAACAAGCAGCAGGAGTCATTCCAACAATAACATGCTTCCTTACCAGTTTCCCTCTGGAGGACATGCCAGTGGTTAGTGGGGCCATGTTTGAAGTACTACCCCCACCGCAGTGTGAAACGACTGTGCATCAGCTAAACTCTAACTCAATTCATTAACATCTTAAGTTTTGGTTTGCAGTGATGCTGTACATTGCACAAACTGTGGTACATATTCATCAAATATCTTCTTTAGTCATGTTGAGTGAGGGTGTGTCTAAACAGTTAGTGACATATTGTGGTCAATGCGAAAATGACCAGTGAGTGTTGGTTTTTCAGTTGCATGTCTTTAGCCTGAAATATAGATTTGATTATGGAGATCAGCTCGTAGTGTTATCTGAAAAGAAATCTTCTCAAACTATTCTGTCACGTGGTAAATGCCACATCACAGGTATGAAAAGGTATAGAAGTAGAAAGTACAGTGACAGGATATGAGGCAGACTGACATGTCATCACAAGAGAGGTGAGTATCTGCAGAAGTTGAACGTGTCATTATGAAATAAGGCTTGTGGTTCACAGAATCCGCTCATTTTCTCACCTTCAACCCTTTGCTCTCTCGTTACTTTCAGAGGGAAGAGTTTTTACTGAAGTGAAACTGACATTCTTAAATGGCATTGAGCACGATGAATTTCCAAGCACATGTCACCTCCATCAACTTAAATATTTTGGTGTGTAGCCTTTGTTGGTGTAAGGACCTTAGAGGAATCTTCATGCCCCCTTCTGTCAACATCTCGACTCCCTTCCTTCTCTCCTTTCCTGGCTGTGACTGTCCACTGTCTGTACCTTTCTATTTCCATTGCTCTTCACTTCTTCACTGTGTGTGGAATTAGAATCACTGTGTTTCATCTCAGTTTGTTTTGCCTGTTTTGTGTTTGTCATGTGACATAGTCAAAGCAGAGCATCTGAAGCCTGTTAAGGTTTCCTGCAGAAAACAGTGCTTTTAAATTAGAGCGAACCAGAGGGTCTGTCTTACACTTAGGAGATTAAATAAAACCCAATGATCCATACAGTGTCCTTTCAGCTGGCTGAGCTTGTGGAAGCACATCCCTAAATGCGATATGTGAATCTTAGTACACTGACTTTTTAAAGAGAAAGACATTTTAATGTAACCAGGCTGTGTCTTCACAGGGTGGTTCCAGCAGAAGGCCATGTGGTTTTTCATGAAAGAAATTCTTTATTTAATTGCTGTATTAGCAGTAAATGAAACAATAAATCCAAACATGTTCACCCATTAATTACAATGGAAGCGACTCCTAAACATCTACGCTCTGCTAACTACTGTCGGTGTCTCTGCCTCAGTCAAGTGTCCTTAAACATATCAACGGAAAATGATAGATTAATAATATTCTTAAAGTCTTTTAAATGCACTTCAAAAAGTTGCAATACCAGTAACTGAATCTCTCCCCTGATCATTGTGTAGCTCAGCAACCTACCAGGTATGTTAACCACCCACTGAATGAAGAATTTTGAAATTGGAGCCAAGCTGTAAGAAATGCAACTTGCATAGTTTTTGTCCTCTGATATAAGGAGGATTCCTTCCAAAGCCAAAGGTCAGCATATTATTATCATAGTATGTATTTATGGTAAACATAACTACATCCACTGTGTGGAAGGTGTCTCAGTTTGAAGTGTGCACCACTGTTTTACTCTTATAAACCTTATTTATTACCTGAGACAGTTTTCTGTAAACCTTTTCTCTATTACAAAAAAAAAAAAAAAAACAAGTCCTGTGTTTCTTGTCAGAGTCTCTCAACAGCTTTGGGCTTGTTCCTTCAGGGGTCACTACAGCAGAACGTGTTCTACACGTTGATTTGGCTGGAGTTTTACACGGGATGAGCTTCCTGCCACAGCCCTGCTCATTTATCCAGGCTCAGGACCAGCACCAAGGTGACCATTGGTGGCTGGACAGGGGTCTGCAGCCTTCTGCATCCCAAACCAATGCTGTACCACTGAGCCCACCAGGCCTCCCAGTTATTATTCGTTTTCAATATAATTAAATGCTGGATGTGGAGAGTTGTGGTGGAAACCTCTGACAGATCAGAAAAGAGCAATGATTTCTGCTTGATTAGTAACTTGATTAACTTGCAGAGCCTCACTGAGCGTGGTTAAAAAGTGGGGCACAGCTGTATTGAAGCAGGGAGGGAGGACTGATACACAGTCACATCAGCACCAGCTCAAGTTGCTCACTGCAGCTTTGGTGTTTCTGTTACATGGTCAGTTATGTTGCTCATAGTTATGGTTCATTAGGCCACTTACTACCTACTACTAGGTTAGTAGGTTTATCACCAATACGTGTAGGAATTTGGCAACGTCTAGCAGCCGTACAAAAATATCACAGACTTAAGACGTGTTTGCATACGTTTCTTTAACCACACACCTAAAGTCACATAATCAATCAGCTACAGTCGGGACATGTTTTAAGCACAATGACAACAATTACTTTTGAGCTGTATCTTGGTCCTTTTCGTTTTGAAAAACATATCTAACCAACCAAATCTATATTTGGTGTGTTTATATTAGCTGCTACTTTTCATATTTCATGCAACTGCTCAATGTGTCTCGTGTAACCTCACTGAAGATCAGTCTCAAGATAAAGGGAAATGCTTTGCACCCAACAGGCCTGCTGGGGACCACGATCTAATGTTACTAAGGGTAACTAACCCAGTACTTCCCAAACGTTTCGGCACGGCTCCTTAAAACGTGAAGTACCTTCATGCCATCTCTTAACACCCAAGCTCAGAAGTTATTCTCAACTCTTTCTACTTTCCAGAGTTACCATCAAATTTTGGAGTGACAGCTGATATGAATAAAAAACATGCAAGAATAGTTGAATGGCAGTTTTGGCTTTGAAGCAGCACCACGTTCTGGTCACAATAAGACATTTTTATCAGTTAGAGTTTGTGTCATTCAGCTGAATTCTCTGGCCACTAGCAAATTGTGAAGAAGTGAACCTGATTTTGGTCACTATTAAGTTCGAGGTGCACCTCTTTAAAAGACTTTTTAATGTCCTCACTTCTCCCTCTGGAGGACAGAAATGCTTTCAACACTTTATCAGTTCCACTGGTGGTTAATGGTTTTCATTGACACATCTGACATTGTTGATTATATGGACTCAGTTCAGTCCAGTAAGATTGTTCTGGGGAATTCAGCTGGAGACATTGGACCTTGAAAAATCTCCAAATTAGGCTCAAGAGTTTACGTTGGCCTCAGCGCCTTTTATTACCTCCCATCAAACTTGAGTCCACCAAGGCTACAATATCACAGTGGAGCTGAAGTAATTGCTAGTGTATTTAAACTCGAGACCATTTTTTAACTGCTCACACATGTAGATGTTTGGCTTCAGCAGATCACACAGCAAATTTGTTCGTAAAACGCAGCTTTTTCATGTGATCCATCAAAAAAGTCATGGAGCTCAAATGGGTTTATGGGACAGTTTTTTTTCATCCAGTGAGAAAGTTCTTAAAGGAGATGGAAAATGATATGGAGCAGCTGTGTTGCTGGCCAAACAAAACAGGTCAGTTCAATATGGGTGCACACATACAAAAAACTGTGACAAACAGTGCAACTACCACAAACAAAGACACAAAAGGAAAAAATGCTAAGATATGTTAAATAAATGAATGAGTAGCAGATTTTTAAATCTACATTGGCGATAAAAAACCAAACAAATGCTGCTAAATCAATAGTTTTTGAGGGTCCTACCTGCGGTGACTCTTGCCAATTCAAATAGACATCTCATGGATTAGGAAGCTGATCCACTGGTATATTGGCAAATATTGTCAAACCCTGTGGAGCCAGGCAGTCTCTCTCATAACAGGGCAAGAAATTAAAATTTGGGTTGGCAGCCTCCAAACAGTGTCGGAGCAGGAGAAGGGGTTTGGCCAATATCCAGCATTTGCATGTGTACACAAAGAATGCGAGGTTATGGGTTCAGGCAACACGAACACTAACATATTAATAAAAGTGTTTACTCCCCTGAAGTATGTTTTATAGACTAATGAAAGGAAACAATAAAATGCTGGTATTCAGCACACGGTCAGATTCCGTGTTCGCTCTGGTACAATAGGTTTGCATATGTCCAGGATGGAGTTACTGTATGTGAAACTTAAAAAAGTGTCATGGCAGCTGTTGCAACACAGGCCAAAGACTGTTGTTAAATCTGTAAATGTCAGTAGATTGTTACGAAATGATCTCAGTTCCTTTTTCTGTGGCTTTCTGTAACTAGAGGATCAGCATCGGTATATGTGGATTCTTTTTGTTTGTCATCCATTAACAGGCCATGAATATGAAGTTAAGGGTCTGTGGTGTTCGTTCTAACATCTTTGTTCTCTGCGTTGGTGCTGTCACATCTGCTGAAAACCACTGTCTGAACCACTACGAGTGTGGCAACAGGGAAACTAGTTATTGATCTGAATGATGAATTCTGCTAAGCTTTCTATTCACACTGTGAACATTGTGGTCTGTTTTTGGTGGACAGTGGACATGTGCTGTTAGTCATTTTGTAAGTGAGCAGTGTGTTTGGGTCTCAATTAGAATTTAACAAGGACTTGCTGAGATGCACAGAACTGAACTGCACATGTATCTTCTACTCTGGGAAACAGTAATTGTAAACTAAAAACTGGAAAATGTAGGTTTGTTCAGCTGCTAACAACTGGCATCATTTGATGCCATAAACAATGTGCATTGTTACATTCACTGCCTTTACTTGCTATTGTAGGTTTGTCCTAAGAAGTTTTAGGCATTAAGTGGCTCTTGGGGGCCTGAGCTCTGCTTAGGGCTTAAATTTACTTAAGCCTGGTTTGTCTTCACTTTAAATCACCGGAAGCCTTGTTTACTGTAACTTGTGGTTAAGTGCTGACCGTTTAAAATGAGCAAATTCATCTGAAGATGCATAAGGACATCGAGGTGAAATCAGTTTAAATGTGTCTGCTCCTTTGAACAATACTATAGGATATTTTTTATTTAAAGAAATTATAAAAGCAAAATTCACTACACACTTAAAATGCCATGTTTCTTGACACAGGTTGAATCGTGTAGAATCATGCAAACATGCACTTACCTGCCAGAGGTTGCCTGCACATGAGGTCATAGAGGTCATGTGCTGTTGCATTGAAGCCTATGAAAACAATGACAGGCTGCGGACACAAGTTTTTCATTTATGAAAAATGTGTTGAGTTATTATCTGCTGCATGTGTGAAGACTCGGGTGAAATGGAAGTGATTTGAGCAGCTGGCTCAGAGGTTTATGGCTTACTGTGCGATGTAGGTGCTGTGGCAGAAGGTTTTTGGTTCTGACTCTCCATACAGAGGTTTCCTGTGTACAATCATTTCCACTGATCAAAGCTTATTATTCTCCGTAATGATGAAAGCAGCTGATCTCCAAGCATCATTGGAACAACAGTGGCAACATGGAAACCAAGAAAAAGACAGCAAGCTTGGACAAAGGTAGAAAAACAGCACTTCGGACTGTTTATCACTTTCTCACCTTGAATTATAAACTGTCCATTGGATGTGCTGACAGCTGAGAATTATGACTATCTGATGAATGAGGGTTGACTGGTGCTGTTGTAGGAGTGATTCACACCACCTGCTCCACCACTGCATTCCATCCATCAGTTCATGTCATGACGTGGGATGGAAGGATGAGCTAAACACCGTTTGATCTATGGAATCTCATAAATCTCAGATGACTACACTAAGAAACTCTACCAAGCACACAGCTGGCTGCAGTATTAAACATCTAAGAGGGGAGGGGAGGTTGAAACGCACGTACCTTAATTTGATTTGGACATCCTTATTTTGTCCGTTTGTACTCAAGATGATTGGTCTAAAGGTGCCGTTTGACAAATATCCATTGTCTAAACGACTCCTCCTGTTTAGGGACGTGTGTCACTCAGACTCCAGTTCTCACATACACTCGCTCCAGACACAGTCAGGAGAGTTTCGGGATTCCAGTGCACGTGTGAATGAGACTTTAAGGGTCACCTTGTGTTTTACCTGGGAAAAAGGAATAAATTACAGACTGACAGTCACCAGACCTTAACCCAACTGAATGTGGATTTACCTGCTGCAGAGGAGACTAAATGATGAAACTCCGCTTACCAAATGGCAACAGAAGGAGCTGAGGTAAAAGTCTGGAAGTAATGTCAGTGAGTTACAGGCTTATTAATAACAACAGATTTACAACCAAATATTACATTTATGTTACTCTGCTAAAAGGTAAAAAGTCTAAGTTTATTACACAGAAATAACAGATTAATTATAAATTAGGATGCAGAATCCCTGCACAGCCATCAGGAGCAGCCTTGGTGCAGGTCCCGAGCCCGGATAAAATAAAATAGGAGGTTTGCGACAGGAAGAGAATCCAGCGTAAAAACTGACAAACACGTTCCGCTGTGGTGACACCTGAAGGGACAAGCCGGGAGCCGGTGATCTTATTCCTGTAACATAGACGTGGAACAACTCAGAGTTAGAACAAGCAGAGGAAACATCACTTAATCGTTTTCTCACGCGTCTGTGTGTGTGTGTGTGTGTGTGACATTCCCATTCCTAATGGATTAAACCTACAGCTCCTCAGCATCAGCACAAAACACCTTAGTTCAGCCCAGTTTTGGTTGGCAGTGAACTTGCAAACCATTACGAAGCTTGTTTGCTTTCTGTGTATTTTTACTGCAAGACAAACTCCAGATGAGGAAACAGTGTAACTCTGTCTTCTGATACCTGAGAATTTTGTTTTCACACTGAACAGTAAATTTGTACTTCAACCTGCTTTACTGTCTCTTACTTATTGTTAATCTAATAAACACAGACTTAAACTGTGAAAAGGGCCCAAATGTTTTATAAATCATTTTTCTTATCTTCAAATACACAGTTGTTTTTCTTTACTTTGAACATTCCTGCTTTATCAAATTCCCTAACCATCAAGTCTCAAGTGTGTTCCCCCCCAAAAAACTAAAGAAATCTGTGATGTTTTCTCCTCCCAGAGGTCACGAGGCCAAACCTCAAGCTGGTAATTGTGCTGATACTTTAGGGATCAATGTCTGAAGTTTCACACAGACTTTTCACCAGAATATGAGAAAATCTGTTCTTACTCATGACATATTTTTTCTTAAAATGTTTGTCTGTGTTTGTTTTGGATGTTATGAATCAGCAAGAGATCACGTCTCTTGTTCAGGGATACAAACAAAATGTAAATTAAAATTTTTTCTGGGTCTCTAAATGTCTGCTAGTGACACAAGTGGTCAAAAGTAGCTGTATTAGCTGTAAGTAGCTGTAAGTCTTTACATTCTTAAATACATCTTGTTTCTTTCAAAGTAAAGTAACTAAAGAGTCTAACAATAACCAGGTTTAAAGATAGAGAAAACTTCTCATTGATCATCTTTTTGTATGATGCTGGACTGATGTGAGGTTGGCAGAGAGCTGCTTCACTGACAGATTAGTTTGTCTGGCTTTGGGACAAAGGTGACGACTGAGGCCAGACCTCCAACAGGTGTCTCTGTAATCTGCAGAAGCAGCTCGGGGCTGTGTGGTGATTTTGGCATTGGTGGCTACTGATAGAAATACATGAGGGTCTTTGACCATTAGGTTTGTTGGTAATACTCCAGATGAGCAAGCTGACATCTTGAAAGGACCTGAAGTCAAACCTTAAACACGATAAAACCATGTGGAAACATGATGCACAAGGGACATTTCTGTTTTCTGTATTTATAGGAGGGAGGTTAAATTCTCCTTAAATTAAATTTAATTCATTAAAATAAATGCTCCACACACCTCTGATGGTTTGTCTCCTCACTGAAAGTGGAGTAAAGGAGGCCAACTGGGTGCTGCACTGCTCTTATTATTACAATATGCTGGGAGTTCTCACTCTGTATGTGTTGCGTTTGAACTTGATGATTGACTACATGATGCTGTTCTACCTGATTAATTGCTGGAAACAAAAAGCAAACATCCAAGGTGTCCAAATTCAGTTCAGCATAACATACTGTAGCTCTCATTGATGTCAGAGCTGCTATGTGAGCATCTTGGCCAGAAAGGTTCCTTTTACATGAATAACAATGTTAAATACTCCAGTACAAAAAAGAACAGACATGTACCATTTATGGTAAAACACGAGTTGTTATTTTGTGCCTGTATGTAAATTGTGTAAATTAGATGCCCAGATATTCACCCGTGTGCTCTGAGAGCAGGATCAAAGGATCACTGTGTCCTTAATGTGACTATGCTGCTTTATTATGCAAGCGTGTGGGAGTCATATCATTTCTGCTTTTGCTGTGGCTGCTGTGCAGTAAACGGGGCAGAAACAGGCAGCTGTTCGGCCTGTGAGGTGCCGGACAAAAGGGAAAATCAAGGACAGGGCTAATTTCTAAGGTAAAAGCACATCTGGCACATCAGCTGTCAGATGTCAGGATGTGCTGACCCAGACTGTGAATAAGGTCAGTTTAGCTTTTGTGATGCAGATATGACATTACGGTCTAAACAGTCACACACGTTGTCCTGAATGCTAATGTCACGGTCGGGACATGATTAAAGGTGCCAAACACTGGGTGAGCATCCTATAGAATCTAGTATCCAGGTTTGGACCCATCAGTCGGGATCAAAATTGTGCTGATCATGTTTTAGGTAGTTTTTCTAACGCACATGTACAGAGGTGGGACAGACCGTTCTACAGCCATCACAGGTGTAAAGTGTCCACTCGTCTTTCACTGCTTTGTGTTTCTGTCAATCGCCGTGCTACAGCTTATAGCTAGCATGAGGCCCAGAATCTGCTTTCACACACACACACTCACAGACCGATGGTGGTGGGTGACATGCAAGGTGCTCACCTGACCCACCAACTAGCCACGGACGCCTCAAAATGCAGACTCTGCAGGTGTGTTGTCTAGTAGATACACGTTTGCTTTAATCATAATCTGAATTAACCTCAAAATAAAAAGCTCCCTCTGAAATGATGCTTGAAATGCAGCAAGAGAAGCTCTTTAACTATAAGCAACATAACACTTGATGTGCAGTAAAAGTGGCTGAGTTGAGTTGAGTTTGAGCTTTTAGTGACGGCTGACAGTGATGATGTTTAGCAGTGTATTGTGTTTCATGGATCAATTTCAATCTAGTAATTGGCACACAAGCTATAACTGAGTAATTTGGTGGAGTGAGTCATGATGATTAGAAATGAATGAATTAGGAATATTAGCATTACAACAATGGAAATATTACAATTGTATTACTTAAGTGCCTCCATCCATCTCTACTTTGCAGCGTCTGCCTACTCTGTTACAAGTGCCGCAGTGGAGGAGGGCCCCCTGGTGCAGCTCCGTCACACACCCCACCGGCGAGAGAAGCGCTGCTCGTGCGAGAACCAGAAAGACAAAGAGTGTATTTTTTTCTGCCACATTGGAATCGTCTGGGTCAACAGCCCGAGGTGAGTTTGCCGTCAGTAACAGAAGAAAATTAAACATTAGGAGTTTGTCTGAATGGAGCAGCAGAACATTGCGATACAATTTACAGCAGTAGAATGTGGAACTAAAACACAGCAAAGATGAGGAGCAGTCCGTAACCTTTCTACAACCTCAGAGGGAGGCTCAGTATTATGTTTGCAGCAGTAGCTGGGAGGACTTTGACTGAGTATGGGAGGCATTCAAACAGCAGCTCCAGTCCAAAGCAAAGACAAATGATTCAGTGTGTTACCACACTGCTGAGGTTTGTACTAGAATTATCTGTACCTATTCTGATGCACAAAGATGGTGCTGTACGGTTTTGTCATGGTACCTATATTTTCAGTAAACGTACTCAAATATAATAATATCCTCTAAATGAAAAACCTGACACACATTCTTTGGCTTCTACATGTTCGGTCTCAAAGAAAACCATTGAAAATAAATAAAAATGCTGTGTTTGGCCTCACAGAGCGTATAGACTGATAAAATCTGAAATGGACACAGATGTGTCTGTTTGAACTACATTAGGATGTTTGCATAGCTGAATGTAGTCACACATACACAGTGACTGTATACGGTTTAAAGTCCAACATTTCAGGAGGAGGTTCTCAGCTGGCAAAGTTTGGGAGTAAATATTTTCTCAATCGTGTTGTTTGTGGCTTTAATTGAGTCACATTTGCAAAAAGATCTGGCTGAAGGTTGATGATGAAGTCTCTATAGATGATATGACAGTAACAACAAGGTCATATATTGAAGACAATTTGCTGGAGGAAGCTGGTTATAAATGAAAAAGGATGTTCATGCCACCAAGTCCAGAAGCCTTGGCTAAAAAAGGGGCTTGAGTCACAGACTCAAGCCCCTTTTGTTCCCAAAGAAACCTTAGAAAATGATTTGATCCCTCCCCCAAGAACCCAGCAAGCACCTGGAAAACATTGTTCAAAGCTAAAAGTTAGATTCAGAGGGTGGACAAGACCTGCCTTTCGGGGGATTTCAAAGAGGGAGCGTACCTGCTGGGGTCCTGCTTGGGCTCTTGGCCCCTGATAAGGGTCAGAAACTCATGACCTTCAGTTATTTTACCCTCGACACTGCAGACTACCAGGTGACTCCATGAGTAAGACTCCTGCAGAGCTGTGAAGATGACAAAGAATCATATTATCCAGGTGTTAGGAAGCAACTTGGGTGTGAATTCACCTATAAAATCTTCTCACAATCTTTCTTTAACCTGAACCAAGTGCTGCGGGAGTCTCCACCCAAACATAGAAACATCTAGTCCACTGGATGTTTTCATGTTCCTTCCTGTTTTCATTGCTTCAACATCTTCTCCTCAAGGTAACAGGAGATAGAATCCTGTTGCAGTTGCTTTCCCCATAACAATGTGGTAATGAAAGAGTATCTTTGAATTTGATAATCCTTTTGTAAATCAAATCATTTGGTCACGGTCTTGGTTTTAACTTGCTTTTTTCTTTCTGTTTCTATTTAAAAACGTCCCTGTAAAGATGATTGGCATCCGTCTTAACGCCAAAGTTCCAAACCATCAGCACATAACATATATTGAAGAACATCTCGTGTCACCGTCTGCTCGTCACACTTTCCCAAGACTTGCCAGCAGCTCCCAGAGATTTTCTCTGGACCCTCCCAAAACATTCCTGACAGTCCTACAAACAAACAGTTTGAGTCCAAAAACAGGCCTCTGCTGTGGGTCCGCATGCCCACAGTCGCACCCACCCGCTCTCATATTGCATCCACAGCAAGGGCTTCCTTCAGTCGCTGCTCATCTGGAACAGAGTGGACTCTGTGGGGTGCGGCACAGTGGAGCTGGGGCTTCAGGAGCTAAAACACATTTCACACGGTGTGAAGGCCCATTATGGGAAAAAGAATACGTTTTTGGATCTGTGGCGTGACATTTGTGTGCTTTGTAAATGTTACAGCAGAAGATTGTGGTCCCCAGAGGTTGCCATGTTTTCTGTAGCTTTATTGTTTGGATATGGATCACGGTGAAAAAGGTCCTGTAAAATGAGTCCATATGTTGTTTAACATACAACAAATGTGTTTTCACTGTGACTGTCCCACAGGTTTATGATTGGAACCATGATGATGAAGGGTGTGCATGCTAAATTGGACACCGTTGTTTAGTGCCTCCATCTCTTTTTGTGACACCCCACCACAGGGACACAAGAGCAGCTCCCCCTGAAACACGTCAGACAGTTCGGACAAATCAACAAAATGGTCGTTCAGGGTGAAAGTTGGAAAATCCCAGAACACAAACCTCATCAGTTGACTTTGTAGTTCAGCTGTTCATATTTTGAAGTTGCTTTGACTCAAATAGGCACCAGACACACAGCTCCTCCACAATTGGTAGCAATTAACTTCATTTTAGTTCAGTATGCACAAGCAACGAGCAGCAGTTAGATGTGGTGTAGCTAATAAGAAAGCAAACCGTTCTTAAAGAAGGGTAATTTCTGCCATCTTTCCTCCTGCTGTTTCTAAATAGCCCATTTTAAGCCTTCAACATGAACCCAGTGAGGAGACCACAAAGAGTCTCAATTTACTGTGGTTGGACCCTGATCTGCCCAAAGCCAGTTAACTTCTCACAGCCGTCTCCCATTTCTCTCTCAGATTCCGTTTGGAAGCCCACCTTACTTTAAATATTTCTAAATTAAGGGGATTTGTAATCATTTCTTTTAGTGCTGTCCAACATGAACGTTAGATGACACCGCTCCTTCAAATTACTAGTTATTTCAGCATCTTTAGCAAACCTGTGTGATTATGCCTCATTAAATGTAGCCTGTTCCTTAAGGTCACACAGTTCTGTAGGTTTTGTTTTTTTCATGTCACAGCGATAACACATTTGAATTAAATTAACTTGAGGGAAAAAGAGGCGCAAAAATAGCTTCCAGAGATTATCCAAAAACCGCTGCTGCAGCAGTTCAACCCTCTCACTAAGTCTCAGATTGTTAATTTAGTCTAAACATAGCACGGTGATAAAGTCTTCCTGCCTTCATCATAAAGACATTTTTAAACGGCAGTGGCGGTGCCCACCACGACTAACTATACCGCGAAACCCTCTGGGGAAAGGAAGCTCCTGAGTCTTGTTTTCTTCTGCCGCACTTCCTGCTATAATAGCACCTTCATTTAAATATGTGAACCGTCTTAACACAGCGAGTTTTGACTGCTTTGGTTAAATTTTAGCTTCCAAATATCACGTGTTTAGTATTAGAATTTTCTACGCAAACCTTGGCTGCCAGGAAAATGTCCGTCTTTGAAGCGATGCTTTTTCAAAAACACAACAGGGTCTAGAACGGCTATGGCTGCTGTTCTTATCTATTTATTTAGTGCTGTTATCTGGTAGAACCGGGGCCATTTCTCGAGGAAACAAGCAGCCTGTCTTCACTGTTGAACCGTAACAAAATTACATTTTATTACACAAACTGTAAAGCATAAGGTGTTAAATGTGATGTACAGAAGCAGATACAGTCAATTCTGTTTTGCCAAATTATCTCAAGATAAGAAAATTAACCTTTTATCACAAGAGAACAGCATTTATGGCCGTTCTCAGCTTCCATATATATGTAGTACCCCTCTGTAACCAAAACCGTTCTGATCCATCAAGACGGGGACTCCACAAGACTTCTAAAAGTGTCCTCTGGTATCTGGGATTAAGGAGTTCTTTCTATTCTCTAAGTCCTGTGGATTGTAGTGTCCATGCATCAGACTTGGTTTTCCAGCATATTTCACACATGTTAAATTGTACTGAGATCGGGGGGATGTAGAAGCTAAAATAAAACCTTGAGCTTTAAACCAAATTATTGTCCTGTTGAAAGAAGTCACTGCCATCAGGCACTATCAGGAAATGTTGCCATGTTTAGGTGGTTTGTGTCAAAGTTACACCAAGGTGAGAACCAGGACCAAGGTTACCCAGCAGAACATTGCCCAGAGATCACAATACCTCTGCTAGCTTGCCAGCGTTATTCCGCTAGTGTTCCAAAGACAGACTAATGGACATTCTCAATCCTCCTCCAGGACAAAAATCACTTCCATAGACACATCAAGGCAGCATAAAGCCATCATCTCATTTTTCAGCAAGATTATTTTAAACACACAATCACAGTGTCCCGCAATGCTACGAAGCAGTTTTTCAAGATTGCAACGTGGTTTTAGCCTGTTCACAATGTCCAGTTTGTCTCTTGTTGAAGACCTTAATGAAATTGTCGGTTTGGGAAGTTTACAAAAAAAAAAATTCCCAGTGGAAGATGGATGTGTGGAGGAGGCCAGTTTAGAGGCAGTTTTATAAGCTGACAAACAGGAGTATAGTGACTCCTTAAGGTGTGGTGGACGGGGGTGTTGGGAGTCTTATCCTCCAGTGGACTATGTGACAATCTTCCCGTAACATCCAGCCATGATTCATTTTTGGCTTTTATTTTTATGTAATTTTTTTTAATTCTTTAAAAATTGGCACTTCATCTTGCCTGTAATCCAAGGTTGTTGAGAATCATCCAGTATCAGTGTGTGGTGATCGGGTTGAACAGGACACAGTGTAAATCACAGCTTTACGTGAGTTCAATAGTCCGGTGGGATCTGGGTGCAGTTCAGCCTTAATTAATCAAGCAACCTTTCGGATCACTTGGATTGATTGATTCCTGTAGCTGAGGAGGGATCTCTCCCATCCTTGGACAAATAACAACACAAAAGTTAAGAGAATGTAGGGAGGAAATGATCCAGCACAAGTGAGCAGACAGAAGCTAGTAGTGTGTTGACAGCAGAGGAAGACTGAGAGATGAAAGGGTCAAATTTTATCATCAGCCGCAAAGTGGAAATAGGCTCCAGATGTGTTGCTATTGGATTGAAAAAGAAAAGAAAAAACAGCTTCTGGGCAATGTGATTACAGTGAAATGATTTATCACATACAACTGGACTGAAATCTGTTCAGTCAACTGCTCGTTCACAAATGATGGATTTTCATAAAATAAAACTGAAACCTGTTTTATTCTAAAAGGAGTTTTAACATGACTGCAGTGCTGCTAAGCCATTAGCATCTGCTGGCAGTTCTCCCTGTGGTGGAGTTAACTGCACCGTTTACCCAGCAGTGGATAAACCTCTAACCTCCAGCCAGCAAAGAGCTCTTTCAGCGGTCACTCTGGCTCCAGATGGGTCGGCACCATGGTGATTCACTGTGGCCACACAGCAGGAAAACAATCTCCTGCGTTTGTGGTGAGCTTTCGTGTAGGCGAATGTAGGTGGAGGGATTTCACTTGGATGATGGTCGATCGCAGGTGTCTGGATGTAGCCTTCACTCTGAGAACATTTTCCAAGTCCTGCTAGTTGCTACTCCTCTGTGTTCAGGTACCGCGGAGCTCCTTCTGCTACGTTCTCTTACTGCCTTAAGGCTGATTAGGGTTTGGTACAAAGGCTGAAGTGAGTGTTCCAGCCTGGCTGAGGTGGTGGGGCAACATGACAAACCTGGGAGCTCTGTACTAAGTGTGCATGTAGGTCTGTTGGGTTACTATTACCCAAGCTTATTAAAAGAAATCCCAGTGCTGAGCTCAGGAACTTCAAAAAGCCTCAATGACCATGCAAACAACTGTTGTGGACAGTTGTTTCCCCGGTGAACAAAACCCCTTTACGACAGTTTCTTTGAGAAGATCAGTGTCTCTATGTCAGTTAACATTCAAGAAAGTTTAGACCAAGATCTAAACCACTGATAAATCTCAAACCACATTAGACAGACGGGAAACCTTTTTAAACCCTATAGAGCTTTGGAGCAACATTCTGTAGACAGATGTGTTACAAGAAGAAACATGAAGCTTGGTGTAGGTGGTGTTGTGCCGAGGCTGAAACGGGACTTGGGAAGTGTTTAGGGCCATTTACCTGCTCGGATTCAGCCAGAAGCTTCAACACTCACTGGACAGTGCTTCACTGTGCAGATAGATGTACCATAAGAGCCTTGATGGAGGTCATCAGGTTCAGCCAAATCCTACCAGCACCTGCTGCATCGACACTCTGAAAAGCACAGCCTTTTGTTTCCATTAACAGGGTGAGAGGACGTGAGTTTGAAAGTTTGAAAGTGGTTTTATTTGTGTCTTATCAGCCACGTGGTTCCCTATGGATTTGGTTCAGTGCGATTCAGAAGGGAGCTGGGCCGCTGCAGCTGCACAGACATGCAGGACGACGAGTGTTCAAGGTTTTGCTCCGTCCAGACTCGAACACTGTAAGATAAAACACACACACTCACAAACATGCTGAGATCAGCGATACGAAATAAAAAGCCCTTTTCTCTAACAAATTGTTTTTCCTCAGACGGGACAACGCTGTGCTGAAGACGTACAGAGCTGCATTCTGGGAGAAAAGGAGCCGGCATGCACTCAAACGTCAGACCTGAGAGAGAGGACGTGCCACAATAACAGCAGCTCTTCCTTTATGCATCACAAACACCAACACGAACCCTTTTGTTCTGCTGCTTTGATGGTGGCTCCACATGTACAGTGTCTTTTTGTAAATGTAATCGAGGAAGGTTTTAGGACAGGAGGACTGAGAGCGGGAGTTCCCCCCCCCGACACTTTAGGGAGTCGGGGAGTTGATCCTGTGACCTTCCTGTTATCAGATGATCTCATCCATCAGCTATGGAAAACATTTCAGCTGAGCTTAATGGGCGAGAGAACACAGATATTTATAACTTTTTTGGTATTTTAATGGTAAATTCTCCCTCGGTCAGCTGCAGCTCTGGTGGCCTGAAAACCTTCAAGTTAGAAGAGTAAGATGGAACGTTTGCAGAGTTTGAAGCTTGTTTGATGAAGGTGAAAAAACACTGCATCCAAACCCCATTTTTGGTGCAAATATTAGGGTCATAAAATCTGTGATTTGAAAAGTAGTTTTGATAACAAACGTCATAATACTGTGTAATAAGAAAGTTGTAATATTATAAAAAATGTAGTAATGGTCGTAAGAATAAGTCATCTTCATAATTAAAGTTAAATATCGATGGGGAGAAATATGACCATATGAATAAAGTTATGGACACTACCGCTAATAACTTTATTGTTTGTTAATAAAACATGTAGTTAGATTGAAGCGTGTTTTATGACTTTCTTATAGAACATTTACATGTACAGTTACTATTCAAGTTTTACTCCGATTTTGTCATTTTCCACCTATTTCTGGATTATTAAAAATATGAAATGTGTGATTTATATTTTCATGTAATATTTCAGCTTTAGCTTAAAGAACAATTTTCATGTAAAGTTACAGCTTTATATTTTCACCTGCGTTACATATTCTATATTTTTCTCTCTTCAGCCACAAAATCTCAGATATATTCATAGCAGCAGCATGTTGACTCATAACAAGTGCAGTGTTCCCACTAACATCTGTTGGGACGCTGCGTTGAAAGGCAGCAGGCTTTGCACTGTTAATCCCCATCTCAAGTAGGTTTCATGTCTCTGCAGAAGTTACAGAAATGAGATGAACATTTGGTAAAAGCTTTAGAAAATTGCAGAAAAATCTAAACTCATAGACAGTCTATTAAAACTGGGACATAATGTCCAGGTTGCATCAGTTGTGAGGTTTTCAGACACTGCGTCCTGTAGATGTGCCGGTCGTCCTGTTCTGAATGTGAATAATAGTCGTAAGAATCTAAATAATAAGAAATGTGTCTCACGACATCTAAAGATGTAGATTGTTTATATTTTCACATGAATGCAGATTCATTTCTATCTTTTCACCTTCATTTATTCCAACATGTCCATGTCCCAGAACATGACACAGATGCGGGACTGTAAACGACAGCTTTGTTTCCTGGACACTGAAGTTTACTCATAGTGTGTATAATTCCTCTGTTTCAATATGTGGAGCTCTCAGCAGTAAACCTCGGATGTTTGAGTGGAGGAAACAGGAAGTGCCTCATTCTCACTTTTGATGTGATGTAAGCTGCTCTTATGTCAGACAATAAAAGCAACAAAACTTAAAAGACAGTTTTAATTCTGAGCAAAACGTTGTCTCCCTCTTCACCAGCTGCTTCTGTGACCACTAGGTGGCAGAGAAACTCCTCAAACATCGAAATCTACAAGTTTTATTGTGGCAAGCATCACATTTATTTGACTTACCTCAGCTAAGTTTATCACATTTTGTCCAGATGACAGAAGAGTAGTGTGTAAAAGCGTTGAAGGATATGATGGAGGCTTCCAGAATAAAAGAGAAGCCTGGATAGAGGGTAATGTGATCACAGAAAAATGGTGCTTAAACAATTGTGAACCACTTGAAATTGTCTTTGCCCAAATCATGAACAGATTTTCACAAGAGAACCAAATTAAATAAAAGAGACATTTATTTTCTAAGGAAAATGATCCAATCCTGCATAAGTGTGTCAAAAGTATGTGAACCTCCAGGTTATTTGAAGGGGAAATCAGAGTCAATGTGACAACAGTCAGGTGAGTCTGGGGGGGTCCTGCCTTATTTAAATAAAGTCAGGTGACCTTAGAAGAACAGTTGATAGTCATCAGACTGTAAAGGGTTATAGAAGAGTTTGGACTCCAGCAGCCAACAGTCAGGGAGATCATGTACAAATGGAGAATATTTACTGTGAACCTCCTCAAGAGCGGTCGACCAACAAAGACACCAGCAAGAGCGATGGGTGGAATTATTAGTCTGATTGGTTTCCTTTAATCCAGGTTTCGAATTTGTGTGTAAATCTGACCTACAGTTCGCAATTATGTATTAGAATGTATTAGAATTATGTACAAAATGTATTAGAGCATAGTTTACGTCCTGCCAACACCTGCAGGTACCGTTCTCCTTTATTAAGCACAGTCTCGCTACAGTTGCTGAAAGTTTCCAGGTTTACAAATTGTAGAAAGTGAATATAATCTGAGGCTTTGCAGAATCTTGTCTATTACAACAACAAATTACTGAAAACTCTTTGATTCCAGTCATGATCCCACAGTTTTATTCCGAATGTGCACTACAGTCATTTTCCACACACTCACATTTCCATGTGGATTTGTACCACATGGCTTCTGCTGTCCTCTCTGAATCGGAGCTGTACACAACATAAAGCACTGAACTAGCAATAGAAAAATCAAAATCTTAGAAATGTTCTAATTCTCCCAGTTGAGCTGCTGTTCTGAACAGGTTTAACACCAACACTCAGTTGAATATCATCAGCAAACATGTTGACAGCAGGATAAAGACAGATGTTGACAGGCTTTGATTCTGGGTTGTTTGCTTTAAAACAGTCTCTCGTTTCTAATAATGACTTTCTGAATTTAACTTTCATCAGACTCGTTTGTTTTAAAGCCACAAGCTCAGTCACTCGCTAAGAATGTAACACACTCATCAGTGAGACATGTTTCCATCTCCTTTGTGCTGTTTTGTGTTACTCTGCACTCACACAACAGGGATGTTCAACAAAAGCTGCAGTGCAGACGTCCTCGTTCTGAAGCTGAAGGGGTTTAAGCTGCTGCCAAAAAGTTCGGCTCCAGAATAAGCAGTAAAACCTCGGACAGGACGGTTTGTGTGTGTCCCTGCTGTGACAGTCACTGATTGATATTTCTCTTCAGTAAAACAACATCTGTCCATGTTTTCCTCCTGGAGAGCAGCAGGTGACCCTTTCATTGGGTTTTATTTCTCCTGATGTCTGCACACATGGTGGCAAAGCTCCACATGTTGAGCACCGGCCTTTAGCTTCATGTACGTTTGTAGAATCTTAAAGATTTAAACATTAAAAACAATGTCTCCTCTCATGTTGGTGAATAGTAAAGTCATGTCACGTGTTTGAAGCAGCTCCTGTTTTCACATGTTTGCAGCGTCCAGCATTTTTCTTTCATGCTGACATTTGGAAAAACCCAAATAAATCCCAATTTCTGCTGCAGTCACCAGCTTGACTGACGGTGTCTCAGAGGTGAAGACAGAGATAGACAGAGGTATTGTTGGACTTTCAAAGCCACTGGAACCTGCTGAGTGAATCTTCTCTTTCGTGCTAGTTGCTCTGAGGCTTCAAACCACTTTCTTGTCATTGCTCCTGTAAATTCTGTCCCCTAAAAAGGAATTCATATGTGGCGATAAAGGTTTTCAGCTCTGCGCCACAAAAATTGTTCAAAAACCTTTTGTCTACACTTCAGAAAACTCAAACATTTGCACAGTCCAAAGTGAAGTTTGTTTAATGTGCAAAGACACAGCAAACATATACGACTTGATTCCAGGATCAACACACATTCTTTTCCTTAAAGCTCCTCCCATTAAGTTATTGTCCCCTCACTGTTAAAGTGTTTACTCAGCTCAAATATGAGCTTTACTTTACTTGATAAAATAAGAAGGCAGGTGTATCCTGCTTGAGGACGCAGAACATTTTAAAAGCACCCAGTGTGACCATGTCCCAGCAGGTTCCCACTGGTCCCCACAGGCTGCAGCAGACAAGCTGTTACATAACTAATAGATCGTAGCACGACCTGGGGAGGGTGTCAGTGTCCACAACAGGGTCAAATAGTGCATGTTAACAGGTTCTGTGCATCTGTTCAGCTCCTGGTTTGACTATCCATCTCTTTTTAATACGAAGCTGTAGTGTAAATAGTGTGTGTCAAGCAGCCGAAATGCTGTTACCTGTACAGGGAGGTCAGAGGTCAGAGCCTCTCCAGCAGCTGGATGGTCTGACTTTAACAGACGTTCATTATCACATTCACTTCAGAACGTTATCACAGGGCAGTGTCGGTCTTAGCCAAACTCTTGTTGATTTCGTTGTGCACGTGTCACAAAGCTCTCAGCTTTGTGAGCTGATGCCATAAACACAACATCTGCTCGTGTTGAAAGTTGAACTGCTAACTTCACATGTTGTTCTTCCAGCTTCAAACGTCCTCCAGATTCATCCGAGCTGATGAATTAGTCATCGGACAACAAGGGAACAGCGTCTTCTGCAACAACAACGTGCTGGACATGTTGCAGACAGAACCCGCAGTAAACACAGTCACCTGCTGAATGTCAAAGAAACGTCCACAGAGACGAAATAGAGGGAAAAAAACAACTACAGAGACAAACATGAGCACAAACAAACGGACGTGAAAAGATCCAAAAGAGTAAAAAAATCAAGAAGTAAATAGAAATCTGCAAAACTTTCAGTAGTGTAAATTCATGTCCTCTAGGCCTCATGTCCTCACGTGTTTTCCCTGAATGTCTAATGTCTAATGTCTAAGACACGAGTGAGAGGAACAACCAGGCAAATGAAACTTCTTTGTTTCTGTTAAAACCCAGTGACACCGTGGACAGCAGTCCCTGTGCTCCCAGCTGCGTCTTCCAGCGATGGAAATTGACCAGTCTGTGGGTTGTTGAATTCAAACCTGTAATTTGTTCTGTTGCCAGACTCTTCGGACAAGAAATATCCAACTGTCACAGCAATGTTCCCAGGGGACACTAAAAAGTGGTGGACATCTATTCGCAGTGCTGTGAGCTCTCAGGGCCACTGTATGTTTCCAATGCACGAACAGCAAGCTGATTTGCATCATCCTCCCAGTGGTAGGGCTAAGCCTAACCCTAACCCTAACCCTAATCAAAGAAAGGGGCCTAATGAGGCTGATCTGAGCTGAAGCTGCCAGACAGGAGCCAGCAGACCCGCCCAGGTAAACGGAGGATGTGACTCTGTTTCCGGCGGTGACAGGCAATATTCTTCAGTAAATGACGTAAAAGAGCAGAGGAGTCACTTTGAAAATTTTCGCCCGGATCAGGAAAATAAAGGTAAAATGGGGAATTTCTCTTTGGTGCATTGGTTTTCGTGTCACATTCACAAAAGACGCATCAAGTTTCACGGCACGTCGGGAGGGGCAGAGATTAGTCGCATTTAAACTGCATAAAATAATGTTGTCATGAATTAAAAAGGCAAATCCTAAAAGTTCCTGCACATAGCGTTAGTATCAGTTTCGTAGTCAGACTACAGCAAACACACACTTTACGAAACTGATCCACACAGGAGTGAATCTCCATTTGTGTTTAACATTTGGCTGAAACAGGCTGAAACATTCTGCTTTAGCCCGTTGTCTCAAAGTTTGCAGCACATGTTTGTGTGGATGATAATATTACTTCCTATCAAGTACAAAAAAATATTTCCTTTTGTGTAGAAAACCCCAAAACACTTAAACACATCACAGTTGTCTTTTAAATCAACGTTCTGTAGGATTTGCTATTTTAATCAGTTTTAAGTCTACATGAACTCTAGAGAAGGTGATTTTAAAGTATTTATTCACACTGTATGTTTTTCCCCAGGAACGAGGGCTGTGTTTGCTGTGTTGATTAAGAAAAACATATTATTTTAACATATTTTAAAGATAAAGAAAAACATGACCAGCATCAGTGCAGCAATTACAAAAGTAATACCCACATAACGCCTCCAAAACGCAGGTGGCCCACACTCTGTGCTGTCCCTGAACGCAACAGTGCAATTGTAGACAGTTGCCATGGTAACTCAGATAACTTTAATGCAATGATTTCCCCAAAACTGTTGGACAGTTTCTCAAAGACAAAGTTGCCCTGATTAAAGGTGATGGTCAAAGCCAGTGTCCAGTTACTAAAGAGACTCCTGCCTTCATTCTGTTGGTTTGTATATTGGTGAGATCACTGAAAGACGTGGCCGTCAAATACTGCGCTGACACAGATGTCCATTAAAGACGCCAAAGTGGAGCTTTAGCATCAACAACAGAGGAGGACCAGAGGACGTCAGAATACGAGGAAACAGGAATGAGTTGTCTCACACATAGGTTGGTTTACCAGCTTCATCGACTGTGCTGCAGACGTCCCCCATTACTGGACGCTGTAGCTCAGTTGGTAAGCCAATTGACCATGGACCAGAGTCAGTGGTTCAATCCCCACTCCTGGCTACAAGTTGAAAGTGTCCTTGGGCAAGACACTGAACCCCAAGTTGCTCCCGGTGGGTCAGGTTAGCACCTTGCATGGCAGCCACTGCCATCGGTGTGTGTGTGTTAATGGGTGAATGGGAAGCTATATTGTAAAGCGCTTTGGATAAAAGCACTATATAACTGGAAGTTTCTGCTGCAGGTTTTCTTTGGTCCATAGCTCCCATCTGGATTCCCAGACTAAGCTCATTCTCAGACCAGTTTGCAAGAACATTGGCAGCCTGTTAAAAGCCTGTTGGGCTTTTAGCAAAGTTCCTAAACACATTGTTGGATGTTCTGATGTTCCTTGCTACACTTGCTTCACAACAAACATCAGAATAATAACAGTTCAAAAAGCTGAAGCCAGTGGGATCAGCTGGTTGGCTTCCACTTCACTGCACAAATTGAATGTGGTGTGTTCACTGTTAAGTTTTTATTTGCTGAATTAAGAACAGAGCCACATGAGGTTGGTCTGTTCTCCACGTGGAGCTTCAGGTGGAAGACGGTGCTGTGCTCCAAATGTTTCAGTGTTGGTCACATTAGGGAGACACTCTCAGACCCATTTATTCTTTGCAGCATCCTGACACTTTCTGTGTTCAATGCTCCTGTTTAGAGATGACCTCCTGCCCTTTATCAACGGGTTTCAGCTTGTTCCTTCAGAGGTCGCCACAGGTGAACATGTTCTGCACTTTGGTCTGGCATATGTTTTTATGCCTGATGCCCTTCTTGCTGCAACCCTCCCATTTTTGTCAGGTCTTGGGTCATAGGGTTGCCCTTGGTGGCTGGGTGGGGCCACGCCTGGTGGGGTGGGATTCAAACCCACTGCCTTCTGAACTCCAACCCCATGCTCTACCACTGAGCCACCAGGGTCCATAGGAGTTCAGCCCACCTATAAACAGGGACCTTCTGCCCAGCTTTGTACCCCATCCTCAACCTCCTCACCTGTGTTAATAGCTGTTAAGACTAATAGTGGTAGCAGCATGTAAACAATGCTGGATCCCAGGTGACAGGTGACAAGCATTTTCTTCATTTACTTGACAACAGCATTATGCGCAGTACTACAGACAGCAGTTTCCTTAGGGAATTTACCATGAATGAGTCCCTTTATTTGTGCCCATCGGTTAACTGACCTGGACGAGTAACTTTATTAGTTTGGTAGAATCACCCCAGGAAAAGAACCAGTTAGAGACAATCTGGGGTAACATTTACACCGGAAATAATTATGACCTTCTGGAGGTGGTTGATAGTCTGAAGAGAATGAAGCAGGAGGAGCTGACTGACTGTCTGCAGAGAGGTAACTTTAACAGATTTAATATTATTAGAAAACTGTAATTATGCTGCATCTCTGTCAGATTATACAATATGTTTGAATCCACACTTTACTGTTCACATTGTCTGATATTTAATGTTGATTTACTCAGGAACCGGACGTGGCCAATGTGAACTCAAATCTAACTTGCAGAAGAGGTTCCACTGTGTGTTTGAGGGGAATCAGATCTACACAGAGCTCTACAGCACAGAGGGAGGGACTGGAGACATCAATGATGAACATGAGATCAGACAGATTGAAACAGCATCCAGGAAACCAGTCAGACCAGAAACAACAATCAGACATGAAGACATGAACCAATCAGAAGAGTGATGACAAAGGGAGTGACTGGCATTGGGAAAACAGTCTTAACGCAGAAGTTCACTCTGGACTGGGCTGAAGACAAAGCCAACCAGGACATACAGTTCACATTTCATTTGACTTTCAAAGAGCTGAATGTGCTGAAAGAGAAAAAGTTCAGCTTGGTGGAACTTGTTCATCTTTTCTTTCCTGAAACCAAAGAAGCTGGAATCTGCAGGTTTGAAGAGTTTCGGGTCGTGTTCATCTTTGATGACTTCCTCTGGACTTTAAGAACAACAAGATCCTGAATGATGTTACAGAGTCCATGATGAATTATTCATCATTATTTATAGGTGTATTTTGTCATATAATGTGCAGTGAATTAGTGTAAAAGCTGATGTTGGTGAATAGCTTAACAAGCAGTCCTTGCTAGAAGAGATGCTTGTCATTCTGCTCACCAGAATGCTAATAATTGCAGTGATCAGAGAGAATATTAATATTGAACAATCACTTATAGACAGTGAGTAGGAAACGGTGTCCGTACATGTTGGTTACTTTTTTAAACAAATCCCTCAACTGTTCAGGATGAGCAGCTGCAATCTTTCCTTGAGGTGCCGTGAAGCTCTGTCCTCAGTACTCAGCTCCCAGTCCTCTAGTCTGAGCGAACTGGAGCTGAGTAACAATGAACTGCAGGATTCAGGAGTGAAGCTGCTGTCTGCTGGACTGCAGAGTCCACATTGTACGCTGGAAAGTCTCAGGTTAGAATACGTTCATGAGTTAAAATTCATGTAACTGCTACTTTGCATACTTCTTGGTTGATATAATACAGTTACAATAACAAGGAGTTTTTAAATGTTGGCTAGAGTTTATTTCTTATTCCAGGGTGAACAGAGATGGAGAACAGTGTATAGGACCCCATTATGCACTCTGGTGTACAAATGTATTTTTTTCAGTACAACATATACATAAAAAAGTTTTTACTGCAGCCGACCTAAGTTCTTAAGGTTAAGTCAGGTTATTGACTTGGCCATTGAAAATTTGCTTTCACATTAGTGTTCAGATCGCTGTTTATCGGCAATCAAATTAAAAAAAAAAATGAGGAAGTGAGCTAAATCTGACAGAGACTGAACTTATGAGCGTTATAAAGGGCCAGAAAAAGTTAAACTGTAAATCATATAACAAATGGCAGTGGAGCCCTAAAATAAAAGTTGAACTGGAAATGTGACATGTTCTGTTGTCCCTGTTTCTCTACTCGGAGATGAACAAAAGAATGACTGTGTTCATCTGTGGTGCTGGAGAGAGATGTATCAAAAGTATTAAGTTTATTAAAATGGCAATTTTTTTTCAGGCTGAGTGGCTGTCACCTGTCAAAGATGAGTTGTGAAGCTCTGTCTTCAGTTCTCAGCTCCCAGACCTCTAGTCTGAGAGAACTGGATCTGAGTAACAACGACCTGCAGGAGTCAGGAGTTCTGTTGCTGTCTGCTGGACTGGAGAATCCACACTGTAAACTGGAAGTTCTCAGGTATGACACATTATTTTGTAAATACATGTAAATCGTGCTTTTCATAGACATCAGGCTAATCATTTATGTAACTACTGTGTGGTTGTCTGATCACAGAAAAGGGTTTTGCTTCTGTGGCTTCTGCTTTGAGCTCCGACACCTCCTATCTAAGAGAGCTGGACCTGAGCTACAATCATCCAGGACAATCAGGAGTAAAGCTGCTGTCCACTGGACTGGAGGATCCACACTGTAGACTGGATGAACTCAGGTATAGGTGGACAACAATGGCTCACACACTGCTTCTAACAGCCTGATGAACGTTGTCTCCTGGTGAACAGCAGTTCATCTATAACTTCAAGTGGACGCTTTTGACACATATAATAAAATTGCCCCCATGCATTTCTGAGATATAGCACTGGTGAGAATGGGACACATGTGAGGTTACAGTGACTTTGACCTTTGATCACCAATATCTAATCAGTTCATCTCAATCCATGTGGATATTTGCAGCAAATTTTAAGATATTTGCTGGTACCCTGGCACCGATCCCGAGCCCAGACAAAATGGAAAGGTTGCAACAAAAAGGGCATTGGAAGAGGTGGTTCTAATATTTAACCCACCTCATCAATTTAGAAACCAGGTGGCCAAAACAGAAGTGTAAAAGTCGACTTCACCGTAGAGCCAATGCATTGCTTTGTATTAAATTGCACAGATGGTCATATTCTTATGATTGATTGGTACATGTTTAGAAAAGTGGGACGGACAGATGGACGACCCAAATACAGAAGGCTGTCACCTAATGTCCTGTTGCAGCTTCAGTTTTTGTTGGAGGCTTTATTCCAACCTAATCTCTCATGTGAAACATTCATTTAACCTTTATTTAACCAGGTAAAAGATCAGTTGAGATAAAATCTCTTTCAATGGTGACCAAGTGTAAAAATGGTCCTCACATGACTATTAGAACAAAAATACGGGACAACAAAGAAAAACAAAGTCAAATAAAAGACACAAATAGACAAAACACTATAAAATAAAGACAATCAATCACTAAAAACAGCAGCAGGGCAATGGAATGAAGAGTTCAGATGTAGTCGTGTTTCCAAATCGTTCCATGAAAATGGACCAAAGTGTGATAAACTTCTGCCAAATTCAGTTCTTGCTTCTGGGACCTTTAAACAAAGCTGGCTGATGGATCTCAGATTGTATAAATATTGCACAGAAACAAATGACATACAAGACTTGAGAAAGGAAACTAAGTGTGAATGTAACTTATTTTACCTTATTTTATCTTTACCCTATTTTTGAGATGAGAATATAGTAGTTGTGTATAGTAGTTGTTATAGTAGTAGTTGTAGAATATAGTAGTTGTTGTTATACTGTAGTTTGTTTCTTTTTCTTTGACGTGCACTTCTCAAATGTGAAAGTACTGAAGTTATTGCATTATGCTGCTGACTTATCTATAGAAGTGGTTTGTAGAAGTTTCTGAATGCTGCTTCATCTCTGTTCTAGTCAAATCCAACAGCATGTGTATTTGTCTGCTTTTGTGTTATACGATCTTCAGTTACATGTATATCTACTAATGCAAACTATTCATAGTCTTTCGTATATTTATTAAACATTCGTAGTACTGGTGGAAAAAGTAAGTGAACCCTTACATTCAGGACCTGGTTGAACCACCTTTGGCAGCAATAAGGTGAAGCAGCTTCCTGGTCATTGCCCTGCTGCATCACTGCTTCCACTGGGCTCAGATGTTTGAGCTTATTTCAAAGAGGTTAAACAGGTTATTAAACCCAAGCGTTCACATAGTTTCTCTGTTGTTTTTACTTTTCTTAGATGTTGGATAAGTAGCTCCATCTACTGGGCAGATCCTGGAGCTACAGGATCGATACAAAAGGTACGTGTGAGAATCCTTCCACAGGAAAATATCTGGATCACATTGTGTTTTTATCACTGTTTGACTCAAATAAATGTCTTGATGATGATGCAGTCTGTGTAACCCTTATTTCATCCATCTTGCAACGAACTGTATTTCTGTATTTTCAGCAGGTGCTTTGTGACAACACACTTGCAGTTTGTCTGATTTCATTTTTGCTGCCCATGTTCAGACTAACAGTTGTACTGCTGCCCTGTATCTGAAACCAGTGAAGCTCCAGTGACCCTGACAATCTACAACCTTTTCACTACAGCTAAAACGTGAAGAGTCTGTTTCATGTAACCACTTCATGTTCTGCACGGATGAGCAGATTGTGTCTAATGAGAAGGTCCAACATGATGAGTTTAGAAAGAAAAGTGATCAGAAAACAACATCCCAACAGATCCTGGTGCACATCCCGTTACTCGGGCTTCAGATCATCACAAACGGTCCCATAGGAAAACAGTCCATTAGTTTGGAGAGAGGGAGACAGTGTCACATGGAGAAAGAGCTTTTAACAACACTTCATCTGCTGGGAAAATGTCTTCAGCGAAAAACAGTCTCAGTCAACCTTAGTGTCCCATCCCGTTATGAACGTTAAGTTCTAGTTTTTTGAATGTGTCCTGATTCTAAGTGAGGCCACATCAGATGATGTCAGCTGATAAAACATGAGCCTTTCATGAAAGTTCTGTTATTAAGATGGTGAATCAGCGTCGGCCCTCTGTTTAATGGAAAAACCTGCAGCGGTATGACATCAGACAAGATGAAAGCCACTTTCTACGATGACGTCACATGTTCATCAAAGGACTGACTAGTGTGAAAAGTGGCTTTGGTTTATGCTCCTATCGTCTTTTTTTCCAACTGTTTGTGAATTTATCCCAGTGAAGGCAGGAATTCATCCAAAGCAATGAACCTGCAGGACCAAAATAATTCTTTACTCGAAGCAATTATGGAGTTTGTTGAAAGCCTGCTCGAATTTGCAAGAGGACAGACTGAAAAGCTTGAGGATCAATATGTGAGCGCCAACAGAAACTTTGAAGAAGGTTTGAAGGAACGATCCCTGGACCCCAGCGGTTCATCCGGTCAGTTCACAGGTGAGTGCAGCCCGAATGTTTCACCTGAGAAGCGACATCTGCTGGCAGAGATGAGAAACCGCTTGGCACGGAGGGACGAGCTGTTGGCTCAGGTGGAAAACCTGGAGGCACAGAGGGCCAAAGAAACGATTCATCACCTCCAAACACACAGGAAGCTGCTCGACATCCTCATTCAGTGTGAAAGGCAAAAGAAGAAACTGTTTCAAAATCTCTATGGAGACAACGTGACCGTCTGTCAAATGTTCATACCCTGGTTGTACCGCAGCATAGGTGAGACAATCAGGCCCATTCAACACAGGTTTGACCAGTCACCACAGGAGCAAAACCTGTTGGCCGAGAAGACCGGGTCCAGTTGTTGGAGATATAGCTTTGACCAGAGGAAGTCCAGTGACACAGAGACACAAAAGACAGTGAGTGACCTCCTGTCGACACTGGAGACGCTGGATAAAGTCTTAGAAGGTGAAAGACTGGAGACAGAAAAGTATAAACGCCAATATCAAGGCCTAATGCATGAATATAAAAACGTGAGCAACACGATGAAGCAGCGAAAAAGCTCCTGCAAATGTGGCCCTGACGTCACACCCGAACTGCACACAACTGAGTGCAAGATCAGGTTCACACAGGACGATGAGGACCTGTTGGACACACTGGACGAGTGTGCGGGAGAGATCATGGACAATGTGGCAGAGGTTGAAAAGCAGGCAGAAGAAGAGGTGGAGGTTTTCACGCGGAAGGTCAGACAGAAAGCTGCCGAGAACCAGTGGGACTGCATGTGGATTTGTTCAGCAGGAAATCGCTGTGAACAAGATCCAGATAACCACCTCCGATCAAAGCTTAAGTTGCTCAAGGATCAGGTAAAATATGAAAGAGACAGGGCTGAAAAGTTTGAACAGCTGCGTTGGATCGTTGGGTTGACATTTGAAGACTGGACGAAGGTGGAAAACCAGGTAGGAAAACCTGAAAACCAACTGGTGGAGACAGAAACCCAGTCGAAAGAGGAGACAGCAGCTGTCGGACAGGGACACGAGGTGAGACACCAGAGCAGCAACAAACCACTGTTGCCAAAGACTAAGACTCTGTCAGTGGATAAAGACAAACCAGCTGAACCAAAGTCCACAGAAGAGTCATTGATTGTTAATGTTAAACAACAAGTGGACACATCTGAGGAGGATGAGAGGACGTCAGAAAGTCCATCAGTCTGGTTATCGAACAACATTGTCAAAGGTGTGTGTTTTGGCTTAGGTGCTGCGGTTGGTGTCGGTGTCCTGGCTGCCAGACGGTGGTACTTCCGATAAGTCCTGCCCGTTGTACAGTGTCCACCACCTGCTGATGTCCAGCCGCTACATGGTGGAAGAGTAAAGGACTGAGTGTAAGCAAAAAGCTAAAAAAGGGACCAAAGTTTCAGGTTGTCCCCCTGTATGGAGGGGTGTGTGTGGCTCCAATGGATGCTCCGGTTTGAAATAAAAAAAGGTCACTAAAGAATAAAAAGCTGCTGTGTCTTAGTGTCTTTAGACATTGGTAGTGTAGGACAATTACTTTCTGCTCTGTGGACATTTTCTTAGTGGTTGTATCAATGTCTGTTACCAAAAATGAATCAGTGTAACATAAAGCAGCACTGGTCCACAGGAAGGTACAGAGACAAAAAGAGCCAAATACATTTACTATTAATAATACTACTACTACTACTACTACTACTAATACTTAATACTATAAAATAAGGGAATTATAAATCGTGAACTCATTTTAGTATAAATGTCAGTGGCTACTTAAACTTTGACTAGAGTACATTTTTGTAGGGCTGCACCGAACCATTATTCTTTTGTAATTATTCATAAATTATTTTCTTATTAGGCTCTTTTTTAAAATTTTTTAATTAATATCACAATAATTTTTTCTTTCGGCTTATCCCATGAGTTCAGTAACAATTTACTCAACATGAAATTTTAAATTCATCGGCCATTTATATTTTAATATTTTCCTCAATCATCTTCTCTTCAAACTAAACTGAAATATGACAAAGTCTGCACAGCAGGACTTTATTCCCCAAACCAAAACTAGTCTTTACTGCGGATCTGTGTTTTACAGACCAGCTCCATTCAAGTTCAAGGGATATGATTCAATCTACATTTAGCGATTCAACAGCAAAATAAGTCAAACAGTTAGCACCATGTTGTTTGGTGTCTGCTTCAAATCCTCCCATACTCGAGGATTTTTCCCTCTCAGTCATCAGTGGACTCACAGTTCTCACAGTTCTTAGAAATCCATAATTGAACTGTGAAAACTTAATTGATCCCCTTTTTAACAAACACTATATAAAGAATCGTATTACTTGTGGTAACGTCACATAGGATTTGATATGACTTTGTTTTTGATGTTAGTATAGTTTTTAATGTCTGTTTACAGGCCTCATGCAATTAGATGCTGTTCAACTGCTCCTCAACGCAAACTCTAAAGAGCCGATCACAGGCCAGCAACTCACTGCATTAACAATAAAGTTCACAGTGAGCATCAAACAGGGAGGAAAGGTGATTGAAGTGACTTTGAATGTGACACGCTGGTTGGTGCTGGACAGAGAATTTCAGAAACGGCTGATTTGGGGGGATTTTTACACACAACCATCTCTAGGGTTCACAGAGAACAGAGACTAGTCTGCTTTAAGATGATAGAAAGGGAACAGCAAGTGAATTTACTGCTAGTTCCAACTGAGTGTACAGAAGAGCATCTCTGAACACAACACAGTTCAGGCTGCTATTGGGGATATTTTCCTTTGTACCTACTGAGCATCATTTAAATGCCACAGCCTCCAGTACCTGAGTTTAGTTTGGATCACGTCCATCCCTTTATGACCACAGTGGAGCCAGCTTCTGATGGCTATGCGAGAAACTTTTGGGACTGTTATGCAACTTTTTGGTGATCTTGTGCAATGTTCATTTAGGTGAGGAGAAATATCTTTGATTTAATGTGTGGTGCAACACGTCATACTCGTCCTTTCACTGCTAGACCACTGGAATAGCCCCACTGTGAGATCAATAAATCAATAAAGTCATTTATTAACATATCTTAATGGTGTTCCCTTTGCTATGGCACCAAAAGAATTCAGATAGACCTTGTGGTTGCAGAGATATACTCATGTAATTAAGGGTTTGCAATTTCGAGCAGAGGCCTAAAAATAAGTCTAGGGATCCAAATTAAGATCTATAAGATCTAAAGTATCAATTTCATCATTTGAAAATTAATATTATCAGCAGATTTCTATATCACTTTGTATTCACAAGTTTATCCTAATCTTTAGTCTATTTGGCTCCGTAAGGGTGCAGAATGAACATTTGTGTACTTTTACTTCAAGTGTTTGAGGACAGTACTTCTGTCGCGGACTGCGTATTCCTTGGAGGACAGGAACAGTACACACGAAGTAAAGGTAACAACTAAATAAACAGTAAAACAGAACATTAACTTGGTGGGAGAAGGAAGAAAAACTAAATTCTGACAGAGCAGAAGCAGGGACAGGGGCTATAAAACTAAGGTGACAAATAAGTAACCAAACCTCTGATCACAAAAAGTGAAAATACAGGGAACAGTCAGAACAGAGTGCAAACAAAAAAGAGCTGGAAGCTTTCTGTGCAGGAGCAAGCAACATAACAACACAGACACACTGGCCGAGAACTGAGGGGGAAGCCGGGTCAGGTGGAAATAATCAGGGCTCATGACAGGTAGAGAGAACTGAACAAACTGAACTCAGGGAACAGGACTGTGACATCATCCAATGCTGCCTATGATCAATACTTGTACTTTGTTACTTTACACCCAGTCACACACAGCTAAAATATGTTTCCAAGCTTTGATTTTACCAATCATAACTTATTGATACTATAAGTACTTTATGTCTTACCATCAATATGACCACAAACTCTGTGCAATATGTAGGTTCAGGCCCTTTAGGTTCAAAATGTGGACATCTTAGTATGTTTCATAGTATTTGTCAAATGTCAGCTGACATCAGCTGAGTCTGACCGAAGCAGAGGGGTCTTCATCATTTTCCTACTTCACTGCACCTTCATCTTCATCGTTATGCACCTGTAAAAACCAGAAAAGTACCTTCTGTCTTTTTTGTTTCCACATTTATAGCGAATCTCACAAAGTTGTAACTGTAGAAACACCAGGGTTTTAAACTCACAGGGTTTTTCAAACATTTTGCTGTCTGACTGTTTTTACCTTTGGTTCTCGTCCACACGTCGACTGTTAACAACAGATACTGTGAGAGCTGCTAAACCCACAGACACAGTGACACGTGGAGAATCTGAAAACACTTTTTGAATTCAGAGAAAATGGCCCGTTTTCCAAAGTGCTGAATAAAAGCAGTGTTCTGTTGTCACAGAAACTCCTGCAGCATCATTTCTTTTGGAAACATCCATTCATGGTTCACATTTACACAACACAAACACATGAAGCGTGAGGGGAGACGCAGCAGTTATGTGGCAGGCTCCGTAATTACTCAGCCATCAGACTGCTCCCATTTTCTTACTTTAAACATAAACTATTACATTTTTTTAATGCTTTAATTAAATAAGCCTCTGTCAGTAGAATTCATGCTGCATCCTGATTTTTTAAAAAGGCGTAAATTTACAGTCACAGAACACTTGATGTTAACGATGAGGAGCCTAAACCTGAAATAGCTGGAGCATCACGTGACCTGATGGTTAAGGTGCAAAACTGCTGAACCACAACAAGTTGTTTGTCTCTTCTCACACTTGTTGAACTTATGTAGGATGGAAAACGTGAAGCCACAATGAGAACAAGAAGTGAAGAATGTCAGTAAAGACACATATTCTCATGAATGCAGCTTCTTCTTTTCTTAGTTAGAAAACATGATGTTTAACAGCTCAAGAAGAGTCACACTCCTCAAAAACCTAAACACTGGACTCTTGAGGTTTCATTTCATTTTTAAGGCACGAAAACAGGAAGTGAGTCGATGATGGCGCCGTGATTCTCAGTTTCCCTCCATTACTTTACATCCGCGTCAGTTTCCGGTGTGAAACCCACCGAGGAACCAACATAAACAAACAGCACGTGTGGAATCGGTTCGGATGTGTCGTTAACCCGGACAGCGCCCGTCTGGGCCGAGGACAGACGCTGAAGCATGGTGAAGTGTGCTGTGTCCGGGTGTCCGAACCGCACGGCGAACGATAAGCGACCGGGGAACCGGTCGTCGAAAAGGTTCTTCAGCTTCCCCCAAGACCCGGTCCGGGTGAAGGTACGGATCCATGAACGCAGCCGGGGTTAAGATGCGGTTAGTTTGGTATGTTAATGTCAGGAGGTGTTTCACCGCGCGTCCTCCTGTTTCTCTCGATGCTAAGACGCTAACTTAGCGGTTATTAGCACGTCTTAGCACAAAGCTAAGTTAGCGTAACGTTAGTTCCTAGAGAAAAACCCGTGGAAGCGGCTCGTGGAACCGGTAACTGGCTGGTGCTAAATAATCACAGCTAAAGCTGAAAAATACAGGTTGACAAATCCGCGTCTGGACGCTAACTTTTTATTTGAGAGATTTCAATTATTCGGACAAAGGAATTAAATAAACTGATAAACTAGTCTATTGATGAAGAAAAAATGCCAAATGGTAAAAAAAATCTATAAATTCAATTTATGAATTTATTTCTCTTTTAAAAACAGACTAAATACGTCGTCCATGATTTGTGAAAACTGCTGCCAAAACAATAATATATCAAGTAAATCTGCAAGAAGTGAAACATTGACACTGATCAGATAAGTTTGGACATTTCATACACCCCAGATAATACTGTCAGTAAATGTCCCAGCAAAACAGATGCTGCTCACATCCCCACAACGTAGGCTACGAGATGGTTCTCACCCGCTTTCCATCGATACACAGTTTCCTGATGGTGTCCAGTTCTGCCGCAGACTGTAGAAAAACATTTAGGGTCTGAAATTGGGTCCAGTATGATCCCCCACAGTAACTCTGTGACTCGGTTCAGGTTTGGCTCGCAGCACTGAGGGAGACGGACAAGCAGGACTTGACTGAGCAGAGTTTGATCTGTGAAGACCACTTTCTGACAGAAGACATCGCCACTGACGGGGTAAAACATGATGCCATCCCCATCATGCCCCCTTACCCGGATGGGCCACTGGGCCTTACCAGCCCCTGGGGACCTGAGTCCCCTGAGGAGGAGGAGGAGCAGTGGACAACTGGAGACTGCGAGGAAGATGTTGAAGAGGAAGGTGGAAATGATGCTCCACCTACATCACAACCTCCACAGCAGGTCTGGAGTTTTTCTAAAAGTGTGTGTGTGTTTTTTTTAATGTGATAAAGGATTTATTACAGGTTCTCATCCTGGTTTTTGTCATTTCATATTGATTATCAGGAATGCAATGACGTTTTATTTGAGATATGATGAGGACTTCAATTTTCCTTAATCACAGTACATTTAAAGGTCCAGTGACGACAGTGTTTGACTTCAGTAAATTTGTTGGAATTAAAAGTTGGAGAAAACCAAAGCTGCTTTTTTGGCTTCAGACAGTTCAGGTTTTAGATCCGGTGGCTACATGTTGTTTTTAATGATTCAACCCAACTGTTTGTCTGTTTTCTTTTTATGATTTCCAGGATCCAGTTGGAGGTGTGGAAAACCCTCCAGAGACTCTGAAGACCAGGTAACAAATGTCTCTGTTAAAATCTGTAATATAAGCTGCGCACCTACCTCTCACCATGTATTAGTTACCACTGATGTTTAGTCACAGTTTATCGTACGTTACCAAAGATGTGGTGGGACATCTGTAACATAATGTTTCTTTTCCTTTCCAGATCCGTCCCACCACAGGTCAAACAGTTGATCCAGCCAAAGGAGGGCATTTCAGAGAGTGAGTCCTAAAGTATTTCTTTTTAAAGTCAGTGATCAGATTGGAGACATTTAGTTTTAAATGGCAGCAAAACATTTCTGTGCTTTGGAGTAAATAAATATTCAATGTTGAGTTTATTTCCATGTGTCTACACCACAGAGCTAAACGCTGAGAAACATGCAGCAGGACTGTAGCTAACAATTACTTTGACTATCAGTTCATTTCTGGGTTTGAGATTTGCTTCATCTACAAATGATGCAAAATGTGTAAAATTGTGCAGCACAGTCTCATAAAACCTGTGGCCAAAAAAGTAGAAGAAAACCTGCAAATAATCTCATCTCAGAAGCTTCAAACAAAAAAATGTCTGCACTTTTCTTTAAAACATGTGAACTGACCTTAACCCTGTGTCATATTTAGGACTCTCTACGGGGCAGCTGACCCGGCGGCTCCTGGAGCTGCTAGTGGCGGCTCCACACGGTTCCCTGGACGTGAGGGAGGCAGCCATGAGCCTGCAGACCAGCAGACGCAGAGTGCACAACATCATTAATGTCTTGGAGGACATCGACCTGGTCCAAAAGGAGTCTGTAGTCACGATCAAGTGGATGTGAGTAAAGAGAGGAGCGGAGCTTGTTGAGTTATTCAGGATGTGCGTTTACTTCTGTATCATTGCTTATTAGTTATGGTGATGGTAACAATGAAGTAATTTACCATTAAATTGTTACTCGCTCATTGGTTTCTTTTCTTTTTTTTTGTTTTCATCCGTTTCATTTGCATATTTCATCACAGTAACTTTCGCAGTACAGTAGTTGCTCCAAACTGCCTCAGATGCGCTGCAGGTCTCAGTTTTGAGAATTGAGACGTAAATGTAGAGAACATCTGTGTATTATGTTGTAATTAAGCAAAACAGGTCTTATTCATTGTTAATAAGAGACGAGTCTTTGTTTAGCCGAACTAAACCTGCTGTCTGTCTGATTCTCTGTGCAGTGGAAAGAGTTCCATCTCCAATTTTCTATGGAGGAGCCCGCAGAAGTTGCGCAGAAAGTTGGACAACATGAAGCTGGTGGAGGACGCACTGGACGACCTTGTCGAGAGCTGCGCCCATCAGCTCTTCAGCATGACTGACGATCTGGAGAAGGGGGTATATCCTTTTTCTCGTCCCAGTTTGATATAGTGGTGAACTATATTTCATTTTTAAATAATTTTAACAAACTATAAAGCCAAGGTCTTCACTGTGGTGAGGTAGCTGGTAAAGTGCTAATGGAGTAAATTTAGATAAAGACCCTAATGCAGATATAAAACACACCAATAAAAACCTCAGTCATCTGAATCTGTAGAGAAAGCTACAGAGTCACTGCACAAAATAAAAATAAGAAATTTAACTACTTGCTTTTTTCTGTGCTGCACTTTGTGTTGATCTAGTTTGAGCAGCATCAGACTCTGTTTTGTGACCTAGAGAAGAATAAATTCACACGAATGATGCTGCAGCGATAAAACAGCAGAAAACAGATAAACCCAGGATGCCTGAAGGTATTTAACTCACCAAGGAGGTAAACAAAAGCCACTGCTGTCAATGTAAGAAAAAAAAAAGCTGTTTTTCTTTAACCTTTGTTCACATGGGCTTATGTTACGCACGAAGACATCAGTCGGCTCATAGACCTCAAGGAACAGACAGTGATCATCATTAAAGCTCCAGAAGAAACGAAGCTGGACATTCCTTCACCCAAAGAGGTAAAAAAAGACCACAGAGAGGGGGGGCGTGGCACATTGGCTCATACTTAACAATTACTAAATTTATAAATTATTAATAAACCAATAAAATTATCATATCATTTTTAAATATAAACAAGAAAAATGTTCTTGAAAGTAGTGTTTCCCAGTCAAGTGGAACATTTCTGTAAAGAGTTTTTTTTATATATATATATATATATATATATATATATATATATATATATATATATATATATATATATATAAAAATGAGTTTCTTTGGACGTGTTTGTGTGTTGGTGCAGGACAACATCGAGGTCCATCTGACGGGGAGGGCTCCCATCACGGTGCTGACCTGTGAGTTGGCGTCAAGTGACTCTGTGACCTCTGACCTCGGAGAGAAAAGGAACGTGTTTTTGGCTCTGGAGGAGAGTGGGATTAGGACCACACTGCTCCCAGGTGAGCAGTTAGTGTAAAGTTGTATGTTCAAACATGAAACAGGTCAGAAAATGGAGCTGACTTTTTACTTTTCCTTTAACTCTGTTCTGCACTTACAGGCAACAGATTTACTTCTCTGGTCTCTAAGAGCACTGTTGAATGTTTATGAAGTATTTTTCTTTTTTAAACATGACCTTCAGGTGATCAGGATTAAAGTAAAATGCCAAAGTAACTCTTATTCCATTGTGTTATTGTTGCAGTGCCTTCAGGTCCACAGAGTCCTGTGCAGAGAACCTGACCACCAGGTGGCGCCACCTTTCCTCAGAGCTCAGACACAAACCTGGAGAGATGACGAGAAGCCACATGAGATTTCCTGCAGGTACCAACAGATTGCACAGGGTCTGGTAAAACACAAAGCTGGAGCATTACAAACCGTGGGATCACTGGTGGAGCCGAACAACAAACTCACTAAGCTCATCAGTTCTGGCTTATTAAGAGACAAAGAAGCATTTGTGTGGGAATGTAAAACACTATGGGACCTTTTCATTTGCACCATGAAAAGTTTTTAATTGGACCCTTCTGTTGAACTGAGACGTGAACGATGATGAGGATGAAAACAGTTTGAACGGGAAGCGACACAACGCACAGCTGTGTCTGCAGGGTTTCTGCACATCGTCATGTACGGACTCTAAAATATTTCACACTTTGGTTCATGACTTTTCTTTGTGTGTTAGATATAATAGTGTTTTCTTTTGGTTTGACAAACACCTCAGTTTCTTTTAATAAAAAATACAAAAACCTTGTATAAGACTCGGATGGTGTTTCCCATCGTCAGCCTGAGTCGATGCAGCAGCAGCTTTGAGGTGGATCACAGACCATGTTCCACCAACATGTCCTGGTTTCAAAAGTCACACACAGAATGTCTGCAAGCTCGTGGGATGAAAGCGTCCAGCTGCACAGTGTTGTTACTCCCTTTCCTGTTACAGGACAAAGACCGAAAGCTTTGTCTTCACAGTTAATGTAACTTCCTTTCTGTGAGAACGAGAACCTATCAGAACATTGATGATTTACTAAACATCACTCTGCTGTTTCTGCCATAATACTTAAAGTGGATCAAGCCTTTTGTTTGCTTTGCAACTGGGGCTTAGTACAAACTACACCTTCAACGTACTTGAATGCATCCTCTGTGGAAAACACTGGTTAATGTCACTACATTTGTGTTTCTTCTTTGTGCAGTATTTTAAAAGTTACATTTACTCAATTTAATAGAGCAAGTCTTAAAATGGCATCGGAATTTTTGTGTCTAAATATGCCAAATAAGATCTGAGGCCGATTTTTTTTTTGTACTTTCTAGTTTATGTAAATAAAAAGATTCTGGTGATGGCCGGGTACAGCAGGCAGGGGGCAGTGGGGGACTGTTTAAGGGGCAGCAGAGTTGGAGAAAGTATGTAGATTTTTAAAAAAAAGTAAATATACACTCTGTACTCAACATTTTAAAGTAGAAAAACATTATATAATGTATAAACAGCTCCTTCCAACAAACAGTAAGTCAGGCTGTCATTTGCATTTACAAACTGTCAAATATCTTTCTAAATTGAAGTGATATGTTTTAACTAAACTTAACTTACTCTGGGCAGATTTTGTGCGTTGAACCATGACTCATATTTTCAACTTTCCTTGTCTGTTGACTGTAAAATCTTATTCGGTAATGTTTTACTGAAAAATCTTTAAAAAATAATCGTTGCAGTGAGTCACGACACCCTCAGTCTGTAGACCCATGAACTGGATGAGGAGAAACTCCCCAAAACCAATAAATGTTTCCCACAGTAGAAGTATTCCTACAGTACCATGGAGTCCCTCAGTACTTGTCAGTACTTGAGTAAAGATACTTTATTACTCTCCATGACTGAGTCACTGAGGTGTGGTTTGGGGAAAAATCCTTCCCGGTCCAGCTGCAGGAGCCCGCCCTCCTGCCGGTCCAGCTGAAGGTGCCCGCCCTCCTGCCGTCGGGACGTGAAGCACAGGGCTCAGACTAACGTGAGCTCAGTGGAGGAAATGCTCCTTATTCCTCAGAGGAGAAGCACAAAGTTGATTTTAGGTGAGTTTATTTCACTTTTTAGTTGTGATTTTTCTTGGTTTGACCAGATGTAGAGAGGACAGTGTGTCCCAGCAGCCAGAGTGTTTGTGTCCTTATCAGATTTCTTTTATCAAACCAAGTTCAATGATGCTTCTGTACATCAGATCCTGTAGAGTCTGGACACAGTTGTCACTCCAGTTGCAGCCTGTCTGCTGAACTGTTGCTTTGCTTCAGCTCTGCACAGTTACAGGCCGATTACATAATACGAGCTGGTGGAAACACACGTTTCCTGTTTAGGATTTTGTTTTCAGATGTGACGACACTGAGGCCATCAGATCCAAACAAATGTGTTTGACATTAGTTTGCACGGGTTCAACACCGATGATTAATGTTGCAGCAATGAAAGAAAAGCACAAGAAGGTGCTTTTAGCAACATCTGGCTGAGATGATAACGTGTGAGGCAGGAACCTCTGCATACAGTCACTTGTTATGAGTGGAAAAAGTATTAAATCTGTGTTGACGTTTTAGAATTTTTAATTAACTGTGAAATATACTTGCATCTCATGCTGTGGCTGGGGGTGTTCTTAAAACGTATCATCACATAATTGATGTCCTGTGGTCCTGTCAGCTTACCAGACTGTTAAGAACAATAATCGTCAAAGGCATTTCAGCTTCAGCTTCATAGATGGAAATTGTGTGGGATAATGTGATTCTGTTAGAGAAATGTCTCCAACAGTTTCAAATTAATCAATTAAAGTATCAGTAAGTAACAAACTATCTAAACTTTAAGCAAAAATACCAAATATCCACTAGTTTGAGCCTCTAAAGGGGTTTGTAGCTCTTCCATCTGTACATCTTAGTGTTTGCTAAATAAATAGTGACAAACCGATGACGTACTGAAAAATTTGATGTCATTTTTGGCAAAATGTTTCCAAACCAAATAGTAAAGTGGTTACAAGATAATTTCCTATGATTGGTCAGTGCAGTAATTTGTTGGATGATGTTGGACTATTGCTGGACACTTTGCAAACCAGTGAGCTAACTCTAACACAGGGGTGTGAGTGGAGTGATGAGCTGCTGCCTCTGTCGTGTTGTCTGTTCTGTTCATATTGTGGCTGCAATAAACACATTAGTTTCTTTTTGGTTGCTGCTTTATCTGAAATCCAGCAGCTGTGTCTCTATCTGGGAAATCCCTATTAAATAACTCCCTGTGGAGTCTTTGTTGTGGTGTGTGTGTGTGTGTGTGTGTGTGTGGGGCTGAGTAAAGCAGAACAGACACCTTACAAGCTAAGTGGTGTCCTGCCTCTGGGGAGGAGACTTCAAGACCTTTAAGCTCCAACACACACACACACACACAACCCCACACACAGGTCTTTTTTTTTTATTATTGTAGTGTCCAGAGGTCTGTGGACGCAGGAACGTTGGCTGTGACACTACAGTATTTGTGTAATGCTCACTAAATTATTTCTAAATAAAGGAAATAAAGGGCCTATTTGCACACAGACTATTATCGTCGTCTGCTCTAGTGTGAAGATGGGCCCGGACCCTGATGGACAGATGGAAAAGAGGGAAATGTATGTGGAAACAGTTGTGTGAGGTGTGAACAGGGGCAGTGGACATACTGAGAGGCTTCACTGTTTTAACCCAGGGTTGGGTACGTTTTATCTTCAGAGCCTAGAAGCATCAGCTTTATTGCTCTACCTGCAGATCAACACACCTGGAGCCAATCAGACACCAGGATCTATCTGTGTGTTTTCACCCCACTGCCCATTTTTCACCTCTGGAGTTTCCTCCTGGGCGTAATGACGTGGTCTGACCTGGTGTTTGTCTTGCAAAGCGAGCTGCTCAGGTGGCGATGTGGTGGTGGGAAACGCCTCAGCAGGTCGAACACTGCTCGCCTGTGTCCAGAAAACCACACCGTGATGTGTTTGCTAACTGGTGGGAGCTGTGCGGTCCAGCAGACCCACAGTCATGTCAGTGTTGTTATTTCTGGGCTGAAACGAGCACAGAGACACGCTGGAGGGTTTTGGCTGCATTTTTACTCCAGAATAAATAAATACTGAGCTGAAACCTGAAGTCAGGCACTTCGGACTCTTTAGGTTCGAGTCTGGAGTTGTTGCATTAGAAAGGATGAGAGCGCTGATGCTAAACACACTGCTGCGCTTGTTTTAGTGAACATGTTGTAGAACCATTCTCTGGGTTTTATACTAGTAAGTGTTACTGGACATACTGAAACATGATCGATTGAGAGCTGAATTGTAAATTAAGTTTGTGGTGTTATGTCAGGTTTACAGCATCAAGTATGATTCCAACAGGTAAAGGGTTGCAAGTAGCCACTGCTTTTTTTTTTTTTTTTTCCAGATTTGTTGGAACCTTGAGCACTAAATAGATAAAACAGTGGACACGACTTGGAGATTAAAACTAAAGCTGAAGGACGGATTTTTAGATTTAAAAACTAATTAGTTTTTCTAGAGGTTTAGTTTCACATCTGATTATTAAAACCCAAAACCACATTGATTCCCATGCAGTGGAGGCTTCACTGATCAATTACACACACACACTCTATTGATGAGTGCGACATGCGTGAGGCCGGGGATCTTTGTTCAGATTCATCAAGCGTCTGTGAGCGTGATGCTCCGCTGGCCGAGTGTTCAGTCCTGGTTCTCCATATGTCGCCTCGCAGTTAAACGGCATGTTAATGAATACTGAGCGGCACTTTACACTTTTACATCAGCTCAGTGACAGAAAGGAAGCAGCAACAATGGGAACAATTGTCTGTCTGTGAGCTTCTGTCCACTGCTGTTTAAAAGCCTTTGTTTAGTTGATTCCGCCTGTTTCTACTCGTGACACTTGTGAGTGTAAATGTTTAGCAGTTGTGACGGATGGTGTGACAGAATATTCATCGACTTTTTTTTTAAAGCTCTTCTTAGTGTTAATGATTTACTTGTCTTTTCTTGTTCTTTAACCAGAAAACCAGGCTGAGTCATCACTTTCCTCCCTTTTTCTCTTCATCCTTCACAGGCTACCTTTACATGGACCTTAGCAACCAGGTTACAGTCGTCTTCCTCTGGAAACCTGGCTTCCCCAGGTAGCTTTCTCTGCCACGTATATGCGTAACCAGGTGAAAGTATGAAAGTAGAGATCGTCAACGAGTCTGTTTAAAGTTGGACAGAAAATGTAACACAAAGTTCCTCGTAGAAGTCTAAATAATTCACTTTGGTATTGTCTCGTCTGAATTGTGAGTTTTATCAAAAGAAATTCTGTGTCTCTCTCGAAGAAATCAGCAGCTTTGCAACTGCAGAGAAACAGCTGACAGAACCACTTCTGAACAGGGTCCTTTAAACTCATTTAGCGGCTTCGGCCAGCAGCAGAAAACAAACACTGACTGTGGAGGTGAAGCCAGCAGTTTGTTTTTCCTCCCGTCACGGTGGGCCGAGAGCCCAGTGTGGCCGCCGCTGCAGCCCAGAGCCGCAGCAGAAGAAGGAGCTCTGTGTTAGACTGGAATGTGCGGTGGATTTTCCCCCTAATTAACCTTGATGTTGTCGTGCAAGGCCGCCGCTCTGTGTGTGATGGGAAAAGCTGATGAAGTTCTTTCTTTGGGCCCGTCCAGCTCGCGGCGAGTCCTCTGATCCAACAACGTGAGGCTTTGTTTGGGTCTGAGGCAAGAAACCGAACTGATGGGATCTGACTCGTTACAGCCCCGAGTGAAGCAGCTTCTGGCTAATGAAGCTAATTAGATCCAATTTTCACCATCATAGATTTATTATCGCCCCGGTAGACAGGAGGTTAAACCGTTTGACCTGTAACACTCAAATTTACAATGCTGCTGAACATTTTTTCATTTTTTTATATAAGGAGGTCAGATCCAAAAAACTTTATTTCTTTGTTTTAATAACTCACTAATCACTGCACCTTTTTGGATCCTGGGTTTGCTCCGTTGCCATTCGTTTCATTTCCGTTTATCATCCTGATTAGCTTGAAAGGTTCAGTTGTCCTTACTTTACATCCATCAGTTTTATATTGATGTCCAGGCTGGACAATGTGGAGGAACAATTTTATCCCAGTATTGTGTTCATGTGATTGGATATAGTGCAGTGGATTCCTGTGGTGAGTTTGATTGTCTTGCAGTGGACAAGTTGCACTTCTGAAACACTTAGTGGATCAATGAAAAACATCATTTGAAGTTGCCTGAAGTGAAAATAACTGTTAGTTGCTCAAGTGAGGAGGAAAAAGGAAACCTCGGTGTTGTGTCTGTGTGAAGTATTAGTCAGGACTTCATCTCTGACGCCTTTGCTCAGGCTCACGTGCAGCTGAATTAAAACCTCTTTTTTTTTTTTTTAAAAGAAGCTGCTCAGTGATCCTCAACGTCAACAGAGGACGTGGACAGACCTGTCGGCCAGCGTTCCTTAGCCTAATCTAACAAGGCAAACACTGTTCTTGGCAAATCCCCCAGTCTCTTGTCTCCCCCCGCTCTGTGGTTTGGACAGAGTTGTTCAGCTGAAAGACTGTGGAGCTGAATTTGAAGCGCACTGCACACGCCTCAGATTTCCATCAGTTCAAGTGAAAATGTGGCATAAAATGTCTCTAATGAAGCAGGTTTGTTGCAGTAGAAGATGTGACGAGATGCAGCTTTGATTGTGCAGTTTCCTGCCAGACGAGCGGAGCAAGCGTCTAAATAATGGAGCAGTTCCCCCGTGAATGAAAACCACCAGGAGCCACTGAACACACACACTCGTTCATTCTGCTGCGATTACTCAGAGGAGAACGGAAACTTTACAGCTCATGATAATGAGGTTTACTTGGTGCCTGCAGCTGTAATTTCGGGAGTCATCTGTCTGAACCACTGCAGTGAACGGCTTTGGTTTGCATGTTGTGAGGGCAGTTTGCAGACAGTGGTGGAAAAAGCTCAGCGTGAACATAAAGTGTTCACGGCAAATGGGCTTTGTGATGACAGTGGAGGTAAAGCATGAGCGGAGTGTCTTCATGTTTTAGGTTCCACACTAAAGGAACCTCTGAAACATCATTCAGGGAGGATTTGGCACAGTTGAGCAAAAACCAGAACAAAATACATTTACAGCCAACAGTGTTAACATTGCCCCATTTTAATAAAACTGACTCATAAAAAAGGTTGGTGGTTGCAATCATTTGCATTTTGTTTTAAGAACATAAAGAGCATCCATGGTGTCAGACTTAAACCCCTGATTTAAAAGTTTGTAATGTGAGAGCTGAACTGGATGTGGATTCTTGTTTGGGGTGTGTGTGTGTGTGTGTGTCATCTTTGTGTTACGTCACCCTGCTGCTGTTCTCAGAGCAGCTTCCAACCAACAACCAACCAGGATCAGTGTTTCCCTCAACAGCTGCTTCCAATAACTCTCCTAATTCTCTCCAACTCTTTTTTTTTTTGTCCTGCACCTTCTTCACCTCTGCTCCCTGTAACCTCACTGTTCCACCTGGGTCCCTCTCATTCACACACATGTATTCTGTCTTACTGCGGCTAAGCTTCATTCCTCTGTTTTCCAGAGCAGACCTCCACCTCTGTAGATTTTCCTCCACCTGCTCCCTGCTCTCACTAAAAATCACAATGTCATCTGCAAACATCATAGTCCATGGAGATTCCTGTCTAACCTCATCTGTCAGTCTGTCCATCACCAGAGCAAACAAGAAGGGGCTCAGAGCTGATCCTTGATGCAGACCCACCTCCACCTTGAACTCCTCTGTCACACCTACAGGACACCTCACCACGGACTTACAGCTCTCATACAGAGCTGTATGACATCAAGCTGTGTGATACTCTATTCACCTCTAGAACATTCCTCCCAAACTCCTCTTTCAGGATAACTCCTACTCCATTTCTCCTCCTATCTGACCCATGGTAGAACAACTTGAACCCTGCTCCTAAGCTTCTAGCCTTGCTACCTTTCCACCTGGTCTCCCGGACACACAGTATGTCCACCTTCCTTTTCTGCATCATGTCAATCAACTCTCTATCCTTCACTGTCATAGTCCCAACATTCAAAGTCCCTACTGTCAGTCCTACATTCTTAGCTTTCCTCTTCTGTCTCTACGAACAGACCTTCCTCCTCCAACAGTAGTCCGATTTCCACCAGCACCCTGTAGGCCAACAGCACTGGTGGTGGTCCTTGTCAAGCTCGACCCCGACCTATCCAGTATGAAAGTCAGAGTCGGTGTGGATGTCATGATTCACATGTTTAATTTGGCATCGGATGCCCTTCCTGACACAACTCCCTGCATTTATCCAGACTTGAGATTGGCACAAGAAGACGCTGGCTTGTGCCCAGTGGTTGCATTTCGCTTGTGGTTGCTAATGTTTGTGAAAATAAAAACCCAGCCACAGTCCGTGTGACTGCCTCCCTTCAACATCATTTTAACCCGAATAATTAGGTGCTGTATTTTTATTGTACTAAGACAAATCGCACATTTATGGCATTTTTAATTGTTTTCCTTGATTGTTCTGTTTGTATCTAAGGAAATGTGACTCCTCCTGGAAAGGGTGTGTCCCAGCCGGATGAAAATGTCATTGTTAATATCATGAGGCTCATTTGAGCATTTGAGCCCCTCCTCAGACTCTCAGCATCCTGATCCTCAGATTTGTTCAGATTGAAACACGCCATGATACAGGATAGCAGGATAAATGATATCCACTTACCCTGTTTCCCATATCCTGGTCACATCTTTCCATCCTTCCAGCTTTTGATTCTTCAGGGAAAATCACTCCTGATCTGTTGAGGTTTTTGTTTCCACCGCATTAGAGCAGTGTGTCTTTGCTGTGTTGGCTCTGTTCATTCTGGTTTTCCATTGTTGTTAAGTGGCTTTTGGACTGGGTTGGTTTGGTAATGTTGAACTGGAAGCAGAGGGTGAAGGCTACAGATGCATCAGTGTCTGTGGGTGCAGTGGAAAAAGATGCTCCAGGCATCACAGTGATGCTGACACAAAAAATGTCAGAGCAGCAGACGTTTTCAAAGATTTTTATCTGTGTTGGACTTCAGCAGAGCTCAGTAGAAGCCCCTACAATGTTAACAGTAAAAAACCTTCTAGTTACTGTGGAACTGAGGGAAATACTGCTTGAAACAGGGAGGTGCTACTGTATTACAAACCAAGGACTTTTACTTTGAAGGAGCTACTCCGAAGGGACCTATGGACTTTTACTCTGAAGCAGCTCGGGATCCAGATGTGTAAACAGTTAATTGGCAGCATCACCTGCTTCATTGTACACGTACTTTGGCCTAGTTAGAGTGTATCTGGAGGTTTTAAAAGGTTCGCCACAAGGGTCAGGGTGGGCCCTTACCCTCTCTGAACGACTACGGCAATTCTTCCTTAAGATTTCCGCAACTTAAACAAAAGCCATCGCAACTCGCTTAAAAGTGAATTCTGAACTCACAGCAGAGAAAATGGCAGCAACAACATAAATGGTGATTATATACATGCAGGTAGTTGTGGACAGGCTCAGTTAGTTTTCCTCCAAAAGTGATTGTGATTAGAAGCTGCTGCTTATACGTAGGATTACATGTCGCACAAACACGTCCTACATTTCTGACAACATGCACAACCTGTATGAGCCAACGAAGGGTTCCCTCAGTTTTATGTAGTCTGTATTGTGTGTCGTGTTATGTTCATGTGTACTGATGATTTCATTAGTGACACCATAGAGCTTTGATGTTTGCCTTTGATGGTTTGCCTTTGATTCTTGCCTTAGTAGTTTCCCTTTTTAGGTTTGTTGTCAGTGGTCAAGGGAACAATGCAATTAAAAGGTTTAGTTACAAAAGATGCTGTTCAGCTCAGCTACTGAAGGGAGCAGACGTGACACAGTGACTGGAGAACAGGAACGAACTACAAGGTGGTGTGGACCCCAGCAAGGTGGAAGACAGGTTCTGTGTGTAGCTGTGGAGGCACACGGTTTCTTACCGAGTTCTGTGAGTTCAGCCGTACTTTGAGAAACTTCTTTGGACGAAGCTGTTTGTGAAATGTGCTTGTGAGATTACTGTGCTTAAAGTTGTATGCACAATTGATCCGTCAACGGCTAAGTTGAGAAGCAAGTCCAATAAATGTTCGGTGTTCGTCACACAATAATCATCAGATTCGAGTAAGATCGCCTCTACACAACCGATGCTCCAAATCCACGCAAAGCGCCATTTTGCATAGGTGTATTACCTGAAGCCTTATGGGCTCCTGAAGCTGCTGGAGGTGTTTTATTCTGAAGGAGCTGGGAAGTGGCTTGGCAAGTCAAATGCAGTAGAATAATGTACAGTCTACTATCAGATTTGCTGTACAGTTTCCTTTACTGAGCTCTTGGCACATTAAACCATGTAATGTTTGGAGCCTTTAATCTGGTTTGTGACATACGATATTCCAGTCACATTTCCCCAGTTGCTCAGTTCATTCCGTCCTTTGTTCACAGCAGTTTCTCGTGGCGTGGTCCTCTCCTCATTTCTGACTCCACTCGTCATTGTTTTCCAGCCTCACTCTCACCAAATGTTGTGTAATGAGCTGTGGTTTCTGGTGACTCTCCTCCTCTCCATTCGGAGCAGCTCTTGTATAAGTCGGCAGGGCGGCTCAGGAATGGGGAAGAACACCAACACGTGTGAGCATTAAAGAGGATAAGTCAAGGATACATCTAAAAATTGATGTTTGCTTTATAAAGTAGAAATTTCTAAACAAACTTAAACGCAAAAATTTAGCTCTTTGTGTCACATTTGGAAACTTTCTGGACTTTTTGTTCCTTATTGTGGAGTAAAAAAAGCTCTGAAGTGATCAGATCTGTTCATTGACAGCAGGACAGGAAGTGTGTGACGGGATGTTTGACCCAGAGGTGTTTGCATCCAACATGGCTCAGAGGAAATCAGCATGTCCTGTTTGTGTGTGTGTGTGTTGATGATGATGATGATGATAATGTTTAAAACCAGGGTGGGAAATTCCTGCACCAGCAGCCAGATGTTGCCACAGTTTGTGTCCAGGACAGTTTGGATGGAAACCAGCAGTCCTCACTGATGTGATCTTCTGAGATATTTGGTCAAGGTGGCATCTCTCAGCAGGGAGGTTTAAATCTGTGAAGAAGAAGCAGCAATAGTTACCTTTTGTTTGTCCACTGTCATGTCTTTTGTAGAATTGATCTCCCAACATTCCTAAAATCCTTTTTGGCATCAGAAACAGCAATCATTAGTTCCTTCGTTGCTTGGTCACTTATGCTCAGTATGAGAATGCAAAGATGTGTAGTTGAAGCTAATGCTGTCCTGTCCTGTCCTGTCTGGATCATCCATTGTTGCTGGTTGCAGCTGGACACATTTAGTGTTTGTTTACATGTTTTAGAAAATGAGCATTGGAACAGGTCCAGTATTTGGACGAACCTACATGTGAACCGTTCCACCTCTGTGTTTGGACAAAGAGTCATCTCAGCAGAATTCCTGAACCTGTCTCTCTGTTTGTCTGTGTGTGTGTCGGCTTCTCTTTGGTCTCTGTCAGTATCAGAGGTGTTTTTACAGCCTCTGTCCAGCTGCTGTGTCAGATCAAGATCATTTCCACAGTTCTGAATGACTGTTCAGCCCACAAAATGCAAAAACCACAACAGGCTGCACAGTTTGTCCCCTGAAATACGTGGTTCAGCTCAGTGAGCTTTCTGTAAAAACGTTCTCAGCGTCTGCAGGCTGTGACCTTTTCAAGGACCAAAAAAAGGGTGAGAGTTGTGACCCTGGGGAGATTTAGCTACTGCAAAACAAATGGACCTTTCTCTTTATGTACTTCTAAAAGCACCTAAAACCCTCCAAGCTTGTTTGCTGCAGATCTGCAGCTTTTTAACCACGTTTTCAAGACCACAAAGGAAACACAAGTTGTGTGTAAAGTGCTGAAGTGGTTCAAACATTTCAGATAGAGAAAGAGAAAGTTGTGTTAAGGCAAACTTTCAGTTGGTCCACCTTTTTCAAGACAATGCCGTGTGCACGTCACTGTTTGATTTTAAGTCAGATACAAAGTTTTACGTAATGGCACCAACAAAACAATGTCAGGGGCTGACTTTGGGTGTCGACCGTGCTACGAGGCTATTTATTAAAAACCAAGTCCTTTTCTCAACTTTTGCATATTTTCACTTCCTCCGTACAAAATTGAAAGACGTGATGAGAAAAGGGCACAAAGCCGGTGGTTATGCCAACCATGACTCTGCTGAAACTGCAAACTGAGTGAAAGCAGCTCATAACGGTCAAAAGCTTGTTTTCTGCTGTTAATGCTAATGTGAGAACGGGGCCAGAAATATTACAGATTTTATCTTAAACGGCGGAGACAAATAAAGACGAGGAAGGAGAATGTAAAGTTAACGGCAGAAGATAAAGGCAAACGAAGGATTTCCAGCTGGATCCCAGAGTAGTTAAAGAAGCACAAACAGCCTGTGGATTTGTCAGACTAACTATGGGAGACTAAGTTCCAATTTGTTGAGCTCATAGATCGACAATAAAGTCATAAATGGAAATTGATGATTGATTATAACAATATCTATTCTGACACTTTCAAACTTACCTAACAAAGACAACTCTTCACTTTCCTTCTGTGAAAACAGACACTGCACTGGATACTTGGATATTGTTTGAGCACAAATTAGTTATACACGCTGAGAAAATGATTTAGGGGGAACATGACTTTTGCTCTGTGAACCACCTAATCAGGTTATATCAGCAGTCAGGGAGCTACAGCCTTTTTGGTTTAGGCACAAATCAACTTCTGGTTCTAAAATCATTTTGATGTCTTTTACAGTTAACCTCAGTTTCCTGAATTAGTGATGGTTTTGCTATAGAAAAGTTGAGATTAATGTTTGTAAAAAGTCTTTAAAGAAAAGAAACTGTTCAACATCACGATAGCTTTACTACGTCTGGTTTGAACAGTCAAAACCACCTCCTGTTTGAAAGTTAGTTTCTGTGCCACATCCAGGAATTTCAAAACATGTTAAATGAGTCTTTTCATCTGATTAATCTGACACATGCTGCTTTTAGCTTGTCTGAGCTTCAGTTACTGTTTCCTCGGTGATTGATCCTCTGTGATCCTCTCTTGAAGCGAGCTTTGGGCTACATGCTGAATTTCTGGGTGGTTACTTTCTGCTGCTGGACAGGTGTTGGTCCATGGCTTCAAGTGTTGCATGAGCTGCTGTGTAGGCTGAGCTGAGCCTAAAGAGGATGAAAAATACGAGACCTCCTCAGCTCGTTAAGCCAGCAGGTAAACACGAGCACCAGCAGCTTCGGACTGTTCTCAGGCGATCCATCTCTGGTTTGTTTCCATCACGTCTCAGCCTCTTGGCTCTGAGTTCTGATGCCAACATATGGCTCTTTTTACCCACTGAGGGTTTTGTGACCAACATCATTATTCACTGTTTGGAGCTTCGACTCCTCGCAGTCTGCGTGTTCCCCTCAGCGAAAGCTAATCAGTGCTTTATCTCCGAGGAAAACAACATATGTTGCTTTAATGGGGGCTTTTTGTCCCAATCATGCAAACTGGCCCAACAGTGTTTTTTAAGGTTGTTGGTTTCATGTTTGGACGCCACAGTGGGAAATAAACTCACTCACTGGCAGAAGTTCAGGAGATTTTGTCTCATGTAGCTTCAGAGCAGTACATCCAATACTACATTACCACTGTATACTGATATAAACACTTTATCTTTCACTTTATCAGCTGTTTTGTTGCATTATAAGTTTCTCTGTGTTAAATCCACAGCAGCCTTTGACCAAATAATAATAAATGAGTGAAATATATCACCCTTAATGTAAATTGATCATATTTTGCAACAATGTATCAGTAACAATGAGGGAAAGCTGATAATGGGGAAAGACACTGTTCTGGTGTCTGGTGATTTTGACAGATCTCTGTAGCACCTGCCAGAGGGGAGAAGCTGGAAGAGGTTGTGTCCAGGCTGAGCCCGCGGGCTTCCTGGCTCTCGATATGTACAAGTCCTGGAGAGGGGGCAGGGGAACACCAATGATTCTTGTCCTGTTTGGTGTCAGCTTGACACCGGACTGTGATGGAGGAGCACAGCAGTGTAGAACTGGATTAGCATCATCTGTGGCAGGTCAAATTTCCTCAGCTGAAGGAAATACATCTGCTGCTGAGCCTTTTTGAGGATGGAGTCAATGTTGTTCTCCCACCTCAAGTTATGCGAGATAGTGGAACCCCAAAAATGTGAAGGTGTCACAATTGAGACAGGCCTGGAGGATATGATGAGGGGGTTTCTCCTGAAATCCACTGTCATCTCTACATTCTTGAGCATTGTTCCACATTGTTTTGACTGAACCATAGCACCAGCGGATCAACCTCTCGTCAGTATGCAGTCTCATCGTCAACTCAGATGAGGCCGATAATGTTTGTGTTGTCTGCAAACAAAAGTCATTTGTGTAAAGGGGGAGAAGAGCAGATGGCGTAGGACACATCCCCTGAGGAGCACCAGCACCTTTCCCATCCTTACCTGCTGTGTTCTGCTGGTGAGGAAGCCGGTGATCTCTGAGCTGATGCAGCACTGTGCCTTTCAAACCTGTTTCTCCAATCTCTCTGATTTTGGAAATAAAGTTTTTTGTTGGATGTGCATTTTAGGTTAAGTGGTGACTTTAACCTGCCCGTAGATGTGAATGTGAGGTCGTCTGTCTTTGTAGATTTCTCTGTGTTGGCCCTGAGACAGACTGAAGACATGTCCAGGATCTCACCCTATGACAGCTGGGATGTGCTCCAGCCCCCAATGACCCGGAACAAGATAAATGTTGAAGAACTTGGGTGGACGGAAGTTTCTTGTTGACGTGATGCCATTTGCTGGAGAAGCCTGTGAACACACTTTCCCTCATTTAGCTTTCAGCTAAATCTAATTTAAACTAAATATTGTTGCTAAATTAAATCCAGACCTCATTTACAGAACAATCTAAAAAACCCTGATGTGGTTTATATTAGTGGTCCATTACAAACAATACATTTTGTGCCGTATTATGAAGGACTTTAGGGCTTTTTGACACGTCAACTTTTTTCAAAGACCCCACCCCCACTATTAGTTCACTGAGTAGGCTGTGGGAGCTTTGGTGCATCAAATGCAAAAACAACATGGTTTAGGTAAAGATCAATCTGAAGTTTCCCAGCCTCCTCCTAACCTAATGATAACATGGATTCCAGCGTACTTGTGAGTTTGTCACTACTGCAGCATAATTATGGGTGTGGTACGAACTGATAACAGCCAGTTAATGGCTTGATAACATTCAAAATGTCTCGAAATAGCTTTGTTCAGGATGAGTCTTTCATCCCCTGGTATTTACAGAACCCCAGCGTCTTGTCTACATGGCTTTAAAGAGACTGTGTCCTCACAGCTCTGCCCACTGAGCTGCACTTGTCTCTGTGACAGTGAATCTTACATTTTGATGAATGTTCTGGAGGCCAGAGGCCCCGCAGCAGCATCTGGACACTGAACCGAAAGGAGCGACGCTGGGCACTCGTCGCTGCTTTGTTCAGACCTCTCCTCGCCACAAAGGCGAAAGAAAGAAGTGTGATCACACACGTTTTGTCCATTCAGCTCTGATGCACTTCACCAAGAAGCTCACAGTTGTCTGATTGGATTCAGTTTTCCGAGTTTGGACGCTTGTTGCAGTGACGGATGTTATGGAGCTGATCGTTTAGTAGAGCTTTGCTGAGGGGCCTCGGGGAGTCTCTTCATTGTGAATACTTGTTTCTTTAAGTCATTGTCCAAACAGAACTTTTCTGGTGGTCAGTACTTTTGTTACTGTATGCAGACTTTGTTTCTTGCTTTATAAAGAATAGTAAAGATTTGGCTTTCACACGTGCATGGGAATCCTGAAATTCTCTGGACTTTATCCAGAGGTGGTGTATGTGCAAATGCAAATGTCTGAGTTAGGTGCTCCTGACATTTTCCAGACTTTATCCTGCGATCCCTCAATTGCAAGGTCTGGATTAAGCATGAGCCCATAAGTGGAGCACGGTGCTTCGAAGTGAGAAAATGGGCAAGTTGATGACGTTTCTATCAGGCAACCGCCACAGCATCTTTCTTTTTTAAATGCACGGCTCCGATGTGCTTTCGAACTGTAAAGGCAGTTTTCTTCAGCCCAGTTTTTCTCTCGTTTCCTTTGAATTTGATGAATTTGCACAATTTCAATTGTATCGGTTGGCTTTTTTTCAAGCTGTTAGAAAGAGCTGAATATCTTTGGGTTTTTGAGCTTTGGCTTGGACAAAACCTGCATTTCTCGGACATCACATCAGACTAACTCCTCTGTCATGTACTGAGGAGGAAAAAGATGGTGATCATTGCTGCTACTACAAAGAAGGTTTTGGTTTTTTGGGCCATCACTGTAGCCTGTTGTCCAGTCTCCATCATCATCATCATCATCATGTGTCCCAGCAGCCTATTCAGCTGCTGTGATGGATGGATCTCCTCCGCTCTAATTGAGAATTAATTGGCTGAAGTGTTGCTGGTTTCGGGCAGGCTGACAAACACAGGTGGTGCAGCAGAGCTAAAGAGACTCTAATCACATTTGGTCCCGGGTCATATGTAGTTTGGTTTAACCAGCAGAAGGTTATCTGTGGGTTTTTAGTAAAGTGCCAATAACTCAGAGATGGTGACTAGATGTGATTTGACTTCTCCGCTGAGCGTTCGGTTCACTTTTGATGGACCCTGACTAACTGCTTCCAGTCCTTGTACTGAGCAAGACACCCTGTAATTCTGGACTTCCTCTATTAGAAATGCTGGTCTGAGTGATTCCTGTCAAAATCCTCAGAGAAGCTTCTGTAAATGTTGTTCTGCATGTTGGAGTCTCTGCAGAGGAGGAAGCAGCTGCAAAGGTCACACCAAATCCAACACAAGAGCCCCACCTGAGTCTTGGGTCCCCACCCGTCTGCCTACAGTACCAGGACAAGGACCCCAGTCAGCCCGCTCCGGAAACAGACCCACACCCGCACTTACCCCCCAACTTTAGAGCAGCTGAGGATCCCTGTGCCAGGATGCACAGTAACAAAATAGAAACCTATATGAAGAAAACGGTGAGAGGACGCAGACCTGAGCCGCACAACGTCCCCTACAGCCTGAAAACAGACGACAGCCATGAAATGTTACAAAAACATAAAATCAGTTCAAATCAAAAGTACATTATAGTAAGAAACATAAATATGAATGCAGTGCATGAGTGTGTGTGTTCATGTGTGTGCTGCAGGAGCTGTTGCAGCTTCCTGCTATTTATGCCTGGTCTGGACTTCCTGCTTCCTGCTTTGGCTGTGAGACAAAAACTTCATGATACTATGGGGGAAAAAAACAAGTGGGATTTGTTAGTTTGTTAAAACTTCTTCCAAATGCTCTGAATCACTGAATATTCTTAGTGCAGAGATCTGAAGTCAAAGAGTCTTAACCGAGTGTTTTGGAATGAAGAAACTCGTCACCTGGATTTTTGTTCCATTTGTTTTGTGGGCAGATTTGAACAGGTGGCATTGCTGCATACAAACAGGATCTTTTCAGCGCAAATCTGATGAATTCTTTCAATATGCCAACCTCACGCCTGGCGGGGGGAGGAGGCCATGGAGATGAGGGGGGGTCTTTGTTAGTGAAGAATGCGAGGGGGCTACCCGTGGCGGGCTGGGTCTGTGAGCCGGCAGATGGCCGATAGGACGAGAAGACAAAAGTAGACGGCAGACTTTCTCCTTTCAGAGCACAAAACAGCACCGGCCTGAAGTGGGGGGAGGGACTGACACAGGGATGCTGCAGAACCTCACAGACAGATTTTTCTCCTTCAGAAATTATTTGACATTATTCAATGCAGTTGTAGTTGGATCAGCAGGATCAAGTTCGACAAGCTCCTTGTTTCTGTTCTGCTCCAATAATCAATGAAATCTATGGATTAGTTCACACTACTTTTCTTGTTTTTGAGGAAGTTTGTCTGCACGCTGAATTTTACAAACTCCAACAATTAGTTGTGGAACATTTTGGTAGTAGGTGGTATTTTGTGTCATTAAGTCTGCAAAATACCCTCAGCTGTTTGTAGTTTACTGCACACAGAGGAGAAAAACTCGCTCGTCCCTGGAAACTTTTTACCACAGAAATATGACATGTTGATCTCATACACAGAAATGGATGTTTCCCTGCAGCAGAAGTGCTTATTGTGTTTTATCATTCTTAAACGTCCCAGGACGTTGACAGAAACTCAGCAGGTGTCTGTCAGCGCTTTTCTATAGCCAATGAACTTTAGATTCATTTAAAGAAAATGATGAATTTGTTTAACAGCAGGTTAAATTCTCACTTTTTAAACATCCTGTTGTTTGTCCTAAAACTTCATTTCTCTTTGTGTAATGCAAGTCTGCTCATGCTCATGTTTCTGACTTTGGTCATTTGGTTGTTCACACCAATAATTATCAGCAAAGAAAATTCCAAATGTTCAGTCTCCTTGGTTCTATTGTTGTGGCTTAACTCTTTGTGGTTGGGTTCTGATTATCGGTTCATCTCAGTAGTTTCACCACTGAAGTTTACAATTTGCAGGGAACTATTTTTACTCTTTTAAAGGTCACAGAGACAATAATGTTTAGTTCTAATAAACAAAGCAGGACGTGAAGCCATGCTGGAAAAGTCCACATTGAATTACTCCACAGAGACGTGGACAGCAGACAGCCTATACTTCTGTTTATGCTACACTGACAACGTACATGAATCTGACTCGGTGCTCAGTGTGTGAACATGAAGCGAACACTGCAGAGCAATCACCATGACCATCTTTCTCCAACCAGCTGCCCAAACTCAACCAGAAGAAGCAGCTAATCACGTATTGGTCACTTGTGTATTTTTGGACAAACCAGCTGTTTTGTTGTTGAGACTAAAAGCAGCTGAAGCAGTGTTCAAACACAACTGGAAATGTTGAGCCACTGCCTCCTCGGTCCGTGTCACAGTCGGCTCGTTCCAGCTGTCGAGGTTTCCCCTCAGCTCCTCCGGTCTCATTTCAGTGATGGGTCAAAGGTCAGTGCCTCTCCTCCCCCTCCTTCCTCTTCAGCTCTGACTCGTGGAACGGGATGGGCGTCGGCCTGCTTGAGATGGCTGTCCACCGTGACCTTTGACCTCCTCCCAGCTCTCAGGAAATAAGCACTTGTTTGGAAAGCTCACAGGTCTCCTGGCTTTCAAATGAACTGTGATTAGCATCGTAGATTTTACAATTTAGGAAGAAAGACTTTAGGTCATGAAGGATCAGCCAGAACTTTGAAGGACTTTGGCATAAAATCTAAAAATGGCAGATTCAAATTCACATCAGTAACTATGTAAGAACAGTGTCTTAGTCTCATTTTTGTTTTCACAGGGACTTCTTTGACATGTCTCTTTCAGCTCTGTCTCAGAAACTGACTTTAATGTGAAATGTCATTCTTCTTTTAGTCTCATTGGTTTTGAGACTCAGACCTATTATCTTGTGGATGCTTTGACTTAGTTTATAGAGACAGTGTTCCGGGGAGTTGGATTATGGACTTGTCTTTTAGTTGTGGACAATTTTGACTTGGACAGGCATCGTAGAGTCTTGGTTTTGTCTCTGTCATTGGATCCATATTTACTGTGATGGTTTGAATTCATACATCAGGCCAACAGCCTGAATTCAGCATCTTGGAGTGTATGACTAGAGGTGAAATCAGATGTGTATGAGCTCTGTCAAACGTCTAGAGTTGGACAGTAACCTAAAATATCCCCAGTGTGATGATTTCAGATTGATGCTGAGGCATAAAAGAAACCGAGAAAATGAGGAGAAAATTGTTCAGCACACCAGAAAACCAAACTAAACAGAAGACCGAGAGGAGTCTGGTTTAAGGAGGGACGTCATGGAAGAGGGGAGGGGGGGTTATACAAAAGCAAAGTCTGTGCTGAAGCTCATGCAGCTCCTCCCTCCCTCTGTTCTCCACAGATGAGCCGGTGTGAGGAGAGGGGGTGAGGGACATAGACAAACACTGAGTGAGGGAGAGAGCGAGGAAGCAGCTGGAGGAGGCGAGGCTTCAGTACTGAAGAGAGGAGGCAGCAGGACGGAGCATGGAGACGCAGAGTTTCTCCTTGTGAAGACAAAACAACACAAAGGTAAAAGTTGATCCACTTTTACTGTCTCTTATCTTCAAAGACGTTTATTTTATTCCTGCTGCAACAACATATGTGAAAGAAAAGTTTATGGCTTCAAAAGAGCATTTAAACCTTTTCCCCGTGTTAAGAGAACGGAGCAGCACTGTGTACATGCAGAGGAGTAACAGCAGCAGTCACTTTGAAGAAGGGCCTCTTCACGTTTTGGAAAAAATAACTCGTGAAATATGTGACTAACGTCTTTTTACTCATGTGCACTTTGTTTCCTGTCGTAGCTTAAGTTTTGTTCAGTTTAACGATGCACAGCTTATGCGGTTGTGTGTCTTGCGTAGCACCGTGGTCCTGGGGGAGCGTTGCTCTGTGGCCGTACACACTGATTTAACAAAAAACAACCCAGAAGTGATTTAACTTGCAGCATAACTATAATTATTGGTCATATGTAATACAAATGTAAGTCAGAGCAGTAGAAGTAGTATTGTAGTACAAGCAGCAGTATTTTACTGTATTTTACTGTGGATCTGTCGCCTCACTGTCAGAAAGCTCAAAGCATGAAGTTCGATCTGCTCACTAAGTCGTCTTTTTCAGTGGATGGGGGGGTTAGTCAGTTGCCATGGAGACAGACAGGTTGACATGTGAGCTGAGTAGCTGTTTTAATTCTATTCAGCACATTCTTTTCTCATTGGCTCCATCTTTAGACAATCTCAAGTTCATTTTAAATTCTTCATATTTGTGCAGATGAATAATAAACATGTGTCTGTGTTAGTCTCTGTGGAGGCAACGTTTCAGTGTGATGAGGCTCAGAAACATTTCCTGGCACACAAACGGCTGCGTTGGTACTTTCTTCTTCTCTTGCTGATGAAGTCATCCTGCTTGATCTTCCTCCAGGTAGCGATGGGAAACACAGACAGTCACAGCAGCTTCTCCGTTCCTGCCAGGCCCTCCTGCTCGCTAAGGGTTTCATCCAGGAGGGACGAGGTGCCTTCAGCTCGCAGCTGGTGGAGGAGCAACCAGGGGGGCTGCAGGAACCAGGCTGCAGGGAGGAACTACCTGACCCAGCACGCCACCGGCCCACCGTACACGTCCTGGCATTATGAACCCAAATCATCCAGAGGAGGCTCCAGACTGAGAGCCGGGTCTCCTCCGAGCTACAGTGGAGCGGACTGCAGGAGTCCGTTTGGCTACTTGGAGAGCGGTGGGGGCAGTAACAGGATCTGTGGAGAGCGGGCGTCTCTGCAGAGCCGGGGCAGCCCCAAGGTGCTGCTCAGCAGAGATGGCAGCATGAGGGTGGAGTTCACCAACAGCAGGGTGGTGCCTGTGGAGCCACAGGGGTTACCCAGCCTCCCCGCTGTCACCTCCACCACCGGCCCTGGTGGAGAAGCCTCAGTCCGCACCAGCAAGGGCAGCTCGCTCAGCTCTGACGGATCCTGGTACGACTCACCATGGGGCGCCGGCGCTGAGCCGGCAGACAGCGTGTTCGCCTGTGGGCAGAGCGTGGACAACAGCAGCGGGTACACCACCTACTCCTCCACCCGCACAGAGGAGACGGCCGCCACCAACAGCAACGGATATAACACCTTTTTCTCAGCTCAGGCGGAGGACATCTCACCTGGATTTAACTCTAACCTCCTCTTCCCCGCTGCAGAGACCAACGAGTTCACCTCCACCTCCTCTGGTAGGACAGAAGACAGCGGCATCGGGGACTCTGTGATCCTGCATCCAGACCTGAGAGACTTTGCACTGATTTCATCCTCCGCCTCATCTCTGGATAACTTTAACACCAGCCACACGGCACTGCCCGGCTTTCCCACAGCCCCGGACTCCTCCCTGCAGCCGCCGAGGACTGCCTCCTCTTCCTCGGCGCTGCTGGTAGACATTATCCAGGAGGAGGAGGGTTCAGGTGGAGGTGTGGAGCGGTGCTACTCCTCCCTCACACTGCCGTGTCGCAGGGCTGAGTCCGTCAGCGCCACCTTAAAAAACAGCCGCAAAGACTTCTTGAAGAGCCGAATCAGACAACTGACCGACTGGACGGGGAGTCTGAGCAGGAAGAAGAGGAGGATCCAGGTAAGAAACAACAGGTTGAAATATTAAAATGATCGATTATTAGGAAGACGGGAGTAGCTCTGCATGGGAAGGTTTCAAATGCCTAAATGAGGAAGAACAGATGGCAATATTTAACATAATATTTAACATAACTTGATTTCATCATAAACTAAAAAAAGTACAATTGTGGAGTAAATATTCACTTTTTTAAAATGTGCACAAGATCCAGAATTAGTTGTTTCTTTTCCATTTGAGAAGCTCAAATTATTTTCCCATTTTAGGTTTTACATGATCTCACTCTGTTATATCCGCTCTTAATATTTAATTTACAATGTATGAATGAAAATGCTGCTGTGACTTAGTTTTTATTACAATTATCTTAAGCAGAGATTGTTTCTATAATCATGCTATTACCCTAAAACATTACTTCAATACACTTTGAGCATCTTCTTTTATTATGCAAATACTGGACAAAATGATAGAAACACCAGACAGTGAAGCATATAACAAAATGTGCTTCTTTGTTCTAAAATCCATGTTTTTCCCAAACAAACAAATAATTTGATGGTTTGGTTATATTTATTCTCTGTGACACAGCTCTAATAAACATCACTTCCTGTTTACATTCAGCAGGAGGAGGAGGAGGTTCCAGTCCTACTGAATATGAGTCCAGCTCCTTCCATTGACGATAATAATTAGTTTAATCGTTCTATGTTTGACTTGATAATATCAGAAAATGTCCTGAAAGCCGTCACACGCCTTTTTAAAATCCAGGCCACAGCCCAAAAACCAAACCAAAATTTTTTTAAGAAAAGCTTTAAATCATCACATTTGAGAAGCTGATAAAAGCAGAAAACATTTATGTTTTTAAAAAATGACTAAAATAAATAAGAAGCTACTTCTAGCAGCTTCAGTAGTTCACTTTGGCCTCACCACCTCACGCCCCCCCCCCTCCCCTCCCTGGTCCATGCTCCGCTCTTTCGTATCCCAGTACAAACACAGGGTGAAGTTCCACTTTAATGGGTTATTTAGCTTTTTTCCCTTCACAGCCAATTATTTGTGATGAAGGGGGAAAACTGAGGGCGGTTAAACTAACTCATAAACACTTCACACCTTAAAAGCAAATTTACCAAACTGCCGCAGCAGAGATGTGACAACAGAAAACGGCTTCAGGGTCAGAGTTTGGTGACACTGTCATGTCTGACACACCTTTGACTTGATTATAGAAATACTGCACTATTCACACCACTGCATTTATTCAGTACTTTTAGCTGTTTGTTTTGGACCTAAAGGTTTTATCAATTTTCTACCACAAACATGTCAAATCATTGGTAAATATTCAAACTTTTAATAAACCTCTCTACCCAAACTAAAGGCTCTAAAACAAACATTAGAGACAAGTTTTGAAGCAGAACTTCGTCTTCTGTCCGTCTTCATCTAGGGACACCCCCAGTCTACCTGCCTAAGTTCGTTAAAGCCAGACACACAGTACCTGGATCAGCTACAGCAGTGAAATCTATACTCACTGTTTCATCAGTATTATCCATCAATCGAGCATGTTTTTGTTTATATAGCAACTTTTGTGCAGATGACGCAATTCAAAGTGTTTTATGATGGAAAGTAGAAAAAGGTGTGCAAAACAATACAAAAGAGTCACAAACGGTTGATAGCTTAATTTACATTTTAAAAACTTCTATATTTGTAAAACAGATGAAAACAATGATGAGTGAACGTGAGAACAGTAAAAGAAACTAAAGTAATAGATAAAATAAATGATGTGTAATAAACACACAGTGCACATACAACAATTTAATCAAAAGCCAGGCTTTGCTTGTAAGTTTGCTTTAGAAGCATCCGGACTTGTTCTGAGATCCTCAGACACGTCCAACAGCTCTGGGCACAAACAGTAAAAACTGCCTCACCAAAGGTTTTCGTCCTGCACTTTGGAACAACTCAAAGACTGGTAATCTAATTAAGTTTTACATAAAAATAATCTGTCAAATGGGACAGTTTGCTGTAGCACTTTTACTTGAATAGTTTGACATGTTACTGATAATATTTATGTACAGTGTACCTTGTAGTATTTTGAATGCAGTATTTGGAAAGTCTGGTATTCGTACTTTTACATAAAGATTCCTAATTCTTAATAAACTGGTTTCTCTCCAGGAGCCGTACAGCAGTGACCCCGGTGACGTCTTCATCAGCACACTGAACTCTGGGCTGGTGGACTGCAGCACCCTGTGGTCCTCCAACCCTCTCCACTCTCTGAGCCAGGACCAGGTCCCATCGGTCCACTGCGGCTCCTCCAGAAGCCTGAACAGCAGCAACGATGCCCAGCGGCAGAACATCTACGAGAACTTCATGCAGGAGTTGGAGACGGGCTGCAGCGGCGCCGCCGAGCGCACCGAGCCGTCGGAGTGCGACGGAGAAGATGAGGAGGAGGACGAGGCTGAGGAAGAGATGGACGGGGAGGCGGAGGTGGGAGGAGAAGAGGAGCAGCTGAATGTCCTGTTGGAGAAGGAGCAAGGGGTGGTGCGGCGGGCCGGATGGCTCTCCTTTAAAGCCCTCATCACCGTCAGCAAGGACAGGAAGCTGGAGCTGGTCGGCCGCCGCAAGTGGAGACACTACTGGGTCACACTGAAAGGTACGAGAAGATCCAACACTAGTCTGTGTTTCTTTAAGACGTGATCAGATTTTCACTCGAGCACTAAAGGTTGATAAATGGAACTCTATTAAACAAATGAGACAAAAATATTACACTAGTTGATTTATTCAATAATGAAACAGATCCAATCCTTTGTGTGGCGAAAATTATGTGAACTTCCAGGATTATCAGTTAGTTTGAAGGGAAAAGATAAGGTGCGAAAGACGTCTTATTTATAGAAATCTGGGTCTTTTAGATGTGCGTCTGAGGTTTCTGAAGACCTCAGAGGAAGTGTAGTTGATGTTCACCAAGATGGACAGGATTACAGAAGAGTCTCTACAGAGTTTGGACTCAGTCTACTGTCGGGCAGGTTGTGTACAAGTGGAGGGGGGTTACCCTCCCCTGGAGTGGTCTTACCCTCCCCTGGGTGGTCTTTGGAATAATAATTGTACATTTTCAACACTGGCAACTCCTCCAGCCTGCATCTTTAACGTTGGTTCTGTTCTGTCAGGTTGCAGTCTGCTGTTTTATGAAACCTACGGGAAGAACGGCAGCACCGAGCAGGAGCTTTCCCCTCGTTACGCCCTGTTGGCCGACGACAGCATCGTCCAGGCCGTCCCTGAACATCCCAAGAGGGAACACGTGTTTTGTCTGAGCAACTCGTACGGAGACGTCTACCTGTTTCAGGTGAGTTTGGGAGACGTGGGTAAACAGTGACCTGCAGCAGGGAATTATGTTTGGGGTCAGAAATTCAAACTCGCTTGTACGGAGTTGCAACATCCTTGAATGCACGAACAAAACGTTCCCTTAGATCCAAAATCCTGTACGGTCATGATTTAAAAACTAAGTAAAACTGCAGTTTTCCAGGAAGCTCTTCTCTGCTGACTCTGTCATTTCAGTCCCACGACAGTGTGAATGAATGAGGCGCAGCATTGTGGAGAAGCACAAAACCATCACCACAAACATGCACACAGCCCTCAGAACATTTTTGGATTTTCTCTGCATCTGTTTCACTTGATAATTGCTGTTGCTGTGGGTATTTTCTGATTCTGCTCCAGAGTCACTGAAAGACACAAATGTCTGCTGTGGTCCTACTAATAGGTTTTGAAGACAGGTGAGCTCGTGTTGGCTTCAAATGAGCACATTTTTCTGATCGACGTAAAAGTCTTAACTGACAGGATGGTTGCATCATCACACAATCAGTTTAAAATGTAAAAATAGAGGTTTGTTGTGGAAGAAGTTGGTGTGGTGCCTGTTTATTGTCACTGTGAAGTTGCCAGGGTTTTACTAAAGCAAGCTGATCTACCGCTGTCTGCACAGCAGACAACTCAATGTTGTCCTCACATGTCTGTCTGTGTGTGGACTTCACCCAAAAAGTCAATAATTAGCTTACTTTCCATTATGACAATTTACTCTGTATTTTGTGTATTTGTCCCCTTTTTTTATCCCGTTTCCAGTCTATTGAAGACTAAGTCAGCCAGGCTGAATCTGTCTCCCCTGTCTGTCCTTCAAAGACAGACGTGTAATCGAAGAAAACCTCAACAAATGGAACAGCACCATAAACGTCTCCATCATCACAAATAGCCGGACTCGAGAGCGTCCCCCCATGATCGTCTTCCTCGCTGCTTTTTTACGAGCTCAGAAAGGACATCTTTATTTCCAGAGTAACTCTCAGCTGTAAATCACCTCCAACACGTCTCCATGGGTTCCTGGAGGCTCACTGAGGAGCAGGACAGCGAGGTGGAGGGGAGAACGGGGCTGAAGTGTCAGGAGCTTTTGGCATCTCAAAGGAGCTGAAGATGGAGTGTGGAGGAGGGTGAAAGCCTTTTAATGGGAGTCACGACACCCGGCTAATTGCTGCAGCACATGTCCCTCTTTACGACAATGAGCCAGTTAATCCTCTGACACGTTTCCCTCCTAAACTAAACCACCTGTTCGTGTCTGTTTGGGCATTTCACTAATCACAGGCGTCCCGAGTGTCTCAGAAACGTTTATTCTTAAAGCTTCAGCAGCAGCATTCAGACACCAGGGGACAAAGTCTGCAGCATGCAGATTTCTGCTATGGACGACTCCCTTGTGCTTTGATCTCACAGGAAATGCTGCTTGTTTTCCAGCCCAAATGTGATCACTGACGTTTTTAGCAGAAAGCCCAGTTTACAAGCCTGTTTTTACCAGGAGAATAGCAAAAGCTTTCTGCTTTCAAAAATAAGATCTTAAAGAGCATCTCATGGTCGTCCTCTGTGCACAGTTTGTCCATCAGGTCCCAGATATGAAACTGATTGTGTGTGACATTATACAACATGGTGTTAATCTACCAGAATGGGCTTTTGGGTATGTCAGCATTTATTTCACTCCAAAGCCATCGTTAATTTGCTGCTCTCAAAGCTCAGCTCTTTTGGTTTCAGTCTATCCACCCAGTGTTGAACCTTCTTGAACACTGAAGTTGAGATCATTTCCTTTCCCGATAATGCTGACATGTTTCATTGTGAGGTCTCGGGGTTAAACCAGTTAATCGTTTGTGAAACACGATGCTGCCACCATTCAGGATTTTCCATGTCCTGTTAAACAAACCCCAGGGTCAAAGTCAGATCTTCCATTTAATCCCAAAGGTGATTCTGTTGGGTTCAGTACTCAAATCAATTCTGTCCTGAATAACCTCTTATATATTTGCACAGATCTAATATATTAAACACTCATTGTTGGCACAAACCTAGAATTGTATTATGTGAAATATGCATATATGTAAACATAGATTTTGTGGTCAGGGTTGCTCAGGTCCAGATCCATCTTCAGGGGATGTTTCATTTGAAATGTATTCAAATATTCACCAGGAAGCCAGTAATTCTGACTTCTGAGCACAAACGGACACCATAAAGCTCCTTTTCCTTTATATCTCATGACTCAGAACTTCTTGTAAACTGAACCTGTAAGACGAGGTTGGTCAGTTCAGACGCGGCTTTTTTTTCCCCTGAACTGTTGAGGATGGCGTCCATTGTTCTTCGTCGTTAAAAGAAAATTGTAAAAAAATATCCCTGTTGTAATCACAGAAGTGAAAATGAAATGCGAAAGTCTAAAGGTGGTCACTGCAAAGTTTGTGTAGAGGACGATGGAAATGGTACCTTTTAACAATCCTTGATCTGAGCTGGCACCACTAGAAAAACAGCATAGTTTGGGTCATGCAAAAACACTGGTTTTGTGACTAAAACTTTCTAGGCTTCGATATTTCAACGGTCAGCTCTGAAAACTTGTAACTGACTTGATAATTGTCAGAGCTTGATCCAAAAAAGGATTGTACATGTTATCCAGTTTACATGGCATCAGGTATTGTCAGCACTGCCTGATGTTTTTAGTACTTCCAGCTTTGAAACTGTGAATAAACATGACCGGATCATTTTTTGCCTCTTCTAGGCCACTAACCAGACCGACCTGGAGAACTGGGTGACGGCCATCCACTCCGCGAGCGCCTCGCTGCTGGCGAAGCGCCAGGGGAGGGAGGACACGCTGCGTCTCCTCCGCTGCCAGAGCCGCTCGCTGCTGCATAACATCGACATGGACGGGAAGATGAAGAAGATGGCCGAGCTGCAGCTGTCCGTCATCAAGGAGCAGAAGAACAGGAAGGCCGTGGAGAGCCAGGTCAGTGTGTGACGGCCTTTACTGGGATAAAGGCCGGACCAGCAAAGAAGGGAATTAAGTCTGATTGGTCCATTAAGGTCATTAGTAGCTTCTGGTATAATGGAAACCAGAACCATGAAGCCCCAGAGCTGCAGGTTAAAGTGTTAATTCCATCACAACTGAAAGGAAAACCTGCCAGAGGAACCTCTGTGTGTAATCGTAGAGGATTTGACATAACAAAAAGCTTGGAGGATGTCCTGGCAACTGCAGAGAAGAAAAATGTCCAAGCTTGAGTTTAATATCTGTTCCAGATGTTCTTTAAGACTTTTACCGGCAGCAACAACAAGTGGTTTCCCGCTAACGATAGAACCAGATGAGGTTGTTAAGAGTGACATCATGGACCAAATGTTGAGTTGGTGACAGCAGTGTCGTATCACATCAGCATCTGCCACCAACTCAAACCCAAGCACAGTCAGAAAGAATATAAGTTCTACATGCACCAGCCAAATGAGGACTTGATCAGCTCACTCACCTCTGTTACAGCTTATTTTACCATTCTGTCCCATCCATCCCAAGATAACAGACCCTAATCACATGGTGATGAGTTTCATAAAATAAGCAAAAAACAGACCATTAACAATAAGGATAAAATGTGCTGCATCATTTAATGCGGAGCATAAGGAAACACAACTACACTGTCTTTGCTGTGAAGACGTTTGTGGTTATTTTTGTCCTTCACTGTGTGATTATCTCCAATCAGTCTAATCTAACATCACCACAGAGGACCAAAGAAAGGAATTCCCCCCCAACCCCCGTCCTCCCTTTCATCTTTCTTCCTCACTGACTCTTTCCCACGGTAACTCAAGCACAGACATAAATTTAAATGAGTGGACCTGCTTATTATAGAAGCATAACACAAAACAACATTTTCATATTGAGCTGTTGAAACCTCTCACTGCTCACACTTCTCTTCATTTTCCATCCTCTCTCTGTCCAACTACTCAGCTCCACCACCACCGTCCCCCACACACACCCCCATTTAAATGTGTAATTGAATGTTGAGCAGTAAGATTAGCCTCTAATCTGCAGTCATACGACCTCTGAGTTCAAACTGCAGCGCTGGGATCAGTTTCATAGTTCAGTGACAGAGATTAAGCGGCTGCTGAATGAAATCTACAGTTTACTGTCAGACATTAGCCTCCTTTATTTCCACGGCTCTTAGGGATCTAAGTGCTGAAGTAATAACTTCTTGTTATTTTACTACTTTTACCTATTTCTTAGTTTTTTTTTACCCTGACTCCTGCTCAGCTAATAAAACAGCTGTTTTTCTTCCCAAGGTTCTCAGTGAGCTGGTGCTTACTCACCTTCAGTGATTAGTGTAAAACTTTAGCAGTTTGAACTTAATCGGGACTTAAAGTAACTGTCTCTGAGGCTGAATTCATGTTTAATTTATGAAAAAATTCTAAACAGTTTATGACCCTGTTTTGTGATTCTGTGTTCAGATCCAGCAGTGGGAGCAGAACCTGGAGAAGCTGAACCTTGATCTGTTCAGACTGAGGTGTTATCTGTCCAGCCTCCAGGGCAGCGAGCTCCCAAACCCCAAGAGCCTCCTTGCTGTGGCCAGCCGGCCCTCCAAGAGCATGCTGGGACGCCTAGGAGTCTTTTCTGTGTCTTCCTTCCACGCCCTGGTAAGAGCGGCTCCCACAGCTTTTTAGACATCTTGTCAACAGACAGGTAAATGCTCAACTTCCTGTTCCTCCTCAGGTGTGCAGTCGAGGTGAGGTGATGTTGAGGCGGGGCTGTCTGTCCCGGTCAGGAGGAAACAACAGGAGGAGGGGGCTGCCGTCCTCTCTGAAGGCTCTGGACGGACACAAGAGACGCTGCAGGGATGACGGACAGTGTGGATCCCAGGTCAGTCAGCATCCTGCTGCATTGTGATTGTGATTATTATAAACACAATATTTGTTACAGAAATTATACCTTTTACACATCCACATTTCTTTACTGTCCCTGAATTTCTCGTTCCTGCCAGTTTTATCCTTTTATTGCTCTAATTTGCTTTTGGTGACTTATTGTACAAAGGAGGCAAAGAGCAAACAAACTGGAAACACACAAGCTGTGTGTTCGGGAACTATGTGCCATTTTCCATCATCCAGCTGCTGATTCACAGTGGTTGTTGTCCAGATTCATCTCCCTGAGACTTTAGAGGAAGCTGATCTCACTTGTCATTGTCTCTTTGTGAAGCTGATGTTTGGCTCCTCTTCAGCTCTGACTCTGCAAAACCTCAGTGCTTCAGCTGAGGAGCATCAGCCAGCCACGTTTTCCATCAGCCTCGCCTCCTGGAGGCCCCCTCTTGATAAACAGCGAGCTATTTTAGGATGCACAGAGTCTGGGATTTGGAGTCCACAGGAGGATAAATCTGTCAGCTCCTCTCTGTGCAGCTGAAGGTTTATTTTGGCTCAGAGTTTTGACAGACAGACGCTGTACACGCCTCTGTTCTCTGAGTGTAGACGCTGTCTTACACATGTGGAGCTAAAGATGGTGGAAACAGAGCTGCAGCTGCACCAGAGAATGAGCAATGAGTGTTTGCACTAGATCTTCTATTTACGAAATTAAGACTCGTTTTAGACCTTTTCTGCTTCATAGCTGTGCAAAACGTCTATCGATTTCAAAAGGTAAAGGAAGGAAAAGCTTAATTTAAAATATCATTTCCTCAGTGATAGAGCATTGGGTTGGGATGGAAAACGCCACCGGTTTGAATCCCACCCCACTAGGGACGCATTCCTCTGTGACGACCCATGAAGGGACCAGATCTTTGCCAGAACTGACCACCTGTACATGCTGTGAGACCAGGCAGGCGGATGGGTTTTGTAAAGCTGGATGTTGTTCAGCATCTTTTGTGGATCTGTTCTCAGATCACATGATACAGACTGAAGATTTCCGGGAACAGAGACAGTCTGATCTGTGATGTCTGTGAAGGACATGTGGAGTTAATTTCTGCGTCCTCCTCCACAAGAGACAAACAGCTGGTTCTGTCCAGCAAACATCCTGCTGACGGCCCACACAGTTCCTGAACACAGCATCTGAGTGTAAAAGGTTAATTCCAGCCTGAGTACAGTTTGGGATTTCAGTCGCTGACATGTGGCACAAGAGTTCAACCATTTACATCCATTTTCATTAACTTGTCATGTTCCTCTGGATCTTTTAAGACATCCACAACCACAACGTCCTGTAAAAACGTATTGTAATATCAAACGTGAAATACGTCGCTCGTGATGTGATGAATGCATAATGTTTCATGAGATCTAGAAAATAATTTGTTTGATCATAAAGGTTAATATTGTCCAAAGTTCCTCCAGTGATACATGAAGACATTTAACATCATTGTTTTTCATTTAAGGAAAACTCCCTTTAACTTGTTAGAGATTTTTAAAAGCAGAAACTTGTTCCACATTTTAACAACATTACAGTTTTTAGTGATTAGTGGTGATGATGATGATGATGATAATGATGATGATGGTGGTGGTGGTGGTGTGTTTACTGTCAGGCAGTGGTCCTCAGACTCCAGACTGGCTGCAGCTCCTTCGCTCTGATTACCGTCCCAACTTGACAAACCTGTAATTTCAGTGCAGCTCGAGCCCTCAGTTTTTTCCCCCCATGGTTCTCTGGGGCTAATTTTGGTTTCAATGAGGGAACAGATCAAATCAGTATCAAAGTGTCTTTTTTTCCCTCGATAGTTTTTAATTAAGTTTAATTTTAGACAGGGAGGAGGTATTTTTAGTTTAGTTCTGAGTCATGACTTCACTGACTTTTTCAGAGTAAAGTCACCACCACACGGTCGACTCCCCACGCTGCTGCCTGCAGCTCTGAGCTACGGTTTCTGTTTCTTTTGCTACACGCCATGTACCAGTACCACTCCACCACCGTCTCTGACCTCATTCATAAACACATAGTACAATTATCATCTTTCTGACGGTTTCCAGCTAAAAACTGAGTAATGATAACTTCGTAAAAGTAGAATTCATGGCGGAGCTGCAGTACTGGATGTACAGGTGGTTATAATGTTATGCCTGATCGTAGTTACACAATAAGTTTTAATTTATATGTAACAATCTGTAGCGGACAAATATAGTGAACAAAACATAGTGTTTTTCCCTGTTAAAGGATGTATAGTAGAAATTTGAAGTAACATAAAATAAAAATACAGACAACCAAAAATTAAGAGTACAGCACTTGAATAAATGGGTTTTGTTACTTTCTCTACTAAAGACAAATGTGTGTTCAGATGATGATCATGAAATTGAAATAGTAGCATCCGAGTCAGTGAAGTGCGACGTGGTTTGGTCCTGAGGCTGCTGCCACCTGTCACTCTCTAACCCCCAGAGGAAGAGAGGGGGGGGGACACACGGGAGGACGAATAGATGATTGTTATTCTTCAGGCAGAGTTTGTTTAGGTGGGACAGCTGTGACCGAGGAAGGAGGGGGGTTAAGGGCCTCGAGCTCCTTTTCTTCTCCCAGAATTCCTTTGTCCCTGACTCTTAATCCATCTACAGAGGCAGAAAATGACTCCCCCACGTCCTCCCCTCTCCACATGACCTCTCCTCCTGCTGCCACATGACCTCCACCCCCTTTCTTCTTCTGCTCCTCTTCCCTTTCAACCTCCTTCCTCCTTCCTCTTCTCTCATCATGGCTCCTCCTCCTCCTGTGCATCCCACTGCTGCAGATTTCATTTACATCTTCTCTTCTTTTACTCCTTTCATCACACCCCCCTCTCCCCTCTCTGGAGCTCAAGCACAACTGATGAAGCAAATAGTTTTTATATTTGTCTTAAAAACTTGGACGTTTGATTTCTAGCACCCTGTTGATTTAAAAAGAACGGTTTGAAGCTTCAAATGTACATTTTCAGGCCTATTTGATGTGATGAGTTTCTTTGGAAAAATCCATGCTTAATTTTCTTTGTGTAGCCAAAACATTTTTAAATCTGATTTCCTCCTGCAGATGCTGGACTTTGTGTCCAAACACAGGGAGGTGGCGCCCTCTGCAGGACGTGCTGCAGGAGCTCTACAGGTGCGTTCACTGATTCATTTACCTGCCAACACACTGCACACAGCTCTGTCTGTAAATGGCATTAGTCACAATAACAATGAGGACTGAGAAATTAAAATACATCAACTCTGATTTGCATATTTTATTTATAAATTGTTCAAATGTGTCTGTGTGAGATGCTGGAACATCATTCAAACATAAACCACGTGGAAACCAATAGCACTTCGTCTCTCCTGTTGTTCAGGTGTGTGATGAGCTACAGGTTTCAGACCTCTGCGTTTTCTCACTGCACATCTGTCGACCAGACGCTAAAGACTTTGGTAAGAAAAGAACTTCACCTCAAATACAGGTTTCGGGAGTTTCTCCAGAGTTTAGGAACACAGGATTTGTCAGTTACACTTCTGAACATACTGAGCTACTGATTCTGTGAGCTGCTCACATGTCAAAACATGTTTTGTAGTTGTATGTTTTCACTTTATATATTAGTTACTGTGGAGTATGTTCGTCCAATTTTAAGGGAAGTGAATGTATGTTTTACTTCATTTGTGCACAAGGCAACATCATATTAAACGTATTGTATGAAATCACTCAGACTGAGCTGCTTTCTTGTGACTCTGCAGGTTTCGCTGTGACCGGTCATGTGGACGGAGTGGGGAAAAGTCACATCTACGTCAGCGAGGTCGACCCAAAAGGACAGTCTGCCAGAGAAGGTCAAACGTCTGAGCCATGGTTTTTGTCAAAATGTTCTGGTTGAGTTTACTGCTTCTATCCTCAAGCCGCTTGTTCCTTTCCCATCAGGCCTCAGGGCAGGAGACGAGATCCTGGCCGTGAACGGGGCTGCTGTTTCTAGAATGGACCTGGACCTCATGCAGAGTCTCTTCAGCCACCAGAAGCTGCAGCTGCTGCTCAGGAGGGATGAGTCTCAAGGTCCCGAGCAGCCCCCTGCACTGTGGCTCGGACCCGAAGACCCAACAGATCCTCTCCAGCCGCTGTCCCCCCCAGACCTGCAGACCTGGCTCACAGGTACAGGACAACACATCTCGATTCTTTACCACTGATTCCTAAACACAAAGGTTGATTGTGTTAATAATTTTTAATACTTAATACTTAATTGTTTGGCTGTTATTTGGTTGTGACAGGAGACAAAAAGGTTTCATTTAAAACAAATGTTTTAAGCAGGAGCTTGGCTTCGTCTGCAGCTCATAGAGGAGCAATGGATTCTGAAGCCGGTCGATGCTCAGTCAGATACAGTTAAAGCTGCAGCTCAGAGGCTCAGTGTTGAATGAAACCTGCCTGCAGAAATGTGTTTTATCAGTATTAATAATGACTGTTGGCTCATTTTAAGCTTCTGCTGTAAACCTGGATCTGTTTCGAGTTAGTGTCTTTGTTAGTTACAACTTTGAGGAGAAAATAATAGAAACTGTAGGTTTTAAGACTCCTGTGCTGTTGATCTCACAGATTCTTCAGCTTGTGCCTCTGTTGAAGCTCCAGTCGACGTCCTGCCTCCTGTTTTTGATGATGTATCAACGGGGACGTCTGAGGAAACTGAGCTGCAGGGACAGGTAACGTTGAGCCCGAGATTCAGTGTCCTGACTCTGACACTTAAAAGATGCAGCTTTTCTTTTTGCTTTTATTCTTTATTTGCGTTTGTCCTTCATTTTTCCTTTGCGTTAACTTTCTTCTTGCTGATTTACACAGCAACGGTTCTGAAAGGAACTGGTTCCGTTTACTCACTTCCTGGCTGCCATCTTTGTTTGGTTAAAGTGCAGCCAAAGAACTAGTTTGGATTTCAGCTGTTTAGATTTCAGATTTCAGACCTGGTTGTTTCCTAACTGCAGCTTCTTTGTGTCAGCAGGACAGAATCATTAATCATGGTCAACTCAAACTGCAACAGAGGTTGTGGGTGTTACAGTAGCTGCAGATTTCCCCCTCAGCTCTGTGTGGCCGCAGAAATCCTTTCCCACAATCCGTTGTGCTTCCTGAAGCTCAGACTCTGTGTCATGTGACCTCTGATCAGGCTGATAATCCAGGCTTACACCTGCAGAAATGTGTGTTGCTGAAGTCGGAGCAGAGGATTAATGGCGTCCACTCGTAGATCTTGAGAGAACCTGTAGATGTCGTTCCTAACCTGCTCCTCCTCCCAGCCGAGACTCTGTGAACATGGGTGCTCTGTGCTGGGTGCTGCCGCCAGAGGAGGACATGGAGACACTGGAGGAAGAGGAGCAGGATGGTGTGGAGGTGCTACCCGGCACGGGGCTGGTGGGGCGACTGGTGGGTCTGCTAGAAGAGGCGGCGTGCTGCCTGAGCTGCCAGCAGCCGGCCGACGGCCTCGTACTGCTGGTAATAGCATGCAGAGATGGTTGAGGTGGAGGGTGGTGGGTGTCTGCGTAAACCAGGCTGCACCACCTGCCGATTAGCAGCATAGTTGTGATCCTCTCCACCAGCATTCAGGAATCTGATCTAGGTGATGTTTTGACTCTGTGTGTCTCAGATCAGACCTGGTCCATGTCCACATGTAGTTCTGCTCTGACCTGTGGTTCTGTGACCTCAGCTCAGAATTTATGAGGTTTAGTTAACGTCCTCACTTTCCTGCACACGTCATCTTTCTGAGGAAGTTGCTTTGACAAATGCAAAAATTACACCATTATTTTTATTTATGCATATTTCGGTTAAAGCTGTCGACGTGTGGAAACATGTCATTGACAAATGTAAAGGAATTCAGCGTTACAGCCTGTGTGGAGGAGGTCAGCTCCCTTAGGGTCCAGGTCTTAGTTCATTTCCCACAGTTCTCTTGCTTTGGGGGGTATGGAGTGGGTCTGGTGGTCATGATGAGGAATGAGGAAGCTGCTTGGTGAAATCCTGACCTCCTTCAGGGTCGAACCAGGAGAGAAAGCTGAACCAGGAAGATGTTGGGGATCAGAGGAGGAAGTTTTCAGATACTTTAATGAGTCTGAGAACTTCTTTTGTTGCTGGGCCCTTTTTAAATGTTCAGTAGCTGTATTTTAATGTGTTTTACGTTTTCTGGCTTGTGGTGAACTAACTGCACTGCCTCAATTATTTACTGTGAACGTAATTCGATTCTTTGATTCCAATTGAAGGAGCACATGTATATGAATGAAGGTGAAATTCAGTCTTATCTGTATTTAAATATCTCCCAACTGCTAACTGAAAAACTCCTCCGGGTGATGTCATCTGGAAGGTATCAGAGTAGACGTACTGTAGCTGTAAGTGACGTCGTCCTCTAAGGGGAAGACCTCTGACCTTTGACCTGATACCCAGACTGATCACTTACTGTCTCCCCCAGAACATGGAGCAGGTGTACTCCTTGTACCGGACGTTCCCAGAAGGCCGAGCGGCGGAGGTGGATGTTCCTAAGAACCCATACAGCAGAGACCTGGTCTTGCAGCCAGCGAGTCCGACCCACCTGAGCGTGTGTCAGCGTCTGCGTAAAGTCATTCAGGAGCTGGTCGACACCGAGAAGTCCTACGTCAAAGTCAGTAATACTGCAGTATCAGTGCTGCTAAAAAGTCCTGTAGCATCTGTTGCTGCACCTTTACTTGGATTAGTACCACGTTGGTTTTTATCATTTTCTTGAGAGTGAATAAAACTTGGGGTTTGTTCCCGACAGCGATGGTTAAAGTGTTTTCTCTGACAGGACCTGGTCTGTCTGTTCGACATCTACCTGACTCCACTGCAGAACGAGACCTTTCTCACCAAAGACGAGGTACGGAAACAGAAAAGCCTGTCAAATGACGAGGTTGTGTCGCGTCTCTGACCCTGTCGTCTCCCCTCAGATGGAGGCGCTGTTCGGCAGTTTGCCTGAGATGTTGGACTTCCAGAGAGTCTTTCTTCAAACCCTGGAGGAGAGAATCGCCTCATGTCCGAACTTCAGAAGCCTGGAAACACCTGAGCAGTTTAAGGTAAAGATTCATCAGCTGCTTCATTCGTTTGTTTCCAGTCATTATGGCTTTAATGTTTGTTTCATCTGCTTTTTTATCTTTTGCTTTATTTATGTTTGGATTGTTGGATGTTGGATTTTCTCCTATAGCATAATTATAATTTTTCCAGTTTTAATATTTTACTGTTAGATTTCCATCGTGTGCACATTTACAAAGAAATTATTATTCCTATTTGAATTTCAATTCTTATTTAATTTTTAGATAGATTTTAAATTGTGGTCATATTTGTTATAATATATATACAGTTATGTCTATTCATGTATGTTTATGTCTTGTTTTAAAGGAGTCACTCGTGGTTGTAGCTCAGTAATTAGAACCTTCAGCTCTGCAGGACACTCAAAGCTTCTCCTCTTTTTCAAATACTTAATTGTTTTCAGAAACTTCTCTTCTCGTTGGGAGGATCCTTTCTTTACTATGCCGACCACTTTAAACTTTACAGCGGCTTCTGTGCCAACCACATCAAAGTCCAGAAAGTTCTGGAGAGAGGTGAGGTTTCACGGCATCCATTAAAACTCCAGATTGATGCATTTAGATTTTGAGTCAGTCCCAGTTTGTGAACCTTTAGCTTTTGACAATTACATCAAGAAAAGATAAAACAAACATAGTTGTAATGGTTTCTACAGCGAAGACGGACGCAGCCTTCAAACACTTCCTGGAGACGAGGAACCCAACCAATCAGCACTCTTCATCTCTGGAGTCGTACCTGATCAAACCTGTTCAGAGAGTCCTGAAGTATCCGCTGCTGCTCCGAGAGCTGGTGTCCCTGACCGACCCCGAGAGCCCTGAACATGCACACCTGACAGGTAACACACACACCCGCCATCATTATTATTTACATTATTCTGACCATCTGTTTTATGTGAAAATCGTAGATAAGTGTCTCACTTACAGAAAGCAAAACACACCTGGCACTAACTCATCGTGTACAGGGACCAGCTGCACTTAACACTTGTCTTACTTGGATTCGTCTGTGTCCACTCAGAGGCTCTGAGAGCCATGGAGAAGGTGGCGAGTCACATTAACGAGATGCAGAAAATCTACGAGGATTACGGCTCCGTGTTCGACCAGCTGGCTGCTGAGCAGAGCAAGGCCGACAAACAGGTGAGGAAAGCTTCACACACACGCTTCAGTAAACGCTGTGTGTTAAACGATCAGATTTCAGTATTGTTGTTTGATTTCACTGCCTCTTCTGTTTCGAAACTGCGTGGACGTAGAAATCGCTCAGATTCTTCTCCGTGTTAAATTCAGAGAGTTTCACAGTGGATCAGAGATGCAAAGCAGATGTTTCTGCTGCGTTTGGTCCACATCTGATGCAAGTGACCACATGTGGCTTCCATACGAATCAGTCAGTTTACGTTTGGTCGCCCAGCTGTCATCGAACCCACTGCCCGTCTGCATACACACAGTCCTATGTGAATCAGTAACAAAGAATTAATAATAATTACTCTCAGGTGACGGAGCTCTCGATGGGGGAGTTTCTGGTCCATTCCTCTGTGGTGTGGTTGAACCCTCTGCCTTCTCTGGGACGACTGAGGAAAGAACCAGAGCTCACACTGTTTGGTGGGTACAGACTCTCCGATCATACACAGTATGAAAAACAATGTAACTGTACAACAAGTACTTTACTGCTGTATTTCCTTTTTATGTTACTTTATACTTTTGCTCCACTGAATGTATCTGAACTTTGCAGATTGTTGAATCTAATTAATGCTGATGTGTTATTATGGATGAAGCAGCTGCCAGAACATAAAGTCATCATGAGGAGATTTACTTAAAGTTACTGTACTGGTTGTAGTTTGCTGTAAAAATGTGTGATGTTCAATAGCACTGAGCCGTGTCCTGTTGTGTCCTCAGTGTTTAAACGAGCCGTCATCCTGGTTTATCGTGAGAACGGCAAACTGAAGAAGAGGATGGTGAGTCTTCATTCAGTCCTCAAGCTGGCGTCCAGCTGTTTGGTTTTTACTGATTCCAGGTTTTAACTTCATCGTATTTATTGATACCAAGATGAGATGTCTTTTCTTGCATGAGGAGGTTGTTAATCAGCAGCTGTAAAATCTCAGATTCCTAAAAAACCAGATTAAAATCTATTCAGTTTGCTGTAGATAGAATAAAACCTAAAACGTAAAATCTGCAGTTGAATTCCTTCAACAGGAAAACCAACTCTGTACTTTGTGTGTTTTGTGTTGACAGACCGGCTCCCGTTCTGCTGATCTGAACCCCTTCAGGTTCCGCTGGTTAATCCCAGTTTCAGCAGTTCAGGTCCGACCGGCCACCATTCCAGGTCAGTGACCAAACAGCCGCTCGCTGCAGTGTTGATGCTGCAGCTTCTCTGACCTGACACATGAACTGTGGTGTTTTTTTCAGGCTCCGAGAACACGTGTGTGTGGGAGCTGGTTCACAGCAGGTCGGAGGTGGAGGGGCGACCAGAGACCGTGTTCCAGCTCTGCAGCAGGTAAACAAAACATTGTCACTCAGTTTAAAGTGGGTAAAGGTGAGTTAGGAAACCTACTGACACCCTTCTGGTTCCAGCTTCTCTTATATGACAATCAATAATGAAAATAATCGTCTGAGTCTCTTTGACCTCTGTCGTGTTGTTTTAGTGGTCTGGAGACGAAGGCCGTCATTCTCCGAGCTCTGCGCTCCCTCCTCAGAGAACGAGCGTCCGTCGGCTCCCTGAGGAGGACCAGGCTGTCCACAGCAGAGAGGAGCAGCTCCTGGAGGAGGAGGCAGCAGCAGCGGTGTGGCTCGGACGGCCAGAGAACGACTCGCCGTCCCCCAGAGGAGAGCTGCAGACCTGAAGGTGCCTTCCGGGGAGAAACCTGCTCTGAGCCTCTGCTGCTGAGCCACGCAGCTGCTGCCGACCCTGAAGAGAGGAGGACCAGACTCTGCTCTCTGACCAGCGAGCTGGAGGCTCAGCTGCAGAGACTCAACTTCACAGAGGACGAAGCAGAGCGAGGAGCCACGAGTCCGGATGACAAGTGGAGACAGAGCTCCAGAGGAGAAGTGCCGGAGCTGGAGAAAGACTTTAGTGTTCAAAGCTTCGCTTCCGTGGTTAACGAAGACTGTTTCTACGACTCCGTGCTGGGGAAGCAGAAGACTGTTCCCACGCTGCAGGGCTGAAACTGTCCCACTTCAACCAGGGGGTGTAACTAAACTCGGTCTGATACTGGAAATGAATCTGAATTTCATGTAGAGGTGAAAACCTGAGGAATCACAACCTGTTGTGGTTTTTTCCAACAGTGGACAAACTTGCATCTCTTCCAGATCTTTTCTAAGATGTCTGGTAAAAATCTCAACAACATTTGGGACAGTGAGACTTTTAGCAGCCGTCCGATTGGCTGTGAGTTCAGTAGCAATAACACTACCTCTGAAACATCTCCACAAAAGAAATAAGAAGATCTGGAAGACATTTAATTTCCCTTAAAAACCTCAGAAATAACTCCTCACACTTGGCACATCAATTGCAAAATACGTAAGAACAAGAGGAACCAAAGCTTTAAAACCAGACGCTTCACCTGTAGAGGCAAACCAGGCAAAAGTCTGGGAAAAGGGGGCACTGTGCACTGACAGCTGCAACACCTTTAGCTGGTCTGTGGGGCCTCAGTGGGCCTCTGTGCCCGATACCCTCCAGAGTCTAGGATCACCACTGGCCCCTGTTTGAAGAAAGTCAGAGACAAATGTTGAGAATAAAGAAGAAATCATTTGCAACAAAAAATCATTAGACTCTAAAACATAAATGAATGTAACATTATTATTTAAATACAACAGGAATAAAGTCATGATGATACAAGTGGAAAAAGGTAAATAATAATTTTACCCCAAGAAATAAATATTTTTATAAAAGACAAAAAATTTTTTTCTTGTAAACTGAACAAAAAAGTATTCGCTTTGTTGAAATGTCAGAACTTTATTTTTAAATTACGACTATGTCTCGTGAAGACGATTTGTGTTTGAAATTCCTCCCAAAATGGTGCTTTCGACTATGAAACCAGCCTCTTCTTCTAGAATGACACCTTCACTCCAGCAAAAATGACTTTATTCTCATATTCCACTTCAATGAATGTTTCTTTTTCTTCCAAAACTACACATTTATACCCATAAAATTTAGATTTCTATTTTTTCATGACCTTTTCTCGTGAAATTTTCTGAAATAATTTTTTTTACTTCTTGTGGTTAAAACAGGTCTTTTTCCCATCTCAAATTACTACGGTTTTTTTATATAGATGTAATTTTCTTGCTGTGAAAAATTGGGTAACTCCTGAATTTACACGTACTTTATTTATTTGTTAAATGTACATCTTTACACTCGTAACATTACTGTTTCCCATCAAATATGAAACTCTTTTTAAAGGATAACAGTTTTCCCCTAATGTAACATTTTGTTCTTTAAACATTATATAATTTCCCCATAAACATTAAACTCTACCCTTCCCTAAAAAGTAGGATCTTTTTTCTAATGTTATATTTATTTTTTCAGCAATTATGACGTTTTATTTTTTAGATTTAAAATTTCCTAAATTTACAACTACTGCAGCTTTTCTCTTCACTCTCAGATAAACGATCAGAGTAAATTTACAAGTCTCTGTTATTCCAGTCGATCAAACCGAGCTGCATGTAACTAAAGCGCTGATGAAACCTTAAACAACATTTTCAGGAACTCGATTATCAATTTTTGATGACGCAAATTAGGGATTTAATGAAGGACTTTGACAATTTGTAAAAGAACCAAAGTGGAATCACCATGAGCGACCTCACTAACAAGCAGCTGCAGCTCGCTTCTGTTTTAACGCGACTACAGTCCCAGAGAAGCTTTGGACCTGATGGAGCTCCACAAACCTGTTTTTCATTGATTGTTGGACTTTTTATATGCTGTTGCACTCAGTTGCCTGAAGTCTGATTATTTTTTTAGATTTGTCTGCTTCATGTTGTAAATATTGTTCTTGTACAGGTTTAGTTGTAGTTTTCTTTGACCAAAGCAGTTTCTGGTGAAAATGTGAAGCTGCTGGATTTAATCAAAGCCTTTGTAAATGATTGTATGTATGTATTTAGTTTGGAGTGTTTCTGTTTTAACCTAGAAAGACAAGTATTTCATTTGAAATGAACTTTTTAAGCTATTTCTATGAACTGTTAAAGTATTTGCTAATTTATTTTCTTAAATATTTGAGAAAATCTGTTTTACTGAATTGTTAACGTCCAATAAACGGTCACCTGTTTAATTTAAAAGTATTAACTTTATCTTTATTTAAATTGGTTTGCTTCCAACAAACTGTCAAATGAGATTTTTCTTCTGTGCTTCCAGCTGCTACGTGTAAAGAATTGAAAGGTTTACAGTAATATTTCAACATTTTTGGAAAAACATATTTTCTTTGTCACCTAGTCTGAGAAGCAGTCTGTCCATTACACTACAGGTGTGTTCAGGTGAATTGACTTTTGTCAGTCTGTGTTCATTGTGACAGGCTGCAGCCAGGTGAGTCCGTATTCTGAGGTAAAGCAGGTGTGATGTTTGTCCACAGGTCCTGCTGAAGCTGATTGGATTGGTTTATTGAGTCTTGCATCAAAACAAAGTAAACACATCAGAGGATTTATGGAGTTCTGACCATTTATTAATCATTTTTCAGTTTCTGGTTCTGACTGAGGGACTGTTTGTGAACCACCTCCAGACCTGAATGACTCACTGTGTGAGGACAGAACAAAGAGCAGTGAGTCTCTTTGTTCTCGTCAGTGTATTTACTGTGATTCTCTCTGAAAAGCATCACAACTTTTACAGTCGTACTTTAACGCTGTGGCTTTCACAATATGCTCGTTCACTTATTTCTGTTTGACTGCTCTTCAGGGTCTCTGTAGGAGCTCAGTCTTGGGTTTCTGACACTGAAGAAATGAAAAATGTAAAAAGTAATGAAGTGTTTCTGTGTGAGTGATGGTGCGTCGGCTCAGCTCCTGTTGCCACAGTAACTGCTGCTCGGAGAAGAAGGAAAACGCTCGAACACACTCATACAATAACAGCATCAGAGCAGCAGCGTCTCCTCTTTTTATTTGCTAATGGAAATCAGGAAACGCTTCATAAATTACACCAGTAAATTCATTACAGTTTCACTTTCATTCCAGCTTTTAGAGACAAATCTGGGAGTGAGACTAATTTTTCCTTCAGGCTTTTTCAAAACCTGCAGATCAGTCAGCTCAGCCGGAGCTCAGGCCAAATAAAACTGTACAAATACTCCACAATTATTGTATTGCATTGAAAAACATCCACACTGTGGTGCATTAAAAATGAATTTTGTATTATAAAGAATGATTGTAAGGAGAAGTGTAAAGTCAGTGATGTGGTTCACAGTTTATACGTTGACTTCAAGAAGCTCCGAGTACGAGCTGATGTTTAATACACAGGCAAAACCAAAATGTGTGGACGAGGTAAAAGTGGGAGCTGAGACTGTTTAGACCAAGTTAGTCCCTGTGGTCTGTGCTCTGCTTATTAAGCATCTGTAGATGAAACATACACATTTTCGAATCAAAATTAAAATATAAACTAAAACAACCCAAACTAGATTTTTTTAAAAAACTAAACGGAAATTGGAAACTGAAAAACGAAATAATTATAAGTGAAAAATAAAAAATTAAAAGCGAGAACTTAAAATGTTGACTCTGATCCAACTGCTCCAGCAGTCAGCTGGTGAAATAATGTAATAATTAACATACAGATGTTTGTATGTATCATGTCCAGATGTTACTGCATAATTTATGAGCATTGACTCTGTGTTTAACTTCTTTTCTCTTAGAGATTCATACAAATGTGTCTGAGTTTGGAGTAAACCATAAAAATCCACATTTCCTCAGGAAGTGTTTTTGTCAGAGCAGCAATCAGTGTGTTAGTACAGCAGGAAAGGGTGTGTGTGTGTGTGTGTGTGTGTGTGTGTGTGTGTGTGTGTGTGTGTGTGTGTGTGTGTGTGTGTGTGTGTGTGTGTTCACAATAACAATGTCTCTGATCGTTTGACAGAACAAAAAAAATTCCACCTTAAACTAATGTTTAATTTAACTGTGTATTTGGTTTTCTCACATTTTGTTTCGATCTTTTGTCCATATTAATTTTAATAATGTGTTGAGATGTTTAATATTGGATTCAATTATTCCATTATAACAGTGAGTCGCTCACTGTGTCAGATTAAAATCATCACGTTATCTCTTAGTCTTCATGTGACTCACATGTGATTTATTGTAGACAAGTTATTATTGTAGAATTAACTTCTATTGAATACAATTTTAAATTCTAAAATATTATTTAACGTGCCTCAAATGTTAATTTTTTTCTCCCAGATGCCTCTGGGGCCTCTGAACAGCGTTTGTTCAGTTCATGGACGTGCAGTGAGAATGTGAAGGGAAGGTGTGCGACATGAAGGTAATGATTCATGTTAAAGTGTGTGTGTGTGTGTGTGTGTGCGTGTGTGTGGAGCTGAGATAAAGCAGTTCATTTATATTCCTGTCTGTCTGCTGACTGATGGCTGATGGAGCCTCTGGGGGATTTTTGTTTCTGCCAGCTGGTTTGATTCAGCTCCAAACTATTATCACTGTGACCGTGGGGTCAAAGGTCACTCTGCCTCCTTTAACGTGAAGCTAATTTCAGCCATATTGGATTAAAGACTGAAGAACCACAGGCTGTTACAAACACAGTCTTAATCCATTCAGACTTAAAATCTTAAAGTAACATTTACTCACTGTCGCCACCTCCTCATTTGTCGTTTTACATCAGAATTCATTAGAATATGGAGAAAAAACACCCAGAAACAAATCCGCCCACATTCGCAGATCCACATTTGTTTTAACAGATGACAACAAATCAGTGAGAATCATGTTCTCACTGTTAAAAAAATATAAAACATGGGCTGAGGTTCACTTCAGTCCCAATGTGGAGACAAAAAACCGTTTTAATAACAGAACAAATACTGAATTATTCCTATTAAAGATTAGTTTAAATTTCAGATATTAGAAATGTCATTGTCACTGCAAAACAAGACAGTGAGGTTTAGCAGCAATTATAGCTGTATAATAAATGTTACTGCATAATTTATGAGCAGTGACTCTGTGTTTAACTACTTTTCTCCTACAAATGTGTCCGAGTTTGGAGTAAACCATAAAAATCCACATTTTCTCAGGAAGTGTTTTTGTCAGTGCAGCAGTCAGTGTGTTAGTACAACAGGAAAGGGTGTGTGTGTGTGTGTGTGTGTGTGTGTGGAGATGAGAGAAACAATGAAACATTCAGGAAACAAATCTTCTTTCTTAGGTCCATGGACACAAAGTCAAAGCCAATTCTTCCACCTAAAATAATAAATAATTAACGTATGACTTAAAGTACGTCTTCACTGATATTGAACTGGCTTCTTTTGGGTCTAGCTCGAATAGTACATTTAAATCAATGCCATTAAAGTTTCCTTTGGCTTCCCTACATTAAAATATCTGTCTTCTAGCTGAAAAACGCCTCCAGGTGACATCACTTGGAGGAACCTTTACTTCAGATTACGTCACCATGTTGCTCACACTGTAGAGTTTGTAATCATGGTCAACCTGCTTTTCCAGAGCTCCTCCGGATGACATCATCTGAACTCCCAATGATGAAAAACTCATCCGGTTGATGTCATCTGGAGGAGTTTTTCAGCTAGAATCAGAGAAATACTTTATTATAGGAAAGTTATAGGGAAAGGTGAAAGGATTAATGTCATTTACACACTAAACTATAGACATAGAAAGTTGAAATTTGCTGAAGTCGCCCTTTAAAGTCACGTAATGTTCACAATTTAAAGCTGTGATACGGCTATCAGTCATCATCACATTACAATAAATATGCTGTGAAAAACAACAGCAGGAGAAGCTTTGACAACCTTGATTAGAGAATAATCACGTCAGGCAGTGATGTTCAGTGAACATCAGTCACAGGAGGCTTCAACAACAACAGCAAGAAAATCGAACAATCTGTTTTATTAAGTTGTAAACTGTCTGAGACTCAGCCTGTCAGATAACTGCTCTTTGTTCTGATTCATATACAGACTCAACTCAAAGATGTTAAAAATGTTTTTTTAATTGTGGTAAAAACTTTCTGTCCTATAGTGATAAAGAGTGAAGAGATACTGGAAACATTTCTGCGAATATAAGCAGCTGGTTGTGTTTCATTATGGTGACTGCTGTGACCAAGTGATCCGACACAAACAGAACTTTTTTAGAGAGTAAAACACAAATCACATTTCTGCCTTTTTCTCTACGGCTTCTGAAGACCAGCAGAGAGCAAACAGGACGCTGAGAGGACAAAAGAAACCAGAGCAAATGTTTGTCCCCTGTGCAGCAGCAGGACGTTTGGCCTGCGGGCGTCGACTCAAACCTCCAGAGTCCGGGTGTAATTGAGCGTCGCCTCGTCCCACGGAGCTGCTGAACGTGAAAACATTATGTGACTGGGATCACACAGCAGCTCTGAACACTGGGAGTTAGTATACACGCAGTTTAAAGGAGCCGTCCGCGGATTTTACGTGTCTGAGCACGTCGGAAACCACTGCTCCATTAGTCAGATAACAATATTAAATGTTCATTTAAAGACTTTAAAGTCTGTACTTCTGACAATTTATAGATCAAATGAAATTTTAAAAAAGGAGAAATTTGAGTCGACAACACTGATAACGAATTCTCAGTCTTACATTGATTTTTAGTTCATTTCTCTGATGATCAGCCTGCAGACAGACCAGACACTGTCCGCTGTCTAATCATTCATTTCTTCTTCAAGCTCACATTATTTCTATTATCATAATTCTATCATCATCACCATTAGTAATTAATGTTGTCATTATTATTATTTTATTATTATTATAGATATACTGAGACTTAAAGTTCGTGTTTTCTTAACGTTCTTCTTATGTTTGTTTTTTGCTGAGTTTGACATTTCAAAAACACAGAACAGAATTTTTTGGAAAACGGCACATAAATGTGAATTTGAATGAAAATGTGCTTCACATTAAGTTATGTTCCGTGTGTTTGGCCACAGTCACTCGTATTCAGTGATTTACACTTGCTGTAAAAATCTGTGGCAGTAAGTGGATTTCTTCATGCTTTAGCTCAGAGGCTGTAATTCCTGTGACTTTAACATAAGATGAACTTTAGTTGTAGCTTCATTTCACACATCCGTTGGTGCACTTCAGAAGTCTGCAGTAAGCAGTAAGTTGGCCCAGTTTTTTATTTTCTATTAAGGTATTTTGTGGACGTCAGTTTAGTTTCATCACTTCTGTTTCTTTTAAATCATAGATTTTCATAAGCTGAGCTGCACCAGATGAACATACTCTGTATTCATATGCTACATTTAGATTTTACAAGATGTATTCTTATATCAATTTCTTGTTTGAGGCCTGAAGAGGCGAAATTCAATATCTTCAAAATGTTAAAATGAATGAGAATCATTCAGCAACTATAATCTGTGATGTGCTGTCACAAATGCTTCTTTATCGTCAGAGAACCATTGTTCTGTGATCCAGTACAGAACCATCCCATTAGAAATGTGGCCAGATTAAAGCTGCAGTAACTGCTGTTTAGGTGTCGGTATCGTTCTGTAGGTCTGATGGGAAACGGTCGACTCGTCTAAGTTTTTGTTTGTTGTGAGTGACTTTATCGACACAACAACAGCAATTAAACCTGGATGCTGCTGGAAACGAAGCTCACTGCGTCTTTAATGTTGCATTTTCTCACAGAGGAGCTGGGAGCAAAACTGTTTTATTGTTTGGACTTTGGTTGCAGCAGCTCGTGTCTGTGCAGGTCTGAGCCTGATAAGACCCAGACTGGAGGATTATGGTAATAACAGGCTGCCACTGAGTGACTGCTGGGTCCCATCACCACAGTGCGGGTGGGCGGGATGCGGACGCTTATCACTGTGTTGCAGTGGGCGATTCTTCACACGCTCACATGACGGGCGACACCTTGATTCTCACTGCAGCCGGACAAAGAACAGCTCAGCGGTTTTATCACCAGACGAGGATGAAAACGGCAAATGGATGGTGATTGTTTTAAATGCACAAACGATGCTGCGAGTGAAATGCCACTGTTTTCCAAAGCAAAGGACTCTGACCAGCAGATATGATCAGCAATAATCAGTAATGAGCTTTTTACCTTCAGGCTTTGTATTTTTAAGGGCCGGTGCCGCATTTTTCAAATGCTCATAAAACTCTTTGTGTGACTTTCTTCCACTCGACGAGAGCACAAAAAACAAATGAAACTGGGTGGTTTAGAAAGAAAAGAATCCAAATCCAGTATTTTCAGGTAAATGTTTCATTTCCGTGCGGCCGAAAGCGACACACAAAGCCATTTTTGTGGCGCAGCGGGTCTGACGTACCCCACCACCAACTCATCAGATAAGAACGCTGCTCTGCGGCTCCTTCAGCGGAGCCGGTGACCTTCAGGGTTCCTGAATCTGCTCAGGTCTGTGTGTACCAAGGTTTCTCAGCTTCACATTGAGATTACAGAAAAACAGAAAGGATGTTTGGTGCATCTCTTCCAGGACGCAGGATGGGATGAAACTGTATGTACAGTTGCCAAGGAGACAGCAGGCAGAAGGGTAGTTGGAGGCTGTTAACCCACACACCCTGTGTTTTCACTTCAGGAGACGCTGTCGAGGACACAGCACAGGTAAGACAAAGCGTTGCTACAACTTGGACACAGTTTCTCCTCTTGTTGCACATTTTTAACTCCATCTTCAGGTTAGTGCTGAAATAATGAGAAAGAAGTTGACTCTGACACAGCTCTTAGTTTCTCCTCTGTGCTGATGTTTCTTGCAGTGCAGAACAGCTCAGGAGAGCTGTAGCTGGGGGAGGCTGCAGCTTTAAATGGACATAATTGAGTGTCAACGATCACCACATCAGATGCAGAGTAACTAATGCAGGCAATCAGGGGGCTGACACATGCTCCCAGAAATCAGAAAACTGAGAGAGAGAAATGCATTAGCTTCAGCAGCCTCAGCTGTGTGTCCGTCACGCTCCCACGCTCACTTCAATTCCCATTTCTCCCCTGGTTGCAGCCCACTGGAGCCTGTGCTGAGGAATTATCTGCTGTCAGGACCCGAACAAGACGCCGTTGCGCCAACAGGGAACGGAGCTGGACGGGGTGGGGGGCTGAACCATGCTGTCCACAGCCGTTCAGATCCTGGCATTCGTCCTGGCTCTTCTGGGTGTCCTCGGCATCACTGTGGCCACGCTGCTGCCCAACTGGAAGGTGAGCAACAACGTGTGGTCCAGCGTCATGACCCCCATCTCGCAGATGCAGGGTCTGTGGATGGACTGCGTCTGGTACAGCTCCGGCGTCTTCAGCTGCACCATGAAGAACTCGGTGCTGTCACTGCCAGCCTATCTGCAAACCACACGGGTCGCCATGGTTCTGTCCTGCATGCTGGCGTCCTTTGGGCTCTGCCTCGCCTCCTTGGGGCTCAAATGTACCCGCTGGGGGGGCAGTCACCGAGCTAAGGGGCACACGGCCATCGCTGCAGGGGGATGCTTCGTCCTGGCCAGCTTCCTCTGCCTGGTCCCCGCATCCTGGTTCACCAATGAAGTCATCACCGCCTTCCTGACCACAGACCTGCCGGACAACAGCAAATATCAGCCTGGAGGTGCTCTGTGTGTGACGTTTGTCTCCGCTGGATTCCTCCTGGCTGGAGGCGTCATTTTTTGTTTGTCATGTCCGGGAAAAAGAACGAGGCGCCCTGACTGCGCTTCCCCCTCCGATCCTGACAGATTTGTGCTGTGCCGAGATGAGCAGCGGAGGAGGGAGCTGCAGACGGAGCGCGAGCAGCCAACAAACAGGCAGAACAAAAGTGTCCAACTGCAGCTGGACAAGGTGAAGCACAAGAAACCTCCTCAGGAGAAGCCCGAACTGAATCAGCAGCAGAAGCTCTACTCCTCTCCGTCCAAACCCCCTCCAAAAGACATCAAGGACAGCTACAGCCTGCAGGAGTATGTTTAGTCCTCACAGCCAAGTGCTGAAATGTGGAGTTTTCAGCTGAGCCCGGCTTTTGTGCTGGGGGAGGTGTGTTTCAGGGGAATCGTAGCCAAACGATGGATTTAGCTGAGCGTCTCCGAAAGGAGACAAAACGTTGGAGGTCTGTGAAAACTAAAAACTGCTGCAGCTTCCCCAACACCAAAGGTCTAAAGGCCAAAAACCGCTGAAGCTGCTGAGTTTAGAAAAAAAGGCTGTGAGTTCTGAGTGACATTGAAAAGCCATCATTTTCTAGCTGTAGATGCTGTCGTCCTTCTGTCTGCACCCCCACACTCTCTGGGACAGTGAGCAGGATTTGATCCACCACCAAAATACCAACATAAATAAGTTTCTATTCTGTCGAGGTAATTGCATGAAAAATGTAAAAGGACATTTAAAAAAACAGGATACACGTAAATTTAATAAACACAAGAGTCCAAAAACAAAACCTTCCAACACGTCAGGTCTTATCTTAAAAATGCAAAGCTCTGCTCTGGCTCTCACGTCCACTGAAGACCTTTTCCACTGACTGCATGTTTTTCATGTTTCAGCTTCTAGTTCTATAAGCTACTGTAACTCCAGACTGTGCCTAAGGCAATAATTTGTAATTTCACGTTGTTGAATCCTGATCCAAAGCATCAAAACAACTCTGTCCGCTCCGTCTTTTCCCGGCAGTTCAGTGGGAGGCGAAAGGTGCAGAGTAGCATGGAGAGAGGTAATGATGCTCTTTGCTTTCCCATTATCCTCTCACCACGGTTGGATGCACACTGCACACACACACACACACACACACACACACACACACACACGCACACACACCACCACTATTTCATCTGTATGAAGAGGACATCCAGCCATTTTCTGGATGTAACTTAAGGCCTGCTGGAGACAGTGGAGTCCATAGTACTGTGCATGTTCAGTGGCAGAAGTGTCCTTTAACCTGCAGTGAGCTGTCAATCTCACCTGCCAATGTTTGCTGAGCCGAACACCCACACTGCCTCTCAGGAAAACCTGCAAAAAAAAAAACTCTTTAGAGGAGAAAATGGAGCTGAATCATCAGCCCTTCAGCAGCATTTGACTGTCAAATGTGGCAGTGATGCATTAATGTAGAAAACAGGACACATTTAAACAACTAGGAATCAAAAAAAAAAATAAAAAAATCTAAGCAGTGCCCAAAGACACAAAAGGCAACAGAAAAATGTATGTGCTAATTTATGTAAGTCAGTGTTGGACTCAAACCTTTGACCCCTGCTGCAAGTGAACCACTGCACAGTTTTGATGAGCTAAGCTTTAAAACCCATGATTTATCCAGCAGCACCTGAGTGCTTTAAACAGCTCGAGTGTTTTATTATTATCTGGGAAACTAAAGGTTATTTTGATTTTTGTTTCTTCTCCTACAAATGATGGTTATTCTGATCAAATTCACTTAAAATACATAAGATATTTCAATTTGCATAAATGTTGAACAGCATTGTTTAAGAATGACTCTGCACCTTTGTGCTATTTGAACATCTGCATGGTGTTTTTCGCCTGTTATGTTTTTTTGCTGTTTCGTTTCTTCTGACAGGTTCATGCTTCTGTAAAAGAAAATAAAAATGACAAGTGATTATTGCCACACTTTATATGTTGATTGTGTAAAAAAAATACACAGATTAATTTTGTCAGAATGAAACTAAAATGCAGGAAACTACTGAATGTGAACGATGGTAAGTTGAAGAGCTCTTGATGTGCAAACTAATTTGTTAGAAAGCTATGTGACTTAGCTGCATTATAATTCCGCCTCAAGTATCAATGCGTCTGTATGGGGCTGAGAAGGCACATGTCATCTAACAGGTTTACTCGAATGGCCACATCATAACTGCATGTTTCCCCATTTGTGTTTCCCAGTACAACGACGTACAAGTTCCAAATGGGAAAGTTCACTGTTCAATCCACAAATATGAGTTAAAGCTGTATCCTGCAAAGAAGAAGCTACATGTGAACACGATCCAGAAACTCCGCCGTGTTCTCTGGGCCAAAGGTCATTTAAAATGGTCTGAGGGAAAATGAAATGCTGTTCTGTGGTTGAATAAATCAAATTTGAAATTCTTTTTGAAACCAACTAAAGTATTTATTGCATAAACAGGAGAGGGATCATCCAGCTTGTTATCAGCGGACACTTTAAAAGCCTGCGTCTCTGATGGTGGGGGGGTATTAGTGCTTATGGCGTGGGCAGCTTACACATATGGAAAGATGCCATCAATGCTGAAAAGTACAAAAGTACAGAACAATGCTAAACCACATACTGCATCCATCACAACAGCATGGCTTTGCAGAAGAAGAGTCTGGGTGCTGAACTGACCTGTCTGCAGTCCAGACCTTTCACCAATAGAAAAATTTTGGTGCATCATAAAATGAAAAATCCAGCTACAAAAGGCCCAGGACTGTTGAGCAGCTAGAATCCTGCATCAGACAAGAACGTGACAACATACCTCTCCTAAACTCCAGCAACTGGTCTCCTCACTTCCCAGAAGAAGAGGCGCTGCTACATAATGGTAAACATCACCCTGTTCCTACTTTTTTGAGATGTGTTGCTGCCATCAAATTCAAAATGAGCCAATTTTCCATTCAGTTTTAGCAGGTTTTTTTTTTTGGAACTTACTTGTTTTGGAATTGGGGTTGTAGATGCAAAACTTGGCTGAAAAGAGAATTACAAGATCCTCGGAATAAAAAGTGTAGTGAAATATTACAGATTCCTCCGAGTTTGAGTCACAAACAAAAAGCCTCATTTCTTGGATGGGATGATGTCATTTAGCAGAAATTATTTAACCGGCCCACCTTCTTCCATGGCTCCGTGCTGCAGTTCTAACGTGCACAGGCCTGTAGGAGCTTTTATCAGTGGACAGGGGTCAGCATGGTAGCAGCAAACACCTGTTGATCCTGGCCAGTGTTACATTTCTCAGCAGTTTGGGCTACATGAGCTCTTTTGTGGGGTGTTGGTCTAAACATGACCCTGTTTCCGGTTCCCCGTTGTCCTTCCTTGGGTTCCATGTTTGGTGGGTTCTGATACCTGCGGAACAGAAACACTACGATGTTGGAATTCTTGTGTAGAGATGCTTTAAAGCCACCATTAAACAGAGAGCAACTAGTTCTACTTCTGTTTGGTTACAAAGGGACAAAAAGACCCACAAACAACTGTTTATATAACAACTAGTTTTTTGTTCTGTCTCCTTCATATTATGGCAGGTTCCAAAATTAAGTTGGATTGAAAATTTGATAATTCATAATTTCAAACATATTTTTTCTGTTTATCTTAAGCCTACATTTTCATGTTTCCGTAGCACAGGAGGTTTCAGCTGATTGTGGCACAGGGACCACAATTATGTCTAAGAAGCAACCTGAGGACAACTGTTGTAGGTAAGGCACAAATTACCCTTTCAAGATCTTTTATGTTTGCATACATTTGATTCTTAGGAAGCAATAATTATTAAATTAATTATTAAATGGATTAAAGGGACCACTTGCAGTGCCTTCAAACACCACCAGAGAACCATGGACCACTGGATAAAACTTAGACTTTAAAAAAGCTTCTGTCTCCTCCTGTTCATTCAGTTTCTTAATTTCAAACTCCAGCCCACAGTGTGGATACAGGTGAGGAGCTGTGTAGTTACTATGAAGCATTTTTCTGTCTTTGTTTGTATTTATGCATGTGGAAAATATTCAAAGTGAATTCTTTGGTTCTTGAAGAAACCAGGAAGTGAAATTAGCCTTTGTTACTTGAACATTTTTAGAGGATTTTCTACAAACGTGGCTCTGAGCACTAAAGCCAAACAACCCCAAACTTAAAAAAGTGCCTTAACAGCAGTACTAGGATTCATTTTTACCAGGAGGAGGTGGAGCTGACATGTTTGATCTTCTTATACATAAAACAAGAATGAATTTGAGGTTTATATATTATATTATATTATTAAACTTGTGAACTTTTACAATAAAGTTTTTGTCTGTAAACCTATTAGTAATCTTGCATATTGTTGTGTATGTGTACAGAAGGTTTTGCAAGTTGTACATTTAGGATTCTGCCTGAAGACGGCTACAGACATAAAAGCTTTCTTGCCAACCTCAACAATCTGCTTAATCATCTAGGAATGAAATCAAATGAAGTGCTCCCTGCTTCCCTGGGCCTGTCTGTGTGCACGTTCGGGCTCTCAGGGGATGAAGACCTCTTGTTTGAGCTGAAAGCCTCGTCTCATTACAGTTGTAGCTCTGACAGGGCTTCTGTCTTACTTTGTGTTCCTCTAGGGGTGGGAAGTGAGGAGTCTGCATTAGTCCTCCATGGTCCTCCCTTCTTGGCACAGGAGACTGAGAGCATCACTGTGACAGACATTTGAAGCAAAATTGTATCTTTGGCCAGTATATTAGAACCTGATTTGAGTTTGAAGAACATCAAACTGTTGAACAATAGAAATTTAAAATGTGTAAAAAGACTGATTATTCACAATCTCTTCACTTGGTATCAGGACAGGAAATGTGTGTTAGCCTTTAACTTCCTGCCGTCGCGCTCATAACAGGAAATTATTCTTCTCGTATAAGTCATGTCATGTTCTTTGAGTGAAAGTGAAAGTAAAACCTGATTGGGAGGTTAAATTCTTCCTGGTTGTTAATAACACAATATCAAGAGTCCAAAAAGCGGAAACTTTCATTCTGTGTCAGCACACTAAAGGTAAGAAGTTAGTGTTTTCAGAGGTATAGTGCATTTTATTTCTCTTTGTAAAACTGGTTATTAGTCCTGGGATATTGAAAATACAGCATGTTTTTTAGGCATTTGTGCATATTGTTGTTTCCTGTGTTGTTAGTCTCAGTATACTGACTCCTTAGCAAAAGGTACTTTCAGTGTGGTTATTCTAATCCAAGAATTTATTTCTTTTCCGCTGTACTGTGCTAAGTCAATTTAAATCATAAATCCTTTTCTGTCCAGCAATGGGAGGAGAATCCTCTAAACCTGCTCCTGCATCTCCACGTAAGATTGATCAAAATGTCATAGATTTTGGAACATTAATTGTAAAAAAAAATCACATATTGTACACTAATATTTTTTCTGTAACATTCGTCTTGTACATATATTAGTTCTTGAAGAGGAATGGAGGAAAATAAACTGGCAGTGAGTTTAAATGTTTTCTCTTTCAATGAAAACTGAAAAACAGCTGTTTAGCAGTTTTTTTCTCTATTTATTCGTTTAAACTTGAATAGAATGTGTTCTTCTCTGAACAGAGACAAAAAGAACCCTCTGCAATATGTGAAGAACTACAAACCATTTAATAAAGAGGTGCAGCTCAGGATTCTTCTTCATGGAGCTGCTGGGGCCGGAAAGTCCAGTTTTGTCAATTCTGTGCAAAGTGTCTTAAGAGGCAGGATGATCCAAGAAGCTTTGGCAGACAACACATCACATGGCTGTTTCACCAAAGAGGTATCTACTCATTAAAAACCTACATCTGCAGAAGCTGACTTACACGTCAGCTCTGGGGGAAAGAAAAGGCAAAGTTGAAGGGTTTGTGCCTCTGGCTATGAGTTGGTTTATGGAATCACCACTGAATAAAAACAAAACCTGTCTGATCCATTTTCCTAATTGTGTACTGATGCTTATTGTTGTTTTATGTTGTTGAAGATTAATTCTTCTCCTTTTCTCATCCACAGTACAAAACCCACAAGATAGAAAAAGGAAGTCCAGACACCTTTTACCCTTTTGTCTTCAATGACATCATGGGTCTGGGGGTAGATAAGGGCGTCACAGAGGATGACGTGAAACTGGCTTTAGCGGGACACATAAAGGATGGTTACACTGTACAGCTGCTAAATACTTTAAAAACTATTGTTTTTTTTATTTTTTAAAGTACCACTATTCATACTGTACATGTTTACCTTGTTTTCCAGTTCCATCCTGGATGCAAAATATCAGAAGACAATCAGTTCTACAACAAAAATCCAACTGACAATGATAAAGTTCATGTTCTGGTTTGTGTGGTTCCTGCCGACACCTTATCTGTGATGAAGGAACAAGTTGTGGAGAAGATTCGAAACATCAGAATGGAAGCCAGTCGGCTGGGTGAGAGCAGAACTTGTTCTGGTTATTCTGTTATATAGAGCAGGTTGTCCTCCGCCAGCAGGTCGTCCAGTCCAAGTTAACTTCTGGTGACTCCAGCAAAGCTGGACACATCAGGCTGCTCTGCTAACTTAGTTAGCTAAGTTAGCTCATGTCAAATATCAAAGTAAACAAAAGAATCGATGTGACACCAGTGGAAGTTCAGTTATTCAATGGTCTTCACCACAGTCACAGCTCCACCAGCAGCATTTAGCTGACACTATGTAGTGTTGTATTCTGGAGTCTGCATGGAAGCAGTGGAAGGACAAAAAGCAGTTTGTTACTAGTGTAAAAACTTGTAGGCAGCAATGATGGCTTCATGTACATTATAGTTATTTTCTGGTATGAATCTACTTCATTCCTTTTAGGGTTCAATTCATGTGAACCTGTTCTTGTAATACCAAGGAAGCAGTTAGCAGACCAGACTTGGCAGATGTATTCCAAAGACATGCACCATCTCACAACCAATGTGTGATTACCTCTGTATGAATCCCAGTGCTGAACACAGAGCATGATCCAGAGAGGACATTCTGGCCAGAGGTATAATCCAAATGATGGAACTCAAACTGAAAAAGAAGGTGACACAGCACAGCATTCGAGCTGCTCTGGTTAGTCATTTAGTGGGAAACCCTAAAGCTGTGTCTAGGCTAGCTGCTAGCTAGCAGCCATTAGAGGAAGCTAAAGCTAATTAGCATCAGCATGGTTCTGTTTCAACGGCGTTTAATCGACGCACAACAATCTGTGATCACCGATTGTTTTTGGCAGCAGTGCGACGGTTGTGCCGCACTTCGGTGCCCGTTCCTACCTATATGCTAAAGGCTAACGTTAGCAAAATCTGTGGTTACAAACATTTCTCTAGTATTTTTACTCATCGACCAAACTGATGTTTTTCTTAAATAAATTTCACCAGATAGATGTTTTCCCCAGCTTTTCTCGCACACTAGCTAAAGTCTCTCCACTCGTCTTTCCTTAAAATGACACCCAGGAAACTTGAGATGACAGGAGACAACAGTGCTAGATAAACTAACTCACAGTTAAAAATGTTTCGTTAAGTTATTTTCTTCAGAAAGGTAATAAAGACAGTGTGGAATCTTTAAACCAATTTGTGTGGTGGACAGATTGTACTGCTTATTTATTTAATTGAAATTAAAAAAATTATTTAATTAATTTAATTAAAAAAATTTATATTTACTGCTGAAATAAACATCACACTCAAAATGATTGTTATTGTTATTCATAGTACAATTTACTGTAATATTTGCTGTACAGAGCTTCTACAGTAGCATTTCTTCACAGTAATATCTGTAAAAACTACAGAAATCTCTTACAGTCCAGGTTTTGTGTAAATACAAAGACTTTCATGAACTCACTGTAGGTTTCTGTCTCTTGTCCTGGCAGGAATTCCCCAAGTGGCTGTTCTCACCAAAGTTGATTTAGCCTGTCCTAAGGTCAAAGAAGATCTGAAGAACGTCTACAAGAGCAAATACCTGAAAGAAAAGGTCTGTTTTTACTTGAACATTGACACATTGAACCATGGTTGATGTCTGCATCAAAGTTTTCTCTGAGATTGAATGTGTTGGACTGATTATGATGTTTAAATGCAGATGGAGCAGTTCAGTGTGAATGTGGGGATTCCCATGAACTGTATCTTCCCTGTGAAGAACTACCACGAAGAAATCGACCTTGACGATCGTGTTGACTCACTGATTCTGAGCGTTCTGAGAAACATCATCAACTTTGGAGAAGACTTTGTCAACAGGAGGCTGCGCAAAGTTTAGACAGAGTCATTCATTCTACAGTTAAAACTTTACTGGAAATTGGAGCAGGAAATGTACTTATATCATAAAATGGAAATATTAGACAATGTGTCAATCTTGTCAGATATCAATGTTTTTAAGCAATTATTGAATATTTAGCTGATTAATGTCATCAACATTTAAAATTTAGAAAGTGCTTTGCTTGTTTTTCTTTATTAATATAGAAAAGAGGATGTTACTGTTCAAAACAAACTTGGTTAATTTAGACAATAATTTTGTCTTTCAAATGAAGCCTCATGGGTCATAGGTCAGTCTGAAATCAGAAGGAGCTTGATATGTTTATGAAGGACCCTGCTTCTGAAAGCAAAGACAGATACTAGTAAGTTTTATTTTATTAACAATTTCTGCAAAAACATCTTTTCTGCTTCTGTCAACTGTCATGTTGTGTTTGTAACTCTGATGTTTGGGAAGTACTGCATGAATAAATATGAGTGGTGTAAAAACGAATAAGTTTTTGTTTATCTGATAGTGATGTGTGGATCTATTTAAGCAATATGACTTTTGTGATATTTGTTCAAAATCAGTTTCTGTGAACATTGACACACATGAAGCAAAACTACTGGAAAGTAGTTCCACTCAAAGTAGAACAAGTGGAAGAAAAAATTAATTCTAAACTCTCAGTTTTTCAACTGATAAAGTTAAGATCCAATAGTTTTATGAACTCACTTCACATGACAAACATTTTCCCAAGTGGTGAAGATATGTTTAAAAGCTTTCAGACAAAATTCTAAAATCACACATTATAAAGAAAAATGATCTCATGAATCTAGTGTTATTTGAAAATACGATGAGATGATAATGTATTTAACTGAAGTGACTAATTTCTGTGGAGAGTTCGTGTTGAACTTGTCTTACAGAAGCATAGTTCTGTCATCTCCATCAACATTTTACCTGTAGAAAACATCAGTGTTTACACTCAGGGTTTTTCTTCCATCTGGGTTTTATCTTCCTAAAAGTCAAAAAGACAAAAGAGTCGACTTTAGCTTCATTATTAAAAACGCTGATTTCTGTGGGACTGTTTTTATCTTTGGTAACAACAGATATTGTGGGATCTGTTAAACCCACAGACACAGTGACATGTGGAGAATCTGAAAACAATGATGCTGCTGTTTGTTCTGTTCAAAATCCTGAAGCTGATGGAGAAAATGACATTTTCATAAATGGAATTTTGTGTGACAATATTTCAGGTTGATGATTTTCACAGTTCATCATCTTCTCACCTGTATTCTCTCCTGAAAACTGAGGGATGAAGGTAAACTGATGAGCATCTCCACTGTACGGATCTTTAACGTGAGTAACTCCTGAATGAGGTGAGATGTTGGAAATGAGGATGAACAGAAAGGCTGTGATGCAAAATCTGCCCCATAACCATCAAACAGCCATGTGTGACCACACTGTTTATATGTGGACTCAGAGTTGCTTAACGTCACCTCATCACTGCTCTTCTGTTCAGTCACTGGTGATGATGCAGATCCGAAAAACAAGAGTCAAATTAACTTCATCTCTGTTTTTATAATTATTACAGTATGAGCTGAAACATATGGAAATGTAGAGAATTAAAATCCTCTGTGTATAACACTTTTTTTTCTCTCACCACAGTTTTTTCTAGGTCCACAATCCTAATAGCAGGTTGTAGTAGACTTGAGTCTCAGCACACTGGAGGTAAAGCTGAGCTGAGTTCATTTCTTAATGTTTAAAAATCATTTTCATGAGTAAGCAACATACACTATTGAACGGTTGTGCATCTCTGTTTGTCTGCATGTGTCAGCCCTGACATGGACTGTCGGCCTGTCTTTTGGATTATGACGGCTGGGATTGGCTACAGCACCCTGCAGCCCTAGACAAGAGAAGGAGGCTGCTGATGGATGGATGGATGGATCACAGGTTAAGGTGAAGGTTTTTTAAATATAGGCGTTAAGAAAACCAAATCCAACCCCAGTTAAAATGACCTTTATGCATGAGGCTGGAACATTAAGCAGGAGTTCTTATTAGTTTGAGTCAAAATCGTAACACACAGCATCAGCAATGCAGAATGAGGACGTGTGGTCACCTGAGTAGAAGGTCAGTCCTCTGTCCAATAGTCCAGCAGGAAACTATAGGTGTTTTATTCAGTTCTTTCAGACTGGCTAACAGGTCATTTATAGGTCACTACTGACTCTACAAAGGTGTCAAAAAACAATGTCCTCCCTGGAAACAGTCCCCAAATTCTTGTTATGAAACACTAAATGTATATTTGTGTATTTGTATACAACACTGTAACACTGAGCGTCACACAACGGGGCCTCTACTTCTCACACCACAACACTGACAGTGTCACCAACATCGGCGCTACTGCTTCTGTCACTGCTACACCTGTGCTGTCTGGTTTCCATGACAACACATCCAGGTGATGTGCAGGGAGGCTCCCCTCTGGTCCTCAGAGCGAGTTGCTCATGGTGATTCCTGAGCTCAAACAGACGCCGGCTGATGGTGACAGACAAGTCCAGAGGTTGTTGCTGTGTGTCAGTCTGTGAAAGCTGAGGAATGTTGGCGTCTTAAATCCTTCGGCCTGTCACACACTAACTTGGAGGTGAATCAGATGCTTCGATCTACAGCCACAGGGACATTTACAAAATGTACATAACGGTCACATTTGATGCCTTTCGACTTTTCTAAATGTTTCCCTAATCCTTCTTCCAGCCACTCGGCTACTCTGCTGATGCAGATCATGTTCTTCTTAGCATAACTGCAAACTCATAGTCCGTCTGTTTGTTTATTTGGTTCAGCTATTCAGTAATTAAGTAAAGTAGTGAAGTAAAAATACATTTCGTCTTTTAAGAACCTTCAGTCCCACAGGAGACAGATCAGATCATCCTGGGAAGAGAACGATCAGATGAGGGGAATCCTGAGAACAAGCCGTCACCAACAGCAAGATTTCATTTTGACCAGTGTCAACGATTCAGTGACAGCAGCTGCGACTGTGGTGTCAGTGCTGAAACAAACTGATACAAACAAACTGCACCACAGCTAGAGAAAGACCAACTGTTACTCTGTACGTCTGTGGACAGCTTGTAACGCACAAACTTCCACCTCTCACTGTGACTCTGAAGGACAGAGTGTGTCCCAGGTTACGGATGATTTCAGAACTATTAAGGACCATGTTCATGATTTTGTGCATTTCAATCTTTTCTCTCCCGTTTGTATCTTTTCATACCCTTTGATCAGAAATAAAGTAATAACGTGTGACGTTTTGTTGAATCGATATTAAAATTCATACATCACATGTTTATGTCTGTGGGCAGAATTTTTACAAGTGTGCCTCCATTTGCTGCAGGTTTCTGCTGAAACTGCACAGTGTTACCAGCAGAGGTCTGTCTTTGTCCAGATCCACTGACGATGTGTTGAGACATCAGCATGAATTTAGCTCCGGTTAGTTTCCGTTTACTGTAAGAGTCACGTTTTTCACTCAGTGACTCCAGGAATGTCCCTAGAATTAGTGTCTCCTAAGTCCCACTAAGCTTCGTCTACAATGACTGATGACACTTTGCCAAAGCAGCTTTTATGTTAAATGTTTTTTACATTTTCAAACTTATGACAGAAACCAGAGAAACTCATGCACCACGTTCAGCCCGTTGCGCTGTGGCCGGAGAACCTGCTCCTCTCTTCCAGATGGTTGCTGGTGTTCGCCGCCTGTTCCAGCACCTTGTCGCACTCTGCCAGCTGTTCTTCTACCTGTGTGACCTTGGTCATGGTCTCTGCTAACCTTTGCTTCGTCTCCACACACTGCTGTAACCTCTCTGCCTCCCGTTTTTCTCTCTCTGTCAACTCTTTCATCGTCTCTGTTAACTGATGCTGTAACTCCGCGAACTTTCTCTGCCGCCTCCTTTTTCCACGCTGCCAGCTCCGGGTCGCTGTCTCCCAGCGGTTTCTGTCTCTCGGCTAAGTCCTTTTCCATCATTTCCACATGTTGTCGCTCTCCGCCAGCAGGTGCTTGGTTTCCACTGTAAAGTCCATGCTGAACTCACCTGTGTGCTGACCAGGTGTGACTCTGGATTTTGTGTTGTCCGCCAGATCTTGTTCAGACATTTCGTCTCTAAAAGTTTGTAGCAGCAAAAAACTTCATCTGTGTTACGGCACAAACGAGACTGACGATGATTCTGACAATGATTACTGGATTCCTTTGATCTGATGTGACGTCAGCAACCCAGCCTGTTCGGGTCTGGGTCTCTGTGAACTTCTCAAAAGACATCAGGCCGCGTTCTGCGCACCGAGATGTTCACCAGATGATAAATATGTATATTCATACCTCCCAGGCCACGTGTGACAACTGTGACACTGCTCATTTTCCCTGTGGGCTTTTAAACAGCCCTGAATCGTGTTCACAGCACTGCAGATTCACAGAAATGTGATGAGAAGCATTTTTTGCTTTTGAATGAGCAGCGAAGGGCAAATGTATTTTATTTGCATAGTTTTATGTATTCTGATTAAATTCAGGCGGCTCCTGAATAATAACAAACTCAACACAGGCCCCAATGCAGAAAATACAAATACAATTTGAATTTGTCAACACTTCAATATTTTCTTCAATCATGTCCTTGTTTAAACAAACAAATAGGACAAAGTCTGCACTGCAGGACTTTATTCCCCAAACGAACAGGCAGCTCTTAACTGCTAATCCATGATTATAGATAGTAAAGTACAACTCAGATTATAAATAAAAGTATAATGTCGAGTGTTGTACACTTTTCTAATATTGACAGAATAATATGTGTAAATATCAAAACAAATACCATGAAGGCTGAATCATTGCATTACTTCTTCTTTTCCTTTGAGCTGTTCCCTTTCAGGGGTAACCACAGAGAATTATCTGCCTCCATCTAACCCTGTGCTCTGCATCCTCTTCTCTAATCAGTCATCTGGCAAATGTCATTTCCAATTTTACAATGTTAAAATGATCAATAACAGTTCACAGCAAAATGTTTGAGCCACAGCAATAACAACCACCTTTGCTCAAGTAAACAACCAAATAAAACACTTAGTTTCCTGCTGGACTCTCTGGTCAGTGACGTCCAGTCCTCTGTCCACTCGTGTCACTGGTCTACGTCATGTGTGCTCATCCATCTGTGGAGGGGCTGCAGGAGGACAAAGTCATTAACTCGTATATAAAGACCAGTGTGAACAGTGAAAATCAGGGGCCAGCAAACATTTTATTACTGTGATGTTCCCAAAGTGTCAGAAACAAACTCATGTGTTTCTACTGAATATCTGCATGAGGTGCCACTTGTGTCTGACCTTCTACTCAGGTGACCACACGTCCTCATTCTGCATTGCTGATGCTGTGTGTTATGATTTTGACTCAAACTAATAAGAACTCCTGCTTAATGTTCCAGCCTCATGCATAAAGGTCATTTTAACTGGGGTTGGATTTGGTTTTCTTAATGCCTATATTTAAAAAACCTTCACCTTAACCTGTGATCCATCCATCCATCCATCAGCACCAGAGAACTGCTGCTCATGGGACACTCGTTCTCTGTGAACTCTAGAGAGGGTTGTGTGTGAAAATCCCCCTGAATCAACACTTTCTGAAATACTCTGTCCAGCACCAACCACTGTGTGACATTCAAAGTCACTTCAATCAGTTTTGATCCTCACTTTGAACTTTAGCATTAATGAATTGAGTTGCTGGCCTGTGATTGGCTCATTAGACTTTTGTGTTGAGGAGCAACTAACTGGATGCAGCCTGTAAACATCATTTTATTTTTCACAATTCTTCTGCACAACAAATCATAGTAATAGTGTTGGTGTCTCCAACCTGTGGGTGAAAAGATGCATCAACATTAATCGTATACAAAAGTTTAAATGCGTGAAATAGGACAATTTATGACGTATTGATGTACGTAAATTGTTGTATTGAAGTAAATTCACTCCCACATGATTCATACCGTTGTTGCGTTACAGCACATAGGAAGTAAGAGAACTGGGTCTGGTGAGTCCACTGATGAGTGAGAGGGAAAAAAACTCAAGCAGGATCATCTAAAGTATGGGAGGATTTGAAGCAGAGACCAAACAGGGTGGTGCTCTGCCAGCGCTGATAATTGACTTATTTGGCTGTTGAATCGCTAAATGTGGATTGAATCAGGTTCCTTGAACTTGAATGGAGCTGGTCTGTAAAACACAGATCAGCAGTAAAGACTGGACTAGTTTTGGTTTGGGGAATAAAGTCCTGCTGTGGATTGTGGATATGCAGAAAACTCAATGAGAGCTGTAAGACAGTGGTGAGGTGTTGTAGGTGTGACAGAGGAGTTCAAGGTGGAGGTGGGTCTGCATCAAGGATCAGCTCTGAGCCCCTTCTTGTTTGCTCTGGTGATGGACAGGCTGACAGATGAGGTTAGACAGGAATCTCCATGGACTATGATGTTTGCAGATGACATTGTGATTTGTAGTGAGAGCAGGGAGCAGGTGGAGGAAAATCTAGAGAGGTGGAGGTCTAGTCTGGAAAACAGAGGAATGAAGCTTAGCCGCAGTAAGACAGAATACATGTGTGTGAATGAGAGGGACCCAGGTGGAACAGTGAGGTTACAGGGAGCAGAGGTGAAGAAGGTCCAGGACTTTAAGTACTTAGGGTCAACAATTCAGAGCCACGGAAAGTTTGGAAAAGAGGTGAAGAGGCGAGTGCAGGCAGGTTGGAACAGGTGGAGAAAAGTGTCAGGTGTGTTGTGTGATAAAAGACCAGCAAGGATGAAAGGCTTTAGTGAGACCAGGTGTATGACTGTGTAGGCAGCACATGCAGGTTTGTCTGTGAAGCGTTTTTTTGCTGTCCACCATCTTCTCCAGTCATTTGAAAGGTTTTTACCGAAGATGTCTCTTCTGCACAGAAATGGTTCGGCTAGTGATGTTTGTAATAAAATGGGTTTCTACGTTGAAGTGTAAGCAGGTGTTCTATATTTTGAATAAGAGTATAAAAGGAAGCCCACGGATATAAGTGTTTGGAGAAGCATGCGACTTCTAAACACACATAAAAACTGAGCCATATTAATAGTGTAAAACAACTGGGAATAAATTCATCAGATGTTGTTTTCTCTCAATATGACCACACAATGTAATGATTCATCTCCTCCTGTCTTAAAACCTCCTTTTCTTTCACAGTGGACTCAGAGGACAATGTAGATGTTGAGTTTTCTGGCAGTGTGGTGCAGTGATGTGCGCTGGTGGAAAATCCAGTGGTAGGAGGCTGAAAAGCTGAGCTGCAGTGTTAACTCCACCTGGGGACCTTTGTTTTAGATCACACCCCCCTCTGTCACCTCATTTCCTACCTGAATACAGTGAATGTGAAATGACATCACACCATGTTACCTGTTGGGGGCACAGCGCCATCTTGAGGTCAGTGTGGTCTGTTTCCCGTTGCCTGCTGCAGTGGTTACATTTTGCTAAAAGGTTGATTAAATCCTTCCAATGTGGTGGAGATGGGAAGAGATAAAGGGTAATAGAAGGGCCCTACCTGGACGAATCAGATTGCAATGGTAATTAGAAAAAATTAATACTGATGATTACGTTTTTCTAGTGGCCTCAAGATCTGCTAATTCCCAAGCTGCCAGTCCTCTACTGGTCTGACATGGCGGCAGCTGTGACCTACTGTGGCAACACTCAAAGTCACCAACAGAACGGCAAAGCAAATGATTGTGTCCGTGTCCCCTTCAGTTAACACTGTGTGACATCAACATCTTATTTTCTTCACTGTCAATCATCAAATAAAGGGAACTGTAGCAAACACGTATTGAGCTTTGTAGGTCAATTCAATTCAACTTTCAATTCAACTTTATTTATATAGCGCCAATTCACAACAAAGTCATCTCAGGGCACTTTACAGAATAAAGTCAAGATTATAAAGATATATAAAGAGAACCCAACAATTCCCCCTGGAGCAAGCCATAGGCAACAGTGGAGAGGAAAAACTCCCTTTAACGGAAGAAACCTCCAGCAGAACCAGGCTCAGGGTGGACGGCCATCTGCCTCGAACGGTTGGGGTGAGTGGAAAGGGGAGAGAGAAAAGAACAGAGCAACAAAAGCAACAACAAAACATCTGGCAGATTGGTAGGACCAGTAGCTGCACGCTGGAAGACACACAGCTTCAAAGCCGGGGGGACACCTGCAGAAAGGGACAGAGAGAGGGGGACAGAGGAGGACAAAGACAACTACGGGAGAGAACACACAGAGTTAATGACATACAGTGGTGAGAATTGCGGGGTGAGAGGAGAGGAGAGATGGTCAAGAGGAGGAAAGGAGCTCAGTGCATTGGGGGGTGGGTCCCCCAGCAGTCTAAGCCTATGGCAGCATAACTATAACTAACTATATGCTTTATTAAAGAGGAAGGTTTTAAGCTTAGACTTAAAAGTAGAGAGGGTGTCTGCTTCCCGAATCTGAACTGGGAGCTGGTTCCACAAGAGAGGAGCTTGATAGCTAAAGGCTCTACCTCCCATTCTACTTTTGGAAATTCTGGGAACCACAAGTAGGCCTGCATTCTGAGAGCGAAGTGGTCTACTGGGATGATATGGTGCTATGAGGTCTTCTATATATGATGGAGCCTGACCATTCAGAGCTTTATATGTAAGAAGCAGGGTTTTAATTTCTATTCTAAATTTAATGGGAAGCCAATGGAGAGAAGCTAGTGAAGGTGAAATATGATCTCTCTTGCTAGTTCCAGTCAGCACTCTTGCTGCAGCATTTTGGATTAATTGCAGGCTCTTTAGGGAGTTACTGGGGCATCCTGAAAGTAGGGAATTACAGTAGTCCAACCTAGAAGTAACAAATGCATGGACCAGTTTTTCTGCATCACTTTGAGACAGTATGCTCCTAATTTTGGCAATGTTCCGTAGGTGGAAGAAGGCTGTTCTAGAGATTTGTTTTATATGTGACTTAAAGGACAGATCCTGATCAAAAATAACTCCAAGGTTCCTTGCAGTAGTACTGGAGGCCAGACTTATGCCATCTAGGGTAACAATATGGTTGGACATCATATCTCTGATATTTTTGGGCCCAAATACTATGACTTCAGTTTTGTCTGAGTTTAAAAGTAAAAAATTGTGGGACATCCAGGCCTTTATGTCTTGTAGGCATGCTTGAAGCTTTATTAACTGATTATTTTCATCTGGTTCCATAGATAAATATAGCTGGGTATCATCAGCATAACAGTGGAAATTTATGGAGTGTTTTCTAATAATGTTGCCTAAAGGAGACATATATAAAGTAAAAAGTATTGGTCCTAACACAGAGCCTTGTGGAACTCCATAGCTAACCTTTGTGTGCATGGAGGATTCATCATTAACATGAACAAATTGAAATCTATCAGACAGATAGGATTTAAACCAACCTAGTGCAGTTCCTGTAATTCCAATTTCATGTTCCAGTCTCTGTAATAAAATGTTATGATCAATGGTATCAAATGCGGCACTAAGATCTAACAGAACAAGTATAGAGATGAGTCCATTATCTGAGGCCATGAGAAGATCGTTGGTGACTTTTACCAGTGCTGTTTCTGTACTATGATGAACTCTAAATCCTGACTGAAACTCTTCATACAAATTATTCCTATGAAGGTGATCACATAATTGTTTTGCGACTACTTTTTCAATTATTTTAGAAATAAAGGGGAGATTAGATATTGGTCTGTAATTGGCTAAAACACCTGGGTCAAGACAGGGTTTTTTAAGTAATGGTTTAATTACAGCTACCTTATAGGCCTGTGGTACATAGCCTGTTTCTAAAGATAGATTGATGATATCTAATATGAACGTATCTATTAAGGGTAAAGCTTCCTTGAGCAGCTTAGTTGGAATAGGGTCTACAGACAGGTTGTTGGTTTAGATGAGGTAACAATTGAAGTTAACTCAGAGAGATCTATGGGTAAAAAGCAGTCTAACAGGGAGTGGGGCCTTATTGATGATTCTAGCACTGCTGTACATGAAGATCTATCTGTAATTTTTGGGGGGAGGATCTGGTGAATACTTTCTCTAATAGCTACAATTTTATTCATAAAGAAGGTCATGAAGTCATTGCTGCTCAAAGTTAAGGGAAAACTAGGCTCAACAGAACTATGGCTCTTAGTCAGCCTGGCTACAGTGCTGAACAGAAACCGGGGGTTGTTCTTGTTTTCTTCTATTAATGATGAATAATATGCTGTTCTGGCATCACTGAGAGCTTTTTTGTACGTTTTTAAACTATTTTTCCAGGCTAAATGAGATTCTTCTAACTTTCTGGAACGCCACTTCCTTTCTAACTTTCGTGTTTCCTGTTTTAAGTTGCGTGTTTGTGAACTATACCATGGAGATCGCCTCTGCTGATTTACTGCCTTCTTTTTTAGAGGGGCAACACTATCGAGTATTGTACGTAGTGAGGCTGCAGAATTGTCAACAAGATAATCTACTTGTGCAGGAGTAACATTAAGGAGACTACTTCCCATTGTATTAACATATGGTGAAGCAAATGATGAAGAAATAATTTCTTTAAATTTGTTGACAGCTTTTTCACTTAAGCATCTGCTATAGTGGAATTTTTCCCTAACTGCTATATAGTCCGTTATTGTAAATTCAAATGTTATTAAAAAATGGTCAGACAGAAGAGAGTTGTGAGGAAATATTGTTAAATTATCCGCTTCAATTCCATACGTAAGGACAAGGTCTAACGTGTGACTAAAACAGTGATTGGGTTTATTTACATTTTGGGAAAAACCAATTGAATCTAATAATGAATTAAACGCAGTGCTCAGACAGTTACTGTCAGCATCTACATGAATGTTAAAGTCACCCACTATAATGACTTTATCTGTACTAAGCACTAAATCAGCTAGAAAATCAGAAAATTCAATCAAAAACTCTGAATAAGGGACTGGAGGACGGTACACGATAACAAATAATAGCGGTTTTTGAGTTTTCCAGTTTGGGTGTGAAAGGCTAAGAGTAAGGCTCTCAAATGAGTTATAACTATGTTTAGGTCTAGGGTTTATTGATAAGCTACAATGGAAGATTGCTGCAACTCCTCCACCTCGGCCTGTGCTTCTAGGAACATGATAATTAATATGACTTGGGGGGGTTGACTCATTTAGACTGACATATTCTTCCTGCTGCAACCAAGTTTCAGTGAGACAAAATAAATCGAATTGATGATCGCTTATTAAGTCATTTACTAACAGAGATTTAGAAGAGAGAGATCTGACATTTAATAATCCACATTTAATAGTTTTGGGGTTTTGTTCTGTAAGAGGAGTAGTCTTAACTTTTATTAGGTTATTATGATTAACTCCTCTTGTTGTCATATTTACTTTATGTAATTTAGGTCGGGGAACAGACACAGTCTCTATAGGTATGTGGGAGTTGTGGGGGGGTGACGGTTGTAAGGACACTGCAGAGAGGCGTGTAGGACTGGATCTCTGCATCCTAGGCTCAACTCTGGATTGTCATACTTTTGGTTGTCTAATAAAACCAGCCATATTTCTGGATAAGAAAGCTGCACCATCTAAAGTAGGATGGATGCCATCTCTCCTAATCAGCCTAGGTTTTCCCCAAAAACGTTTCCAATTGTCTATGTAGCCCACATCGTTTGCTGGACACCACCTAGACAGCCAGCGGTTGAATGACGACATGCGGGTGTACATGTCGTCACTGGTCAGATTTGGCAGGGGACCAGAGAAAACTACGGAGTCCGACATTGTTTTGGCAAAGTTACACACCGATTCAACGTTCATTTTAGTGACCTCCGATTTACGTAATCGGGCGTCATTAACTCCCACGTGAATAATAATATTACTGTATTTACGTTTATCCTTAGCCAGGAGTTTCAAATATGATTCAACGTCGCCCGCTCTGGCCCCAGGAAGACATTTGACTACGGCCGCTGGAGTCTCTAACTTCACGTTTCTGACTATGGAGCTGCCAATTACCAGAGTTGGTTTCTCAGCGGGTGTGTCGCTGAGTGGGGAAAATCGGTTAGGAACGTGAACCGACTGGTGGTGAACCTCGGGCGTCTGTTTAGCATTAGATCTCTTACGAACCGTCACCCAGCCGGACTGGCTTCCCGGCTGCTCGGGAACTGCCGGGGGACAGCTAGCAGGGGCTACGCTAGGTCGGCCCGCACCAGCTACCGGGGCCTGACTAGCGGAGTTGTTTTCCATGGTGCGGAGCCGTGCTTCCAATTCCGTGAGCCTCGCCTCCAAAGCTGCAAAAACCTTACACTTATTACATAAACCATTATCACTAAAGGAGGCAGAGGAAAAACTGAACATGAGTCACACCGAGCAAGTGAGAGAAGGAGAAACAGAGGGAGACAGAGAAGCCATTGCTAATGTTTAACTGCTAAGCTAGCGAAGCTAATATAAGTGAAATGTGGAATTTGTAAACTTTAGCTGGCTATGTTTTGCAAAAGCAGGTGCTTTTGCAATACAAGCGTATGTTACGACTAAGTATTAATTCTTGTGTGAAGAAATCACTTATTTAAGTAAAAATAACAGCTACAATTAATCAGTAAACAGTCTTTCGGTAGAAACCCAAGAGTGTGCAGAAACAGGAAGTGACGCAATACGCTTACCGCAAATCTGGATGGCGCACCAAAGTGTGACCTCCTGCACATTTTACTGACGGTAGGAAGCACCGTTCTAATGTGACCTGAGATCTGTAAATCGTGCGTTCACCATTGTGTTCCAGTAATATTGTTGCTTATGTGTCATTAATTATTAATTAATTAATCTAATACATGTCCAAAACTGGGCACCTCTGTTCCACCTGCACGGTTCATTTTGTTACAGTCAAGATTTTACAGGTATGATGTCTGTAAATGTTGTGTCCACAAATGTAGACTGACCAGGAAATGATGGTTAAGACATGATTGAACTGTTAGTGTTGTTACAGTGTCTATACTGAACAGAAATATCTTTAGTGCAAATACATATTTAGATATTGTATTGATATGCTGTTTTTTTGCATGTCAGATAACAGGAAGTAAAGGACCACACACAAATTCAAATATATCAGCTAGTGGTTAAATTTTCTTTTCAGGAATTTATAAATAAGCATCAGTAGAGATACTGGACTTTTCAGCAAGTATGAATATGGTGACTTCAAACCACCAAGTCTCAATCAGGGGAAATGTGCATAATAATACTTTACAAAGCCAAGAGATACAATCTTCAGCCACTTATTTATATCACATAGTCCAGTTCAGACCGTGTCCTCAGTTGAGTGTCTTTGTGGTCTGAGGGTTAAAGAACCTGCTTAGCCTTTAGGGACGTCCCTTTACTGGAATTAGTTGTCATGAAATGTGGTCAAAACGTGGGACATGATGCTCACATTTTTTGTTAGTTTATCACAGATGCAGTTGGTGAATCTCTGAAGTAGAAAAGTGACGCATGTTAATTTGATCGTCTTCATAATGTCTTTTGTAGCATATTGCTCGTTACCTACATTTGTCCGTGTCACAGTCCCAGTTTTTGGACTCTAGTTTTGTTCACTTTACTTCCTGCTCCTGGCTTTTATTTTGTTAACCCTCTGCTCCACTTCCCAGTTAGTTTCTTCAGCTTCTTGTTTCCTATTAACCCTGATTGCTTTCACCTGTGCTTCCTTGTATTTATACCCAGCTTCCCCCACCACTCGCTGCCAGATCGTTTCTCCTACATCCCCGTGAACTTACCTGTGGAGTTTCTATTTCTTTTTCCTAC